>NW_026000174.1:19217167-19254280 GCF_001458135.2 Marmota marmota marmota
CCCGCCTCGTCCCCCTCATAGAACTAGCTCAGCCCCCAGAGAGCTCCCCCTCACACATTTGGTCCCTACAGCTCTTAAAACCACATCACAGCTTCACATCACCTGGTCAGAACCCTTCACATTCCGGCCCCTGGTCACACCAGAGCTCTTGGTAACCCCCAAACAACAGCACCACACAGCACACATAGTTAAGGGACAAGAACCTCCCCTTGCCAGCCCTTCTAGATCTTTTTCTATCCCCCTTTTACATCCAGCTCACAGAACCACAATAGGAAAGGGCAGGAAGAAAGGAAGGCAAAAAGAAGGAGCTGGTTGAGGGAGGGAGCACGGTGGGAGGTCTGAATGGGAAGTTAGTTGTAATCTGCTGTGTATCCCACCCCAACACCAGCCTTCCCAAATAAGATTTTCAAGTCTGAATTAGACTGGACACTGGGGGATGCCACCTTAGAGCTGCCTGACTGCATTATTTTGCTCATCCTCAAACCCCTCTGCCTCCCAAGTTGGAGTTCTCAAGGCTCTGTGCTTCCCAGCTCTGTGCTTGCTTGCCCTCTCCCTTCCTCCCTCCTCTCATAATGTCTCCCAGCCACTTCCAAATCCTCTCTCCACTCTGCCCTTCTTTAAGTCTCACCCTGCTAGACAGGCTGCCCCTTTCATCACCCCTCCCTTTGTGTTACTATCACCTCTTCCCATCCATCCATCTTTAAACTGCTTCCAAACACCCAGTCCTCAGAGTGACTTTTACTCCTCCTGTCAGCTAGCATCTCATTGTCTTGATGAACATCTTAAAATACATTTTCTTCCCTTTCTGAACCCTTCCTGTCCTGACTGTTCTCTGAACACCTTCTATCCTAGTCCCTAGGTTAGGTGCTGTGGACACAGGGATGAACTAGACCCAGTGTACACATTCATCAGTCCATAGTCAAGTGCAGAGAAAGACCAATGGAAAAATCACAGTCAGTAAGGAGCAAAAGGGCTGGACTAGGGGACCCAAAGGAGATAGGTTTGAGAACTTCACAGAGGATGATCCCTGGGAGCTGGCATCTTGAAATTAGAGTTCAGTAAAAAGAAAATGAATGGGATTCTTTAAAAAAGGGAGCAATGATAAAGCAGAATAAAGTTTTTCTAAAATCAAGAAGGGAAATAAATTGTAACCCAAGTATTATTTATCACACAAAATAATTCATGCCTTTTTTCCCCACTGGTTACACACTGTCACTTAGATTCTTTCATTCAGCAAATATTTATTGAACCAGAGATTGTGCTAGGCAGCAGGGATATGAGTTGAACAAAACTGGCATAATTCCTACTTCATGGAGCTCAGAATTTTGTGGTGAAGAGAGATAAGTAAGTAGAGAATGGCAACCTCAAGTGGAAGAGACAAGGAATACAATGGGGACACACAGGAGGAGCCACTCTGGCCTTGCCTAACCATGGGATTGAAGTTGGCTTCCTGAGGAGGTGCTATGTAAAAATGAAAATGAAAAAGATGAGAGCAAGCCAGCTAAGAAGAGGCAGAAGATGCAAAAAGCATTTCAAGTAGCGGGGTAGGATGTGTTAAAAAGCCCAAAGTTTAAAACCATGGCACTTCTGTTCAATGTCATATAGTTTCTGAGTGGCTGGATCATGTATCATTAAAGATAAATAATAAACACTCAGGCTGGGGACCAGCCTAGAGAAATTACAGACAGCCTTATGGGCCTGGCTAAAAAGTGTGGATTTTTATCCTGAGGACATTGGGAGCTACTTAAAGATTCATCAGTAGTGCCAGAATTAGTTGCGTAGTGTAAAGAATGGACTGGAGGATGAGGTAAAATGCAAAGGAATACTCTCGAAAGATATCATATTACACATGTCTGTGTGAAAGATGATGCTAGATTAGACTGAGGTCTTGACGGTGGGCATAGAGAGTAGTAGATAGATTTGAGAGTTCCTTCTGGAATGGAATCAACTGAGTAGAAGTGGAGAAGGTAGAAGGAGTCAAGGGATGACATCCAGTTTTCTGGCTTGGATTGTTGAGTCAATGTTGGTACTATGTAATGAGAAAGATATATATCAAAGGAGCAGGTTTGGAATAGGCAATTATAAACTCAATTTGAAACCCACTAAGTTGAAATGCTGGTGGTACATCCAAGTGGGGTTACCAAATCAACTGTTGAATCCAGGGCTCTGGAACTTACCAACAGAAGATCAATATTTTAAAGCCAGACAGCTGGACTGGTCTTTCACAAGTATAATCCTATAATCCCAGCTACTCAGGAGGCTGAAGCAGGAGGATGATGTGTTTGAAGCCAACCCCAGCAACTAGCAAAACCCTACTTCAAAGTAAAAATGGGCTGGAGATGTAGCTCAGTAGTCAGGCACCCCTGGGTTCAATTCTTAGTAATAAATAAATAAATGTCAGAAAAATGAAAGTCCATGAAGGAGATTCAGACAGAACTGCCATAGAGAGGAGCTATGTCCTTCTAGAATGGAATCAACTGAGTAGAAGTGGAGAAGGTAGAAGGAGTCAAGGGATGACATCCAGTTTTCTGGCTTGGATTGTTGAGTCAATGTTGGTACTATGTAATGAGAAAGATATATATCAAAGGAGCAGGTTTGGAATAGGCAATTATAAACTCAATTTGAAACCCACTAAGTTGAAATGCTGGTGGTACATCCAAGTGGGGTTACCAAATCAACTGTTGAATCCAGGGCTCTGGAACTTACCAACAGAAGATCAATATTTTAAAGCCAGACAGCTGGACTGGTCTTTCACAANAAAAAAAAAAAAAAAAAAAAAAAGACAGTTTTAAGCAGGGTGTGATAAGTGAGACCCAGTGCAGCTAATACAAGTCAGATGAGAACAAAACAATTAGAAGAGCATCCTTTGGATTCAGTAACAAGAAATCCTTAGAAAGACTTGTAGGTATTAAGGTCTGACTACGTTAAGTTTAAGATTGGGCCAGTGGGAATGGGGTTGGGAAAAATGAACAAAGGTATTTGACAAAAACTTCCAAGAACTTCACGGGAGGGGGAGAAAGAGAAATAATAGGGTAGTACCAGAAATAGGACTGGGTTAAGGAAGAATTATTTGTTAGCTGGTTGGTTTGTTTTGGTATATGCCTGTGTGTATGTATAGTAGTAGTATTAGTAGTGGTAGAAATAAGGGCATTTAAAACAATTTATATTTGAGGCAGGATTTTTCTATGTTGCCCAGGCTGGTCTCAAATGATCTGCCCACCTAACTAGCCTCTGACATTGCTAGGACTACAGGTGTTTGTCACTTATAGGATATTTAAGATTTTTTGATGGAAGAAGGCCAAGAAAGAAGATTGAAGGTTCTGATAAGAAAGAAGAAAGTATAGAGCAAGGATCCCTGAAAAATCAAGACATAAAGTGATTCAGAGCACAGAGGCAATAATAGACCTCACTTAAACAGATATTGTTGCTCACACACATTAGAATGTTACCCAGGTAGTCAGATATTATACACATAGACTCATTCAGATATTACCCACACAGATTCAGATGTTATCCAGGCTCACTCCTATGTTACCAATAGAAATTTGCAAATTTTGTTCTGTTTTTTTCTTTCTTTCTTTCTTTCTTTCTTTTTTTTTTTTTTTTTTTTTTTTTTTTTTTTTTTTTGGTATCAGGGATTGAACTCAGGGCGCTTAACCACTGAGTAACATCTCTGGCCCTTTTTCATGTTTTATTTAGAGACATGGTCTCCCTAAGTTGCTCATGGCCTCACTAACTGAGTTGCTGAGGCTGGATTTGAACTTGTGATCCTCCTGCTTCAGCCTCCTGAGCCACTGGGATTATAGAGATGCACCACCATGCCTGGCACCCACTTTATTCTTATATAAACTTGCAGAATTGCGTATCACTTATGTCCACTCAGGTACTACCCACAGACGGATGTTACCCACATTCACTGTTTCCCACAGTCACTTAGATGTTACCCATCCACCAAACTCTACTCACTTTCATTTTATTATTATCCACACACAATTACATATTGCCCATGCTTGTTTAAGTAACCCTTCTCCAGATATTACCCATAAAGTTACAGTTATTACTCTTATATGCTCAGATATTATCAGAAAAATAAACTAAATATTACCTGTATTTACTCATGAGCTCAATAATTTCACTCAAATAAGATTAATAGCTGGGCATGGTGTCACTTGCCTGTAATTCCAGCAAGTCAGGAGACTAAGTCCTCAGTTTGAGGTCCCCTGGACAACTTAGGGGACCCTGTCTCAAAATACAATTTTTAAAAGAGGTTTGGTATGTAACTCAGTGGTAGAGCTTGCCTAGCATATGCAAGATCTAGGACCTATCCCCAGTCTCTCTCTCTCTCTCTCTCTCTCTCTCTCTCTCTCTCACACACACACACACACACACAAATACTTAATTGAGTTTAATTTCTCATGTTAACATGTTAACATTTCCCACATGTTTGGATATTACTTTTTAATCTCTCATCATCATCGCTTGGCTATTCCTCCATTAACATACTTATCTATGAATGTAACCTATGCTTCTTGAAGGTGTTATCTACAAAATACAATATTGTTTACAGAGACTTGGTTATTACCCTTGTTTGTTCAAATATCACAACACTTAATTAGTTATTCCCTGAATTTAAATTAACCCATGCTCAATATGATATTGCCTTACAGATATGCAAATGTTACCTTTCCTCAAATATCACCCAGGGAAATAAGGTTTACTTTCACCCTCCCACATGTTATCTCAAAGACTAAAGTCTTACTCAGTGCTTACTCTATTACCTACATATCCTTGCAAGTATATTCTGCTCCATGGTTCATATCCACTGACACTTAGATGTCTCCCATTAACCCAACTAATATCCATAGTCATTCAGATGCTTTTCATGCTTACCACAGAGACACTAATATTACATTGATGTCCATGTGCATAGATGACCAGTCCTTCCAGGATAGAGGCATCAGTAGCTTCAGTGTTCTGTGAAGTACTTTCTTAGAAAATCCTGGTTTTTATTTTATGTTACATTGTCTGGAATTTTGTGCTCAGACTTCTCTGCCAACGTCTGGACAGAACAAATGCAAATCTTCCAGACCCCAGAAGAACTGAACTGCCCCAGTCTTCTGAGTGCACTGGTCTGGTTTCTACTTTCCTCTCATTACCAAGAAGCTTATGCCTAAGGATAAAATATGAAGGCATTCATATCTGTTCCCCAGGAGCTGCTACCACCCTTCCTTTCACCCCAAGTTAGCTCTGGGTTCACTGTGGCCACTCATCTACTATGACATGTGTGCACACACACACACACACCTTAATATTTTAGTTTTGTGTGTGACTCTTAAAATTAATAGACTATTTTTAGTTTGGAGTTCACAGAAAAATTGAGCAGAAAATAGAAACTTCCTATATACTCTTCCTGCTACTCCCACATACAACAGTCATCGAGTTTATATTATTAACATCTTACGTTAGAGTGGCACATTCATCACAACTGATCAGCCAATACCGATACATACAACTAAGCACTGTATTTTACATTAGACTTCATTTTTGTGTTATACAGTTCTATGTGTTTTAAGAAATGTATAATGATGCATATCTACTGTTATAATATCATACAGAATACTTTCACTGCCTACAAAATCTCTTGTGTTTCACCTAGTCATCCCTCACTTTCTAAACCCTGTCTCTAAGATTACTTTTAATTAGAATTTTTCATGTCCACTATTTGTTCAACAGCAAAGATCTAGAAATACAGCAATGGCTTGGAATAAGATAACAGCTAGAAATGCCCAGTAAAATAGCAAAGTGTTGTACAATTTCTGGCCATTTTTTACTGGGACTTTGGCTTCTAGCTTTCAGGAATCCTCGGACAGATTAGGTTCATAAGGTGAAGCTTTCTGGTCTACTATAATTAGCCAAGCTCAAGGACATAGACATGGGGCACATCAGCTGGATTAAAGAATGAGAAATATGCTTTTCACATTTCAGAGTGCTCTACCAACTTGAGATGTAATAATTGCATTGAGAATTAGTTGAAGAGAGATCTAGAGGAGGATGTAAAGAGGTGATGGAACTAGACAGATTAAGGAGGTAGGCAGGGTAGAGATGGAGAGTCAGTGGACTTGGAAGAGACACAGAGAGTAAAAGAGAGACCACTAGCTCTTTTATGTTTTCTGGGTCCAAGAACTTCTTTGACAAAATCCCCTTTCCAACGGTTCATTGTTTCCTCCTATATAAGTATGCATGTGCACGCGCACACACACCCACACACAATTTGTCCATAATCCTTCCTTAGAGGAAAAGTAATGAATCCAAAATCACAGCCTGTCATTGACCCCAAACACCCTCCATCATGTGTCTTCATGTCAAAGGTAGAGAAGGGAGGGCATACTGGAGCACCTAACAGAAGTGAAGGATGGATAAAGAGGAGGAAGACAGGTGCTTTTTTGTCCTGAGAGACAGGTCAATTAACAAGCATGTATTGACTGCCTTCTACATGCCAAGCATTTTGCTGACTGCAAGCAATATCCTAGAAAAAGAGATGAACATTGTCCCTGCCCTCAAGAAGTCCATAGTCAAGTGAGGAAGACAGAAAAGTAAATATTGTAATAGAGTAAGAAATGTCATGATAGAATATAGAGAAAGGGAGAAAGAAGCATTTGAATTGATATTTGGGAGAAGAAGGAGGCAGTATTATGAATGACAGAGCAGTGAAGGAGCCAGAGGAAGACAAGCATTTTAGGGATCCAGAGACGTAGCCTCTATTCTGATTCAGCTCCTTACAACTATGTGTTCCTGAGCAAGTAATGTGACTGCTGAGTTCAGTTTGGAGATTTCTTAAAAATAACACATACATGATGCCTACAACAACTTCTGAATTGGTTGATGATATTTATAAGAAAATGATTCCATTGGGAGCTCAGAAAAGAGACAGCCAATGTATGCGGCTGGAGAAGAGAGGGCTACCCCCTCTGTAGCTGGGAAGGTCTGTCCCCTGACATCTCTCCCTTCAAGCTCCAGTCTCCCTCATGCTGAGGCCATAGGGATAGGTGATTCCATCTACTTCAGTTCAAATTCAGTTTTGTGTAGGTCTGCATGGCTGTGATATGGAGATCCAAAGATGAATCCACCTCCCAAAAGGCAATGACACAAATGCATAGTGCCATTCTCCTGTCTCCTCTGAGTCACCCAGCAATGTGAGGGATATCTCCTGTGAGCTCCCTTAGCACTTTGTTCGTCCTTCAGCCTCACTCTTCATCATACTACATGGCAATTATCTGTTTAAGTATTTGAGTTTCTGTCTCCACTGTGAACTTTCAGAGGGCAGGGAGTTTGCCATATTCTTCCCTTTGTCCCCAGTACCTGGCACAAAGGAAATCCTCTGCAAATGCTTATTGAGTGAGAACGAATGTATGGAGATGACTGAAATATAAGGCAGAAAGTAGAAAGGGCTCCAATAGATGCATAAAGAGCATGCCTGGGTCAGAAGAAGGGGAGATTAGTACCTGTCCAGAAGGGCCTTATAGAGGAAGTGGCAGTCAATCTGAGACTTGACATGGGGTGAGTAGGCATTAACCAGATACAGAAAATAAGTTTGTGATAGGGGCAGCAGTAGGGGGTTGGTGAAAGACTGAGAAGCCAACTTGAGCAGGGAAGGAGTCACGAGTGCATAAGATGCATTCAAGAAACTGAGTCATCCAGTTTTGCTTCAGTGGGTACAGTGCAAGGAGGAGGTGGGAAGTGGGAGGTTCAGTTTGGAGCATCCTGATGACATGCTAAAGGGTGGCAGACAGTACAGAGTAATGAAGGATCTTTTGTTTTGGAAGGGCTGTTTGTTTTAGAGAATAAGGACTTGATCTGATCTGGCTCAAAAGATAATGGGTGATCAACAATGTCAAATAATACAGATAGGTCAAATAGTACAGATTAAGAAGGAACCTTTAGATTTGGTAGTTAAAATATTAGAGATTTTGAGAAGAAGTGATGGGGGACAGAGCCTTGTATAGCAATGGATTGGGTGACTGGGAAGACACAATAAAATCCTTTCAAGAAGTTTGCCTGCAAAAGAAGGGAAGCATTTGGAAACAACCCTTGAGAAGATACAGACTTTCTTAAGGAAGAGTAGAGTTAGGCCAACTTAACTAAGCCTTAAGGGGTTAGAAAGGTAAAGGATTTAAGTTCACCTCTTACTAAGGAGGTGGGGAGAGCATGTTCTTGGGATGTAGGGATCTGGCTGGGTGGTGAGGTTGGGGATAAGTTGGGTTGGGGGCTCTAGCTGAGTGGAGCCAGAACCCCTGACGCTATCTCTCCCTTTTCTGCCCAGAACTGGAGCTGGCCATTAGAGTCACCCTTTATGCAGTGATCTTTCTGATGAGTGTTGGAGGAAATGTGCTCATCATTGTGGTCCTGGGATTGAGCCGCCGCCTGAGAACTGTCACCAATGCCTTCTTGCTCTCACTAGCAGTCAGCGACCTCCTGCTAGCTGTGGCTTGCATGCCCTTCACACTCCTGCCCAATCTTATGGGCACATTCATTTTTGGCACAGTCATCTGCAAGGCAGTTTCATACCTCATGGGTGAGTGAGACAACTACCCTAACCCTTGATCCTCTCCTTGACAAAGGTAGGGGTCTTCTCTAATTGGGGGAGAGGGTGAGGAAATAACACTGGTGAGTGTGTGGTGCAAATTTCCGAGGCCATTCCTTCTTTTTCCCTTGCTTAGGAGTGTCTGTGAGTGTGTCCACGCTAAGCCTTGTGGCCATCGCCCTGGAGCGGTACAGCGCCATCTGCCGACCACTCCAGGCACGTGTGTGGCAAACACGCTCCCATGCAGTTCGTGTGATCTTAGCCACGTGGCTGCTGTCCGGCCTGCTCATGGTACCCTACCCTGTGTACACTGCTGTGCAGCCAGTTGGACCTCGCGTGCTACAATGTGTGCATCGCTGGCCCAGTGCACGGGTGCGCCAGACCTGGTGAGGGTGCCCAAACGCTTTCTTAGAATACCTTCATCAGATGCTTATGACCATTCTCCGTAACAGTCCTCCAGTTGCTTCAAGAATCGTGCCAGGGCTGGGGATGTGGCTCAAGCGGTAGCGCGCTCGCCTGGCATGCGTGCGGCCCGGGTTCGATCCTCAGCACCACATACAAACAAAGACGTTGTGTCCACCGAAAACTAAAAAAAAAAGAATCGTGCCAATTCCCATTCTGCACCTACCACCCTGGAATTCTAATTTTGGGCCCCTCCCCAGTTATCTTGCCCTTCTCAGCAGCATCCCCAAACCCTACTCCTTCATCAGCTACCTGGCCACAGCCCTAGAGATACCAACCTTGGCTCTTCTGTGATAACAACTGATAGAAACCCATATATTTGGACTGTGTTCTGTTTCTAGGTCGGTGCTGCTGCTCCTGCTCTTGTTCTTCGTCCCAGGTGTGGTTATGGCAGTGGCCTATGGGCTTATCTCCCGCGAGCTTTACTTAGGACTTCGCTTTGATGGAGACAGTGACAATGAGAGCCAAAACCGTGTCCGAAGCCAAGGAGGGCTGCCGGGTGGGGCTGGACCTGGTGAGCAAGATCCTAGAGGGGCGGGACTTTGGAAAGGGTGGGGCCTATAGTAGGTGGGGCTATAAGGTGCCAGGTTAAATGGAGGGCCTGGGCAAGTGGAGATTGGGTTGGAGGTTAGTATGACTCTGCCTTACACTCTGACAGTTTACCCTCTGTGCCCAGGTCCTGTCCACCAGAATGGGCGTTGCCGAAATGAGTCTGGCTTGACTGGTGAAGACAGCGATGGTTGCTACGTGCAACTTCCACGTTCCCGTCCCGCACTAGAGCTGACCACACTGACCGCGCCTACTGCTGGGTCAGGACCTGGCCCCCGGCCCACCCAGGCCAAGCTGCTGGCCAAGAAGCGCGTGGTGCGAATGTTGCTAGTGATCGTTGTGCTTTTTTTTCTGTGTTGGTTGCCTGTGTACAGCGCCAACACATGGCGTGCCTTTGATGGCCCAGGTGCACACCGGGCACTCTCCGGGGCCCCCATCTCTTTCATCCACTTACTAAGCTATGCTTCAGCCTGTGTCAACCCCCTAGTCTACTGCTTCATGCACCGTCGCTTTCGCCAGGCCTGCTTGGACACATGTGCCCGCTGTTGCCCAAGGCCTCCTCGAGCTCGCCCCAAGCCTCTTCCAGACGAAGACCCTCCTACCCCTTCCATAGCTTCCCTGTCCAGGCTGAGCTACACCACCATCAGCACCCTGGGGCCTGGCTGAGGGGTGGCAGTAGTGTGGGCTGAGGCAGAACAAACAAGCCCTTAAGCACAAGATCCCATCCACATGCACAATAAATACAAACCAAAACTGACACCCAACAGCATGGACTAGCCCCTATACACAGGAAAAGGTAAAGGAAGCAGGAAACAAGCTTATACAGAAAAGGAGGCATACTTCTGTTATAGATGGAGCCTATCCCCAGAGATCTGGCACTGACCATGGACAGCATCCCTAGCAGGGAAATATCCCTAGTCAGTGGGAACTTTGACAAGATCTGACCTGCCCTTTGCACACACATACATTAACAGCTCTGATTCTTTAGGGGCTATGGAGCCTGGCACAGGAGTGACTCTGTATGTTCTAGGCTGTCCCCAGTTTGACCTCACAAACCTTTCCTCAACTAGCACTGAAAATACCAACAGGCCTAATCTCACATCTCCCTGATCAATAGGCTGTTTAGCACTGAAAACTACTTCATCTCTTTCCAGTTAAGAACTGTGGACCTGCCTTCTCCTCCTTCACCAGACTTCTTTTTAAGAAATAATAATAAACTTGGCTTCCTCCTAGACTTCCTTTCTGGACTTTTTCAGAGGCAGGTGAGGAGGTGTGGGATTTTGTGAAGTCCTCCCTGTCAAATCCCTTCCATAGCTTCCCAGTCCTTTGCACCCCCCTGTGCCCAAAAGTCCTTGATTTGAGGCTAGATGGGACAGGGTTTACTCTCTTTGAGTGTCACAGTAGCTGGGAGTAGATGTAGGAGGCAGGATATCCATGACGTGTCATGATTCCATTGTTAAGGTACTATAAGCATGGATGCTTATTAAAATTCTGATGAAAAGATAAAAGAGGAAGCATTGCATAATAAGACTCAGCATATTCAAGGAGTGTCTGAAACACCAGGGATCAGACCATGACAGGTGTATAGAAGTTAAGAGTAGGGCCTTTTTTTATGGTACATTTTCTATCCTCCATCATCAGAGCCTGGCCAAAATCCACCTAATGAAAGAACCCTGACTGGCTATAACAAAGAGGCCTAAGGGCAGAGGCTTGGCTGGGTTGGGGGCTGAGGGGACTGTACCCGAATAGGAGTCTGAGAACCCAGACTCTGGTGTGACTGTAAAACTGATTGAGCCCCAGAGAGAGGCAGAGACCAGCGACATCACCTCTATACACACACAGGAACAGAAGACTTCACCAAGGGACATACCTGGATAATCAAGGGGTAGTGTTATGAGAGGAGTTCCAGTAGTAAAAGGGTGTTGTGGTTTTGGATATGTGGTATCCCCTAAAAGCCCATGTGTGAGACAAAGCAAAAACATTCAGAGGTGAATGATTGGATTATGAGAGTCGCAACCTAATCAGTGAATTATTCCACTGATGGATTAACTGGGTGGTAACTATAGGGAGATAGAATCTGACTGGAGGAGGTAGGTCACGGGAAGTGTGCCTTTGGGACTTATATTTTGTCCCTGGTGTGCTGAGATCACTTTCACTGCTTCCTTGTTGACATGTGCTGAGCTGCTTTCCTCTACCACGCTCTTCTGCCATGATATTCTGCCTCATCTCAGTCCCAGAGCTATTGAGTCATCCGTCTGTGGACTGAGACAACAAGCTGAAAATAAACTTTTCTTCCACTACATTGTTCTTGTCAGATCTTTTAATCATAGCAATTTAAAAAAAAAACTGACTAAAACAGAGGAAACAGACCTAGAGGAAAGAAAGCGGCCCAAGACCATACAATAAATTAGAGCAAGATAGCAATGACGATAGTGACACTGAGCTGGAGATGGGGAAAGAGCCACACCCATGAGGGACACATCCATGCTTTGTAGGAGGTAAAGTATACACAATTTGGGTTCTTTTTAAAAAAAAAAAAAGGAAAAAGAAAAATAACAGATACCAAATTGCTAAGACCCTGCCCAGGGCCTGTGTAAGTGAGGAACCTGAAACCTAAACCTTTGTAGCCAATATACATCCCAAGTCCACCCAGTAACTACTCTGGAGAGGAGCTGGATGGAGAGGACAGTGAAAAAGGAGAGTGGGTCTTCTGTTTACCAGGGCTGGGATTGCTCCCATCCATCCTTCCACAGGGCTCTGGGCTGCAAGAGGCAGGAGGAAGGGAAAAAGGGAGGGAGAAGGCATTGCAAGCTGTCAACCTAAGACAGTGCTGGTTAAAAATAGAATCCCAGCTGGTCTGAGGAGCTGAAGGGAGATACTGAGCCGTAGTCTCTCTTGCCAACTTTTCTCTGCAGCTTGCCTCTAGTTTCCCCAGCATACCTGACTCTTCCTTATAAAGGGATATTGACAGCTACCCCGATGTTAGCCCCTTCCTCTGGACTTTGTTAACTTGGACTTTTGGTGACCACCAGAGGCAGCGGGAGCTGTGTGGGGAAGTGCTGGGTCCAGCCTGTTTAAGGTGGAACGTGGTTCAGGCCTGGCCTAGAACCCAGCACACAGGCATAGTCTGACAAAGTCAGCCCTTTGGTCTGTGGATAACATATCCATCAGCATATCCATCAGCCTGCTCCATGCAATGTTCAGTTACCAGATGTGGAATCTTGGGCTTCTCCCCCATCTGATTTTCCATTTCTTGAAGCCTGATAAAGTATATCAGGTCTAGATTTCATACCACTGTCCCCATGAACTCCTGCCCAGTCACTCTAGAAAAGCATATATGTTTTTACAGTACTTGCTGTTTTCCCTCTTTTATTGTAGTTATTCATGTCTCTGTCTGATTTCCCCTATTAGGCTGGGAACAGGATAATGTAGTGGGAAGATGACTGAGCCAGGTGATGGAGGGGGAGGTGGTGAAATCTAATGCTATGGTACTATGTGACAGGCACTTTATAGACACTAATTCATTTCACTCTTAGAACACACCTACAGAACATTACTCCTCTTTTGAGAGGTGAAAAAAGTGAAGCTGAAAAGGCTTAAGGGAGTTATATGAGGTCCTGTAGCCAGAATAGAGCCAAGAACTGAGCTTGGGTATCTGAATCCAAAAACTTTTTCCATTATATTGTGTTGCTTTCTTTCAATCCTGGAAGACCTAGATTCCAGTCCCTACCTACCTTTTAAAAGTTGTATGAATTAGTGCATTAGTTATCTCAGTGACTTTTAATAGGAGCTATAAGATAGGAATAGTGACATTAACTTCACACTGCCATTTTGGAAATTCTAACAATGTTCACAAGGTGTTTATCACTGCACTAGGCACATAGCAAAAGAAAAGTTGACTTGAAGTTGCTTCAAGACCCAGAAGAAGAAACAATATAAAAAAATAAAGCCCTCAGCAAATAGTTAGAACTATAGCTTGAGTCTTGAATTCCCCCAAAATGCCCATTTGTTGAAGTCTAAATTCCCAGCTCGGTGAAATAGAGAGGAGGCGGAAACTGTAAGTGGTGGGGATTAGGAGGACTTTGGGTCCGTGGATCTTCAGGGCATTCAAAGGCATGTCACTGAAGGGGACATTGGGATAACTGGCCCCTGCTTTTCTCTCTTTTCACTTCCCAATCATCATGAACTGAGGAGCTTTGCCATGCCACACCTCTTCACCATGATGTGCTGCCTTTCCACAAGCCAAAAGCAATGGAGTCATTTGATCATGAACCTCTAAAATTCATGAAAAATTTTTTAATTAATCAATTTATTTATTTTACAGTAGAATGCATTTTGACATATTGTATACAAATGGATCACAACTTCTCATTCCTCTGGCTGTATATGTTGCAGAGTCACTCTAGTAGTGTAATCCTACATGTTTATAGGGTAATAATGTCTGTCTCATTCTACCATCCTTCCCATCCCCACAATCCCATCCCTCCTCTCACTCCCCTCTACACAAACCAAAGTTCCTATGTTCTTCCCTATCTCCCCAACCAACTATGCATCAGCATCTGCTTTTCAGAGAAAACATTCAGCTTTTGGCTTTTGGGGATTGGCTTATTTCAATTAGCATAATATTCTCCTGTTCCATCCATTTACCTGCAAATGCCATAATTCTTCTTTTTTTAAGTCTTTTTTTTTAAAGAGAGAGAGAGAGGAGAGAGAGAATTTTAATATTTATTTTTTAGTTTTTGGCGGACACAACATCTTTGTTTTTGTATGTGGTGCTGAGGATCGAACCCGGGCCACACGCATGCCAGGCGAGCGCACTACCACTTGAGCCACATCCCCAACCCAATTTAATTCTTCTTTAAGGCTGAGTAATATTCCATCCATTGTGTATGTGTAACACATTTTCTTTATCCATTCATCGGTTGAAGGGCATCTAGGTTGATTCCATTGTTTAGCTACTGTAAATTGAGCTGCTATAAATATTGATGTGGCTGCATCACTGTAGTATGCTGATTTTAAGTCCTTTGGGTATAAACCAAGGGGTGGGATAGCTGGGTCAACTGGTGGTTCCATACAAGTTTTCTGAAGAATCTCCATACTGCTTTCCATAGTGGATGCAGCAATTTGCTGTTCCACCAGCAAAGTATGAGTATACGTTTTCCCCCACATCATTGCCAACACTTACTATTGCTTATATTCTGGATAATTGCCATTCTGACTGCAGTGAAATGAAATCTTAGAGTAGTTTTGATTTGCACTTCTCTAATTGCTAGAGATGATGAACATTTCTTTGATTGGTTGTATTTCTTCTTCTGTGAAGTGTCTGTTCAGTTCCTTAGCCAATTTATTGATTGGGTTATTTGGTGTTTTTTTTTTCTTGGTGTTAAGTTTTTTGAGTTCATTATATATCCTGGAGATTAGTGCTCTGTCTAGTGTGTGTGGTAAAGACTTTTTCTCATTCTGCAGGCTCTCTCCTCACATTAGTGATTGATTCCTTTGCTGATAAGAAGTTTTTTGGTTTGAATCCATCCCATTCATTAATTCTTGATTTTACTTCTGGTACTTTAGGAGTCTTGTTCAGGAAATCAGATCCTAAGCCAACAAATTCATGAAATCTTTAAAACTATGAGCCAAAAATAAAATGTGCTCTTTATAAGTTGATTATCTCAGGCATTTTATTACAAAAATAGAAAGCTGGATAACATAAACAGTCATGAATAACTGAAAGGGACAGAACCCTGTGTCTGAGATGAGGTTTGGGGCCTGCTATAAGATAATTTTATAAAGTCAAGTCAGGATTTGAATCCAGGTCTGCCTGAACCCAAAGCTCATAATCTTCCCACTCCATATCCTGGCTCTGATTTCCCAGAGGCATCATTCAGGGATAAAGAAGAATGTGTTTGGGAGAGATTCAAATCACTCAGAACTCTTCCCAGGGCTCAAAGTAGAGATCAAATATTAAGTCTATAGCTCTGTAGGCTTAGATCACCATTGCTATAGGAAAGCCCTCATAGATCATCCTCCCCAAAACACAAGAGGGTAACAGCTCTGAAAATCTCACTCCCTCACATTTTCCAAGAAATCAGTTTAGTGGTTAAATCTTAGAAACTCCAAATAATATGGGGATAAGCCAGAGAAAAGTTGGTGTCACAGTGAACATGCATGGGGTGGACATTAGGCCAGATGCTGGTTCTTCTCACAGACATATCCAGCCAGAGTCTTAAATGACCATACACTCTGGCTAGTTATGTCTAGAATAGAGAGGAGGAAGCAAAGGATAATTTGTAGACTGTTCTTTCAAGTTATCTCTGGGAGAGGACACATGGAAGGGAAGAAAACAAAAGGTGATGAAGAAAATAAGTCTCATGTAGAGTATGAGCTTTGTTGTTAAGACACAATACCTAGAAGCGGGACCCTCTGGAAACCACATTCTTTATTACAGATTCTAAACATTGTTCTTTGGCTGCTTCCTGCTCTCTGAGCTTCAGTCACTGCTTCCCAAACTCAAGAAGCATTCTTGTTTTATCACTAACAACATGCTCAAAGATTAGCACTTTCCTCTGGATAGGGTCCAGACTTTTGGAAATGGAATTTTAGTCCAGCCATGAGCTGCATCTTGAGGGTAGGAGACAGGTAACCAATTAGACCCACTGAAATAACATTTTGTCTTAAACAGTTTTGGGCATCAGAACTACAGGTAGGCATATAAGTAGTGACAGATAAGACATGAAGGGCTCTTGAATGTACATTTAAATGATAAGGCTGGTTTGAGTGATAAGTCTGCCCAATATCCCAGGGTGAGACAAGCAGACTTTGAGAAACATGGGAGAGGTAGAAACCCAGGTCAATCCCTACTGGAACAGAGGATCCCAAGTACATTTCAAGAAACAGGATACAACACTAAATATGGGCAAGAAGGGGAGGTGTAAAGGCCTTACCTAGACAGAGGCAGAGCCTTCCAGATAGAACCTAGCTTGTGGGTGGTGGGGGGGTGGGGGAATATTCTTCTCTTGCCTCAAACCACATATGACTCTCCAGTCTTTCCAAATTTAGCAGTATTGGCCCTCCTTGGAAAATGGGGTACCACTTCAGGGCTTTTGAAAGCCAGCCCCCCAGATGCCTTCAGAGTGGATCTTCAATTCAACTCAGAAAAGGCAAGATCAAGAGAAGTAGGATGATTGAGGCAGGGAAACCGACTTTGAGCATAGGATTTTTAGTTACTATAGCCAGAGAAGTGGAGAGTCCTCACATATTTTGGGAAACAGCTACACCCACCAACTTGAAATGATAAGTCAACAGAACTAGACAGAAAATGTGAGGATCTAGCCAGAGGACACCAATATGCAGCTGTGGTGTAGGGAGCTTACTTACACTGATGACCTGGTATGAACATGGACCACCAGAAGGATCTGGTGTTCAATCTACTCCAATGTCATTCACTAACTATGGAAAGACCAGCTCTAACTGGCTACTTTTTCCCTGCTAAGCCTTAGTTTCCCTCATCTGTCATTGCATCTCACCTGTGGATATTTCATGACTTTCTATGTGGTTGTGAGGGTTACATAAAATGGAGTACTTGTTTCCCTTGGAAAATACACAAGCTCAGTAAGGTTGTTAGAGGCCATAGTATTAAGAAGATTCTAGCACTTTCCCCTTTATGTATTTCAAAGTAAAAATGACACTGAAACATTATATCCATGTATTAAATTCCAATATGCTTTTACCTTCCCAATGGTATGTCATTCTCTTTTTCATGTCAAACATTGTTTCAAGTTTATTAGTCATATATGCACATAAAGAGTCAACTTGTTCTACAACATAAGACAAATAGCAGTCCCAGTCCCCTACCTTGCTTTGCTTTATTTTTCTGAACCCCCTTCCCAAAATCAAATCTTATATGCATTTTTTAAAGTATTTATCTGCTAATATCACTGCTTAGTTTCTCTGTTTGGCAGTGGCATCTATTGACTACCCACCGAGGAGGATAAAGGCTTAACCCCCATTTCTGTCACCGGCCTACCACCTATACACATTCCTACTCCCACTCTCCTCCCAATATAACTATATTGTAACTTTTGCTGTTATAGTAACCAAGCTTCAAGATGACCCCCACTGACTGTCTCTTACCTCCTCGTACACGTGTCTCTGGATAGTGCCTTCCCACTTTAAGTTGAGCTGACCTGTATAACCAGCAAAACCCCAAAATTTTTAATAAAGACAGGATTCAGCTTATACTTTCATGACTTAGCCTCACTTACCTAACTTTAATCCCAGCCCTATCTCCAATCTTTAACACTTTCATATTTTGTTTACATTAAATTTTTAAATTAATTTTTATTTTAAAAAATATCTATTAGGGATGGGAGTATAGCTCAGGGGTAGAGTATATGCTTAGAATGTGCTAGGCCCTGGGTTCAGTTCCCAGCAACACAAAAATAAATTTATTTATTTATTTATTTATTAAAATTCCTTATCTTGACTGCTGAGTTTTTGAATGTCTATCCAATTGTATGTCCAGGGCAAGCCTCTCATTCTTTTTTTTTCTAGTCCTGGTCCTAACAAATTCTAGAAGATTCCTGAGAAAGTATGTATGAAAGATAAATTTTTAATATTTTCTATGCCTGAATATGTCTAATTTTACCCTCACACTGGATTTATACTTTGACTCGGTATAAATTCTTGATTGGAATTTTTTCCCCAATGTCTTGAAAGTGTTGTTTTGGTCCAAAGTTTTGACTTCTGATCCTTTGCTTTGCTGAATGATCAGAATACCCTTATTGTTGACTTTGAAATTTTGTTGGTTGTTCAGGTTAGCCCTATTCAAAGTGGAATGGATAGTTTAACAGTGGAAGACTAAAAGCTTAGTAGTAATTCTGAGCAGTAGAAGGAGCTTGTCAACTTGGAGTTTTATTATGGGAATGATCAGGTTAAGCTGTATTTAGGGAACTCCAGATGCCAGGGCCCTCAGGTCTTTCTTGAACTGGTTAGGTCTCCCATAGAAAACATTTTCAGTGCCTGTGTAGAGAAATTAAGGCTTTGTTCTGGCATTTGGGAAGCCAGTGGGAGAAGCAGCCTAGGGCATAAGGGTAGCTAATACATTTAGCATACGAGCGCGCGCACACACACACACACACACACACACACACACACACTTGGGCTTCCATTTGGCTTATATGGTGTCCCTGCTTTCAACTGTGCCTGAACCACCCTGGGTTTTACCTTCTCCAGGCAGAAAACCACTAGTACTCTGTTGAGAAAATCAGTAGAGACTTAGGGATGGAATCTAGAAATCTGCTTTCTTCTCAACAGCTTTCAGGCAATCCTCTTTTATTTTTCCCCTTTACCAAAGTTACATTTCCAGAATACTTTGAACCACCAATTTCTGGGACTTTTGAGGGTTCTATCATTTAATTGTGGCAGTTCTTTACTTACCCTGTAGCATTAGAATTCTGATTATATGGGTCTACTAAGGCAATAAATACTGTGCCCATCTGTCTTTAAGTTTCTAAAATTTTGTCATCCCCTGTTTACCATTTCTGAGGATTTATTATTAAAGAAAGAAAGGAAGGAAGGAAGGAAGGAAGGAAGAAAGAATCCCAGGGATGGAGATGTATCTAAGTGGTAAAACACTTGCCTAACATATACAAGGCTCTTGGTTCCAACACACACACACACACACACACACACACACACGAATACCTTTAAACCCAGCTAGGAGACAGGGCTATCCTCAGCATGATGCCAGAGGAGGAACAAAGCTAGAAGATGGGACACAGTACACATTTCAGTCTAGAGCAGATGAAGAAATCCCATTCCTCCAATTCCTTTCACTTTCACCCATGTTACAACACATGCTTTAAGAGCAGGTAAAATTCCTTTATGGTTGGTTTTAATGGGAAAAGAAAATAAATTTATGCCTGTGATCAAAGAGCAATCTTTACTGGAAAGTACCCTAGGCCTCTGCTTAGTTTTTATCTTGAGTTATAAAGCACTAGGTGGGCTTCTTTGGGAGTTATATTTAAGCTTTTAAGGGAGAAAACAGTGTGGGTGCTTGCAAGGATACAATTTCACTATCAGCAAAGTCAGTATATTCCTCAAATAAACCTTTTAATTATAACCATTATAATTTAACCATTGTAAAAATTATAAGTACAGCTATTTCACAGAGAGAACACCGGTGAACAGAAACCTCCCACAGAAGGGTGCTAGTTCTTGCCTGCTTTGTCAGATTTCCTCCTTGAAAGCTGACTTAAGGTCAGGGCTTGAAAGCCACCAGCCCGAACCAGTTCAGGAGGAGATGCAAAGATGCCAAGTGTGCCTAAGGGAGGGGGCTCAGTGCAACACATGAAACTCCAGGTTTCTGTGGGTACTGACCTATAGGTCACCATTCCTAGGTGAGCCCCAGGGAAAACTAGGTCTGTCCCTTCTCAAATGTTCTCACTTCTCTGGTGCCACAGCCCTGCCCTCACCTCACTGCACTCTGGGAGCTCCTGAGAGCTTAGAGCTTCCAACATCTGACAGTGAAAACCCAAAGCAAGAACACAGGCCGAAGCCAGGAAGGCTGAAAGGAGGGGGAGAGAGCCTGACACGAAAAAGTCAACAATGCTTTCTGAACTAGGAGGTAGTGGGAGAGGGGAGGAGAACGTGCAAAGAAGAAGGGTTGGGCTGGGAGGAGGGTGGGAGGCAAGGGAATGGAACAAAGAGAGGAAGGGAACCAGGATGACAGGGCCATTCAGTTTGGAATCAATAGAAAGGGGAGGAACAAGGGACAAAGAAAGAGAAAGAAGAAAATTAAATATAGGAATAGAAATTGTGTTGGGGAGAAGAAAGGACATAGGATAGCAAAGAGGAGACCTCATCAAGGACAGGAAAGATTACTGTTGCTGTGGAAGTAGCTACCTGGTTAAGCCTTGATTCTGACTTTTTTTTTTTTTTTTTTTGATGACCAGGCAGGGCTCTCATTTAGCAGGACCAGGCAGACGCTGGACCTGTCACATTGCCCGGGCTTGGAAAATGCAAAGAACAGTAATTGTGCTACCTCTTAGTCAATACTCAAGTCTTCCAAAAGCTTTCCTTTTTCTCATCTGGTCCCTGCAACACCTGTAAAGTGATAAGATAGTTGTGTCATCCCCATTTCATGGGAGAATTTAAAACTCAGATAAACTGACCTGCCTAGAGTTATAGATCAAGTAAATAACTGAGTAGAAACAACACCTTGACCAGTACTGACCAGTGTGGAATAAAAACAATTATAGCAGAATGACTAAGTAACGATAGATTACACAATGATGATGACTTGCCGAACCTACAAAAATGTCCTCAGAGTCAAAACTTATTCCCTCCTCAATCATTAATATCAAGGTGGCAGGTGCTCTCCTTACCCTGGATCTCAGGTCTCCAGGTCTCTCTACAGAATCTTTGAAAGTCTTCAGTGTGGAGCCTTATGTCAGGCACGTTATTACTGAGAATAGTCATCAATTTAGAAATTGGGAGCCATGAAGAAATCACTTGCTGTTTGAATAGTACCAAATATGTTGAAGGATTAAGAAGGCAACAGAGCCACTATTGCCATGAAGACTCTTGCATATTCCCCAAAAGCCAGTCTTTGTTTTGACAGTGTACAGAAATCAAAGCAAGGGCTGGTGGAGTAGGTAATTTAATAGGAGGCTGTGTTAAGCTCTAAGGGTCCCCACCTGGGGTGTGGGGGAAGAAACTTGTGACTTTCTTCCAACAAAGAGAATGTGACAAAGTGATGGGATGTCACTCCCAAGAAGGTTATGTTATAAAAGATGAGGTCTTGTTAGTAGACTCAGTCTCTCTCTCTGTTGCTGGCTTTGACGAAATAAGCTGTTATCAACTAAGTTAGGGAAACCTACACATCAAGGAATTCAGGCAGCTTCTAGCAAGAAATTAAAGCTACACATTCAAGAAACCATGAATCTCAGCAAAAAGAAAAGAAATATACACTTAGAACATCACAGAGAAACTGTAGAAAATCAAAGAAAAAAAGTTTAAAAGCTGCTAGAGGATAGATTACATTTAAAGAAAAGAACATGGTATATAGGAGATACTCAGTAAGTATTTGTTAAATGAATGAACAATAACACTACATTTGGAGTTATTTAGCTCTATGATCTCTGTCACTTGACCTCTTTGAAACTCAGACTCTTAACCTATAAAATGCAAATAAAAAACTTTTTTAATAAAGACAAGTATGAGAACTGAATTTGTATTGCATTATATATAAAACCTAGCATAATATAATATCCTAGTGTATACTATGTGCTCCTGTTCTGGGCATATTCTGTTCCAAATTTGGGTTTCTAATCTATTCCATGGAAATTCACTCTATAACTTAGGTCTGTAATCCAGGCATTCTTCACGGCTCCAAACATGTATCTTGAAATATTTTTACATCTAAAACACATTTCCTTGTTTCCATCACAAAGGACTGGGAGCCAGGCATGCTCCCAGCAGGTAGGTGCATGCTATAATCCTAGTGGCTCTAAAGGCTGAGGCCCAAGGATGATGAGTTCAAAGTCAGCCTCAGCAACTTAGCAAGACCCTAAGCAACTCAGCAAAACCCTGTCTCTAAATAAAATAGAAAAAAGGGATGGAGATGTGGCTCAGTGGTTAAGCACCCTGGGATCAATCCCTGATACCAAAAATAAAAATAAAGGAATGGGAGCTTCAATAAAAGTAGTTATTTTGCAATAACACCTGTTCAGCCACAGGGAAAAAAAGCAAATGGAACAAACATCTAAATTAAAGTGTGTCTAATAATTCCCTGACCTAAAAATGTGCTCGGCAATATTTTCAAAATTTCCATCATTGTAAGAATTACCTGGGGCATTTATTATTATTATACACTTCTCAGTTCTTTTCCCCTGGACAATCTGATTATTTAGATTTAGGGCAAAACTCAGAAATCTGACTTTTAACAAACATTCAGATAACTCTTACCTTCATGGAATATTGGGAATATAGGTAGGAGATAAGGGTTACCACACTGGCCATACCCACTAATTAATCTGAGTGAGCAAATATTTCCCACTACCAGAAAGAAGGAGAGATTGCAAGCTAGATCTGTGAAGGTGGATGTACAATGTTCTGAACTCACTTCACTCACTTTAATTCACTCACTTTTAGAAGATATAGGTATACACGAAATATTTTAAGGCAAGAATATATGCTTGCATTGAATGGGCAAAATAGTTTTTGATTGTGGGGAATCTGAGATGTTTGTGAAGGAAGTGCCCTCTGAGTTGAACTACTCTATAGAGCTCTAGCAAGTAAACATTAAAAGAAAATGGAATTTCAAGACAGGAAAATAGTTTTGAGCAAATGAAGAAAGGCAGAAAATATCAGCTTCAATTGAGTAAAAGCAAGGAAATTGAGCTATTTCTTCCTTCCCTGCAGGAAAAGTGCTGTGCTAAGAAAATTATAAGATATAAAAGGAAAGGTAGAAATGAGTGGATGGTTTGAAAAACCCAGTGCAGAGATTTGATCACATTAGGGGAGATAATGGATGAGAAAAGGGAGTGGAAACCTGAAAAATCTGCTGAGATTAGGATCCCCTGAGACAGAGAAAGCCCAAGATTTGTTCCTGTCTCAGAACAATCAATCATCTCACTTTTAAGAGTCACTTTCTGATGCCATAACGGACCAGAAAATCCTGAGGTATTAGCCCTAAAATGCCCAAATCCTTGATAATCCACTCCAGTGAGATTTTTAACACTTTCTGGGTGTTCTGACCCTTGCCTAAGGACCCAGCATTTTTCATTCATTCAGATGTCCTATTTGTTCCTAAATCAGTAAAAAGACAATGTCTCTTTTTTTCATCAGTAATTTCTTCTACCCAAAATGTTTTCCCTTTCTCTTCATTTGATCGAAAATATTCTTTTTCTCAGGTCTCTGTTAAAATATTTGTTTTACTAAAAGAAACCTTTCCTGCTTCCTTAAGTTGTCTTCCATCCATTATCTCTTATATTCCTTTTAGTTTTCTTTCCAACACATACAAGTATTTAAGATTGCATACTTATTTGTTTTTGTGCTCCTTCCTTTCTCACAGTAAATCCCATGACCCTGTGGCCCTTGCCAGTCTTTAATCGGTACCTAACCAAGTCACCCTCTAATCATTAATGCTTGTTTTAAAAAGAGAGGCAAGAAGAATCATAACCTTAACAATCATTAGCTGGAGGCCTTGGCATACCTTTTGTCCCAAGATTTTGCAATTTTTTCCCCTGTCCTCTCCTAGAATGTATGCCTGGGTTCAAATCCTTATGCCAATCAATATTTACTTTGTTCCAATGGATCAATTATCTATACTGCTCAAATCTCAGTGTCCTTTTCCTATAAAACTGAGATGATAACAATTCCCTACCTTATGAGATTGTTGAAATGATTATGAGAGAATCCATGTAAAATACCAAATAGAATGTCTGGAAAATACTGATTGACATATTATTGTTAATAACTGATAACCTCTAAGATTCAAGCTATTGGGCTTTTTTTTCACAATAAAGTCCTCATTTTGTTTATATAGAAAAGGTTCTTATAAATCAATAAGAAAGGGGCTGGGGTTGTGGCTCAGTGGTTGTGCACTCGCCTAGCACATGCAAGGCACTGGGTTCACTCCTCACCACCACATAAAAAAATTAATAAATAAAATAAAGGTATTGTGTCCAACTACAACTAAAAAAAATTTTAAAAAATCAATAAGAAAATATAAGCACAACAGAAAAGTGGGCCAGGATATTAAATACGAAACTTCACAAAAAGAAATAGGCTTATAATTTTTAAATACGTATTATCAAAGTAGAGAGGAGGGAAAAGGGCAGGTTCTCAGATACTCCTGTGACTTCTTTTTCACTGTTTCTCCCTTTTGTGTTAGGGAAAGAGAAAAGCAAAAAAGCAAGTGTTCTCTTGCTTGACTGGTGACTTTGAGCTCCCTCCTGAGTGGTTACTCTTTCACTGACTAACACAGACTGTCATGATGGCCTCTGTGAGGCAAGCATCCAAATTCAGGCACTCCAGGAACACATATTTGGTTCTTTTAAGGTCAAATATTTCCTTAACTCTTATGCCCGTTAATATCCCCCCACCAGAAATTTATTTCTAGGAATTTCCAGTGACATATCATGAGCATTCTCTATGAGCTCCCACCTCCTGCTATTGTTTTCTTTGTTCCTTTCTTGGGGGTCCTTTCACTGCCTCCCCTAAGATACTGCTACCAGGATTTCACTACTGTGAAGCCATGGCATTCCCCCTAAGTGTGAAGAGAACACCTTCACCCTTGCATAGAAGCCCACTCTGTGCCACAGAGATTCAAGATAAGTCAAGTGGTATAATTCTTGAATGGAGATTCTGAAAAGGACTCCTCTAGGGAGACTTGATTGGTGAAGGCCCTTCCTCTCCTGGAAGTGGTCCCAGAACCTGACCCTGGGACAGTATTGGCTTAACATCCTCATTCCATCTCCCACGTTCTCTATGCATTCCTTTCTTTAAGGTGTTCCCTTCTTTAATGTGTGATCCAGGAGGATCTGTATCTCCTGGAAGGTTGCTAGAAATAAGGATCTCAGACCCACCACAGACCTTCAAAATCAGAACCTGTGCTTTCACAGGACCCCCAGGTAATTCTTATACACATGAAAGTTTGAGAAATACTGATATAACAGGACAGAAATTTGGGGGTTTCCTGCTGCATTTATTCACATTTAAGTTAATTTTTAGTACCCAAAACTCCATCTCCCCACTTTTCGCATATGTTCTTCATTGTGTAAGCATCTGCCGCAGTCTGGCTGGGCACAAAATAACCGAGCCACCACAAAAGCCTTGTAGATTCAAACAGCAACTCTTTATTCTCGAACTGTCACCGGCACTCTACACGCACGTTCTGGGAAAATCCACACACTCCACCGGGCTCTGCATACCAAATACTCTCTGAATCCTGCGAGAACTCAACAGGAACTCAAGGAGTGAGCAACCAAGGCAGCAGGATATGCCCTATTCCCAGCAGGATCCACCTTAAACCTGGAACAACCCTATGCTCAGCAGGATCCACACCCTAAAACTGAAACCGCCCTAACCCTGGATCCGCCCTGGTCCTTGAGCAGGGTCACCTTTCTCAAACATTCATGCAATGTCACTGCAAGTGACCTGGGTCCAAGGCAAGCCCATTTCCACAATGGAGAGTCCTCCCTCTAAGCAACATTGGGTAGGCTGACAAGGAAATTGCCATGCATCATTCCTACTTGGCTATGGCTCTCAGCAAGCATCCTTGGATACTGAGCCAGCCAGTCTGTATGGTTTGCTACAGTAGTGCTACAGGATTCCATTTAAGCAGCCTCACATCAGTTCATTGTAGATAATTCTTTTATATATACACAATATTATATAGGCTTACATACACACACGTATATAATAACTGGCAGATTTTGAAGGACTATTAACATCATCTGCACTCATAACTCCAGAATACCCTATTCTGCAGATAAGTTTCAAAACATTTCAATATATTGTGAAGGAGAAAATTATTGTAATGCACCTACTTTGTTAGAAAATGCACATAAACACTCACCATGCTTAGAAATAAAGAGCACAACTCAGAGGATCTTTGGCAGGCTTCCTGGAACATTAGTCTCAAAATGCAGAGAACTGCCGTGTAAGTTTTTTAGATTCATTGCATCTTCTGTCGCCTTTGATCATTCCATGGTTTTGACAGCCAGATAAGCCAACCCTTTTTTTTTTTCTTTTCTTTTCTGACAAACAAGCCCTATCCCTAGAACTTTTTGTCTGATGAATACCATGAAATATTCAGTATTTGAAGCCACTATTAGAATACCCTCCTTTTAATAAAAGTGAAATCCTATTAATATTTTCCAGGTTGACTGCTGTGGTTGATCAGTTCCTCAGAGCCTGCGGGGCTTTTTCTGTTTGGGAAAACCCAAAGAAATTTTTAAATCCCTGTAAAATAGTGGCAGGCTTACTGGAGGTTGGGAAAGAGAGTCTGCCTTTTTTTGGAGCTAACTTGCCTGGTCATTATGTTAAAAGGGTGGCCTTTGAAAGAATGTAATCATAAAGCGACTTTATTTCCTTTTCTACTCCCTCTGATTAAAGGCTAATTTCTTCCTTGTCCCTTAATGAAACCTCAGGTGAGTTCTCATAGCTTTTCTAAATACTCAGAAGAATAAGCCCTCCAGTCATTTTTAGTCATAAAGCAGTCTCATTTCAGTAGTTAAAATGTTCACTCCCATGTAACAGTCAAAGCTCTGAACTTTATTTAAGACAAATATTTCTCCTTTCTCTCCTTCCCAGCCCAGACTGATTCCATCTGGAAAACCGTAGTGAAGGGATGGTGGGGTGGGGGGGCAGCAGGGCACAGGCTCACCTGGCTTCTTTTCCCATTAAGCCATTGTAGAGTACGGATCCTGTGGATCCTGCAGGGTTTGGGTGGAGGTAGGAGATAGGCAGAGTGATTGGAAAAAAGACCTTCCTTCAAGGGCACTCGAGTGCTTGGTGATCCAGAGGAGTCCTTTTCAGAATCTCCATTCAAGAATTATACCACTTGACTTATCTTGAATCTCTGTGGCACAGAGTGGGCTTCTATGCAAGGGTGAAGGTGTTCTCTTCACACTTAGGGGGAATGTCATGGCTTTTTTATGGTGTTTTGATGTTTTATGGTCTTGGTGGGCATGCAGTATGGGTTTCATCTCTATGGGGCACTTATGTAGGCCCTCCAAATTGGTTCCACTGAAGACACTGGCCTATAACACCTGCCTTGCTTCCAGCTCCACTGACTTCAGTATTTGATTCTCACCCATATGCTCTAGACTTCAACCTAGACAGAGAACCCATTTCTTCTAACCAGAAACCCACTTGGGTGGGGGCTCCTTGAAAACAACCTTCATGTTCATTTTTTCCTTTCCCTAGCTGGTCCACAAAAGGTGTAAGTTCTGCTTTTAGTGGTTTAGATGCTCCTCTTCACTTGACAAACAGGCTCCAGCCACTATCTTTTGCCTGTGATCTTCTCTGACACACTCAAATACCAGACACACTGGCCCTTTCAGTTCTAAGGGACGCTGTTTTCCAGCTGATGTCTCAAAGCCTGGTATCACACAACCCTTGAGATGCAGAGGAGCTCCCCCAACCCCACCCCAGGGTGAGAAGGTAGGAGGGGAAAATGCCACTGTGCCTCAACCATTTTCCCAAAGTCTCTTTGTAAGTCCTTCAACATTAATTCTAGAGGGGTGGAGAGGTGGGTGTTAATAAAAGATTCCCAAAACCTTTTGGTCCTGCACAGGTGACCTAGTGCCCCTCCTTGAAGTAAGGGGACTTGATCAAGCCTACTCTTTTTTCCTTTGCTTCTGGACTTCAATCATATTCAAGCCAGAGCCCATTTTAACACCATGCCATGCTCTCTAGAGCACAGTAACATTTCATTTTAAAGATCAGAGAGGAGAAGGAAGCACCTCTGCCATTTTTAAGCACTATTCTAAATGTGAATTATAGTCTGCCTTCTGTAATTCTCCCTGTATGTTTGTGTGAGAATTCCTTTTTTTCTTCCCTTTACCGATGAGAAATGAGATTGGGCAATTTATGACCTTGGGCCAAAAATAATTTTTATATAGGGGCTGCACAGAAGTTGAAAGTAGTTAAAGAAGAAAATGCCTTTAGATTTGCAGGTATTTTCTTTCTACATTGGAAGCTGAAGTGAGGGAGATTGTAAACAAATTCAAGTTTTGAAAAATCACTCAGGATTTCAGCTGACATGGTGGCTCAAGCCTGTAATTCCAGCAATTTGGGAGGTTGAGGCAGGAGGATGACAAGTTTGAGGCCAGCTTCAGCAACTAAGGGAGGCCCTATGCAATTTAGTGAGACCCTATCACTATCTCAAAATACAAAAATAATAATAAAAGGCCTAGGGATGTTGCTTATTGATTAAGTGCCCCTGGGTTCAATCCCAAATACCAAAAACAAACAACAAAAAAATCACATTGGGATTTCAGAAACATGGAAGGAGAGTTGTTTTTGTTTCTTTCCATTGCCTGACTGGCGATTTTGTCGATACTGGGTTGGGTTACTGGCCAGGTTGGGTGAAACCAGTGGGGCTGTTTGGAGAGTTATAAACATAATCCTGGAGTAATAAGGTAGGGCCTGGGGATGACTGTATTACAAGCGGACTAATAGGACCATATCTTTCTGGTATAGAAGATGACATCAGCATCTCAACCTTAATGATAATCCTTTGTAAGGAAACATTTGAGCTTCAACAAACAATGCATTGTCAATAGCCCCCCACACCCCGCCATCTGAATCTGATTCTGTAGGAGCTGTCTTATAATTATAAATTACAGATAATAGCAATGCAAAACACCATTCCCTTGACCTCTCCCCACAAAAGACAGTTTTGTTTCCATTTACACATGCATCTTTGCTATTTTTTCTAATATTAATGTTTGTCTACTCATTTTGTGTTCTGGTTGTGGTTTTAGCTGATTCATAGGTAATGATCCTGAGTGGTAACAAAGACTGAGAATTTAGTTTTGTGATATGACCACTTGGTGATCTCTAGAAATGGATTAATAATTTATGGAGGTCTATTCTCTGTTGCAAAGAACAATAGAGAATCTGGAATATTCGTCTTTTTTGTCTGTCTACTTTTTTTGAGCCCAAATCAGTGAAGAATCTCATGCTCACAGATTCTTGATTGATTTGGGCTCAGGATTCCCTGCATGAAAGAGAACAGATCCCTCAAACATGGACTGGTGAGGTTTTGAGTTACTGTATTTACCCCTAAGCCATGACTGCAATTTTAAGTTGAAACTGTAAGTTCTCTTCATCTGTCTCTGTATGCCAATGTGTCTGTAATTTAGAAAGGCCTTTACCTCTCATTGTGTTTGTAAAATTTTCCTCTCCCTGGAGGGTATTGACAAATTCAATTATAAAATCTTGTGTTGAAGGAGCTGTTTTCTGATTTTCTAATGGAGATAATAAACACTTACACTAAGAGAATATTCCCAAAATACCCAGAAAAAAATAGTAGAATTGAACTTCTAATACTTGAAATGTTCTTCATCAAAAATTATTCCTACAGAAATTAAGGCAGCATAACATGTCAAAATGTATTCTACTGTCATGTATAACTAATAAGAACAAATAAAAATATATAAAATAAAATTAAATTAGAAAGAAAGAAACTAAGGCAGCCAGATGCAGTGGCACATACCTGTAATCCCAGTGACTCAGGAGGCTGAGGCTGGAGGATCCCAAGTTCAAAGCCAGCCTTAGCAATTTAGAGAGACCCTGTCTCAAAATAAAGTAAAAAGAGTTGGGATGTGGCTCAGTGGTTAAGGGCCCCTTTCCTGGGTTCAATCCCTGGTACCACCAAAAACAAAAAAGAGGGGGGTGGCACAAAGAAAAGAAAAAAGAAATTAAAGCAATATTTTAAGTTCAAAAATTTAGGTTAATCTTTGGAAAAGGAGTCTATTTTAATATTTAGGACTAAAAAAAAACATTTTCTCTGACTTATTAGTGTCAAGTATAATAGTAACAATGTTCTACTTGGATGTGTTTTTTCTAAACTTTTACAGTTTTACTGGCAATAAGCTAATATTACTCCTAATGTTTAAGATTATAAAAACTATATGGTGATTAACTAAATCAAATAATTATTCCTACAATTTTTTTATTTCAACAGTAATTTTGTACTATGTCCACTTAAAGATGATGTCCAAGAATTTTAGGTCACTTAAAACCCTATTAATGAATTGAAATTGAGTTAATTAATGGGTAATCATTTGGGTACCAAGATCATTCCTACGAAGATAAGATTACTGCAGTATTGATTATCAAGCATAATTTTAAGCTTTTGTGAAGTTTTCAATTTTTTAATATTTATTTTTTTAGGTGTAGATAGACATAACACAATGCCTTTATTTTTATGTGGTGCCGAGAATTGAACCCAGGTCCCGCCCGTGCCAGGCAAGTGCTCTACGGCTGAGCCACAATCCCAGCCCCTTCAATTCTTATATGCTACAGAGAGGCTATATCTTTGGGTCTGCTAAAGAATGTATTCTTTTTTCCACTTTATTAAATGAAAGTATAAGGGATATATGTCATTATCAATAGTTGTGTTATATATATTTTTATGAACTATTGGTCTATTAAAAAGCTGGTGTATGATACATAGTTCACAATTGTCCACTGACCCCCCCCTTCAGTTTTCTCTGTGAAATAGAATAAGTTACTTTGGTTAAAAGTTATAATTTGTGGTAGGAATGATAGTAGGAAGAATTGGACATTATTACTTTATGGGCATATATGATTACATGGCCTGTGGAACTCATCACTTACAACCAGACCAACAAGAAGTTATACTCCATTTATGTATGATGTCTCAAAATTCATTCTACTATCAGGTATAAATAATTAGAACAAATAAAAAAATTTTAAGTTATAATTTATGTTAGTCATTGAGATCATATTTGAAGGCAAAAGTTTCAAAGAAACACACCTGTGTGTATGCTTCTGTTTTTCAAGAGAAGAGAGCAGTTTTGTCCTAAAGCAACAGTTCTCAAGATTTTATGTTTGTTTCCTCCTCTCTCCAAACTCTCTGCATTCTTTGAGTGTATCAAAGACTTTAAATTGTGTTGTGTGTGTTGTGTTTGGGGATTAGAGCAGTAGAGAATAACTGTCAATGTTTACCATATTGGAAGTTGAAAGTGGGAAGCATTTAAAATTTTATTTACTGAATCATTTTAAGATGACAATGACAGATATATCACAAATTAAAAACATCTTATATTATGAAATTAGTTCTTACATTGCAGATAGTATAAGAATTGGTCCTAAAAGAAAGTGTAAAATTAAGTGTAAATTTGTTCCAGAATATAAAAGAACATGATGAAGAACAAAACTTAGAAATATTTTTACACGGTAAAATATACACAATATAAAATTTACCATCCTAACTTTTTTGGGGGGAGCAGGGTACCTGAGATTGAACCCAAGGGCACTTAACCAACTGAGCCACATCCCAGCCCTTTTTATTTTTTGAAACAGGGTCCTGCTGAGTCACATACAGCCTCAATAAGTTGCTGAGGCTGGCTTCAGACCTGTGATCCTCCTGCCTCAGCCTCCTGAGCCTCTGGTATTACAGGCATGCACCACCATGCTCTGCCCTTAATTATTTTTGAGTGTGTGGTTCAATGACATTAACCTTTGGATTGTTGTGCAGCCATCACCATCATCCTTCCTCAGGACTTTTCTGTCATCCCAAATTAAAGCTGTACCAAGAAACAATAACTACTGATACCTGCCCTAGTCCCTGCTAACTACTATTCTACTATCTATAAATAAGTTTTATAATTTTTGTAATACCTGAGTCTGAAAAGCTATGATATGTGTTGAGATATTAATAAAGTTTATTCCATTTTGACAGTCTTCTTTCCCTGGTTTACTGTTTATTGCCTTCACCTACAATATGAAAAGTTATTTTTTTCTGTATAACCTATCTAGTTACGAGATTCAACATTTTACCAGAATAATCTTGTATGCTTTATTTTAACTTTATTATGTTCTTGATTACTTATAAAAATCAAACAACACTTTCTCATTAATGAAAGAACTAAGGTTCTTCACAGTCATGTTACATATTAGGCATCCCCATGATCCCATCCCATCCCAACACTTCTTGATTGCAGGGTGTGTGTGTGGGGGGGTGGGGGGAATATGCATATGTTACTGGATATTGAACCAAGAACCTTACACATACTAGGCAAGCATGGTGCTAAACCCACAGCCCTTTTTTGAATTTTATTTTGAGACAGTGTCTCTCTAGGTTGCCCAGACTGGCTTCAAACTTAAGATCTTCCTGTTTGTCTTACTATTGATGAGTTCCAGGAGAAGAATTTTGTCAAATCAGAAAAAAATACTCAGACTTCCCTAGGTTAAATTTGTATAGGTAAAATATTATTAATATAAATATTTTAGAAATTGAATCCTTCATGGGAAGTTAGAGATTTGCAATATTTCAATTTATCAGAGTCTTGATGATGATTTGTCTGATGTTAAACAACAATAGTATAATGTTATCAGTTATAATTTTAGTTGTTATTTAAAATATTTACTTGATTGAAACCTTACTTCTTTAGTTTGAATCCAGCATCTTCTAGTTCAGTGGTTTTCATGTGGGGATGAACGTCAGACTTACCTATGGAGTTTTATCAAAACATGGATGTTTGGGACCTATTCCATATTTCCTTACTTGATGCTATTTGTACATTCTTGATATATTATTATTATTATAAATATAGCAACATATTCTTTTATATATATTATGATTCAAGAATTATATATGTTATATCTCAAGAATTTTCTTCTATAAAATTTATGTTTGACTTGTGTCTGTAATCCCAACTACTCAGGAGGTTGAGGTTGGAGGATCACAAGTTTGAAGCCAGTCTGGGGAAGACTTATCAAGCTTTTGTCTCAAAATTAAAAATAAAAAGAGGGCTGGGGATGTAGCTCAATGGCAGAGTGCCCCTGGGTTAATATCTAGTACAAGAAAGCAAGAAAAGAAATGGGGGCTATGGGGAGAGGAAGGAAAGAGAGAGAGGGAGAGAGAGAGAGAGAGGAAAAAATTATGTTTGTCTACTTTTATAAATCAAGCATAATATTCATTGTCTTCTTTGAAAATATCCTGAATCATTAAATGTGCAGACTTGTTGTCCAAAGCTTTGGGGAAAAAAAGATTAGCTTTATTTTGTATACCACAGAAACAACCACGTTTACTTGTCAGTTGCATTATTCTCATAAAGAACTCTCATCAGACCTCTCCTCTTAAAAAAATTGTCAGTCATTAACTACAACCATTTGAAGTCTCTGACATCAACAGATAGTTTTTTTTATTGTTGTTCTTGTTTTGTTTTTTACTCAAATTCTTCCCCAAAGGCTGTGCAATCAGCTACAGGCTCTGTCTCTTCTTGTCTTCAACAAAGAATGATGGTTTCACAGCCTGCAGAAAGGTCCCTACCAGGCTCTTCAAATGATTGACACGTTAATGAATACATCTTGGGTACAGGCTTCTGAAGTCATTGCTTAAAGCACTTCAGAACAGTACCCATGTGCTGAGTCAGGATTTCCAGAACTCTTCTTAGCCAAGAAACAGATGGGTTCATGAAATTGCTAACCCAAGATTCAGCAGAAAAAGAATTAATTACATAGGACTGAATGAACTAATGAGAGATGATTATAGTGGTTTGTTTAGAATATTGTTGAGGTTTTAATGTCTTATTTTCCAGATATATAAGAAACTTTTTCTTTTTCTTTTTAACCAAGTTATCTATAATCTATAACAATTTAAACACCTACCCGCCCCTCACCCTCACCCCACCCCCCTGTGCTGGAAATTGAGCCCAGGGTCTTGCATACGCTAAGCAGACACTCTACCTCTGAGCTACATCCCCAGCCCAAACCCATAAAATTTAGTAGATTCTGCTTTTTTAAACTGAAATGAAACATTTTCTAGGTGACATCTTTTTCTCTTTGTTTCCCACAAAACTTGGAAATTTGATCATTTTTACTTTTAATGGAAGAGTTATTGTATAGGTTCAATGAGAATCTACTGTCATTTTCAGTAGATATAATTGGGAAAATGGTTATATAACCAGTGCCTTGCATAACCAAACCAATCTTCAGCATCAAATTTCAGAATGCAACTTATTTAATTAATTACAGCCTGGTCACTAATTTCACTAAAAATGCCGCAGTCTGTCTGGGCACAAAATAACCAAGCCGCCACAAAGCCTTGTAGGTTCAAACAGCAACCTTTATTCCTGAACTCTCACCGGCACTCTACACACACTTTTGGGAACACACTCCCTCCACGGGGCTCCGTGAGGCCAATTCTCACCCCTGGAGAATTCAACGGGAACGCCAAAGTAGCGGGCGCCCGAGGCAGCAGGATCTGCCCTAATCCCGAAGCTGCTCTAATCCCAGAGCAGGGTCACCTTTCAACCATTCCCTTTAGCAAAATGCCAGGCGTCATTCTGAATAAACTGTGGCTCTCAACAAAAATATTTTAAAGTATTCTTGAATCTAACTATTTACCCTAAATTATGGAGTATAAGCTAGCCATTTATACTTTTTGCTTCATATAATGGCCCTCCCTATAGGATACTTTATAAATAATAGTGTCAATAGATTTTCATTTCATTTACTGCAGACATAAAAATTGAAATCAATCATTTTTCATCTCCTGATTCTTTTGGATTTCTCTGACTTTCCTTCACATTTCTTACACAGGGGACAAAAAGCTTTCATCAAAAACACTTTTTTACATTTCAATTAGTATATTAATTATTTAGAATGGTTATTCAGAGCAGTGATATTATTCTTGTATCTTTCTTTAACATCCTTCATTATAGACACAAAGACCTAAGTCTATTTTCTAGTGTGCTTCTGCAGCCAAGTGTCTGCAATGCAGCTGAATAGCTCGTCTGACATGATATCCTCTGTCAATTTAGTTAGAAATTGTGCTGTCTGAGTAAAGCCCATATAGTTGGAGGATTCCTAATCCAGTTCTAAATAAAAACGTCTCCTCATTTCTACAAAACTCAAGCTGGACTAGATAGGCCAGATCATGAAGAGTTAATGATTTGTAATGCAGTATAAAGATCCAATCTAAGTATGTGTCTGGTGGAAGACAATTAGACTTGACATGAAGAAACACTTTGGGGTGATTTTCATCAAAGAATACTTCAAATGTTGCAAGCAATTTCAACATATTGCTGTGATCCACATAGAAAAAGGCCAACTGGCACGGCATATTTAGGAGATTTTTGCAAATGTGATGAAGGCGTCTGTCTATTCCAAATTGAGAACGAACACTCCTGTAATGATGGACACCCCTTATACATAATGAATATCAGGACTTGAACATAAATATGCTCCTAAAATACCCTGTAAAACATCATGAAAAGTGCCACCCTCCTGAAAGATGTAGCAACTTGGAAATGCATAATTTTTTTTTACCTTAATCCCCGACTGGCACCCAGATAAATCATGGATACACTTTCTGTATCATAAACAGTGATATATATTCAAAAGAGAAGTTATTTCACCAAAGCTTCTTCAGAATTCTTTTCCTCTCTAGAGGAATGCTTCTTAAAGATCAGGAATATACTTCTTTTATTTACTGGAGACTACAAACTTACCCAAGAATGCCAGGGGGCATCCCCTGCACAATCTTCCACCTTTTCTCCTGCTATGCATTATTTCCCAAATGGGCAGTATTTCACTGGTCCGAATAGCCATTGAATTTTCAATATTTTCTTCCTGGTTAAATTACCTTTTTCTTTAGTTCTTTCTCTTCTCTTCATGGACTGCTTTGATTTCTGAATTCTGAGTCACAGTCCAAGTTTCTTGTTAGTTACTTAAAACTTCTTCCACAGATTGGGCAGAAAGATTTCCTTGGAGTGGGAAAAGTTTTCTTAAGCATAACACAAAAGTAGTAAACAATCATAAGAAGGGCCATGCTTAATAATCAGATTAGTGGTAAAAACAACAACAACAAAATTCTCAAATTCAAAATTCTTATGTAAAAATGATGGAAGTGGGGGACAGAGAAGATGGCGGCGAAGGGAGTGCATCACCCCCATGTACCGCGTCACTGTGCGGGAGAATGACAAGTTAGAACGGCTAAAAGCTATCTTGTTAGGAATTTCCAGCAAAATTGGGGTGCTCCAAAACCTAGAGGAAGGATTTCCATCACACGAGGATAAGCTACGGGGGCTCAAATGCGAGCGATTTGTCCGCACGGAGGATCACGCTGCTTATTCAGCAAATCGCCCCGCGGCTAGAGTCTGCAGAGCGCGCTAGGAAACGACGAGATAGCAATGCAAAGATACAGCGCTGCGGATTCTGCGGGCTCCTGCCAGCTGTGCAATCACCGTGCTCAGTGCTGAATTCTGGGTTTGAGACGGGGGAAGGAAGCGGTTCAATTTGGTTCTCCACACCGGTCAGACCACAGAGGAAGCCAGCAGCCACCATCTTGGAGAGCTGACGTCACCATCCCTGTTTTCGACTGATCGCAGCTCATTCAGCCATAGAACAGGTAATTTCAGGCTGCCATTCGCCTGTGTCTCGCAGACAAATTACTCAGGCTCAGTGCTAAAGAACCCACGGAAACTGCTTCTTGGAGCCTGCTCCTATCAGAACATACACCGAGCCCAGAGCGGCCGAATTCCGGCTCCCAGAACTGCTCTGGCCCAGGGCTAAAGAACCCGCGGAAACTGCTTCTCAGTCCGGGTCCTGCTGAATACTGTGGAGGGAACGAAATGCTGCCATTCGCATGGGATACCAACATGGCAGAGATCTGATGTCATCAGAAAGTGGCGGAGGAGAGAACTTCATCGATACCAGCGGTGACAGAAACAGTTGGTCTCCTGGTAAAGAAAGTGAGTCACAAACACCCGAGTCTCTCTCACTTTGTCATCAAGCCAGAGGGGCAGAGCAGAGCC
>NW_026000174.1:19258186-19278465 GCF_001458135.2 Marmota marmota marmota
GGAGAGGAGAGAGAGAGGAGAAGAAGAGAGAGAAGAAAAAGAGGGGAGGGGGGATAGTAGAGGATAGGAAAGGCAGCAGAATACAACAGACACTAGTATGGCAATATGTAAATCAATGGATGTGTAACTGATGTGAGTCTGCAATCTGTATACGGCGTATAAATGGGAGTTCATAACCCACTTGAATCAAAGTGTGAAATATGATATATCAAGAACTATGCAATGTTTTGAACAACCAACAATAAAAATTTTTAAAAAAATGATGGAAGTGGTGGTTTACAGGTCTTCCCTGCTTGTACTTGGCATTTCTGCTGAATGATTTTTGGAAGTTTCCTAAAGTTTCTCTCCCTGAGGGACTTTACCCAATACAGTACTTTCCAACCAGAAGCACTAGGAACAACTGAGCTGAGTTCCTTTTGCATTTTTTGGAAAAGATTTCAGATAACCAGAGGCAGGCGGCAGGCACTCCAGCAGTGTTTGCCTCCCTATAGTTCAGGCTAAGGTGAGAGAAATCAAGCCCCCCTCCCCTCCCCTGTCCTTTGGCCCAGGCAAGAGCACATCCGCCCCTGACCCCAGTGCCAGCTGCTTAAGTCCATGGTTTTTGGCCTCTGTAGCTGCCAGGCAGCAGCTCTTTAGAGGACAGGCTGTCCTTGATGCCTTCTTCACCAGATCCCCCTATGCCACCGAAGGGGTTCTCTGTCAGGCTGGGGAAGCTGTAGCCAGCACCTGATTGAGCTAGGAAACTAAGGTTGAGTTTATGGAGCCAGTACAGATAAAGCCCTTGGAGGAAAACTGGCCTTGTACACCACTTAGAGTCCAGTCTTAGAAGTGATAAGTGGGGGTGGGGCTGTCACTTTCACAGAAGGCCAGGATCCTTGGGATGTTCTGAAAAATTCAAGAAGAGGAGAATGTACTCAAAATATAGGTATTGCAGATTTTTGGCTTGGTTTTGTTTTGTTTTAAATAAGGTCTCACTAAGTTGCCCAGACTGCCTCAAACTTGTGATCTTCCTGCCTTAGCCTCTGAGTCACTGGAAGTACAGGTATATACAATGGTTTCCAACTGCAGAGGAAATCTTATGGAGAAAGTTCCTTGGACTTGGCTTCTAACCTCAGGACAGCAAATTAATAGAGGCTTTTAGAAGTCCAAGTTGAAGGGCAGGGGATTCAGTGATAGAGCTTATGCTTAGCATTCCTTTTGAGGCCCTGGGTTCCTTATCTAGCAACACACACACACACACACACACACATTAAAAAGAATAGATAAAAACAAAAATATTCATCCCTTTGCTTAGAAGTCCAAGCTGAGATTCCTTAGAGAAACCTCCAGCAGAGCAAACTTGAAGAAGGCCCAAGTGGTAAATTAACATTCTTGCTGCACCTATGCAAATAACCAGGCCAAACTTAATGAGACCAGACTCATTTTGTGATCAAGAATCTCAGAGACACTTTTTGTCAAAAGTGGGGAAACAGTAAGGAAAAATTTGTGCTTAAATGGAAAATTATGTGTTGTCATTCTAGAGCACACCTGGACTGTCTGATTCTGATTCTGTGAATTGTGAATAACTGCCAGCAATGCTAATTCTTATCCATAGAAATGCAAATGAATTCTGTCCAGTGGAAAAACAATCAAAAAACCTCGCTTGGGCTCTATTTGCACATTCATTTCAATGTTCCAGTTCTATAAATGTATCTATTCTTGGGATTCTTCATTGACCAGGTTTTAACACTTTTGGTACTGAGAGTTTAACCCAGGGGTGCTTTATCACTGAGTCACATCCCCAGCCCTTTTTACTTTTTTATTTTAAGACAGAGTTTCACTAAGTTGCTTAGGGCCTTCCTAACTTGCCATCTTTCTGCCTCAGCCTCCCAAGTCGCTGGGATTGTAAGTGTGCACTGCCAGCCACATCCAACGTGTTTATTCTTATATTTGTATGAGAGTCATGGTTTTGCCTATCTCTGGAAAAAAATATTGTTTAACACCTACTTAGAACTAAAGCACCATCTAATGGCTCATAGTGTATACCCTGTCTCTGCCTCAGCCATGGAGGAACTAGAGACTTTAATACAACCATTTCTAAGAAACTTTTGGTGATTTTCCCCAGAAACAGCATGGGCACTTTCTAGAAACTTTATAGTAACCACTCTGTTCTGAGGCTACTTGGTGTTTTTTCTATTCTTCTTGGAAGACATTGTCCTGGTCATTCTGCTGCTCTTAACGGGTTATATATGCCCCCAAAAATATACTTCAGGAGAAAAATAGAGATTTAAATCCCTCATATTCTTAATAACTCTCAAAGGCAAACTTGATGATTGCTGAAACTCTGTCACATGTTAAATCAAGGCCAGGTAAAGCTCCATGCTTATGTTCAAATGGCAGTCATATTTTCTTCAAGGAGAGCTGACATACTCTTTAGTACCTTTTGATGATGGAGCTAGGAAACTAAGGTTGTTTAATTAGTACCTCTTCTCTGCATACTACATTAGTGATCTAGGATGCAGCAAATCTCAGCAGCGCCACACCCCACCCCTAAACCCTCTCTCACTTATTTACCTCTAGATTTTAAAAGCAATTTCTTATTTTCCATATTTGTGTGTATGTTGCTGGAGTGCCCACACAGATCTGGGCATAGAACCTAAGGAATTGTGCATGCTAAGCAAGCACTGAGCCACATCCCCAGACATTTTATTATTATTATTATTATTATTATTATTATTATTATTATTATTTATTTTGAGACAAAATAATGAGAGTGGCCTTGAACTTGCATCCTACTACCACAGCTTCTCAAGCCTGTAAGATTACAAGAATGTGCCACCATGACCAGCAGATTTTGTTTTTATTTAAATCAATTCTTGCTTTCTTTATTAAAAGAAAGAAAGAAAGGGAGAGCGAGCTTGGAATACTAAAACAATGTCTCTATAGGCAGTTGAGGAAGATCTTTAAAATTAAAAGTAAAGAAAACAATAACTTTCTCTGCCTTCCATTCACACCTATTCTTTCTAACAGTCTCTATTTACTTTGGTAAAACATGCACAGCAAGTTCCAAATTTCTGCTATATATTTGAAATGTACACTGGGAAAGTTCTCACATATAACTCAACTGCCATCCACATCAGGGGAGTAACAATCTGTTTGAACCCTCTCCAACCCACTGAACCTAAATGCAATATTCAGGACTCATTTACTTCTGGGTTTTACTCAGGAATCTCTGGATACCATTCTTGGATACCTTCTTTGTTGTTAAATTAAAAGAAACAAAATTTATGGAAATATGCAGTAGCCCCAATGTGTATCATAAGCCTTTTCCAGTGTTTGATATTTTCCAAAACTCTAAATACCTCCTGACATTACTCTGAGGAGGCCCAAGTACTACTGAGCTTCCTTTAAGCATTTCAGTACTTTCCCCTATCTCAGAAACCCTCCCTGCTTCTTACATCCATCCTGGCTGAGCTGAACAATCCACGAACCAGACACTAGGGACAGCAACTTGCTGCCATGACAGGCTTTACAGGTGGCCTTCACATCATAGCAACATGAGATGCTCAACTCTCCGGCAGCCATGACGCTTTGACTTAAAATCCTCCTTGTTAGTTTCAGACTAACTGCTGACAAGAATGGTCATCGAACACTGGACTGAATGCCCTTCTTCACATGGTTAAGTCCCTTTTAAATTCCCTGCTGTGGTAATAATATGTATCCACACTGGATTCATACTGTCTCTTCCCCCCATTCTGAATAATCATACTTAAGTCACAGTTAGAAGATAATATATTGAACTAATTTTTAAAATATGTCTGAAAAATACATACACATATATACATAGTCCTATTCTTTGGTCTCTTGCCCCAAAAATCACTTCAGCAAATAATTGTACATGGTTTCACTTAATTTTATTTTGCTTTGCTGGTAGATCTGGTATTGTATATTATACATTGGTGCCTTTGGAGGAAACACTCCAAACCCTGTTCCATTATAATACAGTCACAGGCTGGTGTCCTGATAATTGGTACTAACATTTCTGAAAATAATATGAAGAATAAAATTCATTCATATCCTTATGAAAATACTTCCCCATGTTCCTGGAGGTTTTCTGATACAATATCATTGGTGGTACAAAAGGATCACCCTAAATTAAGTTTTCATTTTTTTCCTTATGCACCCAATGCAGAGGCATGGATTACAGTCTTCACAACTGAAATATCTGGTTCTGTATTACAGGACACCAGATTGAGGGAGATTCATTTTAACTGACACTCAATATTATTAAATTAATAGTATTTTATATTGAGAGCTATAAAGAAAGAGGCATAGGATAAGTATATTTGTTAGCTAAGATAATAAGTAATAATAAACCAATTCTGCCTTCATCAAATAATTTATCTAAATTACAACCTGTTTTATTATAGTATTTCTGTAAATTCTAAGCAATGTCCTCCCTCAGATCAAAAGAATAAGTAAAACATAAAGCTCCCCCATTGAGCCCTTCACTGCATGACAGGAAAACATTTTTTACCTGATTCTTAGCTATAGAAACCCAAGTAAAAAACAGTCTGTGTAAGTCTCACAGGGTATCAACCAAGTATGAAGGCTATCAACCTCTGCATTATTGACATTTTGGAAAGACCAATTCTTTGTTGTGGGAGACCACCTTGTGCACTGTAACATGCTTAGTAGCATCCTGACCTCCACCAACTAGGTGCCAGTTGTGACACAAAAATGTCTCCAGACATTTCCAAACATAACTTGGGGGACCAACTTACCTTCAGTGGAGAACACTGGTGGAGGACAGGGGAGTCAACTCAATGGTAGAGCCCTTGCTTGCCATGTGTGAAGCCCTGAGTTTAATCCCCAGTGCCAGAGAGAGAGAGAGAGAGAGAGAGAGAGAGAGAGAAACAAAACTGGTTCTAGAGAAGGGACTGTAATTGACGTACCTTGGGTGGACAGCATAGTCCTGGGCCAGTCAGCTCTGATCAGGGGATATGGAACAATATATTATAATATAACTCTAATTACACCATGAATCTACATGGCTGATCCTTTAAGAGGTACTGAAAAGTCAATTAAGTGCCTACCACATTGCAGAGATTCTCTCAAGGATTTGACTTGTGTAGTTTTGTTCCTTGTTGAAGGTATTATGGTATTTGTACTCCCCTAAAATTCATGTGTTGAAATCCTAACATCCAAGGTGATGTTGGGTATTATATTAGGAAATAGGGCCTTAGGGAGGTTAATGAAAGTAGAGGTGTCACAAGCCATCCATGGGCTGTGTGTGTGAGCTATGCACATTTGAGCATATAAGGGGACTGGTCTGTCGTTGCACACTGATTGGGCTGTGCGACACAAATGTGCCTTTCCTCAGCTTGGAGTCTTCATGAAGGGGGTTAGTACCCTTATAAAATAGACCCTTATAAAACACCCCACCCTTTCCACCACGTGGGGTCATAGAGAGAAGGCTCCTTCTGTGAACCAGAGCAGACCCTCACCAGACCCCAAATTGCCAGCATTTTGATTTTGTATTTCCCAGCCTCCAGAAATGTGGAAAATTAACTTCTGTTGCTTATAAGCCACCCAGTTTAGAGTATTTTGTTATATCAGCCCTAAGAGACTAAGACATTGTATTTATCACCTTTCTGACACTATAATAAAATGCCTAAAATAATCAAATTATAAAGATAAAGGTTTATTTTTGCTGTTTTAGAGATTCCTGTCCATTATTGGTTGGCTCTGTTGCTTTAGGCCTGTGGCATAGCAGCACATCATGAAGGGAGCACATGGCAGAGCCAAATGGCTCACCTCATGGCCAGGAAGCAAAAGAAGTGATTGAGATTCCAAATCCCCATCAAGACCTCCCACTAAACCAGGCATGATGGTGCACTTCAGTAATCTCAGATACTCAGATGATTGAGGCAGAGGGATCCAAGTTAGAGGCTAGCCTGGACAACTAAGCAAAACCTGTCTCAAAGCAAAATGAAAAGTGCTGGTGATATAGCTCAGTAGTAGAGTGCTTTCCTACATGCATGAGACCTTGGGTTCAATCCCTAGTGCTAAAAAAAAAAATTAAAAAAAGACCTCCCACTAAAAGTTTCCAACACCTCCCAATAGAACCACCCTGGGGAATAAGCCTTCAATACATAAGACATTGGAGAACATTTAAGATCTAAACTATTAATTCTTGTGGGGTTTTCCTTTGTTTGGGGAATTTTGTTTTTTTGTTGTTGTTACCATTGTTTTGAAACTGAAGATTGAACCCAGGGGTGCTCTACCACTGACCTACATTCTCAGTCTTTTTTTATTTTGAATCAGGGTCTCGCTGTGTTGCTGAGGTTAGCCTCAAACTTGTGATTCTCCTGCCTCTGCATCCCAAGACATGCTAATTAACTTTTAATGCATCTGTTTTTCATTTTGTTACTGAAATTTCTTATCTCGTATTTGAAGTTTTTCCTCTGTTTTCGGGTATTTCTATTATCCTTACAGGTTAGTAGTTTGCCATCTTCAAATAAGCCTTAAGTTGATATTTTTGTTTAATGTAAATCGGAACTCCATTTTTCCTGTATAATTCTTTCTCATTAGTGTAAACTAAAAACTATTAGGCAAAATGTATTAATTATGTCTTTCCTTCAGGAAATAAAAAGCAAGATAAGGGGTACAGTCACAATCAAATATCCAGTGCTTGTTTGCTTATAAACCTTGGAACTCTAAGACTATGTTAGTAGATAGCAGCAAAAGCTTACAGAAATAAAACCCCTCATTATTGTAAGGTTTATAATGTTTAATGGTCTGGCTGTTAATATGATTGAAAGTCAGAAGACCATGATGAGTCTGTTTAAGTTATTGTTTTGAATTTCCCCAAAACCCACTGCCAGGAGAAAGGACAGAGGAGCCCAGTTATTCCCTTGAGAGAAAGGTTTCAAGTTGACTTTTTTGTAGGGCAAAAGGGAAATCCTATAACACAGGTATTCCCCTTTGAAATAAAATGTTTGAAAGAGGTGGGCTTCCACACATATGGTGAGATCAGTAATATTTCCCCTTAGGAAACTTTCACCCCCAACCCTGGTTGGAACAAGGGCAGGGAGTTTCAACTCTGTGGTGGAATACTGGGGCACTAACAATGGTAGTGAGAAAGAGAGCTTCCTGACAGAAATTGCTAGTGGCAGAATAAATAACTTCCAGGAAAGTAAGCACAGCATCCCATGTGGTGGCAACAATATAAGAGCAGGCATCCCAGAGCTGGGTGCCATCAAGAACTTGTGTCTATCAAAGTACAGGAGCTATACTTGTGTCTAACAAAGTACTATTTGTGCCTAGTAGAAAACACTTCATGGGCATCAACCCCCAACACAGGTGGAGGTGCTGACACTTTCAGCATAAAGGTGGTTATTAAAAAGGGGTGATAGCCTCAATGTATTGGGGGTATTTATGTATTTTTATTATTAATTAGTAATTTCGTAAAAAAAAAAAAGTGCTCAGAAGATAGATTTTATGGTTCTAAGAGGACCATCAATTCCATTTCTCTTACCTAAGATATGCTTTTGAAAGGAACTTTTTGGCACTAGGATAAAAAAGGGAGGAAAGCTAAGTTAATAATTACATCTCAAGACCATCTGTGAAATGGAACAAGCATTTTTGGTCAGGTTTTTTACTGCTATAACCAAAGGACCTGGCAAGAACAATTTTGGAGGAGGAAGAGTTTATTTTGAAGCTCACAATTTCAGATGTCTCAGTCCATTGATGGCCAGTTCCATTTCTCAGGGCCCAAGGTAGGGCAGAACCATGGTGGAAGAGTTGGGGGCAGGGAGCAGCCGGGGACATGGCAACAGGAAGCACAAAGAGAGAGCTCTGTTCAACAAGGACAAAATATATACCCCAAAGGCATGCCCCAGGAACCCACTTCCTCTATCCACACCCTGCCTGCTTACAGTTACCACCAAGTTAATCCCTATCAGGGATTACAGGTAAAATATCTTATAACCCAAATCATTTTGTCTATAAACCTTCTTTCATTGTCTTATACATATGAGCTTTTGGAGGACACCTAATATCTAAACCATAACAGTAACCTACTGAAAGATAAATTAGATATATCACCTCTCTCAAGAAAGAAGCTTACATGTTGGTGATTGAAACAATTACACAAATAGAATATGGCAAATGTCATACAAAAATGCCACTTTGACTAAGATGAAGGATGTTCACAAGTTTGGGGGGGAATCAAAAATAGAACTTTGATGAAGAGAGTATTCAAATAAGTTTAAGTATAGACATTTAAAAGATGATTTCAGGAGCCCATATAAGACACAATGAGGAGCTCATATAAGACACAAAAATAAGCAAATAAATTTATTAAATGTTGCATAGTTGACTTCCTCAAGATTTGTTATCTAATTGAGTATGAGGGGGTGGGGACTGAGAGGAAGGAGACAATATGTCTGAGCATTAGAAATTAGGGCAATAGAGGCATGGTAACAGAAGTAACAAAGGAAAAAGGAAATGGTGTGGGAGATGGAAAACTTATTTTTTTTGAGACATACATTAAATATGGTACACTAAGTATGCAAGAGCTTGGTAATTATATAGGATAGTACCCTGAATGTATAAGAGGTGGGTGATTATATGGGGTATTGTCATTTTGTCTTATTTCCTCCAGGGAAGACTCCTGTCTTTTGACTCTGTTCATAGTCATGGCCCTTGTTTGAAGATATACTGAGCTGACAAGTATTTATGCTTTGAAAGTCAGTGCTTGGGATTCACGCCATCACCACCTCCTCCATCCTATCACCTCTTTATTTAGCTTTAGCTCCCTATGAGTAACTTAGATGCCTGCATTTTTATTTTCCTGTGTGTGCTGACGTGGTTGGGATGAGCTTCCTCAGCTAGAATGTGGGAGTACTCCATTATTAAAGCCCAGTCAAGGCAAGAATGACTGACTATAACAATTTGAGTTCTGCGTTTTTAGGGTTCTCAGCACAATCTGACAGTACCTGATGTAGATGTTGGAAAAATAAAACTTACAATCTCAAGTCAACCTCCTCCATAAATCAAATGAAGCACTCTTCAACTCTCCTAGAATTCTCCACATGTCATCATAAAATTGCCTCAATCTTCTTTCCCTTACTTTTTACTTAAAAACTTCTCTCTCATTTCTGACAGCTTTGATTTACTTGGGTCTATTTTTTTTTTTAGTGTTGCTTAACATTTTTTAATATTTACTTTTCACTGTTTATAAAAGCAATATATACTCATTATAAACATAACTTGATTTTGAAACAAAGAAAAAAGTATGAAGAAGAAGCTGTGACTCATCATTGTTAACATTTTGAGCTAGTCTTTTTCCTTTTATGCACATTTTAATTTTAAAACATAGCTAAGATCACACTGAATGAATGATTTGGTTTTCTGATATTTTTAACCATTATATTTTGAGAATTTTATCATATCCTTAAAATTATTTTAAATCTTTTTTTATTATTATTTTCAGAACTAGAGATTAAATCCAAGGATGTTTTGCCACTGAGCTACATTCCCAGCCCTTTTTATTTTTATTTTAAGACCGGATCTCATTAAGTTGCCAAGACTGGCCTTAGCTTCCCAAGTAGCTGGGATTATAGGTTTGTATCACCATGCCAAGCTTAAGTCATTTTTGATAGCTGTGTGAAATTACATTATTGAGGATATGGTATTTTAAATTTGTTATCATCTTCTATACTAATTGGCTAACACTTTATAATAAATGTTTCCTGGACTATATATGTAAGCCTATGAATAGTTACAAGTAGAGAATATTAAAATTTAAGATTCATACTTTAAAATTACACAATTCTTAATTAAAAATTTCTGCTTATACTTCTGGTATGAAAAAAATACAAGTTGACTAAGAAATATAGTTTTGTTTTGACAATAAGTAGGTGAAAAATTTATGTTTACAAATTAGAAATACAGAGAATTACTGAGTTAGGTTTAGAGAGAATTTTCCCTTTTTATTACCAAAATTAATGCATACTTATGTGCAAACAATTGGGGACATATTAAAAATGTAAGTATATGTTTCTCCATTCCACTACCACAATTAAACAATTTTCCATTGCATAGATATTATACACTATAGTTGTGGGTATATTTAATGGATTCATATAATTTATATGATTCTATATATGCTAAGTTAACAATATATTAATATCTTTCACATATTTATATTCTTGTTTTATTACATTAGCTAAAATTATCAGACTAATATCTGAATAATAATTATAGCTGACATTCTGGCATAGACATGTAGAAGGCCAGTTCCATTAATATGTGCTATAAACAGTTCACCGAAATGACAGGAAGCTGCTTTGGTGGTGGGAGACAGTTCTTCACCCTTCCGCATATGTATCTCGTGCACACCATAATTTCATGATAGCCTCTGTTGAGTCTATTAGCATGCTTTCTATACCAAAATCTGTTGTCCTGTGAGGTTATCAGGTGATAACATGATCTTTTAATGGCTTCGTCTAATGGATACTTATTTTTTTTTAAACCTCATTTGTTGATATTGTCCTTACTCTGTGATCTCTTATTGTATGGGCACATCAATCATCTGAGATTTACATAATGTTTTGCCAATTTTAAAGACAAATTCTATTAAATTAAAAAGTAATAAATCCTACTTAATATAAAATATCCTTCTACCTGGCACATGTCAACTTTAAAATAGAGAGAATTTGAAATAATGAAGAATCCTAATTTAGCAAAGGATAGAAGTCAAGGTTTTAGATGTGAAGGGTATGAAGTGTAACTATGTATAGTCTCCAAATTCATGGACCATCTCTAAAGGAATGGCAAAAAAATGGATAAACGCTGAAACATTGGAATTTAGGCACTTATTCCTATACTGATTGTAAATTGATGCTTTTAACTCTAAATTATTCTTTTCAAAATGTGTATATTTAATTTTTTCATCCATCCATGAAAGAAAGGAATGTCTTGAAGCTTTGGAGGGTTTAGGGATTGAGAGAGATATTCTGACCTTGAAGTGATGTGACAGCATTCTCAAGAATGTAAAAAAAAAAAAAAATACTTAATTTGGAACATAAAGCTTGCATTCATAAATATAAGAAAGTTCTTTTTTGGAAGAGTATGTTTTGACCAGAATGAATGTGTAATTTATATGTGTGAGAAGTTAAGAAACTGTAAATCTCATCACTTCCTGGATAAATGTGTTATTTGTCTGTGAGAAAAAAAGTTGAAGCTATTAGCTATGTGTATTCCAGAATTATCTATGAATCACAAGTATACTGAAATAAGATGGACTCTGAACAAGGAAAGTAAAATGTCACCATGAATTATGTTTAAAGCCATAACCATTTTTTCAGAATGCTTTTTCCATGGATCTTCTCTTTCAAGGATAAGTATGATCTTGATAGACTGAATCCAACAACATATCAGAGAGAAAAAAAAGATACTTAAAATGAAGCATACATAAACAATTATCAGGCAGTTTCTTCTGATAATTGAGAAGAGAGATTCTAGTAGGAGAACTGAGTGTGAGGGAGTCTTTTGAGCCAGTTAAAATTCCTTCGTGAGACTGCTGCTCCAGAATCAAAAGGGGAAAAGAATCCATCACAGCTCTTGCTTTAGTAAAAATCTCTGAGGCCTCTTAAATTAATTTATATAATTTCAAGTTGGCAACTTTTGTACTATATGTTTTGTTTTAAACCCAGACATTTCTTGCCACTACATTAGTGGCAAGCTGAATAATATAACAAACTGAAACTATCTCTTAATTTGGAAATATCCTTATTAGTTGTTTCTAATTAAAATAGAAAAGTGTTAATTGGTGAACTAAGCTGAGTATGGGCCTTAATACTTAAAGGTGGCCACATGTTTTATTTCTGTTATAATCATGCAAATTATTATTACACATGCATTTGGGAAACATGTGAAAGACATATTTTAACCCATGTAAAGAGTTAGTTGTTATTATGTATATGGTTTGCAACAGAAGAGACCAAAAGATAAATGGTACCAAATATTGGAATAAATAAAATCAGGACAAGCCTGGAATATAATATTTTTGCAAGAAGACAAGAATACTGTCATAGATGACTCAAGTATTTGTTTAAAAACGTGTCTTCATTTGATTTGTGCTAGTATAACAGAATACCTAGACTGGGTAAAGAAAAGAAAATTTTTTCTTTTAAAGAAAAGAAAATTGTTTCTCACAATTTGAGAAGCTAGGACATCTAAGATCAAGGTGCTGGCATCTAACTAGAGCCTTCTTGCTACATCCTCATATGGCAGAAGGCAGAAACGGGCAAACCTACTCTCAAAAGCCCTTCTTACAGAGGCACTAACCCATTTGTTAGAACAGCCTCATGACCAAGACACAACTCCTACCACTATTGATTTGGGTATTAAGTTTCCAACATGTGAATTTTGGGATACACATTCAGACCATAATAGAAGCCGTCATGAAAACTGCTTCCACTGACCAGGAAATGACAATTAAGCATCAGGTAAAGAAAATAACCAGTCAATAATCAGCTCATGTTGAGTCTTTTAAAAAGCCATAAATCCATAACTATCCTCAAAATAGGGCATGGGAGAAAGGGAAAAACTTGCTAAAAATAAGACATACGTCTTTCAAATAAACTTTACAAAATTGTGGAATAATGATCAAATCACCTGAATCACACAAAGTGTTGATCAACATATGTTAACAATTTCAAATGGTAAGTAAAAGTTAAAGAGTATTAAAATACTTTTGACCATCCAGATTAAAAGAGATATCTAAAAATTAAGGTAAAATGGTTAGACGATCTGGGAAAACTGGTAAAGAAATAAAAAAATAAGGTAGACTCATAAATATGTAAGCAGCACAAGTGTCATAAAATAATGATGTATCTAATAATCCACATTGATTTATATCGGTCTAGTCAATGAGCCTCTGAGAAATAAAAGGAGTTCTATAAATACAGTTGGAACAATGTTAGACTACTTCATCCTTTTCATTTTGCATAGGAAAGGGGAAGGGCTACAAAAGCCCAAAAGCAATGTGACTCACAATGTAGGATCATCCAAAACCTGTCTCCTCTAATAAGCCAGACTTCCTAAGTGTTCATGCTCCAAGAGACATGTGGTAGATTAAATAAAAATAACTACCAGAATAATTAAGCTCCATCTTACAGGACTGGGGAAGGTGCACACTTGTTTAAATATGACTGAATAAAGATTGCGTTTTCCACATATCATCTTAGAAATAATCCTAAATCAGAAAAAAAGAAACACAAACTGTCTATTGTTGGTGAAAATAAGAAACATCTGAAAGCCCAAAATACAAACAGGAAGTGCTATTGATGGCAGTGAGGATCCAAGCATAATCAAAAGTGTAAATCAGTGGACACACACAAGCTGCCAGAATGAATTTCTCCAAGTGAATGGACATATGCTGAAGTACAGAATCAATAAAATTCAGTTTGTAGTGATGAGAATATAGTCCATGAGCTTCTGGAAGGGGTTTCCTTAAAATTAGTTTGACTCTTATAAGAGGAGAACTCAACAGCACTGAACAAGGAACTTGCATCTAGATGGCCAACTGTCAAGACTTCGCCTCCTGAACCAGCAAACAAGGCTACTGGCTGAGGCAGTGAGGGCAGGGTAGGTAGGGCTAGGTGGATCTTGGAAGGACATAAAGCAGGCCCAGTGCATTTTTAATAAAAATATTTAAGGCTAATTCACAGAACACAGAACAATAAGTGTAGGACTAAAGACAAAACTTAGAATCAAATTAAGGGGCCAAGTAAGAGAGAACAAGTATCAGGGAAAAAAAAATAGAATAAAATCATGAAAACTTCAAGAAAAGGAAGACAAAAGGGAGACAGAGGAAGGAAGCTAGATCATGACTTCCATGGACCCTGGCACTCTTCTCCTCATGGATTTCAACCCCTATTAAAGATTTTTAAATTATATTTTACAACAAGTTGGTATAAAGATGAGTATAATAATAATAATACATTAAAACATTTTATTTAACTAAAACGTTGGGTTTTTTCCTTCTGCTTTAAAAGTAAATAAATAAAACATTTTCCTGGGCCCATAAAAGTACTGAGAACCCTACTCACTGTCCTACCTACTTGAGCCAGCCCAGAAAGGAAGCAACAGAGCAACGGAGGATGATAGACCCAACCTGATCTTTTCTTAAAATTGGGCATCTCCCCACAAAGCCATGAAAAGATAATTTTGGCTTTACTATAAATTACTGCAAATTCTGAACCTGCTTGGAATGCCTGCCCGTGCCTTGAACTCACCCATGCCTGGCTCTCTGACCAGATAGCAGCCCTCTCTGAAACTTTAGTGACGCCTCACAAATCTTGGCCTTCCCTGGCCAGACAACGACCCTCTCTGAGGCTCTAATGGTCCTCATAAATTCTGACGTTGGGGCCAGCAAAAAATGTAAACTACCATTAGTGTGATGCTTGTCAGAGTTCTGTTATCTGTAATCCCCCTTTGTGTAACTTTCTGGGCTATAAAGCTGGGCTGAAGGAAAGCTGGGGTGCTGTCTTGTTCCCGCCGTTTTGGGAGGGAGAGGCAGCCCGGCCGGTCGAAATAATAAGCTTGCTTTAATTTGATTTTAATTGGAGTCAGTGGTCTTTTCTTGCGTCCTGGTCTAACAAGGACAAGCAGCACTAAGCTGAGTAAGTTCCTTGTTTATCCTTGTACTCTGACCTCTCTAGAATAGAATGCTTATTCTTCAGCACCTGCCCGATTCCACACCCTGCGCTGGGTGTTGCAAATTCAAAGGCAAGTAAGGTGTTACCCTTGCCTTTAGCATTACTTTCAGTGTCTGTGGTGCTGTACCTATTAGGACTCTTTCAGGTGCAGGGGGAAATACATAAAAATACTAAAATGGAATCAGGTGTGCTGGCACATACCTACTTGGGAGGGTAAAGCAAGAGGGTGGCAAGTTTGAGGGCTGCCTAGGCAACTTAGTGAGAACTTGTCTCAGAATAAAAAGTTAAAAAAAAAACAAACAAGGACCCGAGATGTAGTACAGTGGTAAGGCACCCCTGGGTTCAATGCCCAGTACTGGAAAAAAAACAAAGTTAAGCAAAAAGCATATTTTTTTATTTCACATAAATAAAATGTCTGTGGTGAGAGCATTTCCTGCATAACTGAATTTAGGCTCCAAGTGATCAACAAAACAACAATGAATCTTAAGCTCTCACACGCCTGGCAAGGTTCTGAGCATTTTTTTTACATATTCACTCATTTAACTCTCAGCAAACCTACTACTTTCTCTCCATTTCTCAGCTCCACCTTCTCCATCTTGAGAAGAATTTTCTTCTCAAGTCCTCATAGTGACCCCAATTTTATTAGAGTTCTTTACTAGAGAAAAATTCACAAGAGTTAATTTTTAAAAATCTACAATACTCAATGACTCACTGGATATAGGGCTTTGGGCAGGAGATGTGGATGAAGGGTCAGGTTATAACACTTTTCAGGTAAATACAGAGAAGAATCTTGAATACTGAGATAAGATGAGTGCAGTTTTAGATATATTGGATTTAAGGTGTCAGTGGGATATCCAGATGAGTATATTTTTTAAATTATAACTGTTCATTCTAAAAGTCACTTAATAAATTGACATAGAAAGAAACCATACAACAGACTACAACATAAATAGAAGAGGAAATCAGATTGGAGGGAAGATTATTTGTCCTCAGAAGTCTTCTCCCATACTGCAACCATCCCTGCTGGGTTAGAGGCCCTCTCTGTACACTTCTATAGTACCATATCCTTCTCCCTCAGAGCATTCATTCAAAACTCTATTGCAGTTGCCAGTTCAATGTGTGTTCCATGAAGGCAGCATCCTTATCTATATAATACATCATCAATCTCCATCACCTAGAACAACAAATATCAAATGAATGAGTAAATGAGCAATCTTATTTGGTTCTCGTTATAGACCTAGGAAAAGGAAATTGTCCATCACCAGTAATCAAGTTCTGATGTCTTTACTATGAACCCATGCTTTTTCCATGGCACTTTGCCATCTCCCTATTTAAAACAGATATGGGCAAACTAAAGCAATTCACAAAAGAATGGCCAAGACTTCATGATGTGAAAGAACACATCATGAAGAATAACTGTTTAAATTAGTAATGTTTGGCCTGAAGAAGAAATGAGGGGAAATCTTGGAAGAGGCATTCCTGTGTGCCCTGATGGAGTAGACCCCACCAACATATACATCACTGAAATACAGGAACTTTGTTGTGCAGATGTTCCCGAATAATAGAGGCAAGGCAGATTTTGATCTCAGAATAAAGAAAAGGTTTTGTTTTGGGTCAAAGTTGTCCAAAATATAAAGTTGCCAGAGAGATAGTGAGTTCATCATCACTACAAGATGGTACAGGGTGTTTTCATGTTGCACACAGATTTGATGGTTTTGAATTTATCAGTGCTGAGGTTACATGATCCTTCTGCTTGCAATAAAGGACCCAATAGGATCTCTGGTACTTGCCTAGAGATGAAATTTCCTATCATGAATAGATATTATTTTTACCCACGTATGAGATATCACAGCAGAATATGGGCATGCTGAGTTAGATAATCCTGCCTATTATCTTTATCCATTTTAAGATACGACTTTGGTTTCCCTTGTAGACTTCATTGCAGAATGAAAAATGTTCTTACCAGCTCGCTAGATTATTCCACTCACTTGGCAGTTAGAGTTCTAAGGGAAGTGATTAAATCCAGTTTTTATTGCTTGCAACTGTAGACAAATAAAAGTGACATTCCTCTTCTCTTTGGAAGTTTTCCAGGCCTTTGAGTTCCTAGGAGTTAGGGACCAAGATAATTTATGTGGGAAATGTGCAGTTAAGCTTTTTAAGGTATTGGCAGGGGGTATGGGGGGAAATCAGGTAGACGCCAAAGGATTTGGAAAAATAACAATTTATTTTTCCTTGGAGATAGAAAACTGAGCCTGTTGGTACCAGGCCTTCTAAGGCAGCAGAATCTTGAAAGGGCTGGCCACTGGGAAGCTGCAGTAGTCTGAACTCTAAGGCATGGCAGCCTGTAGGAAGAATCCTGATGTCCCCAGATGAAATGGAGCTACTGCAGAGCCCCCTTCCACAGAAAGCCCTCTGTCCCCACACCAAGTCTACCTCTTGCACTTCCTACTAACAGCCCTCACCCTCTATGAAGTTGGACTGGGGAGTTAGACCTCAGCTAGGACACTGACACCCCAATGGTGACACCCAGTGGTCATAAGGAACAATTGCATAGATGGAGATGGTGTGAGCCTCCTGATTTAAAGGCATAATCTAGGGAAAGGAAGGATAATTAAAATAAATGAAAATGGGCTTTCCACCAATTATCATTGGTGGGGGCTTAAACTCTTCTAACTGTATCCATGAAAATAAAACATATGTCACTGCTTGAACTCAAATGTCAAGGAGTAATTCATACCTGAAACTCTGGTCCTATTAATAATCACCAACACCTTCATCTGAAGTACACATCTCCCCAGTCATTATCTATACCCTTAATCTGTTTTCTTTTCTTAAGATCCTATAACCAGCATATGGTTCATATGTTTTCTTTTGTTTGTTACCTGTATCTTCCTGTTGGAATTTAACTTCATGAAGGCAAAGATCTTGTCTTTCCTATGTGCCACTATAGTTTCAGCTTTTAAAATAGTGCCTGGAATAAATTTGTTGAATTTAGGGAGCAGAAACTATGTTCTAGGAAATGTGCTATGAATTTTACTGATGTTACTTTATCCTTAAAATAGCCCAATGGGGCTATTATTATTCCATTTCATAGATCAAGGAACTGAGGACCCAAAATATAAACTACTGAGCTCTACTTCCCTTCACCATTCCTGTTTTCCATCTCACTATTTGCCTTTCTTAAATATCCCCCATTTTTCCTTCTTTGGGTTGAATCATGACCCTTCCCTCTTGGCTCTCAAACAACTCACATGTAACTATCACAGCACTTTTGACATTCATTATTGCTAGTGTTTGTATCTCCCTATAAACTCTCAGTTCCTTGAAGACAGTATCCCATTTTTGTGTTCACAAGACAATGCAAGGCCTAGAACACAGGAGGTATTAAAAAATGCTATTATATGATGTAAAACTGGTGACCTACTTTCAGTCAGTGATTGAATGAAGGAATAGGTTATCATGCTCCTCATTCTTAGGCACTCCTCTTTGCTTCTCATTTTTCTTTGTAATACTCTTGCTGTACTGCAGCAGGGAACAATCCCCAGCCCCTTATGAGGGTCTACTCTGTACCAAGCAGAGTACTTGGTATGGAAAGTACAGAAATTAATAAAACTGTCCCTACCGAAAAGAGCCATAGTCTAGTAGAGTAGGATGGATGAATAACTGCAACAAGCACAATTAGTGCCATTAGCACTTTGGGAAGTGCAAGTGGTGCTTTGGAAGCAAGGAAGAGAAACAACTAGCCTTGAAACAAGTGTGCCTTGGCTGCTTTTTGCAGGAGAGTAGAGATGAGACTGAGCAGTCTGACACCATATTGGTTGAATACTCAATATCCAAAATGCCCTGGGCCAGAAGCTTTCTGGATAACAAAAAAATTTCAGATTTCAGAACATAGAAATTTGCATATACATAAAGAAATATCTTAAGGGAGGAATTCAAGTCTAAACGTAAAGTTTATTTATGTTTTATATATGCCTTATACACATCGCCTAAAGGTAATTTTGTACAATAATTTTATACCTGCATTTTGACTGTGACACATCACATGAAGGTAGATATGCAATTTTCCACCTGTGGTGTTCTCATTTAAGACAAGGTTCTCCCAAGGGGACAGTAGAATCTCAACTCAGCCCAGTCAAGTTTTTCACTTATGCCATTGGAAAGAATTTCAGGATGGATCAAAAGCAAAGCAAGCACAAGCAAAGATTTACCAAAGGACAGCCAAACAAAGGTATACATACTCACTCAAAAGGCAGAGTGCAGACACCTCTTGCCTCTCAGAGAAGAGGAGCAATGTACCTATGGTTGAGCTCTCTGACTAGATATAGGATTTTCCTGGGAAGGAATGTGGAGGTTCCTGGGTCAGCTTTTGTGAAAATTATATTCCATGTCAGTCACCTGATATTTGGGGTTCAGAATATTTCTTCTTGATTAAGCAGTCTAACCATAAATCAGTTGTGAACACATTGTTTAGGTCTTTTAATCTGGTGACATTTTAATTAGGTTTCTGTTCCAATGGATCTGGTACAAGCATATGCTAGAGGTTTTGATCATCTAACTAAACAGACAAGCATGACTGGTCTTGCTCACAGATCTGTGCCTCCATCTAGTAAAGATCTCTTTCTCCCTGAGAGTCCACCTATCACAGTGTCATTTCAATATTGTGGAGGATTTTGGATTTCAGATCTTTGGATTAGGGACCGCAACCTATAGCAGCGTAAGCAGAAGTATACTTATAAAAATGGGCAAGGACCAGCTCATGAAAGGCCTTGAAGATAACATTAAAGATCCTGAGCTTTATTCTGAAGATGATGGGGAGACACTGAAGGGTCTGACTCAGGAGAGTAATGTGATCAGATTAGAAATTCGAATACTGGTCAGGGGGAAGATAAAGTCTAAAAGAAGACAAGCGGATACAAGTGTTTAAAAAAAAAAAAAAAACCTGTAGAGATCAAATTGATATAACTTTCCATATTGGAGGGCTTGAGTGTTCTTGAGCCAATGAGGTCTCCCAGACTTCTGTGTAGATGATGATACTATTTGCTGGTAAAGAAAATACAGAAAGGGGGAGAATTTTTGAACCATTCCTAGTAGGGCTGCTACATAGCAGATACTCAGTAAATAACTGTTAAGTTGCAATGAAACTTATTTAAAAGGTAGAAGATAGATTGCTACTTTTGGAGTCCTTTTCAACTACAGCTCATCATAGTGGTCTGGGTTGTAAGAGGCTGGTAGGAGAGGCCTGGAAATGAATGTCAATCAAAAAGAACCCAGAGTAAAAAGAGGAATGATTAAAGAATTCTGGAAAACCCAACTCTTTTTTGGAGGGGAGGGGGGTCCCAGGGATTGCACTCAGGGTCACTTGGCCACTGAGTCACATCCCCAGCCCTATTTTGTATTTTTTTATTTAAAGACAGGGTCTCAGTGAGTTGCTTAGTAACTTGCTTTTGCTGAGGCTGGCTTTGAACTCCTCTGCCTCGGCCTCTGGAGGCCACCAGCTGGGCCAAAAAACCCAACTCCTAAGAGGGCAGAGGAAGAAACTAAAAAAAAAAAAAAAAAAAAAAAAAA
>NW_026000174.1:19278481-19292950 GCF_001458135.2 Marmota marmota marmota
AAAAAAAAAAAAAAAAAGACATCTATTGAGCACATACAACAAAGGACTGTACTAGGTTCTTAAAAAAATATGATTCTATGTCCCCATGAAGAAAGTGTTTAAGGAGCAAATGGCCAGCGGGATGTTCTATGTGCCACTGGAGTAGAGCCCAGAGTCAGGGGAAAGTGGCAAAATCATCTGACATTCAAGCCACTTCCAGTCCCAATATTGCCTATTCCTTGTACTGCCTTCCCCAACCCCACCCTCACCCTTTCACATGGAGTCTGAGTAGATGAAATAACTTTTATTGATTGTGAGTGCAAGTAAGTGTAAGCTGCGCCTCTCCTGTTAGAGGACACAAGGTACTAGGCTGAAAAAAGGAAGGGAGGGCCAGGAACGGAAGGCCATCGCTGGGCAGTGGATGCAGGATTCGCTCCTTATTTGGGCGTGAATGCTGCATTCTGAAAGGATTTATTTTGGGATAAGGCATAGGCACAGGGGATTTGAGTAGCACCCAGCTATCAGGCTGCACTTTCTGTTTGAAGCACAGCTGCTTCAGCAGGCCCGGGTCTCTCGGGATCTTCCTCCGTGTCCTGCGGAGGCTCTGGCTCCACCGTGGACTCCAGCGTGGGCTGGACAGCTTCAGGCTGGCCTTCAGCGCTCCTGCCTGGCCCAAGGCGAGGGGGCTTGACTGGTGTGGATGGTGGCGCCGCAGGGCCTTTCCGGCCCGAAAGGGCCCTTCGAAGGTTTTGAACCTTTTGCAAACCAGTGCGCCGCAACCGCTGAGCTCTGGACTCCACCGGCTCTTCGTCAGAGCTCTCTGCAACTTCGGCCTCTGGCTGCTCTGGGCTCAACTCCGACTGGTCCGCCAGATCCAAGGGCTCTGGCGCTTTCTGGAAGGCTCTGGTTGGGATTTCCGCCTCCTCCTGCATGTGACCACACAGAATTGACCCTGGCAGCCTCTTACCCAGGACCAGCCTGCGACCCACTCCTCAGTTACACAGGGAAAGCTTTCACAGTCAGAGTAGGGAAGAAAATGCAGGGCTGGGAAGGCCAGGGGGCGGAGGAGGAATGGGAGAGGAAGGGCTACGAATGAACTACAGAAGTACGTGAAGTAGATGAGACCTCGTTCGGGACATGAAATAAAGGTTAGTGGCCACAAGGGCAAGAACCAGTGGAGGCAGAATATTACCACGAAAAGCACTCCGGCCATTTGGGGGGATGGGTTGGGACTTAGACCAAATTCTGCCGACGTGTCTGAGCTCTGGGCGGGCGGGGATTGGGCGGGCGGGGCTCGAGCGTGTGAAGGCGGGATGGGGTGGGTGCGGCACTGGAAGTCTGTTTCTCAGCTGCCAGCTGCGCGTGGGGTGGAGAATGCCTATAGGGTAGGCGGGTGAAAAAGGGAGTCCCCAGAATGATGGCCTGAAGGCGGGAAAAGGTGCCAGATTGGGGGACTCCTGAGGTCACTGACCTTAAAAAGCAGGACGTGTAGCTTCCCGCGCGCCACCAGCAGCCCGTGGTTGGCCTCCAGTCGCTGCACCTGGGCAGCGCGGCTCACCGCCCGCTCCTGAGCAGCGTCGGCGTGCGAGCCCACGCGCTCCGCTTTTGCCAGCAGCTGTGCCAGCGTGTTGCTGGTGGTGTCGTGGCTGCGACTCAGCGCGCCCAGGCCGCTTTGGATGCGGCGTACGGAGCCTGCCAGGCCGCCCTGCCTCTGAGCAAGGCCGCCCTGACTCTCCTTCAGTGCTTCCAGCATGGTGGCCAACTTCTCCAGCAGGGTCACCACCGTCACAGCGTGCACCGGGCCCCCAGGAGGAGCTCCGGACGCAGGCCCGGTTTCCAGCGCGCTCTCCCCCATGATCCCTGACCGCCCTGCCAGCTCTCCCTGCGGCCGCTGGCTGCGCTCTGCGCTGGGGCCGCCTTTCCCCGGCTCCTCCCCAGCTCCCGCCGTGACTCAGGCAGGCGGAGTTGGCCTTTTCGGTGGGTGGAAGGGCAGGGGGAGGGATGTCTGTTGCGGGGTCCTTCCGAGGCGCTCCCGCTCCTGCTGCCCCGCCCAGGGGAACGGTCGAGAAGCAGGTTGGCCCAGCAAATCCTCTCCCTCTGAATATGCTTTCCCCTCCTCCCCGCAGTTGCCCAGTGTACCTCTTTCTGGAATGTACTTCCCACAGCATAGGGTGAGTCACGGAAATATTTATTTCATGCATTGTGTGGACATAAAAACTATGTTAGCACGGCAAAAGTATAACCAGAGGAGGGCCGTCACCTCTCGGCCTCCCACGTCGCTGAAGACTACAGTCGGGCTGACCTCAGGTGGGGCACGTTGGACGGGAGGCCCTGGAATGATCCGTTACAGATCTAGGACTGCCTAGGCCCGAAGCTGCACTTTGTGAATAGTCAGACTGTGAATGTGAGCCAGGAAGGCGGTCGGGCGGGGCATCCTCTGGTATTTTCCTAACAGTCATTGCCAGGCATTGGCTGCAGGCTTTGTTTCTTGCTTCTCTGTTGGATATCATTATATTACTTTCTTACTGAACTTCTCTTTCTTTGGGCTTCATTGATGTAGCTCAGCGGTGTCTACCTCCTGCAACCCCCATGCTTGAGGGACAAGCAGGACACCTCTGCTTTTGAAACCCTCAAAATATTAGGGTACTGGTATGTCTTTGTTTGATGGAGGATGGTTGATTACACACACACACACACACACACACACCCCTTTTCTGTAAATAGGTAAGAATATTTCCTGAGAGTGATGATTCGAAATTGCTGATGCTGTGGACAGGGAGAGAGTGAGCATGGAAGGTCAAGTTAATGATGTAAATTATGAATTTGAATGTCATTAGTTTGGAAAATCCCAGGCCTTGTTTTTAGCAAAACTAAGCAAATTGCTTGTGGTCTCAGAAATTCAGGCAATTCTTTGATCCTGATCACTCTCCCTCTTCATCTCCTCATCTGACCTGTGAGAGTCATTTGATAACAACTGTAGGAGAAACTCATGTCACTCGGAGGATAGAACTCACCTGAAAGAACCTGATCTGACTTAAACATAGGAGTACAGTAGAAGATGAGCATCTGATGATGCTAAGTTGGTGCCTAACATCTAGAAGCTGATAGAGCCTGGTCCTTCTGCTTAACACAGAAGACAGACTGCCTTGGGAACCTGACGGGAATCACCATCTCTTCCAGTGGATCTACACTTGCCCAGAAAGGAACTCATTAGGGATGTGCCACTTAGAATGATTTCAGATTGAGCAAACGAAATCCAATTCAAACAGATCTTAGTAACAGGAAACTCAATTCAAACATAAAGACTTTTTAAATGTGAGGTGGGCACAACTCTAAACCTTTTTCTCTACAGTTTCCTCAACTGCACCCACTGTTCCCACCCTGGCATCAGCTTCATTTTCAGACTGGGAGTAAGGTAGCTATAGTAGTTTCGGGTCTCATATCTCCAGGTAGATCTAGGAGAAAGACAAGACCATTTTAAAATTTAGGACACTTATTTCCCAGAAGCTCCCTGTGACAGACTTTTTCTACTTGCCTTACTCTGAGTCATATAGCCTTTCTAGGAACAAATTCTATGGCCAGAAATGTGTTATATGTTGATAGGCTGAGGCCTTAGTTCCTTAACCAATCACTGACAAGAGAGCTAATAATTCCCCTTTAATAAATCAGGTCCATTTCTGGAGCAGGGTGAGTTCAGTTTCCTCAGAGTATATTGTGTACAGAAAGAAAAGTGAGTATCTCTACAAAAATCTGGGTACACTAGGAATGAGTAGTCAGATTTCCATTACTGTGACAAAATACCCAAGATAAACAACTTAAAAGGAAGAAAGATAAATTTTCCAAGGTTTCAGTTATTGGGAGGCCTGTGGCAAGGCAGTACATCATAGTGGGAGTGCATGGTGGAACAAAGTTGTTCACCTTATGGTGACTAAGAAACAAAAAGAGGGAAGAAGGGACCAGGGCCTTAATATTCCTTCCAAAAGCACACTACCTGTGACCCATCTTACTTTCACTAGGCCCCACCTCCAAAAGGTCCACCACTTCCCAGTAGCACCACAGGCTGGGGACCAATCCTTTAGCTTATGAGATTCCAGAGGATATTCACAGTCCAAACCATAACAGTAGTCACTCAAAGATATCTCCTACAGGAAGTCTGTGAAAGAAACCACAACCTTAAAGAATGGTGCTGAGGGAGTCCAGTGTATTTGGAAACAAGAACTACTTGTATAGATATTTTTCAATGGTATACAGGAGAACAAACACCATGTGTGACAGTGGCAGAGATTATAATTAAGCTGCAATAAAACAGGAGACACTGAGAAGGAAACAGAAGCTGAAAAAAGCGAGGAAGAGTCCTCCCTGAGAAGCTTCAGAAGGAGTGTGACCCTGCCAACACCTTGATTCCACACTTCTAGCTTCCAGAACTGTGAAAGAATAAATTTCCATTGTTTTAATCCATCTGGTTTGTAGTAATTTGTTATGCTGGTCCTGGGAAACTAACCCAGTTCTAACTTAAACAGTGGCTCTTCTTGTGAGTTTCCAACTTTACAGGGCCATCTACATTCAGTAGAAACTACTTCAAATTTTGAATCTGGATCTTTTTCCAGGCTATGATACACTCTCAGGATGTTGCAGCTCCCATTCACTCACAACGTAAACAACCAGATACTTCATAATGCACTGGGTTGATAAGCTATTTCTGTAGATTAGGTGCAGTAAGTGCACCACAGACTTATGGTACTTTCAACTTATGGAGAGTTTATCAGGACCTAACCCATTGTAAGTCAAGGAACATCTGTACACCCACTGGTTAATCGCCATCAGTATCAACACCCCCTCCAGTTAACTCTCTGGATATCTGAAGTTCTGTATAGGGAAAGTTAATAGAATCTGGAGACTCCCAATAGAATACAGACAATTGAACTAACAGTTGTCCAGATATAATGAGTGTTACAAAAAATTAGTGGGATAATACAGAAGTTGAGCTAACAAATACTTTTTTAAACCACATTTCTAGCCCTATTTTGTATTTTATTTAGAGATAGAGTCTCACTGAGTTGCTTAGGGCCTCACTAAATTGCTAAGGCTGGCTTTGAACTTGGGATCCTCCTTCCTCAACCTCCCGAGCTGCTGGGATTAGAGGCATGCACACCGTGACCGGCAACAAATGCTTTAAAAAAAAAAAAAACTAAAACAAAAGTATTGTCCAACCTGCTTTGTCAGGAAAACCTTTATAACCTGGCCTATCAACCATTAGTGATTTTAAAAAGTTCCCCTACACTTTTGTTAGTACTGGATGTACCTGGAATATATCTGCCTAAAAAGACCTGATTGATGGTGGCCCTCTGTCTCTACCAATGCCAAGAAGATCTGGGTGCTCTTTTTACTTTAAGTGACAGCAGAAAGGAAACTTCTGAAAGAAATAGATCAGGTTGCAGTGCCTTTGATGGTATCATTTTATATCTTTGTTTTCTTCATTTCTCAGTAGTCAGGTGCTCCACTAAATAATGGTGCAAAGATCCCCTGAAACAAAAGTGGCAGAAACAATGCTGTTCTTAACATCATACTCATGAAGAAGAGTATCAGGCCCTAGGTCTAGCAACCGGGAGAGATCCAGCAGACAGGAATTGCCTAGAGTAGTAGTACTTAAACCTATGACAGGTAATGAAACAGGAGAGATACCTCCTGCCACAACAAACAACAGTTAATAGATGCTTGGGCTGTGTTCAGTCTATGCTCCACCTTGGAATTCTGAGTGAGTGTGTGTGTGTTGTTGAGGTTCAAGCCCAGGGCCTTACACATAAGTGTTCTACCACTAAGCCAGCCTCTCACCTTAGGATAATGATGATGATGATGATGATGATGATGATGATGATGATTTTTGGCATCAGCCAGGGATTGAACCCAAGGGCACTTAACCACTCAGATATAATCTCAGCCCTTTGTGTGTGTGTGGGGGGGGGGTCTTTATTTTATTTTATTTTTTAGACAGGATCTTACTAAGTTGCTTAGGGCCTTTCCAAGTTGCTGAGGCTGGCTTTGAAATTGTAATCCTCCTGTCTCAGCCTTCCAAACTAGGATTATAGGCATGGGCCACTACTTCAGTGTCACCTTAGGATTCTTATAAACTCTATAAAAGACTATATACTCTGAAAAGGGTTGAGAAAAGCCTTAGTGACAAACCTAGCCAAGTCATAAGACACAGTTTCATAAGTTCTGCCTGTTGAAGGTCATCTATCACAAGGGTCAGGGATGACACCTCTATAACAAAAGACAGGCTAACAAGAAAAAGGCACAACAATTTTATTTAACCAAAGAAGACTTCAAAAATGAAGACCCAGGGAAAACTATTTTTAAGTTAATGAAGAATGGATAGCCATGCAGAAAATTAATTAGACAATAGGGTATGCTGTAATAGGGGGACTGGAGAAACCCAGATTCTTCCTGGCCTCTCTGTGAAGCAGTCCTTTCTCCTGGGTAAGGGGAGGAACTTCCCTGGAAGGAGGATCTTCAAGGCAGACAGAGTGACCTTTCTAGGTTTTGGGGCTCACTTTCAGATAGAGGGATTCTAGTTTCTATGACTTTTCTTAAAGATGAATAATTCTGGTTTCTATGAATGACTTCAGGAGAATAGGGGGAGAAAGATGGTGGGAAACAGGAGGACAGGAAGTCAAAGAAGCCTTGCTTCCAAGGCTTTCCAATCTCCCTTAGTTCAAAGTATGTAAGATGCCAGGCACAGTGGTGCATACCTGTAATCCCAGTGACTTGGGAGGCTGAGGCAGGAGGAGTTTAAGGCCAGCCTGTGCAATTTATCAGGACCCTCTCTCAAAATTAAAAATGAAAAGTACTAGGGGTGTGCTGTGTTCTATTCACAGTATTGGGAAAAGGAAGGGAAGTAGTCAGTGTGCTAAAATGTCATACCTTGGGGAATCATTTTCTGGGCCTGAGTACACACTTTGGACCTATAGGTCAGAAGGAAAGATGAAAATGAGGCCTTTGTGATTTCTGCCTTTCCCATCAAGATGATTTGAGGATGTAGGGGAAGGACAAGGAAAGGTCTTATAAGGGAAAGTAGAGCAGATGTATTGAGGATTTTAGACTAAGGTAATGATTTTAGCAGCTGAGAATTACTCTTTCAGACAACTGCTGGCTTACTATTGGATGCTAGTGGAAAGATTCACCAGAGGTCTTTGGGTTACGTGTGCATTGGTACCCTTTGTCTTACATAGCAATACAGCCTAATAGTTTCTGATTGTTAAACAGAACAAAAATCTAAGAAAGGATGAGAGATGTCTATGTGAGTTCCTTATACAAGAAATATCCCTGACCCTAGGCATCACTTTCAGATGCTGGGACAAATCGGTGCACCCTTCAGGGGCTGAACCTTTGAATCAAAACATTTAGAACCACCCATTTAACAGAGAATGAGCCCCAGTGGACAGGCATTACCTTCCACCCTTTGTCATAGACATCCTGTGTACGGAAGGGGTAAGGCCATTCCACACAATAAGGGATATTTGTGCTACTGGCAATTAAAATAACTATAAATTTGGGGCAGCAGGAAATAAGTATTGCACTGACTCCAGAAATTAAAATGTCCAAATGGATGGAAGATCCCAGTTCAGTATTAGTATGACCAAGTGGTTGAAGAATGTCTTCAAAGGCAAGAAGCAGGTATATTGCTTACTCAAATGGCTATCTTTACACTTCATATTTTAGTGGATTGAACAATGTCTACCAGAAACATGCACAAGTCCTAACTCCCAGTGCCTGTGAATGTGGCTTTCTTTGGAAATATAGTCTTTGCAGGCAGAATTAAATTAAGGATCTTAAGATAAGAACATCCTAAATTTAGGGGCAGGGGCTCTAAGTCTAGTGACTGATGTCCTTATAAGAAGAAAAGAAGACCCATAGATCAGAAAAGGAAATGAAGAGAAGATAAAGGCAGAGATTGGAGGGAAGCCAAAGCCATGGAATACCAAGGATCACCAGCAGCCATCATAAGTTAGGAGAGATGCATGGTACAGATTCTCCTTCATTGCCTTCCAAGGGTATGAATCCCTTCCCAAACTGATTTTGTGCCTCTGTCTTCCAGAACTGTGAGAAAAAAAAAAAAACATTTCTATTATTTTTAAGACAGGTAAGTTTCTGCCAGATGTGGAATCACGTGCCTATAATCCCACTGACTGGGGAGGCTAAAACAAGAGAATCACAAGTTCAAGACCAGCCTGGGCAAAGTGAGACCTTGTCTCAAAACAAATATAAGCCAGCGCAGAGGCACACACCTGTAATCCCAGTAGCTCTAGAGGCTGAGACAGGAAGATGGCGAGTTCAAAGCCAGCCTCAGCAATGGCAAGGTGCTAAGCAACTCAGTGAGACCCTGTCTCTAAATAAAATACAAAATAGGGCTGGGGATATGGCTCAGTGGTCAAGTGCCCCTGAGATTAATCCCCAGTACTTAAAACAAAATAAAACAAAAACAAAGCAGGTAAATTTGTGGTAATTTTTTACAGCAGCCCTAGGAAACCAATACACACATAGATGCCTACCAAGAGAATTATGGCAGAAAACAACAACAACAATGTAATGTAATGTAAATCGATAAATATGTAGTAGGTGGATGTTTTGTCCAAGGTTCACTGGGTACATCAGGGCACAATGCACCTGAGATGAGACCCAAATTGGCAGGAGCCCAGAATTTTGGAGGATATAATTGCTGCTAGAGCCAATTGTCAGGATGTGGGAGTTGGACTTCCTCCCAAAAATGTTCTGGGACATTCCAAAAGGCAAAAAGCCTGGAAGCAGTTACTGAATAGTCTATTGAACCTCTTTCTACAATTTACAGAATTCAAGGCATTCTGACAGCAGAAATGCCTAGCCTGGATTAGAGTTCATATTTTTTAGACAAATCACTGAGAAGATACCATCAAAGAACTGCAGTCCTCCACCTTAAGAGCTAATATGGAAATTCTCAACTACAGTCTCTGATCTAGTCATATATTTCACCACCCACATGATAGATGATAAAGTAGATCGCTTGGGAATGGTGAGCTTTACCTCTCACAAGCCATCCTCTGGTTTTCGTTTTATTTGTTTGTGGTGCTAAGGATGGAACCCAGGACCTCTCCCAGTCTGAACAAGTGTTCTACCACTAAGCTACATCCCCAGTTCTTTTTAGTTTTTATTTTGAGATAGGGTCTAACTAAGCTGCTGAGGCTGGACTCAAATTTGTGATCCTCCTACCTCAGCTTCCCAACTAGCTGAGATTCCAGGTATGTGCCACTGCATCTGGCTCATAGGCAGCCCTCTGGACTGAAAGATAGAATGGGGAACTAAAGATTGACTTAAAAAGATGCCATAAGCAGCAACCCCAGAAGGGAGATGACTTAAAATTATAACTGCATACATGACACATACCTGTAATCCCAGCTACTTGGGAGGCTAAAGCAGGAGAATTGCAAATTCAAGGCCAGCCTGGGCAACTTAGAGACCCTAAAAATTAAAATTAAAAAAAAAGGCTGAGGATATAGCTTAGTGGTAGAGTACCCCTGATTCCATCCCCTGTACAACCACCACCACCATGACCAAAAAAGAAAGAAAATGATGTAGAACTGCAGCTCTGCAACTTCTTTATCTTAGCACCAACATCCCCTATGTATCTGGGGCTGGGACTAAAGAAGGCAAAGTCACTTTGAGCCAGCCACCCAGTATCTACACCTGGAAAATAATTTGACTTATCAGATTTAGCACTACATTAGTTGGGTGATGTTTAGTTATGGAATTTTGTTTGAAAAATAACTATCATATGTTTGGTATCTGTTAAGTTTGAATCTTCAAATACCCCCCAAAGGCCATGTGCCAAAGGCATGATCCCAGCTAATGGTACTGTCTGGGAGTAGCAGAAATATTGGAGGGGGTGGGGCAAGTTGGAGGAATTAGATCACAGGAGGCATATTTTTGAAGGGCTTATTTTATTCCCAGTCCCACTCTCCACAGCCCCCCCGCAATAAATACCACTTCCTAACTACAATGAGGTGAGTAGCTTTGCTCCATCAAACCCTTCTGCCAGGATGTTCAGCCTCATCACAGACATAGAGCAATGAAAACAGCTGACCATGGACTGAAATCTCTGAACCTATGAGCCAAAGTAAATGTTTCCTCCTTTATACTGTTTTTCTCCAATGTTTTGTCACCGTGATGGAAAGGTGACTAACAGTATCTAAAGAAGAGATCGTTGTTATTCCATTCAGTTAAAGAAGTTGGGGCAGAGAGCTTACCTTGGGCAAAGGACAGCACTAGCCCTTTCATTCCATCCCACTGCAGAGCAATTGTTGTGTTTTAGCAATATTGTACAACACTAATTGCCCTATTGAATATTTCTCTCCGAATTGGATTCATTAGGTTTTCAGAAGCAGAACAGAAATTGCTCATAACCAGACCAAACGTATAATAACTAAGCCATACAGGTATGGCAGTTGAGAGACCTTGAAGAAGGTTAAAACATACATTTGAATAGGTCTGTAAGCTTACTTGTTTAGTTCAAAGGTGAAAATGATTCTGAGTCCTTGAAACTGAGAGCCCAGGTTATTGGCATCAGGATTCCTTTCTGTTAAGTATGATGACATCACAGTAATCCATTAAGGGCCCTGGAAGTAATATAGTATGCAAAATCAGTCTGCCATCTGCTAGTCAACTTGCATTTGCGGGATTGCAGCTAAATCAGGACTCCTTCTTATTAATGGGGAGTTGGATGAAGGAAATACTAGACATAGATAGGGCATAGGTTGTTTGTGTGTTTTTGTACTGGGAATTTAACTCGGGAGTGCTTTACCACTGAGCTAATCCTCAGCCCTTTTTTTTATTTTTATCTTGAAAATGGGGTTTCTCTAAGTTGCTGAGGCTGGCCTTGAACTTGAATAGGTCTGTAAGCTTACCTGTTTAGTTCAAAGGTGAAAAGATCCTCTTGTCTCAGCCTTTTGAGTTGCTAGGATTACAGGCATGGGCCACAGCACCTGGTTAGGCATAGATTTTAAGATGTCCTTCCTGTCAAATTACATCTAAGCCATATAATGAATGGGCTAAAGAGCAATGAATAAAGTACTTCTTCCCCATAAGAAGGCAAATGACTGCTTCAGGACCTGAACTGCCTGAAATGCCAAAGGAGAGGAAGGAGAACTGGTCTTGGAGTCACATCCCCAGCAAAGTAGAATCAGTCAAAGGTTGATTTGCTTGAGAAGTTAATGCAGGTGGGGGGATGCTGTATAAGGGGCTGGAGCCATATTATTGATGTGGGCTAAAGATGAAAAAAGAAGAAAGATAGAGATGGGGAGGGGGAAGGAAAGGGAGGGAGAAGGAAGCAAGGAAGGAACTTACTCATATGTGTACTTCTACACGTAAAATTTGTACCAAGATATTAAGGAGACCATATTTTATGCTCTTACATGGTTCTATCTGAATGGGAAATTTTATGAGACAGAAAAATGTAATGTACAGCTGGTGCTGTACTTATTAAGGGTACAGATTCTAAATTGTGAATTCTCAAAGGAAAAATAAGAACTGCTCTCTGTACTTAATTTAGGATTTGTAGTATCCTCGGAAAACCAGCTTGGAGTGCCACCTGGTAAAGCTCGGAGGATCTACCAAAACACAAACAAACATACAAACCTGGACCCCGGCAAGATTAGAGGGATGAATTGGGAAACCCGAAAGACTGAACATTTCTATGGGTAAGAAGGCCTGTGGAGTCTTGATATGTGTCTCATGCACAGAGAACCTGTTACTGCTGCCTGATACGCTAATCACAAATAATGTGAGGAGCAAAAAAGTTTGTAGTTCAGCACTGTTCAATACAAATGTAATGTGTGTAATTTTTAATTTTAAAAAATTACATTTTTTAAAAAAAAAGCAAGTAAAGTTAATTTTAATAGTATATTATTTAACTCAATATATCCAACATATTATCATTTCATGAACTCTTTTTAAAAAGGATTTAGTGAGATATCTTACATATTGTTATGTCTCTGAAATCTGCTGTGTATTTTTTATTTACAGAACAACTCAATTCAGACACTGAATTTTCATTGGAAATAATTGGTCTACCTTTAGTGTTAGTTCATAAAATTTACAGTTGAAAGGTAAATTCATATACCCAAATTGTTCCAAATATGCTTAAGCTTTCAGTAGCATCAGGAGGTTTGGGGGTGGGGTTTGTTTGTTTTGTTTTGAGGGATGGGGGCGATAAGGGAGTAATTGGGGTTTGGGGGTGTATTTTTGTTTGTTTGTTTTGTACTGGGGATTGAGCCCAGGAGCACTGAACCAATAAGCCACATCCCCAGCCCTTTTTTAATTTAAAGACAGGGTCTTGCTGAGTTGCTTAGAGCCTCATTAAATCGCTGAGGCTGGCCTTGAACTCATGATCCTCCTGTCTCATTCTCCTGAGCCGCTGGGATTACAGGCCTGTACCACCTTGCCCAGGGAGTAATTGTTTTTGTTTTCCTAGAACTGGGGTTTGAACCCAGCACCTTGCACAAGCTAGGCAAGTGCTCTAACAAAGAACTACAAACCTAGTCCTTCAGTTTTTAAGTTTAGATTTAAACTATTAAAATTAAATAAAGTGGAAAGAGAAAGGAAAGTCAAAAGTCAATCATGCAGGAGACTCATGCTTATTAGATTTATGCCTTTTTCTCAATTTTGGTAAAAATTGACTCCTGGGTAGATAATAAAGTCATAGAATGAAGAACCCAATCTCACACAGGAAGTAAAAGGTGGAATCAATGTCTAAGGCTCTAAATTTCCTTTGAAAACGGAAATTGTCTCCATCAGCTGAAACCCATTTAGGCAACTGAACCCTGAGAGTACATCCTCTAGTCTGGAGTTACTGACCCATGTCTCAGAGCTCAGGACCACTTCAAAGGCAGTCTTGAAATACGGGAGGACAGAGGTAAACTTGGTCCCTCCCTCACTGTCCAGCAAAGCAGATAACTTTTTCTGGCCCTCTCCATATTTCTTCCCTTCTGTGGCCCTATCTACTTGCTGACACCATCTTTTTCCTCATAACAGTTAATCCTCATTTTGTGAACTCAGTATTTGCAAATTAATCTATTCAAATTTATTTGTATTTCTATTTCAGAGTGCTTTTGTGGTCATTTGCAGACATAAAGTGACAAAGTCTGAGTTACCAAAGAGCACTCATTCCCAGCTGAGGTCTAACAAAGCAATGCTCTGCCTCCCCCCCCACACACACACACACACATATATTTTTGTTTAGTTAGCCCTTTTATTACTTACTACCAATTCACTCTTTTAACTAGTCCTATTATTTATTTATTTGTTTTTGTATTTCAAAAAATTTAGTTGATACACAATATGTATACATATTTATGGGCCACAATACAATAATTTGATACAGGTGTGCAATATGTAATGATCAAGCCAGAGTAATTAGTGTTTCCATCTCCTCACTTATCATTACTGTGTGTTAGGAAGCTTCAGACTCTTATTCTCCAGTTATTTCTAAATATATCATAAATTAATGTGGATTATATTTACCCTAATAGGCTATAGAGCACTCAAAATAATCCCTTCCCTCCAAGTGTATTTTGGTAGTTGCTATCTGACCTTTCTATCTCTCCCACCACCTAGTCTCTAGTGACCACTGTTCTACCCACTTCTTCTATGAGAATGACATTTTTAGCTTCTACAAATGGCTGAGAACATGTGGTTTTTGTGTTTATGGGCCTAGTTTATTTCAGTGATATTCTCCAGTTCCATCTACTTGATGCAAATGACAGGATTTCATTTTTTTATAACTAAATAATATTTCATTGTGTATATATACCACATTTTCTTTAGCCTTTCATCTGTCATTGAATACCACAATGAATTCCATATCTTGGTTACTGTAAATAATGCTTCAAGAAACACTGAAGTGCTGGTATCTCTTTGATACAATTATTTAATTTTCTTTGAATATATACTCAGAAGTAGGATTGTCAGATCACACAATAGTTCTAGTTGTTATTTTCGGGGAACCTCCATACTGTTTTCTATAATAGCTGTACTAATTCACATTTCCACCCATAGTGTGTATGAGTTCCCCTTTCTCTTCATCTCACCATCATTTGTTTTTTGTCTTTTTACAATAGCCTTTCTAATGGGTAAGATGATATTCATTTTGACTTGGATTTGCATTTCCCCAGTGACCCGTGTTGCCGAGCATTTTTTCATAAAATTTTGGGGCATTCATTTGTGTAATTCTGAGAAATGTGCATTCCAGCCATCTGTCCATGTTTTAATCAGATTATTTGCTTTCTTGCTGTTGAGTTGTTTGCATTCTCTATATATTCTAAATATTAATCCTTTCTGGATAAACAGCTTGCAAATATCCTCTCCCATTCTGTAGATTAACTCTTCACTCCATTGTTTCCTCTGTTGTGCAGGAGCTTGCTAATTTGGTACAATCCTGCTTGTTTATTTTTGCTGCTGCCCCCC
>NW_026000174.1:19292958-19305475 GCF_001458135.2 Marmota marmota marmota
CCCCCCCCCCCCCCCGCTTTTTTCAGCTTTTGTACTGCAAACAAATGTACTTTTTGTGGTCTATGTTGTGCCACATTTTTTGCATTTTTGTTGGTGGTTTCACTGTTTATAATACCCCCCACACATAGTGCTGATGGGCTGGCTACTGTTCCTAAGCAAAAGGCTGTGATGTGCCTTGCAGAGAAAGTACACATATTAAATAAGCTTCATTCAGGCATGTGTTATGGCGCTGATGGCCTTGAGTACAATGTTGAAAAATCAAAAATATTTATCAGGTATAAGGTGTTTTCAAACAGAAACACATATCAAACAAGGTTATATCACTAATTGGCTGATGTGTCCATACTTATACAGTAAACTAACTGTTTTCCTTAGGAGTAATGATTCAGTATTCACCAGTCAGTATTTGCAGTGACTTTTTTAAACATAATTACATTAAGGGAATTGAATTTAGATGTATGTGTGTATATAAAATTAACACATACTTTAAATACATTAATAATATAAATATACAGGCATATATAGTTATAAAAATATTAGTGCAATTTTCTATTTATTCCTCTTATGACCTGCATATTAGCTGAGTCTACCTTTGTCCCTTGAAAATCTTAGTTTGGACCCTACCGATTCCATAGCCTTTGAACATCTAAAGTTCTCTCAGAAATGTTTAGCAATTCTCAAATTCTGTTTTTTCCACTCCATTTCCCAGCCCATTCCCTAGAGGGTAGCCACTCTTCTGACTTCTAACAGAATTGATTTTTGTTAGGCACAGTTTTAAGGCTTTTGTGCATATTAATTCAATTAATCCTTACTATTCCATTTCACAGTGAGGATTGGAGAAATATAGAAGTTAAATGGTTACTTGCCCAGATAGCACTACTGATAAATGCAGAGATGGGATTCAACCCAGGCATCTGCTTCCTAAACAAATAAACTATGCTCCCAAAATACAACCACAGCTAGAGACAGTAAAATAAACTTATTGGAAAAGAAACGCTAACCACCAAATTATTATTTGCATATAACTTCAAATGTACTCTTTCCTTTTATTTCTTCTCACTACCCAGTGAGGAAACCACGAGGATCAGAGAGGGAAAGGAAGGTGCCCAAGAGCCACAGTTGTAGGTGGCAGAGTTGGGATTGGAGCCCAGTACAAAATAAATTTCATCTTCATATTCACAGAGGAAGAAATTGAGGCCAGGAGGGCCTAAACAAGTTACAATCCCAACCCTCCAGATGGCCCAGCAAAGTGCTCTGCACAAAGATGATGTTCAACTTGCATGAGGTCCTTCCTCTTGACTGAATGATTAGATGCTAATTGACTCCTCAGATCACTTGAGGCAGCCTGGAACCTCAACTGTACTGACACTAATAACAGGAGATTTGTAGGTGTCTAAGATTGCCCAGAAACCTAGCAAATAAAAATACAGAACATCCAGTGAAATTTGAACTTCAGATAAATGACAAATTGAGTTTAAGTAGGTCTCATGAAATATACTTTTAAAAAGTTATTCATTTGTTTATATGGAATTCAATTTTAACTGGGCATCCTGTATCTTATCTGTCAACCCAATCCATGAATTAGACAGACACTGGAGGAAGAAAACAAAAGAATGAAGGAGAAGAGTGAGGCAGAGTGAGCAAGGAAGAGGCACTCCAAATTTGAGGAGCCAGAGGGACTGACTTGTGGGTACTTGGTCTGTCCTGACACCCACAACAACCTTAGGAAGGGGCAGAAGAGCACCCACCTGGTTCTGGAAGGTCAGAGCTCCTATCCACACATCTGGGTTCGAATTCTACCTATGCTGCTCCATGTTGTGCGTTATGGATCATTCACTTAGTTGAGAGCTTGCTGTTTATAAAAAAGAATTGAAAAATGACACTGATCACACTAATGTCACATACTCAATTATTTTTTCCCCATCCATATGTTTGTTCTCTCATTGTGGAACTCTGTCCTAAAATGAAAGGAAATTTAAAAAAAAAAAAAAAAAAAGGTTGTGATGCTTCCATTAGTAAGGCAGGGTGGCACACACCTCTGATCCCAGTGGCTGAGGAGGCTGAGACAGGAGGATTTCAAGTTCAAAACCAGCCTCAGCAACTTAGTGAAATGCTAAGCAACCCAGTGAGACCCTGTCTATAAAAAAAAAAAAAAATTTAAAGTGTTGGGGGTGGCTCAGTGGTTGAGTGCCCCTGAGTTCAATCCCCAATACCAAAAAAAAATTGTAATGCCTCTGAATGCTGAACATTTTTGATGATCACACATGACTGGCAGCAAGGAGAAACTCAGATGGGTTTGATAAGCAGGACTATACCCTAATATACACAGAGAACTGGCTGTGAATCCTCTGTCTTGCTGTTCTCCACTTACTCACTGGGTGACTCTAGCTACATCTCTTACTCTCTCTAATCTTCAGGAGTAATGGAGGCTTGCTGCCATTCTATGAGTAGCAGCTAAAAAAATTTCCCAAGACTGTCCCAATGTGGTCAGGGGACACAGCTTTTTACTCAGCTCAGCTGCAGTACTTTTCTGGAATGCTCATCACTAAAATTAAAGAGGATATGAAACACATGAGTTCCCTGCCCCTCACTCAACCATCATTCCTCAGACAAGTATGCAGGCATTATACAGTCATCCTGCAGTACCCACAGAGGGCTAGTCCATGAACCTCCACCATGATACTAAAATCTTCAGGTGTTTCTCAAGTCCCTTGTATAATAATGTATTATTGTATTTGCAAACAGCCTTCACATTCTCTAGATTATTTATAATACCTAATATAATATAAATGTTATATAAATAGTTGTTGTACTGTATTTTTTAGGAAGTGATGACAGGAAAAATGTCTGTATGTGTTTGGTAGAGGCTGAATTAATCATCAGAGATCTAACTACACTGCACATGAATGAGACGCTAGGAGAACAGTGCTCAAATGAGCACAGAAGAGACTGAAGTCTATGAAATGCAAGAAGCTGCAGTAAAATGTGCCTACTCATTACCTCATTCAAATGGATGCAGTGTTGTGCTCAGCTCAGTATATGGCAAATTCATGTTCTGCCTTTTAGAACTTTTTAGAATTTTTTTCTGAGTATTTTTTATATAAGCGTTTGATTGAATCTGTGGATGTGGAGCCCATGGATACAGAGAGATGATTGAGTAACCACACTAACAAGCCATCCAAGCACCTGATGGATGGATGCAGTATGACCCAAAACCCATTTCCTAAATGTTCTAAGCACTCTCAAAAATATATACGTTTGCCAGGCACAGTGGTTGCATGCCTGTAATCCTAGCAGCTCTGGAGGCTGAAACAGGAGGATAGCAAGTTCAAATCCAGCCTTAGCAAAAGTAAGAGGTGCTAAGCAATTCAGTGAGAACCTGTCTCTAAATAAAATACAAATAGGCCTGTGGCCAGGGCTCAGTGGTCAAGTGCCCCTGAGTTCAATCCCCAATACCAAAAAAAAATTGTAATGCCTCTGAATGCTGAACATTTTTGATGATCACACATGACTGGCAGCAAGGAGAAACTCAGATGGGTTTGATAAGCAGGACTATACCCTAATATACACAGAGAACNTATTTTATATATATATATATATATATATATGAGACACGGATTATCTTGACTATAGGATTATTTTATTAATATAATTTTTAGGAAATATAATGAAAATTCTGCTTGCCAAAATAGCAGAATCCTATCTGTCTATACAGTGAAAGCGCAGGATGTTCATCGATGTTCATTGATGTTTCCCAGCCTTGCCCAGGGAAAAGGGATGTGATAGTAATGAGAAAGATGAGTATTTTGAGTTTAAAGCATGCAGTTTTGAGGGGAAAAGTAAATGTATCCAGGTATGGTGCCACATGCCTATAATCCCAGTGGCTTGGAATGCTGAGGCAGGAGGATCACAAGTTCAAAGCCACCCTCAGCAATTTAGTGAGGCCCTAAGTAACTTAGTAAGACTCTGTCTCAAAATAAAATAAAAAGGTCTGGGGGAGTGGTTCAGTGTTTAAGCATCCCTGAGTCAATCCCTGGTGGAAAAAAAAAAAAATGTAACCTTGCACTTATTTGCAACTTGTTGCCACAGATATTTTAGTTCTTAGTTTTAATAATATGTATACAACACAGAAGAGCCTAGACAAAAAAAAATGTTGAATCTAGACATAAAAGGGCCCAATCTAAATTTGTTGCTTGAAAAAATAAACAAACAAACCAAAAAAAAAAAAAAAAGTTTGCTTTGCTAAATAAGGCAAAGTACCACTTAAAAGAGGACCATGTTTGCAATGACCCTGAGGAGTAATCCTGTTAATAAGCGTTAAGCCTCTGTTTCTTATGCTGCAGACTTGAGAGAAATAGACCTGTGAAGATAATGTTTGGAGTGTGGAAAACATAGTAAATATACTGAGTCTGGTCACAAGCCAGGCCTACAATGTTTGGAACATGGGGATCCTATTAGTTTAATTAATATGCCTTGGCTTTCCTAAACCCAGTACCCTTGGAAGAACACAAGCAGCAGTCAGTGCAAGAGAAGTCACCATCACTTTCGTTGCTGGACATACCCACCCTGAAGAAGAGACTCCAGGCCATGGAGAAATGCTGGCAGCAAAGATTGACAGTGAGAGGAATCATGCCCTGCTTTGACTTATGTCTGTTTCATCCTCTGTAAATAATTCTTTGCTTAATGCTCCTCAAGGCTTAATTTGTTTTATTTACTTAAGCAGGTTAGTGGGAGGAAACAACTATTTCTACAACTGAAATATATAGTCTTGCCCCCATTCCAGGCTAAATATAGGACTTAATCCCCTATAAGGTGCCCAAAGAGTCATTGGCTGAAACTGAACACAGTTACCATAGGGAAACCCCACAGCTTGTCCATGTAGGGTGCAAGCCTTGCTGGACCAGAGTCTTGAAAAAAGAGGATTGTCCGATTATCCCATGTGATCTGTCCTCTCAGAGTAGCCTGCTGTGCTTAGTCCTTGTGCTCCCCAAGTTAGGGACTCCCTTTTTCATTCCTCAATCAATTGGGGAGGGATCTTTAGAATAAGGGGAATAAAGAAACAAGATTTTTCCAGGGACAGTGTCATGGATCTGTAATCCTAGCAACTTGGGAGACTGAGGCAGGAGGATCACAAATTCAAGGCCAGCCTCTGCAACTTAGTGAGTCTCAAAATAAAAATAAAAATGATCTGGGAGTGTAGCTCCTTGGGTTCAACCCCCACTACCAAAGAGAGAGAGAGAGAGAGAGAGAGAGAAGAAAAAGAAACAAAATTTTAAGTAAAAGAGGGAGGGAAGGAGGTAGTGAAGAAGAGAGAAATTAGTTAAGATTTAAGTTAAAATCACAGAAAAGAGAGTGGATTAAATATATATCATATATACATATATACAATGAAAAACAGTAAAAAAAAAGCTAAATGTAAAATCAAATTTAACAAGCTGATGCCAATTTAATAAGAAACTGATGGTTAAATTTAAGAAGTAAAACTGGTCTTTATTTTGTCTGTCCTCTATAATCTATTTCATGTTGTCCATGCTTTTAACCAGTTTGCACCAAATGAACTGACCCAAATCTTACACTTCAAAAGCCTGAACCTTTGGTGAATTAGGCTGGAATTATGCGAAGTGTATAATTAACCTTTACCTCCAGACACACAGTATAAGCCATCATAAAAATCATGTCTCTGACATCCTATCCACATTCCTCCAGGCCTTTGTTAAAATGGGTCCTATTCAAGTGCCACTTTTGTGCAATGAACTTAAGTCCACTGAGCTATTCCCAGAATGAGAGCCTTCACCACTATGGACCATGCAGCAATGCTGGGGACACACCTACATACTTCTGAGGCTCTATGCTTGCAAACCTACCTGCCAGAATCCATTTCTCTTCTAGAGAGGGATGAGTTGGTTGCAAGGAACAGAAATTATCTCAGTTAACTTATGTGAAGATGGGTTTATCATAAAAGAATGTTGGCAGCCAACTCAGCTTCCAAAGTGGACTGTTGAAACAATTTATTGAGTCTGGAGCTTTTCCTGAATTAACAAAAGGGAGGAGCCATTAAAGGATAATATAGCTTATTTATTATTTCAATAGCTTCCCAGGCAGAACAGGAAAGAAACCAGACCTCTTTTCTGCACAATAATGGGACCCACTAACTCTGGGGAAAAGGCAAGATGTCCTTCTAATTGAGGAAATATATCCTTTTTCAATATGAGTTTAGACTGTACTCTCTAAAAATTAATGTCTGTTCCTAGGAGCTGTGCATGAGCTAATATAACAACTCTATTAATCAAATGAACTAACCTGAATCCTGCTCACACATATGGGAACAGCAAAAAGGAAATCTAGCCAGGAAAATCTAAACCCGCAACCAACTACAGACCCAGAGGCTCTTCTCCTACCTATCCCACCCCCACCTGCACCCCCATACACACAATTTTGGGAGACATGAGTGGCAAGAGACATCATTTTTAACTAGCCTAAGTACTGAGGATCCTACTTCAACTTGACACATGCAAAATTAAGACACTGGGATAGAGTAGGAGTGATGAATTAGAGAGAGAGAGAGAGATCTAAGAAGTAGCATCCCTTTTTGTGAATACGTATGGGATTTTCTCCAAGCCAATTAAAGTTTCTAAGGTACTAAACTTAAAAACGAGGTCCAAGGAAAGAGAAAACTGTAAATCTAAAAGCCAGGGAGCTTGTGAAGGATCTGAATCTGTAGGTACCATCCCTGTGAGAAGTGAAGAGAAGAATCGAAGTTAGGGGTGCTTTGTTCTCTCCTTGACATTGAAGCACCCTTCTCAAATTGTCTCAACTCTCCAGTCCAAAGTCCCAGACACTCTGATACCCTCACACCACACACCCACTCAGGCTACCCACTTCCCTTCTTTTCACTTTGATTTTTTCTCAAATATCTGGGAGCCAACACCACCTTCACCAATTTTCACAAAGAAATGCACTCTGTAGATTTTGAGAATTAGTCATGGGAAGTGTGACATCAATGTCACAGATTCTATCCCTACACATACACACAAACACACACTTACTTCCTGACTTCCTTTTCTTCCTCTCCAGAGTAATCGGCAAATGTTTTTCCTTTCTCTTGAAGATGTTTGGCCTATTGGTTTAGTCAGATTTTTTGCTGTTGTGACTAAAAGACCAGACCAGCACAACTGTAGAGGAGGAAAGGTTTATTTGAGGGCCCACAGTTTTTGAGGTTCTAGTGCACACAAGGCTGGCTCCATTCCTCAGGGCTCAAGGTGAGGCAGGACATCAAGTGGAAGAGTGTGGCAGCTTACTTGGTGATCAGGAAGCAGAAAGAGAGACTCTGCTCACCAGATACAAATATACGCAAGGTTATGCCCCAATTCCCACTTCCACCTTACTACTTCAGCTACCATTCCCCATCAGTGGATTAAATCAGTGATTGGGTTAAGACTCTCACATCCCAATAGTTTCTCCTCTGAACCTTCTTGCATTGTCTCACACATGAGATTTGGGGGCCACCTCACATCCAGACCATGACACCTATGCTCAGTTTCCTTGTTTTATCAGCTTTTACCTAAAATGAGCTTGTCCTGAAAAAACTACAGTATGATCAAATCTGGTAAGTATTATTTCCTCCTTCTCATAAACCTAGGGTCAAATGACCATCTTACAGAATCTAAGGACAAGAAAAGTCTGCAGACTAGACTAAGGTCAGAGAGCCAAGCCTCTCCCTCTGATCCTCTAGAGCCTTCTGACCTTTTATTCCCCTCTCTTTTCTATATGCCTGCTCCATTCTGCTTCCTCTGAATCTGGGCTTCCTGTGGCTACTTTCCAACAACACATGGTGTTAAAATGGCCATCCTAATTCAGCAAAATGCCTACCACCAAATGATTTCAGTAATTGTGTCTTAATAGAATTTCTTTTCTTTCTCTTTTTTTGTTTGTTTGTTCGTTTTGTTTTGTTCTGATTTGATTTTTTTGTTTGGTTGTACCAGGAGCATGCTTAACCACTGAGCTATATTCCCAGCCCATAAAATATTTTTTATTTTAAGATCTCATTAAGTTTCTTAGAGCCTCACTAAATTGCTGAGACTGGTCTCAATCTTGAAATCCTCTTGCCTCAGACTTTAGTTGCTGGGATTACAGGCATGAGATAACACACCCAGCCTTTTGTAGAATTTCTTGAGAGAGGAAGAGAAGGAACATACAACTGGAAGCCTTGGCTCAGATCTAATCAGCTGTTGCCAGGGGGTGAGGGAAGGAGATAAATATGGTATATACAGTCAATTCTTCCAGAATCTGTGGGCAAGGTAGGTACATGGAAGTTTTCTTGATCGAAGTACCTAGCCTACTTATCCTTAGTTTTTGAAGGATTTGGGACTCTAATAAATTAGACCCTGCCCAAGTTCTGAACCAATTGAGGGGGGAAAGAAAAGCAAACGAATAAGACAAATGAGAGATTAAGATAACATTACTAATAAAGTTGATATTAACAAACATGGCCTACATAATTTATCAAATGGATTTCATAATCTTGAACCCCAAGATTAAGAAGACTAACTCATCTACTCACAGAATGTACAAGAAAATTATAGCTGTCCTCCCCTTTCATTTATATAGATGAATCAATACTGATCATGAATTGATAATTATTAAGGTGGGTTATGAGTATGGATCTTTATACTATTGCATCAGTGTCTCTCCCATTTTAGTACTCTGCACCTAACACCTTTTGGGGAAAAGTTCAATCATCCGCTTATATCTCCTCCTTCCTCTTTCAGACAGAAATATCTGAAGGATTTCTGTTTTTCTTCAAAGTTTAGAAAGTTGCCATAATGCCATCTAGAAAGGTCATTAGGCCTTTTCTAAGGGATTTTTCATTCCCATCCTGTCTGCTCAAATTTTTCTAAATTCAATATCTATTGAGCCCAAAGCTGCTGGCACTGGATTACACCCCAAATACGTGCCTGTCCTGACTTCCAAGACTGGTGCTCTGGAGTGTTGGAATGAGAGAAAAAGGCATTTTTCATTCTGTTCCCTAAAGTGGCTGCAGCTACTACCTCCTGCGAGTAATTCTTTTAGGCTCAAGAAACCTGCTTCCTAGGGACGTTTCTCCCTACTCTCTGCATTCATTCCCACTAGAGAAAGACCGTTCCCAATTCCTGAACTGAAGATGCTGTTAACATTTGGGAACTTGGGCCCCAATTAGTAGGGTAATTACCTTGGATACAAGATTTCCAGCGCTAAAATGAGGAAAACCTGAATGGATGGTCAACTAGCTCAGGCCTAATAAATACCTGTTAGTAACTCAGCCATGATCTTCCTCAAGACAGTGTCTTTTCATGCCTTCTGATTAGTCCAGGCCTTGAGAATCAGTTCTTTCTGCCACTTGGACATTTCTCCTCCTCCTCTTTCCTCTTCTTCTTCCTTTTCTTCTCCTATACTGGGGACTGAACCCAATGGCACCCTACCACTGAGCTGTATCGCCAGCTCTTTTAAAATTTTATTTTCTTTTTGATTTTGAGATAGGGTCTCACCAAATCATCCAGCTTAACCATTGATCCTCCTGCCTCAGCCTCCCAAAACTGAGATTATAGTCACATGACACCACACCTGGCATCCACATTAATGTTTTATCTTGAATATGCCCTTTCATAGATTCCTAATTCATAAATATTTCAGGCATAATCTCTCATATCTAATCTGTTTATACAATAACCATGTTACCCAGAAACCTCTGACAATACTTTAAGTACTTTACAATGATCTTCCTGGTCTTTCTCTCCCAAGTCTATTCAGTTTTTCTGTAGCTAGCAACCACATCTGTTGTCTTTAAGGGGTAGGTCCCCATTCACTCATGCTATGATCACTTCCTCCCCAATGCTGAGAAAATGTAGCAGTGCCCTAGATCTGGACCCCTTTTGAGTGAGCTGTTCCAGTCAACTCTGAAATCTAGACTTTCTTATCTTGTTAGATTTACTTGGACCCTTATCACTATTTCTGAGTTAATAATAACTCAGTCATCTCACACTTATATGAAACCCTCTTTAAAAACAATTGAATGGGGCTGGAGATGTGGCTCAAACGGTAGCGTGATCGCCTGGCATGCGTGCGGCCCGGGTTCGGTCCTCAGCACCACGTACAAAGATGTTATGTCTGCCGAAAACTAAAAAAAAATAAATATTAAAAAAAATTCTCTCTCTCTCTCTTTAAAAAAAATGAATGATTTAAGAAAATAAATAAAAACAATTAAATGCATCTCTTTTTCCTATTTTTTTCTTTATCTATCTTGACATTATCAACACATTGTAAGAGACAGATCTTGAGTCTGAGATAAGCAATATGAATCCAAGGTTATTCTCTCCATGGTTGCCAGCCAGGGCAACTTAGTAAGACCCTGTCTAAAAATAAAAAATAAGAGGGTATAGGTATGCAGTTTGGTGGTAGAGTAGTGCCTCTGGGTTCAATACCCAGTGCTGCAACAAAATAATAATAATAATAATAGTAATAATAATAAATTTTTCAAGTAAACTTCAGCCGAGTATGTGACACATGCCTATAATCCTAGTGACTCAAGAAGCTGAGGCAGAAGGATTACAAGTTTGAGGCCAGCCTCAGCAGTTTAGCAGGGCCCTCGGCAACTTAGTGAGACACTGTCTCAAAATAAAAAATAAATAAAAGGGCTGGGGATGTGGCTCAGTGGTAAAGCACCCCTCGGGTTAATCCCCAGTACCAAAAATTTAATAAATAAATAGAGTGAACCTCAGAAATAGAGAGGGGCTTGCTCATCTATAGATCTTGCTGGAAAACTGAGATCTCCCTATTGGAGAAAGCTCCTTTAAATTATCCTACAGAACACATGTTTCTGTGGTCGTCCCAGCTGCCAAAGAAAGAATTAGAGGAACAGAACCAATATGCTCAGTTTGTTCTTCCCAAATTTATCATTCAGCTGTCTTTGACTTCTCCTCTGCAGAGAGAGGCCAGGAGTATTACCTTAGAGGAGCTCCTTCCATGTGAAATGAACTCTTGAGACTGGGGGAAAGCACTTTTCTGTGCAGTGGTCAAATGACTCATCCTAGCGAACACTAGGATACCCTTTTCCCTTCCTGTCGTGTGTCATGACATGAGAAATGTAAAATGACTGGTTTCCAATCTCCAATTTAGTGGAATCATTTTCATGATCCCCCTAGTGGAAATATCCTTGACTTTGGTAGCAAAATAATCTTGGTGTCAAGAAGCCAATATATTTTTAATATATATTTTTTTAGTTGTAGATGGACGCAATTCCTTTATTTTATTTATTTTTATGTAGTGCTAAGACCAACCCAGTGCCCCACATGTGCTAGACAAGCGCCCCTCCACTGATCTACAGTCCCAGCCCCAGGAAACCAACATTTTGAGAATGACTTTTGAAGTATAATTATGAATGACGACACTCTTATCTTCACTTCCCAACCTAGACCTGTGTGTACAGACTTTGGGAAAGAATACTAAAGAGAGCGATTGAGAGAGAGAGAAATCTGACAGAACATAAATCACCATCAACAAGATAAGTTGCCAAGCTCACAAGAAATTGTTCCCCAGCTTTTGTCTAAGCTGAGCATCATTTTTCTGTACCACCAGTGACTTCATGATAGATCTGTATTTGCTTTTCAGGGCTACCATAACAAAGTACCACAAAGGTGGTAGCTTAAAACAACAATTCAATGGATTTAGTCTCGAGTGTGAAGGATAAACTCCAAATCAAGGTCTCAACAAGGTGCACTGTCTCCAGAGGCTTGAGTGAATCCTTCTGGGCATCTGGTGGCTCCTGGCAATCCTTGGCATTCTTTGACTGGTAGTTGTATCGCCTCAATCTTTGCCTTCATCTTTACATGGCTTCCTAACCTCTGTCTCTATGTCTCCAAATCTCCCTCTACTTATAAGGGCACAACTCATTGGTTTGGGGGGACCTCCTTAATCCAATATGACCTTATCTTAACCTGACTTCATTGGCAAGAACCCTATTTCAAAATGAGGTCACTTTTAACAGTCATCACAGTCAGGACTTTAACAATATCTCTGGAGAGACATAGTTCAATCCTTCATAGGTTTCATGCTGAAATCAATGAATGGCATGGATATTGGTCCATTTTCTTCTTTTGCTGTGAAATAATTTCTTGATAGAGCTATGATACATTATTTCTAAAAATGAACCCAATTTTTTACCCCTCCCTATATCAATGCCCTTTGAAATGTGATTTTTCAGTCCTTTCCATCAAGAAATAGAGCCTAGCAGGGTGCAGAGGCTCATACCTGTAATTCCAGTGGCTCAGGAAGCTGAGACAAGAGGATCACAAGTTCAAAGCCAGCCTCAGCAACTTAATGAGAACTTGTTTGAAAATAAAAAATAAAAAAAAATGAGCTGGATATGTGGCTCATCCCCAGCTAGGTTCAATTCCTGGTACAGGAAAAGAAAAAGAGAAAGAAGAAAGAAAGAAAGGAAGGAAGGAAGGAAGGAAGGAAGGAAGGAAGGAAGGAAGGAAGGAAG
>NW_026000174.1:19306312-19315926 GCF_001458135.2 Marmota marmota marmota
AGAGAGAGAGAGAGAGAGAGAGAGAGAGGAGAGGAGAAAAGGGAGGGAGGGAAAGAAAGAAAGACTACTTCCTTGCTCAATGAATCTACATTGGCCTTATTGCTTGCTCTGGGTAATTGAATGCAGCAGAAATGGCATTGTGCCAGTTCTAACCTACGACACAAACTTCAGTCTCTCTTTTGGAACCCTGATCCTGCCATATAAATAAGCCCATGCTAGCATGCTGCATGGGAAGAGACACATGGCCCAGTCTCCCATGTCACTGCAGCCATCAGCCAGCCAACCAACACACTTGGGTGAGTGAGGTAATTCTAGACCAGTCAACTCCTAGCCAACTCAGATGGCCCACAGATTCACAGTCAAAGATATATGGTGGTTGTTTTAAACTACTGTTAAGTTTTGGGGTGGTTTGTTACATGGCATTGGGTAACTGATGATAGGAGTTAAGAGATTATGTGATTCTATGGCAATAGATAAGGCCTTTAGTTAGTTCACAGATATCAGCACTGGTAGAATCATGACAATTAGAAAAGAAATACTCAAATTCAGAATAAGTGTCTGTTCCTATGAGGAATTCTGGACACTTACATAATGATGTTTAAAAAAAAAAAAAATCCAACTGGTACCAGTAGCTGGCTGCCCTTACAATGCTGCCCCATAATATGAATTGAGAGTTTGTCAGTGTAAACTGGCAATTTGGGAACTTGGCAATGGCAGCAGCCAAATGAGATTTGGCCTGGAAAATTCCATTATGAATCCAAACCTAATTAACATCCCTGATCCCATTGCCAATTTATTCATGAATCCACTGAGCAAAGATTGGAAAGGTTGGAGAAGGAGGTTTGATTGATGTAGCAAACACATTGTGTCCCAATCCACATCTTCTTGTCTCATCTTTTTCTCCAGGCATTGGAAACCAGCTTCCTGCATAGAGAATCTATCAGCAGTTTGACTCAGCTTCACTTTTTGCCCAAGGAACACTCCTGCACATTCAACCTGAAAGCTAAAGCAGCTAACACCCAGGGGCAAATCTTGACCAGTGAAGAAGAAGCCTGTGATCAGCTAGTGCAAGGAGCACTTTATAGCTATTCTCAGAAGATCCTGGAAGATTTAGCTCAGTTGCTCACAATAGTGATTGACTCAATTATATTCCTAAACTGGCTCTTCCTCCTGCTTCACTGTTCTCTGCCCTCACTCCTGCTCTGGGATCACTTCCCAAATCAATCTCCTCCTCAAAAGTCCTCATCTCAGCCACGGGATGGTGTATGGTGCAGGGAGAGGCACTGAAACTGAAGGCGGAGGAGGATTCCCAGAAGAAGACAACTAACCCCCACAGAGTGAGTCACTCTGCCTACCTACTCATTAAGAATAAAAACCATATGGAAAGCATTCGTGAAACAAGAATATGTTTCATCTCTGTGCCTATTTTGAGAGATTTACCCATAAATACCTTCTTTTAATCTTGTCAATTCTCCAGTCTTGCCCTTCTCAGTCTCTGGTTATCTGACAAACCCATCAGACACCACCCAGAAATCAGTGGCAGTTCATCCCCAGGAAATGTGTCACTCCAGACTGGGAAAATGGGCTTCGCCTCCCCTACCTACTTTTGCCTGGTGGCTGTGTCCTGTGCAGGGGTTCTGCAACTTAGGCTTGAGTCTTCTCCTCTATCAACAGATGGAATTTGAGGGAGGGTGACAGGAACTCTCATTTGCTTTAATGACAGAAATTATAAGGAACACTTAATCACATCTTATTTAATCAATCCCCTATCTGTGGTATTTTTTGTTGTTATGACACTGATGCAATTAATACCATCAAGTAGCCCCCAACTGCCTCAAGAAACTGATATTTCAGTGGAAGAGACCAATACTAAGCCAGTTACTATGAAAACAATTACTTAGATATAATTGTGATAAATACTATGAAAGAAAGTACTGAGTGTAATGATAATGAATTACATATGTGTCTGACCTCATAAGGTAGAGAGTGAGTCAGAGAAGGTTACCCCAAGGAAACCACATTTATACTAAGACTCGAAGAGTGGGTTGATTGGGCAGTGGGTAAGTAGGTGCAGATGAGGAGAAGGGCCAGTCTGTGAAGGTTTCCAGGAGGAGGGTGCATTGCCAGCATGGCGTATAGACAGGTGTGCAGGGTCAGGAAAGGTCAGCCCTTAGGAAACTGCCAGAGGCCCTGTCTGCCTGATCTTTAGAATGAGGTGAGGAAAGGCTAAGGGTGGCAGGATTTGTATGTTTAAGGACTTTGTGTACCACTATGAAGTAAACAGTTGGAGGCTAGTAGAGAAGTTTAAGGAAGGATTTTTCTGAATCTCACTCTAGTGGCTGTTTGGAGGATGACCTGGAGAGGGGTAGGCTGTAAATAAGAAAACTAGTCACATAACCCCTCTGAGCTCCTGTTTCCTTCTCTGAACATGCAGGTGATAATTATTACCTTAAAGATTGCTACTCTAATTAGCGGTATAAAATATTAAAAGAGTTTAGCTGGGTGCAGTGGCACATGCCTGTAATCCCAGAGACCCTGGAGGCTCAGGCAGGAGGATTGCAAGTTTGAAGCCAGCCTCAGCAATTTAGTGAGGCCCTAAGCATCTTAGTGAGACCCTGTCTTAAAAATAAAAAGGGCTGGGGATGTATCTCCATGGCAAAACACCTCTGGATTCAATCCCCACCACCAAATAAATACATAAATAAATATTACAAGCATTAAATGTTTAGTAAATGTTAACACTAATTATTTTTCTAAATTCCTCATTCTTCCTTACCCTTCACATCTACTTCAATACAAAATTCTGCTTATTCTGCCTCCTCAATTGCCTTCAAGATTTTTTTTCTCTTCTTTATCACCCTTCTAAATTCTCATAAATAAATTCTAACTTGATCAGAGCCCCTTCCCACATTCCCTGCATCCTGCCCCTCTATTTAACTTACTGAAAATCTTACTGGTTGTTCGTTTGCTATAGGACCATAACCAAAGCCCTACATATGGGTTATAAGGTTCTTACTGATCTTCCCCCATATACATCTGTCATTGTCACTCCTCACCATCCTCCCAGTTCACCCTCACCCTACTTCCTATACCTTAGATATTTTGGACTTCATGAAAATCCCCCAGCACCCCAAGCTCTTTTCACATACCCTACATCCTTACTCACACTTTTTTTTTTTTTTTACATTACTAGGGATTGAACCAAGGGACCCTTACCACTGAGCTACATCTCCAGCACTTTTTAAATTTTATTTTAAGACAGGCTGAACTTGCAATCCTCCTGTATCGGCCTCCTGAATCCTGTGTTTTTAAGCATACACCACTATGCCTGGCCCTATTCACATTTTTGCTTCTGCCTCAGACACCTTCCCTCCTTTGTGCTTCACTCACAAAATCCCTGCTTGTGCTTTTGGACTTTGCCTCAGTGTCACTTCTTTACCTTGAATATTCAAAACCTCCTCAAACTGTTTATATAGTTTATTCCTGGGCTCCCAAATCATTGTGTATGTCCCTGTACTACAGTCCTTATCATGCTTATGGTAATTATTTTATTTACATTAAATGTTCACCTCCAAAACTATAGGCTTCTAAACAGTAGTGACCTTACTTAATCACCTTGCATCCTCAGTGCCTAGCATAAATTCTATCATACATGGAATGGGCACTTGATGAACAAATGAATGTATGAATGAATCAAACAAAATCATACTGCATTTGGAGCTAGTCTGAGTTTGGCCTCTAGAAGCTCTGTGTTTAGGGGATTTGCCTTAGGTCATCAAGCCTGATTCTTTCTTGCCTCAAGGGATTCTGGTCAGAGGGGCAAGTAATTTCCTCTGTCTCCCACATCTCACTTGCTTGCACCTGGACCCCACCTTGGGACCTAAGCCAATTGCCCCTCTGAATGTGGAGCTGCAGTGCCATCTAATGGTGACTAGAAGGCCTACATGTCAGGCTGAAGGAGGAAGAGGGAGGAGGAAAGAAGGCTGGTTATTCTAGCCGTGAAATCTCAGCTACTGGACTCAACATTGGGCAGTTTTTTCTACCTATATGAGTCCAAAATTGACGGTCAGGGTCCCTTATTTAGACTTCCCATATACTGAAGACACTTAGTCATATCTCGATGACCAGAGCCCTCTCTTCAGCCCTCCAAAAGCCAAGACCCACTTCCCTGGTCTCCTCAGAAGCTAGTGACCATGACTCAGTGACCCAGTCATCCTCTCAGTCCTCTCAGTACACAGTATCTCACTAAGGACCCTTGAGCACACTCAATAATTTGTGACAGGAGCCTCTCTCCCACCCCTCAGTGGCCAGGGTCCTCACATGGCTCCCTCCATGATCAGAGCCCCTTCCCACATTTTGTAAAAATCTTTTATATAATTAAAGAAAATCTCTATTTTTAAAGATTATTAGTTGAAAAACATATGGGAAAACATTGTGGAATAAACCTGAACTTTATTGGCCTTCTTTGCACATTTTTTATGGTTTATATTGTTTTATTTTGAATAGCATGTGGAAAGCAACCATATCTTTAAAGTGTTTAGATTTTTAATTCTTGATCCAGACACATGCCTTGGGGACCTGCTGCCTATCACTCAGGATTCCATGGAAGTTCTTTAATTAAGGGCTAGTGAGCATGACAAGAATTAGACAATCCCTTTAGACCACCCAACTGCCTTCCCCTTACCCCCACCCCCATCCCCCAAGAGGTTGTTGGAGCCTCTTGCTTCTGGGATTCTGCCTCCTGCCTTGTCTCTGAGCCCTTTGTCCAGACATAGGCCACAGCTGTGCCTAGATCTCATGAGGAGGTTTCGGCCCCAGGCCCAACCCACCTGCATTAGGAGTGATTAGCTAACCCTCTGAAATGCTTTTGTCACACACTAATCCACATGGACAGTATCACAGATAAACAAACCAACTTCCACTTTACTCCAAATCCTCTGGGAATACAGCAGTGTCCAAAGTAAATATGATTTATGGGGAAAATTGGAGGGTTGAATATAGAAAATTGTGACTCATTATCTCCATTACCATGCCCAGCTGTCCCAGAGCCAACACTCCCTACTCCAATCCCCTGCCCCCCAGTTTTGGCCTATGCTAGGATCTCCTGCGCTTGACTGAGCTGCCGTGAAGTCCCTTTAAACATTAACCATTGTTCTTGGTCACCAACTACTCCAAGGCCTGTTTTTTTCCCTTTCACAAACAGAGCCTCCGGCTTTAAGGATTCTTTTCACAGAAACAAAAACATTCCCCGTTTTCAAAGGTATAACAGGTCAATCATTCAGTCCATCCATCTATCCATTCATTTATTCATCCTTTAATACATCTTTACTGAGCTCTACTATGTATTGGGTCCTGTGCTAGGTTTTGGAGATACAATAGTTACTAAAATAGAATCCTTGTCCTTGTGGAACTTACTTCCAAATGGGAAACTAGGATGCTAGGCAAAGTACATGGTTACTTACTTATTGCTAAAGAGTATGATGCATGCTAAAAAGAAGGTGGAGCTCACATGTCCCTAGGCCTGTCATCTCTCCTCTGGGTGATGGAAAAGAAATTAATATAGCATAAATATACTGTCAGTGATTTAAAATCTAGGTGAAGAGACAACTTGGAACACCTTGAGGGAGAGGAAGTTAGAGAAACATCTTTCGAAATAAAATTCTTGAGGCTATCTCAAACTTGTGAGGACTGAAAAAGACAAAATATTCTGGCTAAAGAGGGCCAGGAAACAGTGCCCAGGGGTCAGGGCTGGCACACTAGATTAGTACAAATAGACCAAATAAGAAGGCAGGCTGTGTTTAGGAAATGTAGTTGCAAGGGACTAGAGTGGGGCTCAACGGTATAGCACTTGCCTAACATGTAGGAAGCCCTTGGTTCAATCCCCAGCATGGAAGGAAGGAAAGAAAGAAGTAGGAAGGAAGAAGATATAGTTTCAAAGGATTGCTGGTACCACTGACCAGAGAAAGAAAAAGAAATAGAGGAGGGGGAGGATTTGTTGGAGTCAGAGCAACCAGGCTTCACAGGCAAAATGGGTTATGGGTTTGTTCACTGACTTGTTCAATCACGTATTAGTCAAAGTCAGGCACCGTGTTGAGCAATAGAGACACAATAACCATGTGTCTTTTTTGAACAGAAAAGTTTTCACAGGTAAGTAGACCCATGCTAAGACACAAAACTAACTGTTATTAAAAATACATGTATGAAGCTTAGTGGGGCCCCACTACTGAAGTTATCCCTGTAACAATATCACTCTCACTAATTTGGGAGAGGAAGGAATAGCATCAAGCCATCATTCAGGAACTGCTTCTTCAATGCCTGTGCGACATATGCAGCCGGCAGGAGTGGGCAGATTGCTAACACACCAATGGTCGTGCCAATTTTGAAGCATCGATTGCATTGCGATGTAACAGTTATTTTTACCATTGGCTTTGATTTCCTGCAAAAATTCTTCCCTGGGTCTAGTTAAAATTGGGCTTAACCTTTCCAAATGTGTATGAATATGGATATCACATGTGGGTAGTGGAGAAAAGATTGAGAATGGCCGACACACACGGCTACACATGGCTATGGATGGTTGAGTCACGATCCTCAAACCAGAAAGGAAGCTGAGTAGGAGGATCTAGCAGCAGGGAGCAGCAGGTGTGAATCGGGATTTGTGGCCTGCAGGCAGTCATGACAGGTGTCAGCAGACCTCTCCACTATGGCCTCCCTTGAGATGCCCAGACAAAGTCAGGCCTGGAACCTGGGGGTGGGGGTTTTCCCTGAAAGCCAGGGATGGGCAGGGTCTCCTTGTCTCCTTGTCATAGCATCTGAATGCTATGCTCTGGAAAATCAATCGGTAGTGAACTATTTATATATTCCATTTATATTTTCTATTTTATCATCCTCTGTTCTTCAGAAAAACTTGCAGAAAATGCCTTATATCTATACTTTCTCCAATGAACATGTATCACTTGTTTAATCTTTAAGGTATTTATTAAAAGTCATATTTTTTAAAAGACCTTAAAATGAAAACTCCAGTTTGAGATGTGTTCAGAAGAACCAAAGGAAGTTTTGCTCATTTCCTGGCACAGTTGTAAAAACAAGAGCCGTCCAATCCCAGTTAGGAGTAGGGAGCAAGGGTAGGCAGGGAGTTTTGTTAGCCAATCCCAAAAACCAAATGCTGAATGTTTTCTCTGATATAAGGAGGCTGATTCATAGTGGGGTAGGGAGGGGAAGTGTGGGAGGAATAGAAAAACTCTAGATAGGGCAGAGGGGTGAGAGGGGAAGGAAAGGGGCAGGGGGTTAGAAACGATGGTGGAATGTGATGGACATTATTATCCAAAGTACATGTATGAAGACACGAATTGGTGTGGATATACTTTGTATACAACCAGAGATATGAAAAATTGTGTTCTATATGTGTAATAAGAATTGTAATGAATTCTGTGTCATATATAAATTTTAAAAATTAATAATAAAATAAAATTTAAAAGAAAATTCTAAAGCTTAATTAAAATGAAAATGAAAAAAAAAAAAAAAGAAGAAGAAGGAGGAGGAGGAGGAGGAGGAGGAGACAACCCTGAGGCTTGCTGGGGAGGTAGGTAAGCAAAGGGATGGGTGAGCCTGGGCCCTCAGCGGGCTCCCTGCTCCTCTTAGACCGCAGAAATCTCCTTCCGAATGCCTCCTGCTAGACCTCCCTGAGGCTTCATGGCGACATAGGGAAGTTGTTTCCATTGCAGATGGATAATGGTGGCTAGAGAGACACCAAGGAGACAGTCCAGATCTAGGCCTCAGAAGCCCTGCAAAGTCAGAGGGGCCTGGGAAGGGCTATGATCACATACACTCGGCCTGCCTATGGGCGCTCAGTGCAGCCTTTTGAAATCAATTTATGGGAATTTTTTATACAGCTGGCCAAATATTTTCCTAGATGGTTTACTCTTTTATTTAATTACTTTTTTTGACATGCTAATGTATAGAATACCATAGCCTAATTGGTTAATCTTTTCCTTTGTGAGCACTTCTATTGCTTCTAAGTTGGAAACATTGCTTCCTTCCAGAGATTTGATAGTGTTTCTGTATTTGTTTGTTTGTTTGTCGGTCTGTTTAAGCTCTCTTGTCCCTCTGGAATGAACTCGGTATACAACTCGGTATGCAAGAAGAGAATCTAGATTATTTTTTTTCTCTGATGAAAAGCATGTATAGAATAAATTCATCCTTTTCCAGTAATTTCTGACCCCACCTTTATGGTGTATGAAATTCATTTATGTCAGGGCCATCTTTTTTCTGGGCAACCTATTCGGTTCCAAGCAAAGATTATTTAACACTTGATTGTGCATTCTGTGTTACTCTCTGCTAATCATACTCTAAATCTAAAGGAGTTTTACTCCTGATTATTCATTCAACAAGACTGAACCTTGGCAATGGTTGATTGTTAGCAATAAAGAATAAGGCAGGTACATTTTCTGCCATCACTATGCACATAATCAAATAAGTTATTATGATAAAGTATGGAAAGTGTTCAGCAGCAAAATGTGCATCTTAGAGGTGCTGAGCAGGAAGTACTGGAGGTCTTCTGGTCTTCTCTCTGACACCTGAAGGACAAGTAGTACTACTAATGCAAAGAAAAGGAGGCAACTGCGTCCTGGGCCAGGCCACTCCTATATTGTTCCAGCCGGGCCCAGTGGCACATACCTGTAATTCCAGTGTCTCAGAGTGCTGATGCAGGAGGCTCACAAGTTCAAAGCCAACCTCAGCAACTAACTAAGACCTTAAGCAACTTGGTGAGATACTGTCTCCAAATAAAAAAGGCTGGGGATAAGCCCCTGGGTTCAATCTCTAGTGCAAAAAAAAACAAAACAAAAAAAACCTTGTTTCATCAAAAGGGGAGATCCCACTGTGCTCCATGGCAGACATCATGCCAAGATATATGTGTAATACTCATTTAATTACCAGAATCCTTCTCTAGATTGCATTACTTACCCCACCATATAGATGGGGAGACTTAGGTTTGAAGTGTTTACATTACTCACAGACTCGGGGCCCCTGTCACAGCAGGATGAAGCCCTGAAGCATGAACATATCCACTTTGTCCTACTCTCTTTCCCCCTTCCTTAGGGGAAGTTTGCTATCCCTGAAACTTTGTGCTTCCTGGTCTCATGTCACATGCCCTAGACCTAAGTCTTTATAAGGTGAAGTTGACACACCAGAGTTCTTGGACTGGCAGGGGCCTGGGTCAGACCTGGGACTCTCCCAGTCCATGTGACTTTGACCTTTCCATTCTCCACCCAGTCACCTTTATAGCTCAATGAGCTTGTAAAGAATGGGAAAATAAACAAGGAGAGAAATGAATTACAGTAGATAGGGTAGAGAGAGAAGATGGGAGGGGAGGGGAGGGGGGATAGTTGAGGATAGGAAAGGTAGCAGAATACAACAGTCACTAATATGGCATTATGTAAAAATGTGGATGTGTAACCGATGTGATTCTGCAATCTGTATTTGGGGTAAAAATGGGAGTTCATAACCCACTTGAATCTAATGTATGAAATATGATATGTCAAGAGCTTTGTAATGTTTTGAACAACAAATAAAAAAAAAAAAGAATCACCAGGACCTTCTGGTTGAGAGATATATAT
>NW_026000174.1:19315951-19318892 GCF_001458135.2 Marmota marmota marmota
TATATATATATATATATATATATAAACTTCAGTACAGTGCAGGATCACAATCTCACTGGGTATCTTTTAGGACTTTACTTCCCATCACTCTGTTCCTTGAAAGCCATGGCCAAGGCCCACCTATACGGTCATTGTCTTTCCATCTTCTGTACCCCTATGCTCTGTTTTCCAGCTTCCTCACTCCCCTGCCATACCACCATGAATATGACAACTACCAGTCTTTATACTAGCACTTCTCAAGGTGTGGTCTAGAGATCAGCATCAGGCCACAAATTGTTTATTACCAGCTCATGATAAGTTCAGAAATTGAAAATCGGTACTCAGAAACTTTTATAGCAATTTGATAGAATAACAGCATGTCATTTGAATATAATAATAAACAGCAAGTGAATATAATATAGTATCCTGAATTGGATCCTAAAATAGAAAAAGGACATAAGTGGGAAAACTATTGAAATCTGAAGAGTCTGTAGTTTAGTTATTAGTTCTGTGCCAATTTAATTTGTTAGTTTAACAAATTCGTGGTTGATTTGTTAGTTTTAACAAATGTGTTACAGTTATGTAAGATGTTAACATTGGCTGGCCACAAGGGCACACATGCCTGTAATCCCAGCAACATGGGAGGCTGAGGCAGGAGGATGGCAAGCTCAAGGCCAACCTCAACAACTTAGTGTGACCCTATCTCAAAATAAATAAATAAAAGGGATGGGGAATGTAGTTCAGTAGTTAAGTGGCCCTGGATTCAATCCCCAGTTCAAAAAAAAGAAGCAAACATTAAGAAATCTCTTGGCAAGGGTATGCATCACTATCCTTGACATTTTTTTTTTTTTTTGTAAATCTAAAACTATTCTAAAATAATTTTTTTTAAAAAAAAAGTAGATTTTTATTTGATGTCTTTTTGCAAAAACATCAGTGTGCAATGAATTCAATATGGAAATTTTGTAAATGAAACTAATCTGTCACTGGGGATCAGTTACTGCACACTACGGATGAAGTCATAACCCAAAATCCTGTCACTTTTCAAATGTAGGCACATTTGAAAATATAGGCTGGGCACGGTGGCGCATGCCTGTAAGTCCCAGCAGCTCTGGAGGCTGAGGCAGGAGGATCACAAGTTCAAAGCCAGGCTCAGCAAAAGCAAGGCACTAAGCAACTCAGTGAGATCCTATCTCTAAATAAAATACAAAATAGGGCTGGGGATGTGGTTCAGTGGTCAAGTGCCTCTGAGTTCAATCCCCAGTACCAAAAAATAAAAAAGAAAGAAAGAAAATATAGGGCTTTGTAATGTACCTTGTACTGTCACATCTCAGTATCTTATCACATGCCAGCTGCCACATACCCGCTACTGTCACAGTGCAGGTCCAGGCATGAGCCGAAACAAGATCTGAGAAAGTGCCAGTGTGCAAAGATTGGCAGGACGAGCAGGGTGTGATGGTGCATGACTATAATCTCACTACTTGGGAGTCTGAGGCAGGAGGATCACAAGTTTGAGGGCAGCCTGGGCAACTTAGTGAGATCCTGTCTCAAACTTTAAAATAAAAAGGGATGAAATGTAGAATGCCCCTGGGTTTGATCTCCAGCACCACAGCAGGGGAGAAAAAAGATTGATAGGACAGACCCTGAGTTCTGGGATGTGCTTTCATGAGTATGACAAAGCCCTGCTCTGTGACTATATCTGGGGTAAGAGAAGGCCCTGGAATGTGATGTGGTTCTGGAATGTGACCCGATTCTAGGATGTGAAGTATTGATGAGTTCTGGGTTCTGACAAGTTCTGCTGTGACAGGCATGGACTAATTCCACGTGGGTTTCACAGGGACTGCAACAGAGAGCTCTGGGGAACAGCAGCTCTAATGTTTGGATGGATCCTAGTTTGTGTGGGATCTTTGGTGTAACAAGGCCACTCAATGAACCTAGAAGTAAAAATGTATCTGGGTACTTTAGATTACATTTTTATTCAGGTTTGTTCTGAGTTCCAGGGCTATTGGCAGCCTGCTCTTTCTCCTGGGGCATAGAGCAGACCCAGGACTCCTAACCCAAGGCACAGAATTATCTGGGGCTGTCTTGGGCTGTCACCCCAGAGAATCTGGTCGGGGTTCATTTAACACCTGTGCCCTGCAAAGCCCAGCAGCTCCAACAGCTATCTGAGTCTGCACCTGAGCCTGTCTCCCCTGAGTTTCTTCACCTACTTGCCACATACCTGCTACTGTCACAGCTCCGAGTTCTGAGTTCAGACCTCGTGTGGGACCATAGTGCCATCTACTGGCTAATGTGAGCCATGCTGATCATGACAGTAAATGCAGGACTCACTGGCAGTACTGAGAAGGCGTCCCAATCTGAGTTCAAGATTAATAGAGGTGACCTCTTCCTCAAGCCCCCAGTGCCCAGGGCCCTCATTCAGGCTTCAGTGATGACAGCCCCTGATCTAGTCCTTTATTGAACACAACCTTTTGGTCAACCTTCTCAGGGATCAGGTCCACTCACTCAGTCCCCACTCCCACCCCCAGTGACCAGGACCTCTTTTCAGGCCACATAATAACCAGAATCCTTCACTCAAGCTCCACTGTGGTGAGGACTCCTCACTCTAGACTCCCTCAGTCGTCTGGCCACTCAATGATTAAATTCTGGTCTGAGTACTAACACTTAAGTCATTCAAAAACTTAGCACATTCTGAGAGTCTATTGGCTTGACCCTGTGAGGATGTGAGAACGCAAGTTTGATTAGACCCAGAAACTGAAGAGTTACCCATTGTAACAGGGGTTACAGTGCTCCAAGATCTGTGTTTTCCTCTTGACTTCTTTGATATGCAGCTGAACTAGGTCTCCCAGCCCCCATGCTCCACGTATGCCAAGGGAATCTGGGCAGCAGCAGTATTACTTCCAGGCCTGGTGCACAAACACTGATTCCAAGCCTGGGTTTTCTGCATGCTCCTCCATCATTCATC
>NW_026000174.1:19319307-19337464 GCF_001458135.2 Marmota marmota marmota
CCCCCCCCGCCCAAACACACACACCTCCCTCCAGTATGACATCTCAATTTCAATATTTCAATACCCAGAGCAACTTCAGGAGGCATGATTTGAATGTGACATAACTTCTGTCCACATGGCTCTCTCAGGTCTCTCACCATAGATACACTGGACAGTGACAGGAACAAAAATAAATCTGTATTGTGCTTCATCACTGACGTTTTGAGTTTTTTTTTTAACAAATAGTATTATTTATCATGACCACTGGGAAAAGAATCATAGTCTTGCAAATCCAAAATTGTTTCCCTAATCAGCTGGCCTTTGCATGGCACTATTTTCTAACTTTGCTCAAATCACTAACCTCTTATCCCTTTGCTAATCATTTGTCTTCATATTAAAGTGATGGAAATCTGTCCACTCAAGGCAGAAAAATCAAAGCCTCATTCTTAAGCTAAAGAACTGGACTATTTCCTTAGACATTTTTTTAGAACTCCAGCTGTCTCCTTAACCAGGTGAGGAGTAGAAAAGATAACTTTCTGTTTATTTCTTCTAAAATTACTCCCTGTGCTGGGTGTAGTGAAACATGCCTGTAATCCCAGACATTGAGGAGGCTGAGGCAGGAGGATCACAAGATTGAGATCAGCCTTAGCAACTTAGAGAGGCCATAAGCAACTTAGCAAGACTCTGTTGCAAAACAAAAAATAAAAAGGGCTGGGGAGATAGCTCAGTGGTAAAGTGCCCTGGTTCAATTCCCAGTACCAGGAAAAAAATTTAATAAAATTACTTATTGTGTTGTTGGTATGCTTTGTAGTATCAACACATTTCCTACCTTTGCAACAGTGTCCAATCCCTGATGCACATTGTCTGTGAGGTTTACATGACTTCTTGAAATCTAAAGCTATTTCCTAAATTGAAATAAATCTTGAGATCGTATAAGCCTGTCTCTGACCAGCAAGATTTTTGCAATAGGGTGTGGGAAGAGAGAGGGGCAGTACAGAATATTTGAGAGAACATGATTGGTGTTTGGACAACCAGGAAAAGATCCCCAGATTTGATTCCACCACTTACTGGATATGGGACCTAAGTCGTTTAATCTCTCTTAGTTTCTTGAAAACGGAGGATAATTATAGTACCTAGTTCATGCACTTGTGATGATTTGATTCAAATTTCTGATCCTTCCAGTCTTCTTATCTCCATTTTTAACTGCTAAAATATGGGTCCCACTCCAGAATCTGCTCTCATACCCTCTCCAGACTATGTGGATTGAATCCCTGACTTCAGTAATGGAAGAACTCAATCATTTTTCATCCAAAGAAATAGTGGGAAAATGTGAATGTATTACAGGTTAGTTAGTCAGATTCCAGTGTCTAAGGGGAAATAGCATAAATCCAGCAAGGCCAGCCAGAAAGAGGGCAAGATTGGGGACTGAGTGTCAGAAATAGTGTCTAGATCTTATGGTGCTATTTGAAGCTGAGAGTAGAACTATGATTTTGCTAAAATGGCCCAGATTTCTTTTCTTTTATCTGAACCCCTCACTGCTGAGGTTAGGAGTTGACTTTAAAACCAAGGTCTTTCCACCCAGGAAGGGATATAGATACATATATATGGAGAAAAAATAATCACCTCATGATTGCAGCACCTCCTGCAGGACAGGAACCAGGGGTCAAAGTTGTGAGGGTTCTGAAGAATACTAAGAGGAAGAGAGATGGGAGTGGGTTGGGGGTAGGTGTGGTGTTTGTTGGGGGCACACTGGGTGGTGGTGGAGTGGCAAGATTGAGGTGTCAGAGCAGCCTGGAGAAGAGAATGCTGAAGAATTGAAGATAAGGAGAGTCATCAAATGCATGAAATGAGTAAGTGAGAAAATGGAAATAGCATGTGAGAGGAGCTTTTTTTTTTTTCCCCCTTTGGTACACGGGATTGAACTCAGAGGCACTCGACTACTGAGCCACATTCCCAGCCCTATTTTGTATTTTATTTAGAGACAGGGTCTCACTGAGTTGCTTAATGCCTTGATTTGCTGAGGCTGCCTTTGAATTCGAGATCCTCCTGCCTCAGCCTCCCAAGCCGCTGGGATTACAGGCATGTGCCACCATGCCCAACAAGGGAAGCTCTTTTCCTTTTTAATTTATTTAATTTTTATTCTAATTTGTTATATATGACAGCAGAAAGCATTACATTTCATATTACAATTATAGAACACAATTTTTCCTATCTCTGGTTGTACACAAGGTATAGTCACACCATTCATGTCTTCATACATGAACTTAGGGTAATGATGTCAATCTCATTCCACCATCTTTTCTACCCACACGCCCCTCCCTTCCTCTTCCACCCCTTTGCCCTATCTAGAGTTCATCTAATCCTCCCATGCATCCACCCCAACACCACTATGAGTCAGCCTCCTTATATCAGAGAAGACATTCAGCATTTGGTTTTGGGGGAGTTGGCTAACTTCACTTAGCATTATATTCTCCAGCTCCATCCATTTACCTGCAAATGCCATGATTTTATTCTCTTTTAATACTGAGTAATAATATTCCATTGTGTATATATGCCACATTTTCTTTATCCGTTCATCTACTGAAGGGTATCTAGGTTGGTTCCACAGTTTAGCTATTGTGAATTGTGCTGCTATAAACATTGATGTGGCTGTGTCCCTGTAGTAGGCTGTTTTTAAGTCCTTTGGGTACAGACCAAGGAGTGGGATAGCTGGGTCAAATGGTGGTTCCATTCCCAGTTTCAGGGATCATTTCTATAGTTCATTATCGGGGGGAGCTCTTTTCAGACACTTCCCAATAAAGATTGGCCTGCATTTGTTTAGTGTTAATCTGATTTTTTTTTTTTTTTTGTACTGNCTTTTTTTTTTTTTTTTTTTTTTAAGATGGGGATCTCACTAAATTATTGAGCTGGCCTGGAATTTGCAAGCCTCCTGCCTCCGTATACTAAGTAGCTAGGATTACAGGTTTGTGCCACCATGCCCAGCTCATTCAGGACTTCCATTGTTATGCTCGAATTCGAATTCAGGACCCCCAAAGACCACCAGAGACCCAAGATCGATGTAAGCAGCAAAGAGGTGTTTATTGCGAGCTAGCTCGGTCCTCCGCGCACACACACAGCAACTGGTGACGCTGAGAGGCCCCGAGCCCAGGGTTTGCAGCAGTTTCATACACTCTTTGGAGAGGGCAGGGACTTCACATACATCATAGCCTCTTTTAGCAAATCATCACACACCACGGGAAAATCAAATAACAACTCTAAAACATGATTAGCACATTCACTGGCGGGAACAAGTTGGGTAGGGGTGATTGGTCAGTACAAAAGGGGTATTTATTTGAACTGATTGGTTTAAGCCAAGAGGGGTGTACGTGCTGAACTACATGATTTCCCAACACCATAAACTACTGGGAGGGTCATCTGGCATCCCAGGTATTTCCCTGTCTCATGCTGATTGGTGGCTGCTAGGGGACTGCTATGGATCCCCACCTAGCCTGACTGAGTCAGGACACCTGGCGCAGCAGATCTCTCCTGTTATTTGTAGATAAACAACTTAGCAGGGTGGGAATGTGCTTAGGAGTGCTCTGTGGGTCTTTCCAAGGACAAAGGCCATGTCCCTTCCTTGGACAGGTTTTGCTCTGAGATAGAGGCTGGTTTTTCACCATAAGATCTCTATGGGATGTGGGGGTGAGGGACACATCTGTAATCCCAGCCACTTGGGAGGTTGAAGCAGGGGGATTACAAGTTCAAGGCCAAGCTGGGCAACTCAGCATGACCCTGTCTCTAAATAGAAAATTTAAAAGGGCTAGGGATATAGGTTAGTGGCAGAGTGCTCCTGGGTTCGACCTCCAGTATTGACCAAAAAAAAAAAAAAAAAAAAATCCTGGAAACTCATCATGGAACTTAATATTAACTAAGAAAGGGGGCATAACTAATATAGTCAAATTCCTGAATAGAATAAATGAGGAGGAATATAAAAATACTAGCCCTTTGCAGAAGGAGGAACATTACTCTGCTGGAAAGGACTCCACCACTTGCTGGCTGTGTGATCTTAAGCAAGTTACTTAAATCTCTGTATGTTTCATCATTTGTAAAATAGGGTAAGGGAAGATACATACAATAGTAGAAAAGGCATGTGCCTGGGATCTTTTGAGACCAAAGTATTGCCAGATTGAAAACAACAGAGGCAAGAGGAGCCTAAGAGCTGAGGGTTTCTGCAAGAGAATCATTTTTTTAATGTTTTTTATGTTTTTTTTTTTTTATGTCTTCTGGGACATAGAAAGGGGAAAGAGGGTGGCTACAAATCAAGTAGGCTTTTAATTCATTATAACAAAACAAGGCAATTTCTGTCTGGATAGTTCCTAAATTATCTCTAAAATAGAAGCCTAAATCATTAGATGAGAGGAGGTGGTATGTGGGCAGAGGAATCAGAGATACCAAAACATCTGCAAAGTTATGAAACAATTATTATAGAAAAAGAGAAAGAAGAACAGAAACATCGCCAGGCTTGCACTATGTGCCCACATGAGGCAGGGGACCATGACTCACATTATCCCTTTCCACACATTTTTTCTTTTCTCCTACTTGGGTTCAAGAGTAAAAAAGGCATGTGCCTGGGATCTTTTGAGACAAGAGTTCTGCCCGATGAAACCAACAGAGGCAAGAGGAGCCTGGGAGCTGAGGGTTTCTACAAGAGAATCATTACAGTGTTAGATTATTGAACGTATCTTTACATGGACACAAAGCCAGGAGATGGGGGAACGAACAGAAAGAAAAGAAAATACTGGATGTATGATGACAACAGATTGCTATTGCAGAAGGGGTGGGCACCCATCCACGCATACCACCCATGCACACAAACATACTTTCACAGCCACACCCATTTGCTTTCTAGATAAATTCTTGAGTTTGGGCTGAAAAGAACTCCAATGCTTAACTTCTTCAGAGACTAGAGATAGTAAGAAATGTAAACCTCTATTCTAGGGTCTGGATTGCACCCTTATTCAGCCCACCTAACTATGGGCCCCAGCATTCCCTTCCACATAGGTTCCCCATTCTGTATGTCAAAGATCTCCCCATCTGGTTGAGTGGGGATTATGAGTCTCTGAGTCATTGAAAACCAGGTGTCCACATAGGACAAGGTGGTTGGGAAAGCAGTGTTTCAGGACACAGAGAGGTGCCTTTTAGTCTAGATAAGACACAGACAGCTGTGAATGGAAAACCTCCTTCCAGGAATCACTAGAAGATCATCTGCCAACGCTGCTGGAGGCGTGGGGAATCCATGGACTGTTGATAGAAGGCCTGCGGGGGGTCAGCTGCTTGCCTCTTCCTCCTGATGGCTGATGTGGGTAGGATGGACTGCTCACTTATCTTGCTGACAACCCCAATGGAACAGTCACTCCTGGTCTGACCGGCTCACTCCGGACATTCCAGCCACCTTATCACTACCACCTCCTCACTCTCAGAGGTTCCTGGCTTCTGGCTTCTCAGAACATGGGTAGAGATTTGAATTACCTGCCTAGCCCGGTTCTGTTGACAGCTATTATAAGGATATAAATTCTATGCCTTGATCCCCCCCACCACCACCTTTATTTATTATTCCCCAAAACTTGTTTGGACATGAACATACACTCAGATACACATGAGCACCACTCAGCATTAGCTACATTCCTATCTCTACAACAACTCTTAAGTTATTCTTACTATGACTATTTCCCCATCTAGAGCAGGGCTCCGCAAACATTTTTCTGTGAACGGCCAAATCACAAACACTTTAGGTTTAGACGGTCATGCTATCACTGCTAAAACTGCTCAACTCTGTCATTCTAATGTAAAAGCAGCTAACAAATGAGATGGCTATGTTCCAATAAAACTTTATTAACAGAAACCGAAAACTTTATTAACTTTATTAACAGAAACCAAAATTTAAGTTTCATATAGCTTTCTTTCTTTTTTTTTAACTATCCTATCAGACAACTGTAAGTCTCATTTAATGCCAACTGTAGCATGATTCTGGTTTAGAAATACAAGAATGTCTTGAAATTTAGGAAATACATCATAAACAGCCCAAGTTGGGTATTGATATATTGATCTTATTTACTGTTGATATAAAATAATGACTCTGCTTATGTATTTATTTGTTTATACTAGAGATTGAACCAGGGGTACTTAACTACTGAGCCACCACACCCAACTACTATACAAATATTCAGATAATTCAAAGCTAGTTTTCCATTTTTTTATTTTTTTTGGTACCAGGGATTGAACCAAGGGACACTTAACCACTGACCACATCCCCAGACCTTTTTATATTTTATTTTGAGACAGAGTCTCACAGAATTGCATAGGGTCTCACTAAGTTGCTGAGGCTGGCTATGAACTCACGATCCTCCCTCAGCCTCCAAAGCCATTAGGATTACAGGCATGTGCCAACGTGCCCAGCTCAAAGCTAGCTTCCCATCCCTGTGGGTGCAGGTCTATTCTGAATTTCATATAATTTTCATGTATCACAATGTATTACTCTTCTTTTAATTATTTTAAACTATTTATACTTTAAAAAAAATTATTAGGGCTGGGATTGTGGCTCAGAGGTAGAGCATTCACCTAGCATGCGTGAGGCACTAGGTTCGATCTTCAGCACCACATAAAGTAAAATAAAGACATTGTGTCCACCTATAATTAAAAAATAAATATTAAAAAATTATTAGCTTACAAACTGTACTCAAAACATGGTGGTGGACCTGATTTGGCCTAAGTACAATTGTTTGCCCACTCCAGTCTAGAAGAAGAACAGGCAAAAAGAAAAATACACACACAAAGAAAAGTGTTCTAAGATAAATCACTTTATTTTATTTTATTTTGACAGTGCTGAAGATTGAACCCAGGGCCTCATGCTTTCTAGACAAACACTGTGTCACTAAGCTACATTTACAACTCTTGCTTTCAAATGTTTAAATATATTAGAAGTTGCTTAGTACTTCATTCTTCAAGTTTTCATGGAAGGGAAGGACTTCAACTCTATTCTCCAAGAGAAAATCTATTAGAGAGCATTTCTGGCTCTTTGTCCTTTTACTCAGCGTATGATTCAATTGATGAGCTAGTGCACAGCAGTTGCCAATGCTGTAAAGAGGTTGCATTGGGAAATGAGTTTCTGCAAGGTCCTAGGCCTCCTGCAGAGAAGACAGATATCAATGAGTGGTTTTCTTGACACTCCTTCCCAACTTCTGACATATGCATATACACACCATGCACACACTTAGAAAATCATAGCACTTGCTCCCTTGCTTTCATGACAATCATGGAATTTTTAGACTTTTATATAGGCTGAAGGTGGGTGTTAGGGTGACGGTCAAAGGCCATGTTCACTAGACTTTTACTTAATCCTTTGGTTACACTCACTGTCTAAACTTAGTACTTTTATCAAAATGTCAAAACATGAGAAGTCCCATTCAACATTCTGTTACATATAACTATCAATACATTGTAAAAACATTCTAGAAGAACACACAAAAAAGAAGTCCTGGTCCTCACCAGGGAAAGATAGGAGTTAGAGATAGAAAGGTAACATCTTTTTATTTAAAGAATACCTTTAAAACTACTAAAATGTGCCAGGTGATGTGATACATGCCTGTAATCCTAGCAACTCAGGAGACTGAGGCAGGAGGATGGCAAGTTCAAGGTCAACCTCAGAAAATTAGCCATAACTTATCTCAAGATAAAATTAAAAATGGGGATGCAGTTCAATGATAAAGTACCCAATGCTGATCCATAATGGGGGGGGGGGCATGGGAAAATGGAGGAACTTTGATTGGGCAAAGGAGAGGGAGAGGAGGGGAGGGGACTTGGGAGCAGGAAAGATGGTGGAGTGAGATGGACATCATTACCCTAGTACACGTATGACTGCACATATGGTGCGACGCTACATCATGTACAACTAGAGAAATGAAAAGTTGTGCTGCAATTGTTTACAGTGAATGAAACTGCATTCTGCTATCATATATACCTAATTAAAATAAATAAATTTTTTAAAAAGAAGAAAAATAGAGGAAGTGGAGAAAATAAATAAAGGGAGGCTTTGGAAAGGGAAACAGTATTTAAAGGAGAAGTTTCCTGGGTGCTTTGCGTGGCTATAACAGAATACCTGAGAATGTTCCCTTATAAAGCATAGAGATGTGTGTAGCTCACCATGTTAGAGACTGAAAGTCTAAAATCAGACAGTTCCTTCTGTCTGGTCTGTGGTGAGGACCTTCTGGGTATATCATAATATGGTGATGGCATCATATAACAGAAGAGTGTGAGAGAGTTGATACCACGGGTTACCAGTGACGAGTTCTGCTTCCTCATATGTTGAAGTATAACATTAGAGAAGCACGCCAAAGCAAGCATATACAGCAGGGTTTATTTAAAAAGGGGTATCATAGACTTCTCCCGGGAGAGAGAAGGCAGCCATAGATGGTATCCTGGTATCCCAGGAAGTAAAAGCGTTCTGCCTTTTTTATATGTCCTAGGCTTCCTTTGTTCTTTTGCTCTCTACTCCTTATCTCTCTCCTTCCTGTGTAGGTGATTAGGCCCACGAAATGCTCTGATGGGATGACCAAAATATGAGAAGCAAATGGGCTGGAGGAGCTAAGGTGCAATGATGCAGGGCAGGAAGTGGGGTCCAAGGTGCATTAACTCCCTGTAGGGAGGGACAATCCCTGGGACTGATGACTTTAACAACCCATTAGAGAAGGAGTAGGTTATCTTGATAAGGTTGGAGGAAGGGCTCTGAAGGCATTAGCATTTCAATCCTTCAGGGACAGTCTCCATCCACCTCCAGTTTTTTTGATCCAACTTGATTTACATATCTAGACTGACTGCCTGTCTTTAATGCTGGCTTCAGAGTGACAAGTGACATATGCCAATGAATGAGAGGTCATTTGTCGAGAGAGGAAACAAGAGACCAGGGAGGGCCAAACTTACTCTTTTATAACAACTACCTCTCCTGGGAACTAATCCATTCTTACCAGGCCTAATCCACTCCACAAGACCAACATTAATCCCTTTATGAGAACAGTCATGACCCAATAACCTCCCAAAGCCTTCCACCATTCAATACTGTTACACTAGCAACCAAACTTCCATCATCTGAACCTTGCAGGGGTGGTGGTGGTGGGAGGGCTGTGATAAAACTATACCCAAACCATAGCACCGTGAAAATGTTAATAAAAGTTACACTACTCACCAAGGATTTTGGAATTGAACATGTTTGGAAAAACTGAATCCGTCCTTGAAATACAGAACAAAAGTAGAGGTTGCCATAAAGCAGCCTGTCACATACGGGTTATTCCTGCTCCTCTCCTCTCCTAAATTGGGATCTCCTGTAGAGCAGAGATATTTATTTTTTGCTAACAGGTTTATCTCCACCTGCTTGATCAGAGCTTGACACAGTGGCACAAAACATATCCTGTGTGTGTGTGTGTGTGTGTGTGTGTGTGATTGTCTGCCAATAGAAGGAGCTGTTATAGTCTGTTAGATAACTACTCCCCACATCTTCCACAGAGGGTAAAATAAATGATTTTTCAAAGTTCCTCATATTCTTTCCTCTGGCCTCTACCTCCTTGCAGCCACAGGTTCCTCTCTTCTGACAACGGACATATGAGTTGCTGCATAGAACACTGGGGAAAGCTGGGAACTGAGCCTCATGGAGTCAATGACAGCTGGACATGGCAGCATACACCTGTAATCCCAGCTACTCAGAAGGCTGAGGCAGGAGGATCACAAGTTCCATGTCAACCTGGGCAGTTTTTCTTTTCTTTCTTTTTTTTTTTTCTTTTATACTGGGGATTAAAGCCAGGGACAGTTAATCACTGAGCCACATCACCAGCCCTTTATTATATTTTATTTAGATCAGGGTCTCTGAATTGCTTAGGACCTTGCTAAATTGCTGAGGCTGGCTTTGAACTCGAAATCCTCTGGCCTCAGCATTCCATGCCACTGGGATTACAGGCATGCACCACCATCCCTGGCAACCTAGGCAATTTAGTGAGACCCTGTCTTCAAAAATAAAGAAGGGTTGGGGATGTAGCTCAGTGATAAAGTATCTCTGGACTCAATTCCCAGTACCAAATAAAGAAAAAAATTCAATAACAGTCAATAGCACCTCAGATATAGCACCTATTGTGTGTAAGACAATGGTTTATGGTTGGTAAGGAAATAACATTGCCATTCTAAGGTCTAAAGTTTATATAGACATAGTGGGACTGGAGATGTAACTCAATGGTAAAATAGTGCATGTGGAAGGTCGGGAGTTCAATCCCTAGCATTGAGGGGGAAAACACGTCTATAAAACTTACATAGTAACTCTTTATGTTGCATTCCGAATACTAGATACTTCATTATATATATCTTATACATCGGATACTAAAAGACTTCCTCTATCCTACTTATTACTCTAAACAATCCCTCTTTAATTGGCTCCTCACGGGTATGCATTATCTCCACATTACAAAGGAAAAAACTGAAGCTCAAAAAATAACATGCTTTGTCCGGGTCACACATCTAGTTCTGAACCTAAAGCTCCCTTTATCAGAAGATTCTACATACAAAGCATTGGAATTGTCTATCAGGAGATATCTTTTGAATCTGGGGCTTCAATGGATAGATTCTTAGTTTGCTAGTATTCCCTAAAAATTCCACAAGAGGGTGACCTTTCCCTACCAGTTCTAGGCTGCTGGATTTGGAATTATGGCTTTAATTTAGCTTGTGAGCACTTCAAGAGTTGACTGATCACCTGTAGAGAATTTGTATATTTTCTGACACAAGGAACGTAGGTATTCTAAGCTGATTCTCAATCAAGTTACCCTAAATTAACTAGAAAGTTACCTGCCCAACCAGGCAGCCCATATTGTCCCTCTGCCAACCACTCACCATGCCTGACATCCAATTTGCCATGGTGGCAGGGGCTGTCTAAGCCTTAGATCTTTAAACAACAACCTCCCTTCCATCCTCCAAGTTCTAGATAATGTTCAGTAACCTGGAAAACTTCACAACAGGTTTCAGAAGTTTGAAAACCCAGAAAAAAATTAAAAATAAGGTATTTCTCATGACTTGCACTTCCAGACCTCCAGAATGCTGTTCATAATGACTCCTTGACCACAGGATATCTAAGTTATATCTACGTCCTTTCCCAAGACAAACATTGAGAATAAGAGTGTGGTGGACACAGTGTGTTGTCCAAATTTGCCTTCAGGAATAGAAGTGTGTGCTTTAGTCAGCTTTTTTCTTGCTGTGACCAAAAAGTTTATCAAGAACAATTAGAAGAGGAAGGATACTCAGAGATCTCAGTCCACAGACTGTCAACTCCACATTTCTGGGCCTGAGGTGAGGCAGAATATCATGGTGGAAGAGTGTAGCAGAAGAAAGCAGTTCAGGACAAGGCAATCAGGAAGGAGAGAGAGAGAGAGAGAGAGAGAGAAGAGAAGAGAAGAGAAGAGAAGAGAAGAGAAGAGGAGAGCGCTCTATTCACCAGGGACAAAATATAAACCCCAAAGGCACACCCCTGGTGACCTTCCTCCTCCATCCACACCCTAACTGCCTATAGTTACCACCCAATTACTTCCTATCAGTGGAATAATGTTCTGATCAGGTGAAGGCTCTCATAACCCAATCATTTCACCTCTGAAAAGTCTTACATTGTCTAGTGCATGTGCTTTGGGGGGCACCTCATATCTAAACCATAAGAGGGTGCTCCTGAAATATGAACCTTGACAATTAGCCCACTGTCAATGTCTCTAAAGTCATACCTGCTTTCTGGGGCATCTCATAACTATGAATGATCAGTTTAGAGGGCAATAAAAGCCCAGTTCCCTTGCCTCCACTTGAAGCAATTTTGAAATGCTGTCTCCACTTCAGAGTATTCTGTAGGGTCAGCTGAGGCCTCTGTAGAGACTATATCAAAACTCATACTCTCTTTCTCTCTCTCTGCCCAATCCTACTTTCTTTTTTTCCTTCACCTGTGGTAATTCTGAGAGTACTCCCTAACAAACCTGTAAATTCCTCTCCATTTTATGATCCTGGGTAACTAGTCATGGTTAGTGCCAGAAGTGATCTGAGAAAGTAGATGATGGGATAGAATTTGGGGGATAGATCACTCACCTCCCAGCTAACCATTATTGGTTAGGTAGAGCTTGCATAGTCACTGGCAAACTGGGGTGTTATAATGGTGGAAAGGAATACATTAGCTAGTTTAATGAATCAGACTTCAAAGAAAAAGTAACTATAAGGATAGAAAAAATGAGAGGCTATTGCTGAGCTCCATCAGCACTTGGGAGAAAAGAACAGAAAGTTGAAAGTAATTAACTGGCAAAAGCATTGGGAAAAGTGATGGTCCACACTAAATAATGTAGAAATGCAGCTGGGTGCTATGGTGTATGTCTGTAATACTAGCGGCTCTGGAGGGCTGGATCAGGAGGATCATGAGTTCAAAGTTAGCCTTAGCAACTTGGTGAGGCCCTAAGCAACTTAGAGAGACCCAGTCTCTAAATCAAATATAAAAAGGTATGAGGATGTATCTCAGAGGTTCAGCACCCCTGGGTTCAATTCCCAGTACCAAGAGAGAGAGAGAGAGAGAGATTCTACCACAAAATAAAAAACAAAAAAGAATAAAAGAATAGGAATGTAGCTAAGTGATAAAGCACTGCTGGGTTCAATCCACAGTCCTGCTCCCGCGAAAGAAAGAAAGAAAAAAAAAAGAAGGAAAGAAAGAAAGGCCATTATTGACAGAAAGAATTTAAAGTCTTAGAAAAGTGGGCATTGAGCTGGGCTGGTGGTGCACACTATAATCCCAGCGACTCAGGAGGCTGAGACAGGAAGATCAAAAGTTCATTGACAGCCTCAGCAACTCACTGAGGCTCTAAACAGCAAGTGAGGCTCTAAACAGCATAGCAAGACCCTGACTCAAAGTAAAAATTAAAAAGAAAGGATCAGGGATGTGGCTAAGTGTTAATGTGCCTCCAGTTTAATTTCCAGTAACAAAAAGAAAAAGGAACGGGAGGAGAAAGAAAGACAGACACATACTATAAATGGCCAGAAAACCTACCAAGTAACTATGTTCCATGGCTGCAGGATATGTGACTTACTAGCAATAAAGAATGTGTTGTGAAGGGCTGGGGTTGTGGCTCAGTGGCAGAGCGCTCCCCTAGCATAGGTAAGGCACTGGGTTCAATCCTCAGCACCACATAAAAATGAAATAGAGATATTGTGTGTCCACCTACAACTAAACAATAAAGTACTGTGGCACACACTTGTAATCCCAGTGACTCAGGAGGCTGAGGCAAGAGAACAGTGAGTTCAAGGCCAGTCTCATCAATTTAACAAGGCCCCAAGCAACTTAATGAGGCCCTGTCTCAAAACAAAATTTAAAAGGAAGTACTCAGTGGTAAAGTGCCCCTGGGTTCAATCCCAGAACCAAAATATGTAGTGAGAGGAGATCCAGTAGCCCTAAGAACTTTCATAATGGCTGTCCTCTATAGACTGAGTGGTAGAAGTACCACTACTGAGCAGGACTCAATGATAGCAAGAGATGACAGTCCCACCAATATAGAAGCTAAGTCTCCTGTAACCATCAGAAGCCCCTCTAGAATAGCGTAATAGCATGAACTCACACTTTGCAAGGCTGATGTAACTTCTGCTTCTGTCAAGTGTCCAATGGGACAACAGCAAAAGCAATAGCCAGATCTCCAGTATGGCACCACACCTCGAGAACAACAAGCCTCTGTGTGATGAGTTGACTACATTGAGCTCCTTCTACCCTAAAAGGTGAAGCAATTTCTTCTGGTAGAAATAAAGACATATTTCAGAAATAGGTTCGTGTTTTCTGCCCACTAGGCCTCAACCATCATCATCATCCAAGGGCTCATTGAACAATTAGCATGGGATTCCATCATGTTGAACCAGAGACCTACTTTTCATCAAAGGAGGTACAAAATGGGCATGTGACTATGGGAGCCACTGGTCACATTACATATCGGACCACTCATAAACTGCCAGCCTGATACACTGATGGAATGGGCTGATGAATGTGAAGCTGAAGCACAAATGGAAATGATACTTAAGGTGGACAGAGTGCCATCTTACAGCGTGCAGAATATGCTCTATACCAGCACCCTGTGTTGTGTTCCTAACAGATAGAGTGTATGAGTCCAAAATCAAGTAGGTAAAGTAGAAATGGTCCTCCTATTATCATTCCTGGGAGTGGAATGATATTATCGAACCTGGGCCTCCTCCCCCTGCAACTCTAAAATTATGCAGGCTTAGATGATCTGGTTTCTAGAGGAGGAATATGACCAGCAGGGAAAGAGGTTGTGACTGCTGCCTAGGAACTTTGAGCTTCTTATGTAAAGAAGCCAGCTGCAAGAAAAAGCATTACCATCTTAACTGTCCAGTGAATTCTGATTGTCAAGAGGAGGAAGCCTAGCTGTTACGTAAAGGAGATATGTGGAAATGTATTTGGCATCCCACTGGCCCACTTGGGTGCCCTCCATTATTCTCCTGCCTTATTTTGATGGTAAAAAGACAGGTAGGACAACCAACACTTGCCTGTAGTCTTGGCTACTAGGGAGGCTGAGGCAGGAAGATCAGAAGTTTGAGGCCAGCCCAGCAACTTAATGAAGCCCAAAGTTACCACTCTGTCTCAAAATAAAATTTAAAAAAAAAAGTAAAATATAAAAAATTAAAAATTTGGGGGGATGTTACTCAGTGATAGAGCGCCCCTGGGTTCAGTTCCCAGTACTGCCAAAACACAACAAAACAACAAAAACATGACTTGAGAAGGGCATGGATACCAGCAGCTCAGACCTCCCAGGGGGAAAAATCTGGGTCACACCATCAGGTAAGCAAGCCATTGAAATCAGCAGAGATGCTAGCCAAGAGTGAAGAAAATCTAGAATGGATAGAAGAAGGAAATGATGAATATCTGTTGCTGTACTGAGATCAACTGCAATAAACTCTAATTCTTTTCACTGTCTTTTCTGTTTCCTCCATGAAAAGAGACTTATTAGTATGCTAGAGAAAGTACTTGGAGAGCTTACTTAAGAGAATCCAAGTGGCACAAGTGGAAGACTGTGATGGACATGTGATTTGCCACTTGAATCTTCTTGCAGTGGTCTCAAAAGAAAGTTCTCTGCTATCAACCCCTTCAGAGATTTTCCCTCTGAAGGGCAACTAGCCCTCTCACTCCATTTTAGAACTCAGAAGGGTCATGTCACCTTCAGAATTCTGCTAGGGTCCAGTGAGGCTTTTGTGAGACAGCCACACAGAATATATTCCTCTACCCAATTGTCCTTGTACCCAATTCGGCTTCTATTAATCAATCCAAACTCATAAGTTTCAAAAGTAAGGTTGGACCAGGCGTGGTGATACAAACCTGTAATCTCAGTGGCTCAGGAGGTTGAGGCAGGAGGATAGCAAGTTCAATGCCATCCCTAGCAATTTAGCACAGCCTTAAGCAACTAAGCAAGAGATCCTGCTTCAAAAGAAAAAATAAAAAGGGCTGGGGATGTGACTCAGTAGTTAAGTGCCCCTGGGTTCATCTCTGGTACCAAAACAAACAAACAAAAAACACAAGGCTGGGTGCAATGGCAAACACCAGTAATCCCAGCAACCAGCAACTCAGGAGGTTGAGGCAGGAAGATCACAAGTTCAAGGCTAGCCGCAGCACTTTAGTAACACTATCTCAAAATAAAAAAATTAGAAGGAACTGGAGATGTAACTTAGTAAAGTGTCCCTAGGTTGAATCCTAAGTAACACACACATACACACACACACGTGTGCACACACATACACACAAAGAAAAAGGAAAAAAAAAAAAAAGCTGCCAAAGTAAAAAAGATACATTATTTGAGGTCTTGGGAATTGCAATTCAAGAGACACAGGTTCAGAGAGCTCTGAATAAGTGTTTCAAAGAAGGAACAAAAAGTGGAAATTATATGCGCTGTTCTAGGTTGTGAAGAAATAGAAGATAAAGAATGTATAAACAGGACGGGTGTGGTGGTGCACACCTGTAATCCCAGGTTGAGACAGGAGGATCACGAGTTCAAAGCTAGCCTCAGCAATGGCAAGGTACTTAGCAACTCAGTGAGTCCCTGTCTCTAAATACAAAATAGGGCTGGGGATGTGGCTCAGTGGTTGAGTGCCCCTGAGAGTTCAATCCCCAGTACCAAAAAAAAAAAATGTATAAAAGAATGGAAAGTCCATGAAACAAGAATTCAGTTACCATCTTGATAAGCATCTTGAGTCTCTGTGCACAACGTAATTGTCCAGTTGTTTTGGTCTTTCAGTTATCTGCCTTCAAAAGGATGGAGGTCACCAAAGTTCACATTTCTAGGCAGCTGCTGGAAACATTAACTTCTGCTTCTTTAATGGCCATCTGACTCTATTTTTGAAAAGCTCTTTCAATGTTGCTTTCATCATAATTTTCTTTTGATTTTCACATCCCTTTCTTTTCCTTCCATAGGTATTCATCCCAAGGGCAATTTTTCTTTTCTTTATTTGGTGCTGATGACTGAACCCAGGAGTCCTCTACTACTGAGCTACAACCTCAGTCCTTTGTGAGAAATAGAAAGTTCAGTGGTCCATTTTCAGAACATAGTGTTTAGTGCTGCATTAGGAATAAAAGCAGGTGGATTGCCTTCCCAAGTGCATGCCCTTCTGGCAGAAGTAAAGTCTGCCTTGCCCAACCACTTCTGAGTACATGTTTGATTCTTGTGGCACTTTAGTATTTCTAACACCTTTTCATATTTTTATTTTTGAGATAGGGTCTTGCTAAGTTGCTGAAGCTGGCCTTGAACTTGCATCCTCTTGCCTCAAACTCCTAAATAGCTGTAATTATAGGCCTGTGCCAGCTGCATCTGCATATGATTGCTAGAGAATTATGCCATCCAGATCAAAGGAAGAATTTTTGATCACCTACCCAGAAGAATAAGAGCATGTGGTATACAATTATTAAAGGTTCCATCAAAGCAAGGATAGACTGTGAGAACACTGTGTAAAAGAGGACTAGGAAAATGGGAAAGAAGGGAGTAGTCAAGAAATATGTTACTAAAAGAAGTAGTAGTGGTGGAGGAGGAGGAAGAGGAGGAGGAAGAGGAAGAAAAAAATGTTACTAAGGGGGAAAAAAAGAAGTATGTTACCAAGGTGTTGGGCAACAGGTAGAATTTGCAACACTGGGTCATCAATGTCCTTCTACACAATGAGGGACAGAAATTCAGAGCAGTACCAGTTAAGGAGAAATGAGACTACTTGAAATCACTGGCAGGGAAACCAGAAAGGGGATATTACGTTTCAGAACAAATATACCATGCACTTAAATGCCTTGTACTTTGTGCACAACATCCCTTCTCCCTCCATTTTCTTTTGCCAAAATTTTAATCCCCAAAGAGCCATTATAAATCCAGTCATACAGTTATGACAAAGAAGTAGCTGTGAGGAAGGAAAACATTTTCCTCCACCCTCTTCTGTTCAGTGCTTAAGGCTTGTGAATTAGAGCGACAAAAGATAGATTAACAAGAGAAAGGGGTTTATTTGTATGCACAGGGAATCAACAAAAGAAGTAGCTGGCTCATTAAATGGTTAAAGTTAGAGGCTTACAAGTCTCACTTAGTAGGGGAAAGGTAAAGGGGAGAAAGGCTTAGCAGAGAGGGAGGGAAAAAGAGGGGGGAAAGGGAGGGAGGAAGAGGGAAGAAAATAGGTTTCTGTAGGAAACACAACAGGTCTTTAAGAGAAATAAAGGGGAGAGAAGAAGTGTGTGAAGTAAAGTATCAGTATCAGTGGTCTTTCTGTCTTCTTTGAGGCCATAAAACTCCCCTGGAGAGGGTATTTATGATTATTCTCGATCTCTCTTCTGGGAGTTAGAAGCCTCCCAGAAGAGGAAATTTGTGGCAGTCCTCATTTTTTTCAGAAATTAAGAACATTTCATCTGCCAGGCATGATTGGCACACACCTGTAATCCCTGGGACTCAGGAGACTGAGGCAAAAGGGTTGCAAGTTCTAGTCCAGCCTCAGCAACTTAAGCAAGGCCCTAAGGAACTTAGGGAGACTGTCTCAAAATAAAAAAATAAAAAGGGCTGGGGAGGTATCTTAGTGGTAAAACACACCTGGGTTCAATCCTTGGCAGCAGGAAAGGAGGAGGAGGAGGAGGAGGAGGAGG
>NW_026000174.1:19337474-19368430 GCF_001458135.2 Marmota marmota marmota
TTGGTACTGGAGATTGAACTCAGAGGCACTCTACCACTGAGCCACATCCCCAACCCTATTTTGTATTTTACTTAGAGACAGGGTTTCACTGAATTGCTTAGCACCTTGCTTTTTGTTGAGGCTGGCTTTGAACTTGAGATCCTCCTGTCTCAGCCTCCAGAGCTGCAGCGATTACAGGTGTGTGCCAGGGCACCTGGCTGCCACTACTTTAAAACAGACATATTTCTTTCTCTTCCTCTCCCTCCCTCTCCTAATCTTGCCCCCTCCCCTGTTTTGCAGGTAAACAGGATTACCTTTCTTTCTCATCCTAGGCAGAGTTATCTGTCCTTGAGCACACATTCACCACAGGAATGAAGTAGTTCAGACTTTGGCATCAGAAGGTCTCAGGAATGACTATCTCCCTGGTATGCTCGAATTCGGGACCCCCCAAAGACCATCAGAGACCAAGATTGATGTAAGCAGCAAAGAGGCGTTTATTGCGAGCTAGCTCCATCCTCTGCGCGCACACAGAAACTGGTGATGCTGAGAGGCCCCGAGCCCAGGGTTTGCAGCAGTTTTATACACTCTTTGGGGAAGACAGGGACTTCACATACATCATAGCATCTCTTAGCAAATCATCACACACCGCGAGAAAATCATAAAACAACTCTAAAACATGATTAGGACATTCACTGGCAGGAACAAGTTGGGTAAGGGTGATTGGTTAGTACAAGAGGGGGATTCCTTTGAACTGATTGGTTTGAGCCACGAGGGGCTCAAAATCATGTTGGGAAACCATGCTAAACTACATGGTTTCCCAACATGTTATCAACCACCATAAACTACTGGGAGGGTCATCGGGTGTCCCAGGTATTTTCCTGGTCTCATGCTGATTGGTGGTTGCTAGGGGGTTGCCATGGGTCCTCACCTAGCCTGACTGAGTCAGGGACACTTGGCTCCCGCAGATCTCTCCTGTTATTTGTAGATAAACAACTCAGCAGGGTGGGTTTGTGCCTAGGAGTGCTCTGTGGGTCTTTCCAAGGACAAGGGTCACACCCCCTTCCTTGGACAGGCTTTGCTCTGAGGTAGAGGCTGGTTTCTCATCCCAAAATAACAAGCAAAATACAACTTCCAATAGAGAACATGTGGAATGTAGCCTTCAAATCTTTAAAAAAAAAAAAAAAAAAAAAAAAAACTCTGTTCACCCTGATGAAGCACAGCCTCTGGGACAATAGTCCCCAGTGCTTCTCCTCTGCTAGCAAAGCAATAAGCCTTCTTTTTCCTTTTTCTCAATACTGTGTCCTTGTTATTAGATTAGCATCAGGTACAAGGACCAAGCTTTCGAAACACAGGGGACTTCCAGAGGCTGTGATTCTGCCCATTGGCAGGAACAGGGAGCTTTCAAAGAGGTAATGCAAAGGCTACTTACCACCTGTTCCCTCCCTGGAGCTGTAATTCACTTGTTAATTTGGGAGATAGTCATTTCTGAGATCTTCTGGTACTATCCCTAAAGTCTGGATTACCTTTTTCCTATGGTCGGTGTGTACTCAGAGACAGATAAATCTGCCTAGGATGGGGAAGAAAGGTAATCCTGTTTTCCCCAAGATTAGGGAGGGGGAGAGATTAGGGAGGAGCAGGGAGAGGAAGAGAAAGAAACATGTCCATTTTAAAAATAAGTTGCAGTGGCAGAGCAGCAAAGGTTATATTCAAAGCAAAGTGGACCACTGTTATAAGATCCTGTTTCAAATATAAAAGATAAAAAGGGCTGGGGATGTGGCTCAGTAGTTAAGTGCTATTGGGTTCAATTCCCAGTATAAAAAAAACCCACCTTTGTCTTTGTTATTGGATTGGCATTGGTGACAAGGACTGAGCTTTCTGTAACATTAACACAGAGCAAATCCCAACTTGTCATGGCAGTGGGGACTTGAAAGACTGATGTCATTATGCTGTCAGTCAAATATCAAGAGGTGAACCTGGATCTGACACTTTGGGTCTCTCTCTCTCTCTCTCTCATTTATTTATTTAGTTGTTGTTGTTTGGTTTTTTCCTTTGGTACTGGGGAATTGAACCTAGGGGCACTTAAAAACTGAGCCATATCCCCTGCCTTTTTTATTTTGTATTTTGAGACAGGGTCTCACCAAGTTGCTCAGGGCTTCACTAAATTGCTGTAGCTGGCCTTGAACTTGCAATCACTTGGAGTTGCTGGGATTGCAGGTGAGCATCACTAAGTCCAGCTGTCCTTCTTCTCTGAAAGGATCCATTCTCTCCATCTAACAAATGTATGCCTGTTATTCTGGGCTAATCTTTCTGATTTGATTACAAGAATCAGGGTGAATGAAGGGAAATTTTTCACAAGCCAGTTTCCTGAAAGGCCCCAGCCCTGTAACAACAGGACTTGCTAGTTCTGCCAGGCCTCATGGTGCAGCCTGTAATCCTGGTGACTTGGAAGACTGAGATTGGAGGATCATAAGTTCGAGGCTCTACACAACTTAGACAGACCCTGTCTCTAAATAAGAAATAAAATGACTAGTGATGTAGCTCAGTGGTAAAGTTACCCTGGGTTCAATCCCCAGTGCCAAAAAGAAAAAAAAGGAAGGAAGGAAGGAAGGAAGGAAGGAAGGAAGGAAGGAAGGAAGGAAGGAGGAAAGGACTTGCTAGTTCTGTGGATCTTGGAGAAGTTGTCTAGAAGTCAAACAGATCTGGTTTTTAATTGCTGCTCTGCCACTTAACTTCCCCGTGCCTCAGTTTTCCTATGTGTAGAATGGGACTAATGATCTTTTTATAATTAATTACTTGGTAGGATTGTGAGAATTGAAAATTAGTAATTTTAAAATGCCTCTATTAGTGTTTGGCATTCATAAAGAACTCGATAAATGGGTAATGGGAGACCCAGGGTCTAGTTTATGTTCCTGGCCTTGGTAGCTGTGTGGTCTCCTGTTTCTTATTTACTTCACCATCCCTGACTGAGCCTTACTCTTCTCATCTATGAAAACAAAGCAAATATGTCCCGCGTGTGTCCAGGGTTCCTTCCATCTGGAGAATTCTGAATCAAATGTAATTCAAAGTTTCTCAGTGAAGGTGACTCAACCGTGCAGCTGCCAGGAGCTGGAGGTAGGAAATCGAGGGGCGGGGCCTCCTAGCTAGGGCAACACACTCAGTGGGAGGATCGCTGCCGCGCCTACCTCTCGGCATTTGGGAGTTGGACACCGGGGTCAGCCGGACAGCTATTTCGGGAATCTGAATGCGGATTCGAACGAGGAGGTTCCTGGGAGCCTCCAAAGGGCTTCCGCCAGCCTCACTAGATCAGCGAGAGCGCAGGCGGCCTCCTGCGACTGTGACAACAAGACGGTGCCCCAGTTAACCTCAGAGCGCGTCCGCCAGTCCCAGTGGCCGGCGCGGTTCGGGTCAGGGCGGTGGAGGGCGGGGACTGGGGGGGCGGGACCGGGGCGGTCCCTGGCACGCCTCACCCGCCCCGCCTCTGCAGCGTTGACAGGACCACCCGCCACCGCCAGGATCAGCTGCTGGGCACGGGAGGAACAGGAAGGGGTGGAGCTGCTGCTTGGCAAGCTGCTGAGCAATCAGCCGACCACAGCGAAGGGTAATCGGGTGCCCCCAGCGCCACCGGGGCTTGGCCCTAGGTCGGTAGGGGCCTGAAGGGCGAACAAGCCCTGTGTGGGAAGCCCGGCTATGCCCTGCCACGGAGTGTCAACCCGCTGGGGCCATCCCAGGTTCTGCTGGAAGCAGGCACTGGAGAGGACCTCAGGAGCCCCCGGTCTGGGACTCCCGTGGATGGTCCTGAGCCTGGCGCTGGTGCTGGTTCTGCTCGACCCCATGGTTCTCTGGGTCCCTGCCAGAGCTCACCCTCTTCCTGCTCAAGACCATCCTACCAGATTCCATGGCATAGTCCCCCGGCTCCGGGATGCCTTTGGGTGGAGAAATCTCACCTGCCCAGTCTGCAAAGGCCTATTCACCGCCATCAACTTCGGGCTGAAGGTGAGCACTGAAAAGAAACTGTGGTGGAGCCGGTCAAGGGGGAGTTCTGAGGGTGGTGGCTAGGACTGATGAGGTGCCCTCAGGTCTGAATGTATCCCTGTTATCCTGGCTTCTACAATGCCTTTACTGACTTGGCTTCCTTTTGGGGATATCCATGCCTACTTGCCATTGCTACCCCATTGTAACCTCTGTAAAGGAAAGAGTGGAGACATTGCCTGAGAAAGCCTGCCAGTCGAGCATAGGCCTGAAAGGTTGCTGGCCACTGAGTTGAAGGGGAAGTAATAGCCTGTTATTTCCTGGGACACAGGGGCATTATATAGGAGGCACTGAGGTCTCTTCATCATGTGGCACTGAGTCCAGCCCAGACCCAGTTTGGATATAGAGGCCCACAGGTTTGTGGTCTGGTTGAACTGGTTCCCCTGCCCCATCTCTGACTTCTCACTGTTGGTTCCTTCCACCACAGAAAGAGCCCAATGTGGCACGGGTGGGCTCAGTGGCCATCAAACTGTGCAAGATGCTGAACATAGCACCACCCACTGTGTGCCAGTCAGCTGTCCAGCTTTTTGAGAATGATATGGTGGAGGTGTGGACACGCTCAGTACTGAGTCCATCAGAGGCCTGTGGCTTACTCCTGGGCTCTACCTGTGGACGTTGGGATATCTTCTCATCTTGGAACATCTCTTTGCCAGCTGTGCCGAAGCCACCCCCCAAGCCGCCCAGCCCACCTGCCCCAGGTGCCCCTGTCAGTCGGGTCCTCTTCCTCACTGACCTGCATTGGGATCATGACTATTTGGAAGGCACAGATCCTAATTGTGCAGATCCTCTGTGCTGCCGACGGGGCTCTGGCCTGCCACCCACCTCCCAGCCAGGTGCTGGATACTGGGGAGAGTACAGCAAGTGTGACCTGCCCCTGCGGACCCTGGAGAGCCTGTTAAGTGGGCTGGGCCCTGCTGGGCCTTTTGATATGGTGTACTGGACAGGAGACATCCCTGCCCATGATGTCTGGCAACAGTCTCGTCAGGACCAGCTGCGAGCTCTGACCACCATCACAGACCTCGTGAGGAAGTTCTTGGGACCAGTTCCAGTGTACCCTGCTGTGGGCAACCACGAGAGCACACCCGTCAATGGTTTTCCTCCCCCCTTCATAGAGGGCAACCAATCTTCCCGCTGGCTCTATGAGGCAATGGCCAAGGCCTGGGAGCCCTGGCTGCCTGCTGAAGCCCTTAATACCCTCAGGTACTTCAGGTTCATTTAAAGTCAAGAAGGGAAAAGAAAGATGGCTGAGAGTGAAGGGAGAAGGAAACTTGGGGCATTATCTCTGACTGCTCAGGGCTCTTCACTGCTCCTCCCTAATCTGACTCCACCTTCACTTTCTACCCTTATCTCTTTTAAAAAGCTAGAAGCACAACCTCTCCACGCCCTAGCCTGGATTCATGTTGACTTTTTTTTTTTTTTACTTTACTAGGGATTGAACCCAGGGTCATTTAACCACTGAGCTGCATTTCCAGTCCTTTTTGTTTTTTATTTTGAGACAGAGTCTCACTAAGTTGCTTATTACTTAGGGACACACTAAGTTGCTGAGGCTGGCCTTGATCTTGTGATCTTACTTCCCCAGTCTCCTGAGTCAGTGGGATTACAGGCATGTACACCATGTCTGGCTGTGTTGGCCCTCTAAAATTATTTCCCCTCCTCTTTAACATCCTCAGCTTTTCCCAATTTTCCTAGGCTCAGGTCATCTTCTGTCAGAATGGCCTTTTCCCACTTCTAACTCACCTTTATCTCTTCCCCCATGCTCCTGGTGCTCCCAACTCTCTGAGCCTTTCTTTTCTCATAAGAGTCCTACAATTAGTGCAGTTTAGTCTTCAGGTAGAATGCAAACTCCTCCATTGTGGGGATGACCTCATGTGTGCCTCTGCCTAGCACAAGACTGGACTTGCAGGATAGGATTATGAACAAGTGTTGACCATCTTGTTCACTTTGTTTCAGAATTGGGGGGTTCTATGCCCTTTCCCCACGCCCAGGCCTCCGCCTCATCTCTCTCAATATGAATTTTTGTTCCCGTGAGAACTTCTGGCTCTTGATCAACTCCACAGACCCCGCTGGACAGCTCCAGTGGCTGGTGGGGGAACTTCAGGCTGCTGAGGATCAAGGAGACAAAGTGAGGGACAATGGTGGGAATCTTGTGGAGTAGGTACAGCTGAGGGTTGGGGGAGAAGCAAGCTCCTGTCAAACTAGAGCATCTATGGGCTGATTTTCTGGTGTTGTCAACCTGCTTCCTGGGGGTTCAGTTCATGGTCACTCTGGAAAGCCCTTTCTTCTATACCCCCTGGCTAGGGTTGCCTGAGTCCCTGATAACCACCCTTCTCTCTCCCAGGTGCATATTATTGGTCACATTCCCCCAGGGCACTGCCTGAAGAGCTGGAGCTGGAATTATTACCGGATTGTAGCCAGGTAGGAAGAAGTGGGTGGGAATAGGATGGTGGGGGTTGAAGAGTCTAAAGATTAAAATTCCCTTGAACATCTCAGCTTCTCTGCTGTTCCATGGGTTGGTGGGGAGGCTACCTCTGAAGAAGCTTGTGAAAGAGCATCCTAAATCCCTAGCTCTTCCTCCCCCACTCCAGACACTTTTGAATATAATTTATGTCTTCTGGCCAGGTATGAGAACACCCTGGCTGGTCAGTTCTTTGGCCATACTCATGTAGATGAGTTTGAGGTCTTCTATGATGAAGAGACTCTGAGCCGGCCACTGGCCGTAGCCTTCCTGGCACCCAGCGCCACCACCTACATCAGCCTTAATCCTGGTGAGTGATGCAGGGGGGAGCCTCCTTATCAGGGTTTTGGTGGGACAGGTGAAGGGGATGGGAGCCAAGGCTGGCAAGGGGAAGGATGTGTGGTCCTCTCTGGACTTGCCTTTGCTTCTTTTCCATTCAGTCAGCCCTCCTTCCTTGCAGGTTACCGTGTCTATCTAATAGATGGAAACTACACCGGGAGCTCTCATGTGGTCCTGGACCACGAGACCTACATCCTGAACCTGACGCAGGCGAACGCACCAGGAGCCAAACCACAATGGCAGCTCCTCTACAAGGCTAGAGAAACCTATGGGCTGCCCAATGCGCTGCCGGCTGCCTGGCACAACCTAGTATACCGCATGCGGGATGACATGCGACTCTTCCAGACCTTCTGGTTTCTCTATCATAAGGGCCACCCGCCCTCGGAGCCCTGTGGTGCACCCTGCCGCCTTGCTACTCTGTGTGCCCAGCTCTCTGCCAGAGCTGACAGCCCTGCTCTGTGCCGCCACCTGGTGCCGAATGGGAGCCTCCCAGGTGGCCAGACCTTGTGGCCAAGGCCCTTGTTCTGCTAGGGCCACAGGACCCATAGTCAGGAATGTTCATGTCTTACGAAAGGAGCAAAAACCTGAGTGCTGCTGTGATTCAACCTGGCAGGAACATGCCAGGGAAGAGCCCATCCTCAGGCCCCACGTATACTGGGAAACAAGACCTTCTTTCCTAGAGCTGGTTTAGCTGGATTTGGGAGAGGGTTTGGCTGCTCCGCCTATGCCCAGGATCCAGACTGCTGTCCTTTCATGGCCATGAAGCTGAGGCCTCAATGCCATGGGCAGCCATACAGTAGCTGTCATGCCAGGCCAGGAACCCTGCACCACTGCTGCTACCTGATCCTGCCAAGCTGTTAAAATAAAGATAAAAGAGACTTGGACTTCAGGCTCCTCTATGGCTGCTCCAATTTCTTCTTTCCAAGCAGTCAGGACAAGAGGAACCTGAGAACAAGATTGTAACAGAAATTGGTAAAGGGGGTAATGGTGTATACAGGCACAGGGAGGCACACAGCAGCGCAGACAGACTTTATTAGTGATATCAGTACAGCAGAGGTGCCCACAGAACAGGGGAGGGGGATCCATGCCTGGACCAGTCCCCTCCTTCTGCCCTGCTGGGCCTTATTAAGATGGGGCCTGGTCTGGACCAGTTCTTCCTGTTCCACCTCAAATACTGGGGATGGAGAGCCCAGGACTGGCCTTGCTTCCTGCTCCTCTTGTCTTAAATCCAGTGTTATCATTTCCTTGAAGGGATTAGATCTCTTCCCACCCCAGCCCTTAGGCAGGGAACCCAGGGGTACTGAAGAAGGGCAACTTTGGGGGACCTGAGACCTCAAGAATAGTATCCAGGGCTCCTTCCTGCCCCACACCCTTGAGTTCCCTGGGGCCCAACATGAGCAGGTGGAGGGAGGAGTGGGGCATCTTCATGGGGTCTGGGACCCAAGACGTTTGGGCTTAAGGGAGCCCCACAGCGACTGAACACCCCTGCGGACAGTCCAACCTACACGCCTGGCAACAGACTCTGCAGGAGGTGCTGGGAGGCAGGAGGTGGAGGTCTGGGAGCGGGCATCCAGACACTTCTGGTAGCGGAGCTGCAGAGGCAGAAGGTGCACTCACTTTCCAGTCTGCCCCGTGTAAGGTCCCATCACCACCCTGCTACCCCACTTGCTTACCATGCACGCAGCCTGCACAGCCTCTGAGAGGCTGGCAGCGTTAGGCTCGCACCAGAACATGTGGCAGCAGAAGGAGGCTGGGCCGGCAGCCATGATGAATGCAAAAGTGTGGACATCTCTGCCCACAGCCAGGAAGGAGAGGAAGCGTACCCGACACTCGCCTAGAACTGCCTCTGTCTGGAGGGAAGGAACCCAGTTAAAAAGGAACATCCTCAGACTCAGGCTCTTCCCCTCACCCCTAGATTCCCACCATGGCAAGGCACAACCAGGCCTTCTTCTACCCCAGCTGTTTACCTACCTGCTGGTGCAAGATAGTTAGGGTAGCAGGGGCCACACTGACATGACTTGGGGTCCACTGCTCACGGGTACTGGAGGACAGGACTGACTCCAGAGCCCCATTAATCACATCTACCCCTAGAAGACAGGGACACAAACAATACCACTGAAGGGTGAAGATACCCCAGCTCTGCCCTTGACCTTCAGTCCTACTAAACTTGGGGCCCTTGCTCCATCCCCACTCCACCAACCCACCTATGGCCCTGAGGACAATGCTGTCCAGATGTCCCTTTCTTGGTGCTCTCTTCCTCAATTTGACCCTCTCCTGTTTTTTGTTTTTTTTTTCCTATCTTGAATCCTAGGCTTGTTTTCTTCACTGCCTCTGCCTCTTCCTCCAGCCTCCTAAACTGACTTGCCCCCGCTCCCCTCATTGCCCAAGGCTCTTGTGTGGTGTGTATGTGTGTGTGTGTGTGTGTGTGTGTGTTTCTAGGGACTGAACCCAAGGACACTCTACCATTAAGCTATACTCCCAGTCCTTTTTGAGTTTTGAGACAGAGTCTTATTAAGTTGCTCAGGCTGACCTGTAATTTAAGCAGGTTAAGTACCTGCTACCTGCCTCAGCCTCCCAAGTTGCTGGGATTAAATGTGTGTGCCACTGCACCCAGGCTCCTGCCCAAGTTCTGCCCTCCCCATCCGAACTCCCTTAGTGCTCACCCATGTTCAGATATTGTACTACTTCACAGAGGGATTTGACTTCTAAATCACCTAGGCCAGTACTCCTAAGAACCACACTTTAAAATTTAAAATTTTTTTGGGGGGTGGGGGGTACTGGGGAGTCAAACCTACAACACTCCACCATTGAGATCCTCCAGCCCTTTTTTTATTTTTAATTTTGAGACATGTTTTTATCAAATTGCTGAAGCTGGTCTTGAACTTGTGATCCTCCTGCCTTAGCCCCATAAGTCACTGGGATTTTGGTTTATGTGCCCTTTTTTTTTTTTTTTTTAAGATAACCATTCATGTATAACTAATTGGAACAAATTTTTTTTAAAAAAAGATATCCATTTAAGGAGGGTTTACTCTATCACATTGTGCTAAATCATTATAATGGATTATCTTATTTATGCCCACAATATAATCTTACATAGGGTATTTTTATTACCACCTTATAGATAAAGAAATTGAAACTTATAGACTAGGTAATATATACAAATCACATAAAGGAATAAGGATCTGCCTTTCCCCTACCTCTTTCTTCTTTATATTCTTAGTTTTCAGAACAAGAAGGACTTTCACAATCTTAGTTCTTCTCAAAACCTTTTTTTTTGTATGAAGGATTGACCCAGGGGTGCTTTACCACTGAGCCATAACCCAAGCCCTTTTTATTTTTTATATCTGAGACAGGATCTTGCTAAATTGCTTAGGGTCTTGCTAAGTTGCTGAAGCTGGCCCTGAACTTGTGATCCTAATACCTCAACCTCCTGAGTCGCTGGGATTCCAGGCATGTGCCACTGTGCCCATATCAAAAATTTCTCTAGTGTTCTCAATGAACAAGGTGTCTTGACTTTTTTTTTGGTTTGTTTTGGGGTTCAGGGGATTGAACTCAACCACTAAGCCACATCCCCAGCCCTTTTTAGTATTTTATTTAGAGACAAGGTCTCACTGAGTTGCTTAGCGCCTCGCTTTTGCTGAGGCTGGCTTTGAACTTGTGATCTTCCTGTCTCAGCCTCCCAAACTGCTGGGATTACAGGCATGCACCACCATGCCCAGCAAGGTATCTGAATTTTAAATAAGTCATTATTCCATTAAAACACAATGTTTTCCTTCACCTGAAACTACTTTTAAACACTGCCATTTATGCATCCCACTTTTGCTTGAGTGCAGCAAGAACCAATCCAGGAGTACACAGCTCAGTAGAGGCATGGGTTCCAGTCCCAGCTGTATTTGTGCACTGACTAAATGGCCTAAGACATCTTCATATAGGGTCAACACAAAAGGTACAAGCCTCTGTGGTCCATGCCCCTTTCAGTGCCTCTAAGTTCCTATTGGGAGCAGACCACATGGCTGCTTTGTGAACAGAAGACAAAGCAACGGATAAATGTCTTCCTTGAAAATCTCCTCCAATCTTGGCCTTGCATATCTTACCTCTGGCTGAATCAAAGCCAAACTCCTCTCCCAAGTGTGCAAGTCTTTCCAAAACAGGCCTCATCTGAGCTGTCAAGCCTCATAATTTTACTGCTCTCTGAGCTTCAAATGACTTATATAGCATTTATTAACATTTAATCTTGGCAAATGGACTGATAGGCAGATGGGGAATATAAAGCAAGAGAGGAGGATGCCCTCGTGGGACACAGACTGTGATGAAGGGAGAAGCCTTTGCTGGAGCGCCCTTACCACATTGGCTGTCTGAGAGTTCCAGATTCTCATCTTTCAGGTTCTGGCTGGGAAGCCTTCACCAGAACAGGGAAAGGACAAGTCTAAGACAACTCTTACTACAATACCTTGTAACTGCTGGAAACTCTTTTTTCACCCTGGACTGTGGCCATCTCAAGAATAGAGAGCATGTTTGGCTCCTCTCTAAGTCCCCAGTCCTAACACAGAACTTATCTGCTGAAGGAATTCAAGATGCATGACTAAGTCACCCTCAAGGCAGCATGGGCAAACGCACCTAACTGGTAAAACCAAGTAACACAGGAATCTACAGAAGCGTAATCACACAGGTAGGAGTGGATAGACCAGGTCACACTGCAAGGGAGCCTCAAAAACAGGACAGAGGGGTCTGATGTCTATGAATTTAGGTCAACGCAATGGGAAAACTCTAAGTTCACCGAGGTGAGAGGGACATCAAAGTCAAACTGCTGAATATGTAGATAATTATGGGGGTGGAGCCTAGTCTTAGAGTCAGAACTTATTGACACGGAAGTGGCAAAAGCAAGGAAATGGCTGGATGCCAGAGTGCACACCTGTAATCCCAGCTTCTTGGGAAGCTGAGGCAGGAAGATTGCAAGTTCAAGGTCAGCCTGGGCAATTTAGCAAGATCCTGTCTCAAAATGAAAAGTAAAAAGGGCTAGAGATATATCTCAGAGGTAGAACACTACTGGGTTCAAACCCCAGTGACAAAAATAAACAAACAAATAAATTTAAAAAGCAATGAATATGGTATAGAAAAAGGCTGTCAGATTTGATAACAACTCAGGACTAAAACCTACACCCTCACCATCAGTCTCATACTCCTAATCTCTCTTATCTAGCTGTACTTGTTTTGTTTTTTCCATATCAGTTGTAGATTTCTAAAATACTATATACTTTACTTATTTTATTGTCCATCTTCCTTTGCTATAGAATGTAAGCTACTTGAAGACATGATTTTTTTTAGTTTTGTTCATTAATGTATGCCCAGACCTGGAATAGTACCTGATGTAAATCAGGTACTCAATAATCATTTGCTAAATAAATGAATCATTAATGAATGAACACTGCAGCTTCTGAAGAAGCAATGTTAAAAGGGAGGTTAAAAGGGGAATATAGATAGTCTGACCTGGTAGTGCATGCTTGTAATCCCAGCCACTTGGGAGGCTGAGACAGGAGGATCACAAGTTCAAAGCCAGTCCCAGCAACTTAGTGAAACTCAGTCTCAAAATGAAACATAAAAAGGGCTGGGGATGTGGTTCATTGGTTAAGTAGCCCTGGGTTCAATCTCTGGTACCAGGGGGCAGAAAAGGGAGTATAGACAAAGCAGGAAGTGAGCTTAGAAACCACCTTAACCAGAACAGACCTACAGAGCTGAGTAAGGTGGTAGATTGAAGAGTATCAAACAAACAGACAAGGGAGTGAGGCTAATAGCTTTAATTAGAGGAGCCAAAAAGGGGTTAGAAGTTGAGGGTGAGGAGGAGGGAACACATGCAAAGGTTTACACAAAGCCTCCTGTTCCTTGAGCATGCTGTGCTCACCTCTAGCTCCAAGTTTTTGTCAGTGAATCCAACTGGAATACCTACTCCTTTACAAATCCAAGCTTTCCTTCAAAACCTCAGTCCCCACCTTTTCAAACAAGGGTTCTCTCTTTCCAAGTAAGGTTTTGGTCATTAAAATCAGCATGTTTTGAAGCAAAGAGAAGAGATTTAAAGATGGCCAAGGTTTGAGTTCTAGGACTACCATTTTTGGCTCTGTGGGTAATTTGAGGCAAATCTTGTTCATTTATCCTTTATTTGTTTATTCATTTACCTCACGTTTATTTCTTCCTTGGTGTCATTTGACACATAACACCTGACACAGACACTCTGGGAAGCGGTCCTTATTTTTCCCTCCCATCTCTTTCCTACTCTCACTATCCTTGGAAGTGTAATCTTCTTCCACCCATTCATTAAATGTTGGAAGGCCCCAAGGGTAGGCCCACACACTTCTCTTTAGCTCTACCATCTAGCTACAGCTACTGCAAGGGCATCCTAACTGAGCTACCTACACTCATCTCTAACTTCTTAACATCTTTCTTCATGGTACAGCCAAAGTGAGCTTTACAAAATACAAATCTACTTATGTCCAGTACCCTCCTGAAATTTTTTCAATGATGTTATGGTTTGGAAAGTGTCCCTTAAAGGTCCATGTGTTAAAGGCTGATCCTCAGCCTATGGCACTATTGGGAGGTTGTGGTACCTTTAAGAAGCAGGGCTGTGGGCTGGGGCTGGGGCTGGGGTTCAGTGGCAGAGCTCCGGTAGAACCCATGTATGAAACAATGGGTTCAATCCTCAGCACCACATAAAAATAAACAAATAAAATAAAGGCATCTACAACTACAAAAAAAAATATTAAAAAAAAAAAGAAAAGAAAAGAAGCAGGACTAGTATGAGGTCTGCAGGTTGGGGACATGCCCTTTCCCTTTAAGAGGACTATAGGACCTTGGCTTTTTCCTTTCTCTTTGCTTCCTGACCATGAAGTGAATCTTCCACATGATCCTGCATGATATGTTGTTTACTACAAGCCTAAAAGTAATGGAGCCAACTGATCATAGGCTAGAACCTCTGAAAATGAACCAAAATAAGTCTTTTCCCTTTATAAATTGATATCCCACGTTTTTGTTATAGTAATGGAAACTAACAAAAATGGCTCCTTGCTGCCTCCTAGCCTGAAGATGAAATCATTCACCTGGTCCCTGAGGTTCCTCACAGCCTGACCACTGCCCAGCCCTCAGCCTGGCCTTGCTCTGCTAGCCTTCTTTCAGTGCTTTCCAAGTACCAAAGTGCCTCCCACTCTGGACCCTCACACACACTGTTCATTCTTCCTGGAATGCCTTTCCCTACCCTGCCCCTACCTCCATCTCATTTTCCTACATTGTTTTCTATTCATGTTATTTACTTCAGTTCAAATGTCACTTTCACAGGGAAGTTTCTTCTGATTCCCCAGAATAGATGAAATTCCTGTTACATCTTGCTACTTTCTTTCCAAGAATAAATAAATTTATTATTACCTTTGCATTTATGTGATTATTTGGTTCCTTGTATTTCTATTGTAACCTCCTGCAAACTCCATGAAGGCAAGACTATATCCATTGTTCTCCCAGTGCCTAATACAGGGCCTAGCACATGGTAAACTTCAAAGGTATTTGTTAAGTGAATAAACCTACTACCTGTACCCCAAGCCCACCAAAGCTTTTGCACAGAATGCAAGGGTTGGATATCCTTCTGTGCCTGGCTCAGCACCAGTCAATGACAGGTACCATTAAAGCATAGTCTCCTCAGTTTCTTATCTAGAAACAGGTGTGAATTATAATCCCAACTTCATAGTATTATCAGAAATTAAATGTCATAATATGAGAAAGTACTAGAAAACAGGGTGTTGGTGCACACCTATAATTCCAGTGACTTGGGAGGCTGAGGCAGAAGGATTGCCAAGTTCAAGGCCAGCCTCAGCAACTTAGTGAGGCCCTAAGCAACTTAGCAAGACCTTGTCTCAAAATTAAAAAAAAAAAAAAGGCCTGGGGATGTAACTCAGTGGCTAAGCACCCCTAGGTTCAATCCCCTATACTAACAACAACTAAAAAGGAAGTACTTGACAACAGTAAAACATGGGCCAATGGTGCTTACTGCTTCTTTCTCTGGATGCTCACGGCCCACAGCTGGTGCTATAATACCAAACCCATCTTCAAACTGCTACCTGTTATCTTCAGTCACCTACTACCTGTACCCCAAACCCACAAAAACTTTTGCACAGAATGTAGGAGTGGGATATCCTTCTGTGCCTGGCTTAGCATCAGTCACATGACAGGTGCTCAGTGAAGGCATGCTGACTATTGCTATAAGTAAGTCACAGGGTACAGCCAAGACAGAGATATGGGGAGATGGGATGAATTCTGAAGGGCAAGGAGACACCAAGTGTGAGGAAAGTCCACTAGAAGAAGCACTGGAAGGTAAAGGGCAGGGGCAGAGCTCTGAGATCAGGTTGATGGTCCCTGGGTAGAAAGGACACACATACCAACAGGTTTAGCAACAGGCACATTCCCCAGGTAATAGACTTGGAACTTCTGTACCAATTCATTCTTAGGTGCTGGGAATTCCACTGTGGAAAGAAGAGGAGAGTCAATTGTGATGGTAGACCTTGCTTAGACCTCATCTCCAACAACCAGGGCATAACCTGGACATTTGCCAAGCCAAGGCCCCATCTCCACTTCTCCCTGTTTCCCTTTAACCAAAATCCCTTCACTATTTGATCCAAAGTACTCAATCTCTTCTTTGGTTGCCCCACCTTTGCCAACAAAGTTGAGCTGGACCTGGTGGGATTGTGACACTGACCTTGGAAAGGGACATCCACAAGTTTAGAGTGGTCCAGAGACAGTCCATTTACCAAGCAGCGAGCATTGCGCCGTTCGGCCATGATCTGAAGAAGGAAGGAATGGACGGGGGGGGGGGGAGGTGTCTATTAGAGCTTCATGGCCATGAAACCCCCCATCCCCTCAGTGACTCCACCCACACCCTTGTAGAGCAAAGGTGGCAGCTGGTTCAGGGAGTGGAGGGGGGCCGTGCCTTAGAGCAGATCTCATGCAGGCTGGTGGCGATGTTCTTGGCAGGTGCCTCACAGCGAAACACGTGGCACTTGAGCATCTGGGTCAGCTTATCGCGAGCTACGTAGGCAAAGTCCCTGTTGGGGGAGGGGCACCTCAGTGTCTCCCAGAGCCATCAAGTGCTGAGCCTGGCCACCAACCCACCCACATCCTCCCTGCCCATCACAGTTCCAAAATAGTTTCTGCCCTTGGACGGTGCCCTGTAGGTGCTGCCTTCTGGAGGGAGGGTAGACAGGCAAGCATGCTGAGGAAGGGCATAATGGTCAAGCACAGCAGGGAAGGAAGGGGCAGGACAGAACAGGGGAGCTAGGGTGCTTCAAGGTGTCTGATCCAGGTGAAGGAGGTGGGGATGGTCATGGCAGATAGGGATAGTACCTCTCCCTGGGTCCGGCAGCACAAGAGAGGCAAAGAACAGAGTTAGGGAGGAGGACTTGGACTGATAGATGAACCCCACCCTCAAATCCCAGGCCCTGCTCCCACCTTCCACTGTCCCGCCCAACACCCCACACGCGAATGCTGATGATGGGCTGGGCGTGCAGCAGTGCCTGGCTCTGGGGTTCCACCAGCTTTAGTGTCTCGTCCTCCAGCTGCAATAGCAGATCCTTTCCCTGCAGGCCCAGAAAGCAGACATTCATCATTAGTATCCCAGCTGGGAAGACAGCTGATTTCTGCCACTTCCAGCTCAGGAGACATCAGCCACAGCTGGGGGGTTTTTGCTTTGGTGTCAGTCCACCCACCTGCGGGCCTCACTCTGGTAGAGGTCACATGTCCTCTCTCCCATAACTCTTTTATCATCCCCAGGCCTCCCCCAATCCCCCCTTGTGCAGGTAAGCTCTCCCATCTCCCACAATTCCCCCACACTCCCGCAGTACCACCAACTCCCTGGCTCAGGCCCTCACCTCCCCCCAACCCCCAGACATGGGGTCATGCAGATTATTTTTGTGGTAGGAGAGCTGACGGATGCAATTGTTGACTGCCACGCTGCTGCGTCCTGGAGCCAGCTCCTCCTCAGTCATCTCCACCCAGCCTAGGGAACGCACGGCGAAACACTGCCAGACACAGAGAGGATTGGGGTAGAAAGTCTGAGCTGAAACTGGAGATGCCCTGGGCACAGGACACAGAATTTCCTGTCAGGTGGGAGGGCATTCTGAACTAAGACTGAGAAGCCCCTTACATAGGCTATGGTCAAGGAGAGGAAGAGCTCAGGGGAGACCCCTGCTGGTACAAGGAAGCATCTAAGACTAGCCTGGAAGGGTCTGTGGCAGATCACTGGCTGGTTGGATTAAAACTGAAGAGGCTCTGTGCTAAAGACTAAAAGAACTCCTAACTTAGGACCTGGAAGCTTCACGAAGACTAAAGATACCCTCGCAGCACAGCATGAAGGGATGACCTGCATACCACACAAGGGGTTCCAGTCTGAAGAATGCGTACTAGTCTGGAACAAACCTTGATTCCTGGGTTGGCATTCCGTGGAGGCAGCTTCTCCTCCTCTTGGGGCAGTGGCTCTGGGCTGGAGGCAAATGGTAACACTTGACATGGTGACCCCTATGTGGAGTCATCCCAAAGCCCTTTCCAAAGAGACCAACGCATTGCTAGCCCACTATGTCTAGTGATTCACCTGAGGCTCTGAGCTGGGAAGGGTAATGTCCCCTCCTCAGGGTCCTTCAATCCCAGTTCCATTGGGGCCTCCTCACTGGGTTCATCCTTGGGAAAGAGATTGAGGAATCAGAACCAAAATGACGTACCTTCTTCAGCTATCTCTATAGTGAAGCAGGTCCCCTCACCTACCTTCCAAAACTCTCCATCCTCAAAGCCTTCTCCATGGGCAAAGCCTGTCCAGGTGAGCTGGGAGAGGGGATGGGAGAAGTGAGTGGTTTTTTCATCCTGTTCTAGCATCACACACCCTCTCCATCCCTGGTCAAGAAACAATAGGCCATTGAGCCTTACCTGGGACTCCTCTTGGGGACTGTTCCCTTGTGAGGGGGAGGCCTGTCCAGGGGGTTCCCACTGGGTGGTCCCTGTCGGGATGTGCCAATAGTAGGTCCCTGAGGTGTCCTGGACCCTCATCCATCCAGCCGGCAGGTCGGAATCCGTCTCGAAGGCGTTGGGGTTCCAGAAGGAATCTGCCAGGTGGGAGGCTTGGTAAGGGTCAGTCCATCCAAAAAATAGATAGCAGATCCTAAGCTCAGTCCTCTCCCTGAGAACCCATGTTTGAGAATAAGGGGTGGGGGAAGGGCTATAGCACAGCATGGTTCCTGCTTCCTTCTAGAGCCTACAGTATTGATTCACCTCATGGGGGGCCACCAGCAGGCAACATGGCTCAGGTCTCCTCCTGAGCTTTGCTACTGCCTAATGTGGACACATGGAGAGAAGGAAGAAAGCAGGGAAGAAAGAAGGATGGGAGTGAGAGAGAGGCTGGGTGACCCAAATTAAACTCTTATACATCATACATATCCATATCTTGGGGTACACAAAGGTGCACACACCTACTAGCTCCTGCACACATACATGTGTACACACACATATGTTATATACAAACCCTAGCACATACCTATAAATCCACAAACACAAGGGTATGCCAAATATAGAAAATACCAGCACAGACAGCAGGTATCACATACAGGTGCATATGTGTGTGCAGGGGCAAATACACACACCAACTCCATATACTTGCGAAGTGATATATATATATATATATAGCTATAGCTATATATACTAGCCCCTGACACAGGTGTGCAGATTCTACATCTCCATAACCGTACACATTTGTGGATACCACACATATAGGTGGATGCCCATTCAGACACAACACATGTCAGCCACATCACACTCATACCATGACCCCTGCCACATGTAGATGCAGGCAAATACGTCATGTACATACATACATACCATGCATCTGTGACATACACTCCTCCTTCACCAGCAGAGCTAACCACTCCCTCCATGGTACCCCTCGGCTCATGCATCTTCCACTTCTGCTCTCTGTGCCAGCCCTACCCCTCATCATGCCCAGTCCTGTGCTACCCCCTCACCTGGGCTGCTGTCCTGAAGGATGATGGCCAGGAAGAAGTCCTGGGAGAACATGGTGCTCATTCCTGGCCCCTCCTGCTTTCACCCTCCCTCCTCACAGCCCCTCCAGCCCTGCCAGCTGGGCTCACAGCCTGGTGCTGGGCTGCAGAGAAAAGCTCATCCCACCCCCTTCTCACCAGGGCAGAGCGTCTGCCAGGCAAGATCCTCCCCCGCCTGGAGCTCACCAGGAAGGGGCCAAGACCACCATACTAGAGAATCTCTTTGGGGTGAGGATGGGAGTAGGAAGTGGGGGTCTCATGAGACCCTAGCCTTTCCTGCTCATACCTGTTCCTCCTGACCCTGGCCACTCTCCCCCAATCCAGAATCTCCATCCTACCCTTCAGCAGTAACTTCAATGCCACAATCAAGCCTAATCTTAGGAACACCAGGAGGCTCAGCCTCTAGGGAATACCCCAGCCACCTAGATCCCTGCAGAGCCTAAAGCTCTCAGCATAAATAGGGTGTGGCTTCAAGGCCCTCAGGGATCCTTCCCCTGCCTAGAACCTGCCCAGCAATTTGAACCCAAGGGTGGTCCTTGAGGGCCTGGACCCTAGCAAGCTTGAGGCAGGGCTTGGGGCTTCCCAGCACCACCCCCCCTCACCTTCCAGGGCCCAGCTAGGCTGCAGCGTCTCCTCGGCAACGGCAGCAGCACAGGACCAGCTGGGAGCGCCCAGACTGCTGACGTGCTTCCCGTTACCAGGGAAACCAGGAATCCTGACTGGTCCAAGAGGCAGCACTGAGGGACAGGCAGTCTCAAGACCCAGGATGCTGGGCAACAAGGCACAGAGGGGCTGGTAGTGGGTGTGGTTACACCAAAGTGTTTGCACACCTGACATGAGGTGTGCAAGGTGCTTCACAATCCTCAGCTTACGAATGAGATACGCCCACAGATGCCCAATGAGGAGGGGCTCTTTTTGCCCATCTATCTGCCTTCTAGGCAGTGATCACTATCTCTCCAATCCCCATATCAGGCTCTGGCACTCAGCTGAGACTCATCAAATGCAAGTTCCTCCCCAGAGACCCTCCATTGCACTCAAGGATTCCCTGCTAAAACCTTCCAGGAACACCAGCAACTAGGAGCCCCTGCCCTCCACAGTGCTAGGGCAGCCCTCTTTATGGAGGATTAGACACTTCTGGAATCTGGGTTCAGTTCACCATCTCATGAGTCACACACATCAATCCATCTGCCTTCCCTGTCAGCCTGTACCTTCCTGCTTCAAAGAGCTTCATCCTTCCGATCTGTCCTGGAGGGCAGCTTCTCCCCCCTTGACCATCTGGGAGGCCCTTCTGGAGCTTGGCACATCTCTCTCCAAGCACAACCCACCAGGGCCTTTGCTTCCACACACATGCATTAATTCCAGAATGTACACTTTCCTGCATCAATTCATGCAGGCATCCACACATGAATGCAAATATTCATGTTTCATTCCTTCCTTTCTTCCTTCGTTCATTCATAAACACCTTAATAGCTAAGTCAGGTATACTCATGTGCTCAGGATTCAGTGATTTACTTAATCACTCATTCAGTGATTGAATCTCCATCCCAAATCACTATCACAGTCCAGACTACTAGCATTATTTTTGTTGCTGTTGTTTTTAACCTGGATTACTGCAACATCCTCATAACTGGTTTCCATTTTCCTATCTAGTTTCCACCAATCTGCCCAAGCCCAGCCTACCTCCTCTCAATCATCTACTCCTCCATCAGATATCAGTGTAAAAGTCACTTCTTGAAAATGACCCACTCCCCTGTCCCCCACCACCACACACAGGCAGGTAAAGATTCCTCCTACACTTCCCCAACATTCCAGCTGATCATACATATTGTAGCTACTTCTGTCTCTCCACTGGACTGTGAGTGCCAAGAGGGTAAGAACACATTTCCTGTGTAGTACACATTCCCAGCATTTAGGACAAGTACAGAACCTGGTATAACCCAACATAGGTAGTAAAGTTCATTCATTCATTTATCATCCATTCATTTAATTCACTCATTCATATATTTAGGCATCCCATCAACAACTTTGTGAAGATCTTAGTATGCAAAGGAGAAAATAATTTGTGCTCCAACCTATTCCCATTCCTACAAGAACTCAAACCTTTGTGGCCTTCATGGTCATAGCAACAATCACAAGAGTAAGCAGTGACCCAACCCCTTGCTGGGACTGTCCCCACACTTCTACCTTCAATACCCACAATCTCCACCAGTGCATGATCCTTAAGACTCCTCTTGCCACTCCCACCTCCTTACTGAGATTTCTGCCCATACCTGCATACCATTCCCAGTTCTTGAGCACTTCTACCCCACAACTCCCACAGGCTGATAAGTGCAGCTGCTAGTGATCACCTAGAAGCCACTAAGCCTCTATTTGGCCAAGACTCATACTCCCTAGGTTTGCTAGTTAGTCACCTGTGACCTGCAGATTGACACAAGTCTCAGATTCTGTGTGGCCTACACAGTGCTTTTGGGGAAAAAAAAAAAAAAACAGAATTAGTTGCTAATGTTTAGAAATTTGGATATTTTATATCAATATCTAATTTTCAGTTTCTCTTGAATTGACTCCTTTGAGACTACATTTTACCCGCAATCCTAAAAATAATCAGCTGGAGTGAAACAAAGGCTGTCCCTTCTTAAGGGTTGTAGGTACCAGGCTCAGTGGTACATGCCTCTAATCCCAGATACTCAGGAGGCTGAAGCTGAAGGATCACAAATTGGAGGTCAGCCTGGGCAACTTTGCAAGACCCTGTCTCAAAATATAAAATAAAAAGAGCTGGGAATGTAGCTCAGTGGTAGAGTACCCCTGAGTTCAATTCCAAGTGCTGGAAAAAAAGGGGGAGTGGAACAGGGTGGTGTGGGGTGGAACTGATGACCATCAAAAGCCACTAACTTCATAAAAAGAGATGCTTTTGGTATACTCGATGCCACCTATGAAGTGTTCTTACAAAAACAAAACAAAACTCCTCAAATCTGAATCTGATCCAAGTTCTGAAACTTTCTACTAATTTATATGAAATCTAAGGGAAAAGGAAAATGCTAAACACCACCGCAGGGAATGAGTCTGAAAAGTCCAAAAACCCCACATCAGATAACATGGTTTCTCCAGTTAAAAAAACAAAACAAACCTGAAAAATAAGGAGAGAAATAGTGGGAACTTGTAGATTAAAAGAAACTTTAAGAGACATCAACCACAGACCTATTTGGATACTGATTTTACAGTCTGAAGTTCCTAGAAAGCAGGGTCATTTATTATACAACAGGGAGAATGCCGACATTGACTGAGAATTTGATGATAGTAAGGAATTGCTCAAATGTTGTAGATATGATATTGGAATTGTAGTATTTTTTAAAGAGTTTTTTTCTTGCAGAAATGCATATGCAAACATTTACAGATGAAACTGTTTGTTCAAAATAACAGGCTGGGACCCAGAAGTGGGTGGGGGCATACATGTAGCAAAATTAACTATGTATTAGTAATTATTGAAACTGGGTCAAGGGTAAACCAGGCTCATTATTCTATTATCTCTGTTTTTTGTATATACTTCAAAATATCCATACTAAATTTTTCGAAAGGGAACGGTGTGCTCTAAGTTCATCTGAATTGCATGTTTCCTGCAAAGGACCCACAGTTTGGGGTCTGGGTATGAAGTCCACTGCCTGGTGAAAATGGGAGTCTTTCCCTTTTTGTTTTTTTTTTTTTGCACTGGGATCAAACCTGGGGCCTCATGCATACTAGGCAAGCATTCTATCATTGAGCTGCATTCCCAGCCCCCCAATTTTTCTAATTTTTTTTACAGTACTAGGGATTAAACTCAGGGGTACTCTACCACTAACATCCCCAACACTCCACCACTTTTTTGGGGAGTGGGGTACTAGAGATTGAAACCAAGGGTGCTTTGCCACTGAGTTACATCCCCAATCTTTGTGTTTTTTTAAAAATTTTGAGATAGCAATTGCTAAATTGCTGACGTTGACCTCAAACTTGCAATCCTCCTGCCTTAGCTTCCAGAGTTGCTGGAATTACAGACATGTGCCACCATGCCCAGCCCCCCTAATCTTTACTCCCATTCACAGAATTTCTAGGTTGTAGATATAGTCTGTGATCTTCTCTGTTCCTCAGCTCTGTCCATATCTCTGTGAAATATTAGCAAATGTCAACTAATTTAAGTGTGATACACTTAATGATCAATCTTATAATACTAATATCTATCCCCCACCACACAAAAAAAATAACATAAGTTAATTCTTCCTTTTTTCCCTAACTTTTGGTCAATATCCTATTTCTGGCAAACTATCATTGCAATGGCCATGGTGCTTTGCACAAGGCATGTAGATCATAAACACAAAATACTGCCAGTCTTTCCAAAGAGACTTCTGTGTGGAGGTACTGATTGCTCCCTCCAGACCTAGCCTGCTAAAGCAGCAGGCTGCCAAGCATACCACAGTGCCTCCTGCTGTATGCATTGGTGGCAGAGTAACACAGGACCGAGAGATCAGGCCTAAATTCAGACCAGGTTTAGATCTCAGTTCTGTGATCTTCTAAAAACTACTAAACTTTTCCAGGCATCTTTTTCATCATTTGCAATATGGGCATAAATACAATATCTACATCACAGCATTATTGTGACTATTAAATATGATAATGCTGAGCAGAGGGCCAGTAAGTGCCCAATACCTAGTAAGTGTCCAATAAACTGACTAATCCATATATTAACCATGATGGCATGCATAACAAATAGATCCATCCATCATGGCACACAGGATCAATAGAGGTATCAAACTGTCCACACACTCTCTGGATGAGATAATTTGGGCAAGGACTACTGAGGACCAAGGACATGGATTCCGCAACTCACATCTGGGCTGGCCCTGGCCTCTGTGTAAAGCTTGACCTCAGACCCCATGCCCCCCCACATTCCCATGTCAAATTCTACAAGGTACCTGTGTCCTCTGGGGAGCCATAGGAGGGGCTTCCCTGGGATAAGGTAGCCCAGCTTGAGTCCTCATCACTGGCTGCACTGTTCCGCATACCAAATAGAAGGCTGGCACTCTTGCTGTGTTCCCGGGGGCCATCTGTAAGGATCTGAGGCCCAGGGGGGCCCACACTCTCCAGGGGTTCAGGCAGCCCTGGGGGAGAAGACAAGTCCTCCTCCTCGTCCTCATCCTCATCTTCGTCATCCTCCTCAGCCTCCCCTGCTGCCTTCTCCTCTCCTTCATCTGGCCCTTGCTCTTGGGTGCTGATGATAAGGCCAGGTCCTCGAAGCCCTCGGTTGGCTGCATTGTGGGCTGAGAGCTCCAGCTCAGAGTATAGATGCATCAGACCTTTGGGGCCTAATGGTGCCATTTCAGGCTCCTGGTTGGCTTCTTCTGCCAGGGTCAAGGTCACATTGCGGTTCTGGTCACGGTGGGCTGTGGCAGCCCGCCGGAGCTGGTTCTGGCCCTCCTTTAGCCATTTAGCATTGGCAGGGCCTGGCTCAGGCCCACCACCCTCCCCCATGGCACTGCGCAGGTCCTTGGGTCCCACAGCTGTGGCCTGCAGCTTGGCGTTGAGCAGCTGGTTGTGAGCAGCGTGCAAGGGCAGGGGCAGGCTCAGTGCAGGGCCTCCGTGGCTATTGGCATTAATGGCCGACTGGCTCAATGACGATGGAACAGACATGGCCTTGGCAGATCCTGTGGAATGGGAAAGGGAGACCATGTTGAGCAGCTGGGCAGAACAGCAACATCCTTGTTTCTGTCTCAGACCTGTACCCTGCCTCTCATCTCTCCACACTCAGTAGACCAGCACATACTGCTCTGCGTCCCATGAGAATAAGTGGGCTCAACTTCGGTCCCCGCTCCATCACCACCATCACAGGCCAGGACCAACTGTGTTGCCCACTGCATCCCCAAACTCCTCAGCCCTGGTCATCTGGGATAGCACAGTCAGTGCCTACTCTGCCCTCACCGCCACCAGCAGAGCCTCCACACAATGGCTCTCTGTGCATCCCCACCCCCAGCTCATCCAACCCGAGCTTACTGTGCCAGGGACACAGCTGGCATGGGACTGGCTCGTGTGTTTTGGACACTGGACACTTAGTGTCCCTTTCTTCCTGCCACACTGCTATCCTAAGCCCCATCAATGTGAGCTCCCCAGGATGTTTGAATCATTATAAATCTCTGAGCTCAACCAGCTTCCAAGCCCTCCCTATACTAGGGCCTGTGTGGCAAGGGCGAGTAAGTGTAGAGCCAACCTCCAGAGCATGGCAGAGGAAGGACGGTCACAGAGAAAGGGACTTGAGTTCCAATTCATGGTTCCTTTAGCCAAATAAAGTTATATTTTGGTGACTATTTCTATGAAATCTCACCTTGGGCACCAGTTCTCCCTTACAGCTATTAAAATGACCCATGCCTGGGTCACCATAGAAGCCTTTGACCTAAACCCTCCAGCCCTTCAGGTCTTTGCCCAGATGTTACATCCTCAGTGAGCCCTTCTGTGCAGACTACCACTCCCCTCCTCAGCAATCCCACATTTTTCCCATGCTAATTTAGTATTTATTTTATTTAATGATAAATAATTTTGACCCTAATTTAAATTCCATGGTGGTGAGGATTTTTTCTTGCTCCTACCCACACAAATACAGTATGCTTAGTGCCTGAACAGTCCTGGCACAGAGTAGGAAGTCAACAAAAATGTGCTGAATGAATGTATGAGTCTGGCCTCACATCTCCTCCAGGCCCCATTTTAGCATCTCTTCTGCCAGTGTCAGAAAAAATTTGGGTTATGTCTCTGTCTTAGAAATGGTTGGTGATGCCTCCACCTACCTCCATGTAAGTAGCACGTACTGCTCTGTGTCCCATGAGAATAAGTGGGCTCAACTTCTGCCTGTTAGGTAAGAGGATCTTCTATTCTACAAAAACAGCCCACCCTACCCACTTGTTCAGATGCCCTCCTCACCAGCCCTTCACAGACCACATCCCCACCATGGAACCCTCTCATTCTCCCTGACCTTCCACTGCTCTGTTATTCTCTTTCTCTGATCCCCACTATAAAATGTGCCCTCCCAGGACCCTCACTGTTCCCTCCATCTCCCAATTCACTTCTCCCCACCAACCACAACCCAATTATTCCCCATCCTAAGCCCTCACCACAATCCTGACTTCAGCCATCCCTACCTATTACTCTTCTTCCCCAACAGCCTCACACAGAGTTCTCTCCTCCTAACTGACTGCCCTTTCCCCAACACAGTTTCCCCTCACTGACCACCCCAACACACACCACAGTTCTTTGTTTCTGTTTTGTTCTCAATTTCTTATCTCAGTTCCCTAACTCCCTGTTCCTCCACTAAGGAGCTCTTCCCTACTCCCCATTGCCCCAATACTTTCTACCTCCTGTGCTTAGAACAGGTGTTATACTGCCTGAGCCAGGCTCCCCCATCTCTTTAGGACTGGTGCATGGTCCTGAGGCAGGAGCCACAGCTTCCCTTTCCATGGTTTCTAGCTCCTCAAATCCTAGTGGTGAAGCTATGCATACGTAATAGAATAAATGGAAAACGGTTTTTGTCAATGTGTCTGCCTCACGTGTAATTGTTAATCTGCTCAATGTGGCTCCACCTGGGCAATGAGGAAACTCATGGTCATTGGAATAAAGGAAGAAAAAAAAATAGCTCTGCCTCCACCCAGAACCACAGTAATCTTCCAAAAATGGAAACCAGATTGTGTCACTCTCTGGTTTAAAAAATTAAAGGGCTCACCACTGCCTTTAGGATAATGTCTGAGCTTATTATCAGGATACCAGAGAGTCCCTGTGAGCCAACCTCCAGGACCTCTCAGATCTCCTCCTTCCTGCCTCCTACATACCTTATACTCCAGCCACATAAACTGTGGCAGATTCTGGAATGTGTCACACGTATGGAACAAAGCCCTGGATCTTTGTTTACATCGTTCTCTCAGCCTGGAATCCTGTCTCCCCTTGTGAGAACCTCTACTTGTATTTCAAAACTTGGCTCATTTCAAAACAGCTCCTAACCAATCTTTCCTGTACTCTCCCCACCCTCCAGTGATTATTCCCTCTTGTGTCCCATAACATCCAGTACCACATGGTATAAAAGTATCTGAGACCATGTCTTATTCAATTTTGCATTCCGATTACCAAGGAGAGTGCTGTAGATCTACAAGAGTGAGCTGTCATGTGGAAGGAAAGGAAGGATGGAGGACACAGACACTGGGTTGGGAGGAATTAGGAACCGGGAAGCTTGAAACTGGCTGGGAATCAACACCAAGAAAGCCTGTGTGGTCCCACAGGGTAGACACGGGCAAGGCAGTCTTAGGGAGGTTACTACAGAATGATGAAGGGACCGCTGAGAGGAGGCTCAGATGGCATAGGAGTCCTGGACAAATGAGGCTAAGTCCAGAAAAAGGGAGACAGGGGAAAATTCACTTAAACCAACATTCTGTCTTACGACTGTTTGAAGGTGGCATCTCCATAAGTTTTAGGAGGTGGAAGAACCCATGACTCTGACAGTCAGAGGGATGACAAGCCCTTCTCTGAAGCAATGGTGAAAGGAGTCAGGTTCTCAGTGGTCAGGCTAGGACCAACTTCTTTAGCACATGCCTTTTGAAGCTAGGAAAGTGAAAAGCCAGGTTGACTTCAGGGCAGCCCTACCAACCTGGTCACTAGGGCAGAAAGTACTGCGAATGGAATGAGGAAGATCTGCTGTAAATGCTAAAGCCTGGACATCATCCCAGGTGGTGTGGCCATCATCATCTCACTTTTTGAGGTAAAAAAGATGACCAATTAGCCAGGCAGGGTGACTCACACTTGTAATCCCAGTAACTTGGGAGTCTGAGGCAGGAGGATTGCAAATTTGAAGGCAGCTTCAGCAATTTAAGATACTCAACAATTTAGTGAGACCTGTTTCTGAAAAAGAAAAAAGAAAAAGAGACCAACTGATCGACTTCTTCAAGAAGGAGCACAGCTCAACCTTTCCTCTCCCACTTTGAGACCTGGAGTCTCTCAAGGTATGGAAAGAGCCAACAGGTTCTAGCTCAAGGCAAGAAGATGGACTGGAACTAAAGAAGTGGTACTAAGCCTAGAAAAGCTACTATTAGACCACAGGAGTAGAAGCTGAGTCTTGTTCTGTCAGGGGTCTTCTACCCTGACAGCTTACTAGATTCCCTGCACAGAGCTAGGCATAGGGAAGGGTGATGAATAATAAAGAAATAGTTCCCTCCCTGGAGGAGCTCACAGTCTAGGGGAAAAGAGTCACTGAGCAACTCCTTACAATGCAGTGAAATGCCAATATCTGGAATAGCATCTGGCACCTATGTGCACTTCCTATTTATCGAACAAATGATTGAGTGTTGTGACGGGGGAAGAAAAAAGCACCACCAAGCCTGGGACTTACTCTAGCCCAGCATCACTGAAAGCCTGTCTGAGCCTAGAGCACAACTTTCCTTGGACCACCCCTACCAACTCCCCCTCCTCTCAAAGATCAACTGCTCTTCTAATTACAGAGGAAAGGGAAACCATTAGTTGGGGAACACCCTCAAACATACATCACCAACTTCAGTCCCTATCCTTGTTAATCCAGCTTCCTTTCCTAGAAAGACTCAGTAACAGCTCCTACAAAGGTCAACATGACCCCATGTCATTTAATCCAATGGACACTTGGTCATCTTGGTTGTACTCTCAGTAGCATTTGACCCCGTGAACTCCTCATCTAACTTTCATTCATGGCTCCCACACTCTACATTTCCCAGTTTTCTTCCTACCCTTCTGGTTACTGTTTGTTGGCTTCTTAGACTCCTTTGCTGGCTCATCTTCCTCTACCAGCCATTACAGGCCGAATTCCTCAAAGCTCGTTCTTCTGCCCTTTTCTCTTTCTTATCCCATCTTCAGTTCAGGAATTCATTCATGCCCACAGTTTCAGTTGCTTTCTAAATACTGAGGACTTCCAAATTTACATCTCCATACCAGACTCTTCATCTGAGCTTTAGACATGTATTAACTTTCTACTCAACAACTCCATTTGAATATTTCAAAGACTGCTCAAACTAATATTCCCACTTGCATTTCTCCCCTAACTGGTCCTCTTTCAGGATCTGGGATTGTGGAATGATATGACCAGCCATCCTGTTGTGCAGATCAGAAGTAGGGGTACCATCTGAGATACAATCTTCCCTCTCATTCCCAATATTCAATCTACACCCAAGTACTGGTCATTTTCTCTTTGAGAAAAATGTCTGGACTTCATCTACTCTATACCTCACTACCATCAAAAAATTAAATCAAGGTCAAGGACTTTAAGGTCAAAATTCTTTTTTTTTTTTTTTTAAATTGCATCCCCAGCCCTCACCTTTATTTTTTATTTTTTTTTTAATGTTTATTTTTTTTTAGTTTTCGGCGGACACAACATCTTTGTTTGTATGTGGTGCTGAGGATCGAACCCGGGGGGCGCATGCCAGGCGAGTGCGCTACTGCTTGAGCCACATCCCCAGCCCCAAGGTCAAAATTCTTAGCATGGTTTAAATAGTCCTGCTTAGCCTGACCCCTACCTTGTCCCTTCTGCCCCCAGCTTTGGTTTTTATCCTCTCTAGCCTCAGTGGTTTTGACTCTTTGAAATTCTCTTCTTCTGTATGATTTCCCTTCTGCCTGGAAGCTTCTTCCTCTACTCTCTTACTACAACCTCTACTCTCTTAGCCTAATGAACCCTAATTCTCCTTTATATCTGTTAGTTCAAACATCATATTCTTTTGACCCTCTCTCCTTATTCCCCAAGCAACTTAGCTTCTGTTTTCGGGTGCTCTCAAAGCACCATACAGCTTCCCTTTGTGTTTATTACATTTGTAATGTTATACTTATTTGATTTCCCTTTCAGCTTCATAAACCCAATCTATTTTGCCTATAATTATATCTTCAGTACCTAACACAGTGCCTGGTGTATATTAGGTGCTCAAATCCTATTTGTTGAATGAGTAAACGTCATATGCTTTTTTTAAAAGATCACTCTGGGTGCTATATTGAGACTAGCTAAGGTAAGGTAGGCAAGAGGCCCTGCTATTAGAGCTGTCAAGGAAAAAAGGGTGGCAATCAAGAGTATGTTTGATAACAGTGGGATGGAGTAAACAATGTATTTGAGAAGCATTTAGGTAATAAACATGACAAAAATTGATGAAATCAGATGTAGAGGTATAAGGGAGAGAGGTTATTCTAGAATGTTGTCCAGGATTCCAGCCTTGGAAACTGACTGGAAAGGAGTCATTTCTGAAAGCTGAAGGAAGAACAGAGTTAGAAGACTGGGATCAACTTGGGATCTGTAGGCTGGGAATTCTTATAGGAATTTCAAAGAGATGTCATGAGGACAGTGGGATATATGAGTCTGGATTTCAGGAGACAGGTCTGTACCAGATACATAAATTTTGGATTCATCAGAATATACATAACATTTGAAACTTTTGAGAGGGAATAAAATTCCAAGAGAAGAAGGGCAAAATGAGAGAACACAGCTCAAGACAGAACCAAGAGCCTCCTCAACATAAAAGAGAGGAGAGAGCAAAGGAGATTGAGAAGCAGCAGACAATGCCTAGGAGAGAAGACAGGAAAATGTTTCAAGGAGAGTGGACTGACAGCCAACTGAACACTGAAAGGTATGGGAGTCAAAGGAGAGCGTCCACTAGAGTTTACTACTCGGAGGTCTCAGATGACCTTGGCGTGGACAGTTTCAGTGGGTGTAAGGACGGAGTGGAGTGGTTTCAAGAATGAATGGGAAGTTAGGAAGTATAAATAAGGTTTTGCCTTGAAGGGTGGAGAGCTGAAACCACAGCTGGAGGGGCTCAGAATGCAAGACACACACAGGCAAATTCAAAATAGGTTCGGATTAACCTCGGAACCGAAGGTGGGAAAACTGCTCCTAATGAATGTTCCTGACAGTGCTAGGCCTCCTGGCTGAGCTGGGGACACAGCCGGCCCCAGGGCACACCCCTCGGTCGCTGAGGGCAACAGAATGCGGCTTGACAGAGCCCTGGCCTGGGACTCCTGCGGGATTCCGTGAGGCCTGCTTCCTACCCCACCCCGTCCCCTTCCCAGCGCTAGACCTCCCCTCCCCC
>NW_026000174.1:19369692-19450405 GCF_001458135.2 Marmota marmota marmota
GAGGCAGCCTGCTCGGCTCTTGCGGCAACACTCCCTGACGTGCTGGTGGGGAGGCAATGAGGACACCGCGCTGGTGATAATAATAGCTCGTATTTATTGACCGCTTACCCTGTGCGGGGCTCTATGTGCAACCATATACGTGCGTTAATCCTCAAATCAGGCCTGTGCAGTCGCCACAGTTTTTATTCTTATTTTTCAGAGACTGTAGATACCGAGATTCAGAAAGGTAAAGCGACTTGCCTGCAGTCACAGTTAGTGGTGAAATCAGACTGGAAACTACTCCTGATGCTGAACATAAAACTGTGACACAAGGCCTCGCAAATGTCAATAATAAATTGCTCCCCGGGAGAAATTCACAAAAAGGAAGAGAATTCGAATGAAAAATAAAAAGGAAGGGATGGTGGGGCGCAGTGTTTACTGCGGATCCTAGTGATCAGATCACTGACCTAGAGACCATCAAGGATAATAAAGGGCAATGCTACCCATAGAAATTCTCTAAACTCCCTTACGGCTGAAGTTTAATTTTTTGGATCTTTTACACACTGAACAACTGATTGGAGATGCATCTAAAAGTAAAGGTGTCCAAATCTTCTCTTTTTATTAGTCTTCTAAGGCGTTACACTGAGGTGAAAAAGAACCCTCCCCAAGACACACACACACCCACATACACACACACCTCAATCTAGGTGCAGCTGCCACTTCATCCATCCCAATGAGCACCACCATCTACTTGGTTTGCCCAAGCCAGAAGCTTCAAGGTTGTCTTTGAATGGACATTCACTTGACTTGAGGTGAATGTTTTGACTTTTTATTATAAAATTTTTCAACTATATACAAAAATAACAGTATAATCATATACTCATCATTCATTTTCAACAATTATCAATTCATGGTCAAGAGTTTATTAGTTTATTATAATTGACTCACCTGTGATATGTGAATTATGTATCAGATCCCAAACCAGGGCATGGGGGATCCATGAATCAGATTAAACTGCAACCCACCTGGAGGAGATGACCTCTGACCTGAGTCCTTGAAAAAATGAGTTAGGTTACCCAGGAGAAGAAAGGTGTCCCCATTCATTCATTCATCTCTTTCAACAAATTATTATTATGCATGAGGTACTGTCCTTGGTACTAGGAATACCTAAAGAAACAAGATAGAGTTTCCGCCTTCATAAAGCTTGAAATTTAACAGAGGAAAGAGACATTAAGCATATAACAAAAACTGTGGTGAGTATCTCAAAGGAGATGTGTAGGGCTTGATATGAGCTTAATTTGGTCTGGAATATTTAGGAGGCTTTCAAGAACAATGATGATTTGCACTATGGTAGCAGGACTAGAGATGGAGAAAATTGCACATGTTTAATAAATACTTAGGAGATAGAATTTACAGAGATTAGTGAGGGATGAAGGAAGTACATAGAGATCAGGCAGGAGAAGAGAAAATTTTTCCAAATAGCAGGAGAATCACAGGAAGGCAAATATGGGTGTTACTATGATCTCAAGCCCCCACCAAAACTCACTTTGAAATTTAATCCCCAAAAGGTGGGATCAGGTGAGACATTTAGGAGGTGATAAGGTGTGGGGTATGGTGGCACCCACTTGTAATCTCAACAACTGGTAAGGCTGAGGCAGGAAAATCACAAATTTGAGGTCAGCTTATACAATTTAGTGAGACCCTGTCTCAAAATAAAAAATAAATAGGCCTGGGGTGTATATAGTTCAGTGGTAGAGCACTTGCCAAACATGTAAAAGGTCCTAGCACCACAAAAACCAAAAGTAAAAAACCCACACAAAGATGTGATAGGATCATGAGAGTTCTGCTGCTATGGATGGGTTAGTCCATTTATGGATTAATGGACTAATGAGTTATCTGGAGAGTGGATCTATTATAAAAGCAAGTTTGACTCAATCTCTTATATGCACCTCTTGCCATGTGGTGCCCTGAGCCATTTTGGGATCCTACAAAGAGTCACTAGCAGTATTTACGAAGAGTCCCTAAGAGTTATAGTTTTATGTTATTTGATTTGATAAGCCAGCCAATTAGCATTAGCAGGCAGTTGGCAACCAAATGCCTATGTGAAAGATCAGAATTTTCAGCTCTATTAACAGTGAAGACAGTTCTAGAGCAAAAGTAGCTTTATCCTCCATTTACACAGAAGTATTTTTATATTATAAATTTTCTTGTAGTTTATCTACAAAATGCTTTCTTCTGAGTAGTAGTTTTTATCTGGAAAATATATGAAGAGTAAAATCTTCCCAGTACTACCTGAAGTGGAATTCAGAAGTCAAATTCAAGGCCTGACAGAACTTCCTCAACATCCTTCAATAGGATATTCTAAAAGACAGATACTATGAGAAGAGAAAAGGATAGAGAAATGAACTCTGGAAATGCCGACATTTAGGAAGCCTGCAAAGGAGAGAAGGTTATGAAGGAAAATGAAAAGAAATAGAAGGGTAAGAGAAGAATCAGGAGAGAGTAAGGTCATGGAAGAAATCCAAAGGAAGAAAAAATTTCAAGAAGAAGTGAGTGGTTAAAAGCATCAAATGCAGCAAAGATTTCCCATAAGTTTAGGCAATCAAGTATTCTTTGGGGGCTGGGATAGTAGCTCAGTGGTGAAGCACTTGCCCGGCATGTATGAGGCACTGAGTTCCATCCCCAGCACCACATATAAGTAAGTAAATAAACAAATAAAGGTATTGTGTCCATCTACAACTAAAAGTCTATATTTAAAAAATGAAAAAAAAAAGAGTATTCTTTGAATTTGGCAACATGGAGGTTATGGATCCTCACGATTTAATCAGTATCATAAAATGGAGGAAGAAGGCACAGTGGGATGAATTGAGCAATTATAAATGAGAAAGTAGAGTAAATAAATATAGAACCTCCATTTGAGAAATTTGGAAGGACGAATAGACAATAGCTGAGAAGTGATATGAGTTTAAAGATTCTATTTTTATGGTATGAAACTTTATCAAAAAAACAAAAATAGAGCCAAATCTGTAATGACACATACCTGTATTCCCAGTGATGAGGGAGACTGAGGAACAAAGATTGCAAGTTTGAGGCCAGCCTCAGCAACTTAGCAAGACCCTGTCTCAAAAAAAAAAAGAAAGAAAAGAAAAGGACTGCAGATATAGCTCATTGGTAAAGTGCTTTTCAGTTCAATCCCCAGGACCAAAACACAAAAACAAATCCTAAAAATATCACTACTATACAATCCAGCAATCCTATTACTAAATATATATCCAAAAGAACTAAAGTCAGTTTTTCAAAGGGATATCTGCAATCCCATGATTATTATAGCATTATACAATAGCCAAGATGTAGAATCAAAGTTTCCATCAACTGTTCAATGGATAAAGAAAATGTGATACTTATATACATAGAATACTATTCAATTTTTAAAAAAGGAGAAATCCTGGCATTTGTGGCAAAAATGGATGAACCTGGAGGACATTATATTAAGTGAAACAAGTCAGGCACAAAAAGACAAATACCACATGATCTCACTTATATGTGAAATCTAATAAAGATGAATTCACAGAATTACATGGTAGAATGATACTCACCAGGAACTTGGACAGAGGGTGGGAAAGAAGGGAATGTATATTGTTGATCAAAGGATACGGAGTTCCAGAGAGAAGGGAGGAATAAGTATTGATATCTAGTACACAGCTGGGAGACTTGTCACATATAATGTGTTATCTATTTCAAAATAATTAAGAGAGTAAATTTCAAATATCTTCTATAAAAAAAGATAGGTAAGCAAGGTAAGGGATATATTAATGAACCTGATTTAATAATTCCATACTACATACATATATCAAAACATCATATAGCTTATAAATGTATGTAATTATTATTTATCAATAAAATAACTTATTAGAAAAAAATTGAAAAACTAAAGTTCATCTTTCAAGTTAAAAAATTCTGCTTTTGTCATCTTTTTAAAACAGAATGTATGAAGACATGAATAGTGTGAAAATACTTTGTGTATAATCAGCAACTTGAAAATTGTGCTCTATATGTGTAACATAAAATGAATTGCATTCTGCCATCGTGTATAACAAATTAGAATAAATAAATAATTTAATAATTAAAAAAGATAACAGAAACTTGGACAAGAGTATAAACTAGCAAAAGATACCAGTGGAGAAGATCATTTTAAAAATAAAGAGGAGCTGAGGATCTAGCTGAGTGGTAAAGTGCTTGCCTAGTGAGTACCAGGTCCTGGGTTTGATTCCCAGCAATGCAAAAAAGTAAAATAAAATAAAGAAAAAGGAAGATGATAGATAGTGTGAGATTCTGGAGATGATGGGGGGGTATGGGATCAACTTTATAGTCCATAATTTTATATTCTGAAGGGATAGAGGTGAGGATAAGGAGGGCATGTAGGGTAATTTAAAGGGCAGGAGCAGGGAAGAAGTTGAGGTATTTCATGGCTAATAATAACACTATTTTTTAAGTCTTTAACTGAGGAAAGGAAGGAAGATTGGATGGGCAACAAGAAAAAATTTCACAAGATGAGTATTATCCTGTCATAAACATCCATTGCTGATACCATTGTTATTTGCCCAACATCCATTCCCCCTTGGAAACAGCACATCAGCTTTCTGTAGAAATCCAAATCTTCCCTATTCTTTTTTTTTTTTAAGTTGTTTATAGACCTTTATTTTATTCATTTATTTATATGCATTGCTGAGACTTGAACACAGTGCACACAGGATAGGCCAGCGCTCTACCACTGAGCCACAACCCCAGCCTGAATCTTCCCTATTCTCAGTTCACATGGGATCCCAGTCCCACAACCCACTTCATTGATTTGTCCATATTAGGGTCAAAGGGGTCAGTTCAGAGATGGGCATATGACTAACTCTGAGCAAGTGAAAACCAGATCTAGGTATTTCCCTGACCTATCAGTCTAAATCGTTGGTAGACTGAAAACCTGGTAGACATCTCACCCCTAGGAAGAATCAGCTTTCCTGAGAATGAAGCCAACTCAAATAAAGCAAAGCACAGAGATAGAAAGAGACAGATGCTTTAGAATATCAATTTAATATCTACATTGACCTCTGCCTGAAGTCAAAAGCTGCCTAAAGATTTTTTAAATTACATAAGTCAATAAATTCTCTTCTTGCTTATAGCACTTTGAGTTTCATCGCTTAACTAAGTGATCCGATGAGTATGAACACATGTGGCAGATATTCCCTGTTGCTACTCATTTGCACTTCCACTCCTCTATAATCTCCCCTGTATCACCAGGGCTGGGACTCTGAAAACCACAGTTTTCTCACTCCCTTGTCAGCTTGGTTCCAGTTAAGTCTGAAGGTGGGAAGAAGGGGAAAGCCCTTTCGTTTCTGGCAGTGCCACTGGCAACATCAACTGCAGCAGTTCCTGCCTAGAAAAAGTGGAGATAGTTCCAGCAGCATCAGCAATACAGGGTAGTGCAGATTTGTGGGCTCCAGCTTCTGGATTTTTGGTTAATAACTTTTCTTCCTTTGGCTTCTCTAAATCAAGATTGGTACTAGCTTCCTGATCTCTGGGTAACCATGTTTTTTTTTCTTGTGTCTCCAAAACCTCCCTATCACTTTGTAACACTTTCCTTGCATTAAATCCTTCTCTACTTGGAATTTCTAGAGTGGTTTCTCTATTTTACTGAAAAATGACTGATGAAATACACATTCCTATTTTGCATATATATGCATATGTACATATGCATATACACACAAAGAGCTCAAGAAGTTCAGTAAGTATCTCAAATCTACAAAATTAGTAAGAGGCTTAGCTGGGATTAGAAATCAGACATGCTTTGAACAAAACAGGAAAAGAAAAGGATAATCTATGTCTAACATCCAAGAAGATCTATTCTTGAAATAGACACAAATTTGCAATAAATGATTAATTAGTTAAAAAATAAAGAAAGAAGCCAGGCACAGTGGCCACACACCTGTAATTCCAGTGGCTTGGGATGCTGAGGCAGGAGGATTGTGAATTCAAAGGCAGCCTCAGTAACTTAGGCCCTAAGCAACTCAGCAAGACCCTGTCTCTAAATAAAATATTTAAAAAGGCCTGGAATGTGGCTCAGTGGTTGAGTGCCCCTAGGTTTAATTCCCAGTACTAAAAAAAAAAAAAAAAAAAATGAGTCAGACATGTTTGATTCTCTGACCTATAGTTGAATTTAGGTTTTGTTGTGATGATACTCAGAATTGAATCCAGGGGTGATCTATACTGAGCTACCATCTCCAGTAAGTACTTTTTACATTTTGAGACAGGCTTTTACTAAACTGCTGAGTCTGACCTCAAACTTGGGATCTTCCTGTCTCAGCCTCTTCAGTGCCTACAATTATAGACATGCACCATGTGGCTCTGCTGTTTTTTCTTGTTTTTTGTTTTTTACTTTTTCTTTGTTGTTTTTTTTTAATAGCTGAATAAAAGTTAAAGTCAGGAAGAGAAGACAAGTAAAAGACCATCATTAAGAAAGTTGTTCAGGCCAGGCATGGTGGCACACACCTGCAATCCCAGCAGCTCAGGAGCTGAGGCAAGAAGATGGCAAGTTCAAAGCCAGCCTCAGCAAAACCAAGACACTAAGCAACTCAATGAGACCCTACCTCTGAATAAAATACAAAATAGGGCTGGGGATGTGGCTCAGTGGTTAAATGCCCCTGAGTTGAATACCTTATATGTGAAAGAAAGAAAGTTGTTCAAATGATCAGTGTTCAATTTGGGTAGGGAAATTATATATTTTGGGGAATGGAAAACTGAGAGTAACAAAGTTCAAGAGCAGAAAGGTAGGAATGAAGCAGAAAAATAAGGAGTTTGTGCTCATCAGTGGTGTGTTGGAATATAAGGAATTTGTTTACATGTGAAACTATTGTGAGTGATAAGAATCAGGATTTGTCCATAGTAATTGGGAGGCTAAAGAGGGTACTCCAATCTGCAAAATTTTCAGCAACTAAGAGAACATAGACATTGATAAAGGGTTGCCCAAAGAATGATAAAGAGGTGGTGCATATCTATAATCCCAGTGACTCGGTAGGCTGAGGCAAGAGGATCCCAAGTCCAAGGCCAGCCTCACCAATTTAGCAAGACCCTCAGAAACTTCGTAAGACCCTGTCTTAGAATAAAAAGTGAAAAGGGTTGGGGATGTAACCCAGTTGTACAATGCCCCTGGGTTCAATTCCTGATACATAAAAACAAACCAAAAAAATGAACAAAAAGATTGATAGATATAATGTATGATGTCCAAGGAGAAGAAATTTAACCAGCATCAAAAGTGGAAGAAAAATGGTACAACTGTGTATGGAAGTTGTATCAATGCTAACAGCTTCCCATCCACTGGGATAGCTACAGGGAAAGGGAAACAGCGTGCTCTTAATTAAAGCAGAATGTAAAGAGGTAGAGAACCTGGGCTGGGGATATAGCTCAGTTGGTAGAGTGTTTGCCTGGCATGCTCAAGACCCTGGGTTCAATCTCCAACACACACAAAAAAACCAACAGTTTTCTATACTGGGCGCAGTGGTGCAAGCCTGTAATCTCAGTGGCTTGTGAGGCAGGAGGATTGTGAATTCATAAGCCAGCCTCAGCAACAGCGAGGGGCTTAGCAGCTCAGTGAGACCCTGTCTCTAAATAAAATACAAAACAGAGCTGGGATGTGATTCAGCAGTCAAGCACCCCGAGTTCAATCCCCAGTACCCCACCAAAAAAAAAAAAAAAACAGGTAGAGAAGCTTATTAACCATGGAATATGTAAAGGATATAGGAAAGCTTATTAGCTGTGGAATATGAATCTGAGAGGACATCATGGCTATCAGAACTTGTCAGTCTACTATTCTATCCACCAAAGTCTCACAAAACAAGGGGCCATCAGGTCAAGAGGTCTGTCTGTCCCTAAACTAGATGAGGTCCTGGGCCACAGTCTGGGTCTACTGCCAGGGTTTCTTTTCCTGAATAAACCAAAGAATGAACTTGTCACTGAAAGGTGGGTTTTATTATACGCATTTTAAAGAAAAAGTAATTGAGGCTAAGACACAGAAGCTCAAGGTAAAGGTGCTCTGCTAGAGTCTCAGGCTATTTTTTTTCCTTTCTACATTTTTTTATTGGTGCATTATAGTTGTTAGCTATTTAAGCCTAAAACAAACTAACCTCCAACCACAGCTGAGTTTGAAAGGTAAAGAAGGAAAAGAACCTCACCTCATACCCAGTTGCCTATAGTCTAGGCCCAATCCCCAGTCAACTTGTTGTCAGGAAGTTTAGAACCAAAGCTTTGGTCAGTTCATGACCAGAAAAAAATCAAGCACTGTAATCTCTATGAAATTGACAGTTGCTGGCCTAGATGGTGCAAATACCCAGGAGATTGAAGGGGTATGTCAGATGCTCTCTGCCAGCAGAGTTCCTGAGGCTCCAGAAGATCCCCTGGGGCTGTGTTCTGCAAATCTGTTTCATAGTGCCAGGTCTCTGAATCTTTCTTTCTCTCCTCTCTTCACTTTCTCTGACACATAGCTAGTGTCTTTGTTTTCCTACTTCAACTTCATACCTTTGTTATGCCTAACTCAATGATAACCAAAACCTCATCTTCTGTCTTCTGCCTAAACCACCTGGAACTGCAATTTGAGATAGGTGCCCCCCACATGGTTGCTGTGAACTAATCCACTTTGCACATTTATAGCTCCCCAGTTCCCATGGTTCCAGATGCCTTGGGGCCAATCTGTGGTCAGTTTTTAGCAGGTTGGGTCAGAATCCTAGCTCTGCCTCTTTCTTGCTGTGCAAACTCAGCAGTTCCTCTTCCCATTCTGGTCCTCTTTTTCTTGCTTTGTGAAGATAGTCTGGAAAAAGCCAGTGTGTAGTCTGGAATCAAAAACCATCTATGCAGGTTCATCCCTTAGCTTTTCCCTTTCTGCTTCCCACAGTTTTGTTTGAGTTTAAAAATCTCAAAAGAGAAGCTCGTAATTTTTCAACTCAAAGAAAGAAGATTGTTCTACAATGAGGCCCCATGATTCAAGTGAAGAGGCAATCTGGCTTTATTGGGAGGAAAGTGGGGAGATGGGGCTGAGCCCAAACTTTTGTCAGAAAGCTCCTCAGTGACTGCAGCCCAGGAGGCTATTCACTCTCTGGGGCTGGGGAAGGGCCTTGGCTGCACTCAGTTTCTCCACATCACTGTAGCAGTACAAATTAGAGCCGTGGATGAGGTACAAGCCAGGACCATTGGCAGAACACGAGTTGGGGCCAAGGGACTTTTCTGTACATAGAGCTCCATCAACCTTCTCATGTGGCCATGGAAGCTCTGTCCACGTGGCTTGAGCTCCTGACTTCAGGTCCAGCCACCATAGCCGCCGTCCTAGAGAGAAGATATCAAACATAACATGGCTTCCATATCATGGGGGATGCTGACTTAGCTCTTCTCATGCCCTGGTGGGAAGCTATGCCATGGAGAGGTAGCAGAATGAGTCAACTTTTAAGAATCAGAAGCCCCTCACCTTCCATGATGTACAGCCGAGAAGACCCAGGACAGGTAAAGGCTGCATCCACAGCCTGAAGGCTGATTCCATGAGGGCTTCCAATTTCCTTCTCTAACCGCTTCGGATAGCCACTCACCAGGGGATAGCCTCCCTTTGTCAGGAAGACATACACCTGGGAATCCTGGAAGACAAAGGACAATAATCAGCATAGAGCTGGATATTTGTATCCAAGTTTTCACCTCAATCTCTCTCCCAACACACACCTGGATCATATAGAGTTTATCCTCCCAGGAAAAGGCAGCATCCACTGTTGAAGGACCCTGGGGCCACAGATGAACAATGGGCCAGCTGTGCCACCCATCCCGGCTGGTGTCCAGACGCCAGTAATGGGACCCTGTGGGGTATCAAAAGTAGTTCCAGTGTTGGCAGGAAAAGCCCAGACAGCAAAGAAGCTAGTAGCAGATGTAGGGATGAGTCACAAGAGGGATCAAATGTCTCCATCAGCAAGAAGTAAGCGGTCAGGTGAAAGGAGAATGGAGTAAGACTTCGTCTGTAATGTTGGGAATTGTGGCCCAGCTGGAAATGCAGTCAACAGAAGCAAGCATGGGGCTGGGATATAGCTCAATGGTAAAGTGCTTGCCTCACATGCATGAAGCCCTGGGTTTGATTCTCAGGGCTGAAAACATGAACATTAAAAACAAAAAACAACTGATATCACAAAGAGGCAAGCATAAAGAAAAGCAATCGAGTTTCCACATAAGGCTAACATTGTGGGGTTTGGTGGGGGCTCTTAGCTCATCTCAGGTATGAACAGAGATATGGTTTTAGTTAATGAGATATAAGAGCCAGAAGTTAAAAGAAAAGGACCATGACAAGCTTCTGTGGAGTGTTCTCATCCTGGCTGTATTCTCTGATCCCCGTGAGGTGGCAAGAGAATGAGGGAGTAGCATCCATTTTTCTTCTCCACCTTTTACAACAACTTGTTAAAGGAATTATCTAGGCTTCCATTCACCCTTTTGGCTTAGCCCTCTTCAATTATACTAGTGTTGCCTTCTCTGTTGAAATTGTTCTTGCCAAGGTTATGTTAATCTAGTGTAATTCTTTGTCTTTACCTGACTATCTGTCAGCAGCATCTGACTGCTCACCAATCCCTTCTTTAAACATCTTTTTTGGACTATGATACCATACTCTTTCAGTGGTCCTCTTATCTCTTTGATGCTTCTTCTCTTCAGCCTGATATCTGAAGATTGGAGTCCCCTAGTTTGGGCCTCTTCTCTTCACTCTCTTGGTGATCCCACCTAGTCCTGAAGCTTTAAATTACATGCTAAGGGCTTCCAAACCATTCTCTTCAGTTCTGACTGACCTCTCCTTTGAACTTTAGACTCAAAATCAATTGCCTACCTGACATGTTTATTTGGTGCCTAATGAACTTAATATGTGCAAACACAAAACTCTCTGTCTCTCTCAGTTTCTCTTTGTAGTGTTTCCCAATTTTAGAAAAAGAAACCACCAGTCATTCCATTTCCCAGACCCCCAAAGCTGAGTTATTCTTGAAACCTCTGTTTTCCCTCCCCTACTCTGACCACAATCCCACCTACCAATTGATTCTGTCAACTCTGCTTTAAAATATATGATGACCCTTCACCACCTTTGCTGCTATCATGCTAGTCTAAGCTTTCATCACCTTCAACTGGAACAGCCGTAGGAATAACAACCTGAATTCCTTGCTTACATAATCACATCTGCATTGCTGATGGTCCACAAGAAGCAGGATGGTATTTTAAAAAATAAGTTGGATCATATCACAGCCTAGTTCAAGACCTTCTCTTTGCTTCCTTTTACAGTCGAAAATCCTTACTAGGCCTATGTAATCTGGTCCCTGTCTCCATCTTTTTTGAGTCACCCACCTGCTCCTTCACTGTGTTCCAGTTGCGCCAGCATTCTTTCTTGATTGCCCCAAGTATTTGCTGTTCACTCTCTCTAAAATGTGTTCCTTCTAGGGGTCTTGCATGGCTAATTCCTTTTCATCACTGACAAACTTAAAACTTGTCTCTTCAAATGAGGGTCCCATCATTTTTCTCACTTCTATCCCATTAATCCTCTTATTTTTTTCACAGATTTTTTTTTTTTTTTTGTATCAGAGATTGAACTTAGTGGTGCTAACCACTTAGCCACATCCCCAGCCTTTTTAACATTTATTTAGAGATAGGATCTCACTAAGTTGCTGAGGCTGTCTCTGGGATTACAGGCATGTGCCATCATGCCTGGCTTTTTTCACAGATCTTAATACTATGTGAAATTATTCTATTTCCTTCTTTCTTATTGTCTTCTCCCTCTAGTGGCTTTATGAGGGCAGATGTCTTGTCTTTCTTGTTGACTATTGTATCCCCAGGGCCTAAAACAATGCCCATTGCCTCTCAGGGGCTCAATAAATATTTGTTAAGTAAATACGTGGTATTCTTGCTTTGCTTTGTAGCTGTGAACTGAGTTTGTAGTGGTGATTGCCATATTTATCTTCCCCTTCTGCTGTAATTACCCTGCTCAGAACCCGAACTTTTTTTTTTTCAGAGATTGAGGATAAAACCCAGGGCCTTGTGCATGTTAGGCAAAAACTCTTTATCACTGAGCTATATCCCCAGCCCTCAGGGGCCCTATTTTGAGAATTATGCTACTCTTCGTGCAGAAAAAAGTGATGAGTCCCCAACACATCTGTAGCCAATATGTAGGTTGACCTACAGCCATTTTAATGCGGTCTGATAGGAGAATGTGGAGCTGGGCCATTCAGAACCCCTCTCAAGAAAAGACAACAATTGAAGAAGTTGTCAGTTGGATCCAGGACTGAAAGATCATGAAGTAGAGATGGTGGAGAAGACATGATGATCCTTGTGCAAGCCAAAGTTATAAGGAGCAGAGAGTGAATAGGAAACCATGGGGCAGAGAAAAGAAAGATTTAGAGAGAGAGAAGATAACTAGGCCCATGCTAAGTAGAGAAGTTACATAGATGTTTTCACTAAGACAGTGTGTTCTCTCACCTCATCTGGATTTTTTTTAATATTTATTTTTTAGTTGTAGTTGGACACAATACCTTTATTTTATTTATTTATTTTAATGTGGTGCGGAGGATCAAACCCAGGGCCTCAAACATGCTAGGCAAGCACTCTACCACTGAGCTACAACCCCAGCCCTCAGCTGGATATTTTTAATATAATGGGGTTCTCTCCATGGCCATGTGCTCTCTCAGCTATGGAACATATGGAACAGATATGATATTTTTTTTATTTAGGAGTTAAGCTGTATTCTCTTCATAGCCATGATCTCTCCATGGCTGAGTGTCCTCTATTTCTGTATGACTCCTATGGCTCTTTTTTCTCAAGCCCTCCTTCTCTACCCCCTACAATCTTTGTCTGTGTGTCCTCCAATGGGTCCACACTCTCTCCATATTTGCACATTCTCCTGATACTTTCATGTTCTTACTGTGGCATACATTCTCAATTTAGTTCTGTATGGTCACATGTGTGTGTTTCATTCCAATTCTGTGTTATCATTATCGTGTACATTCTTGCTAAGGGGATATGCTCTCTTTGAGGCTGTGCATTTTTCAATAGAACACGGTAGTCATAAATTATCAGATTTGTCCAGGTTGGAGCAAAAAAAGAAATTTTCACTTTTCTATTTTCAATACTTTCTCTCCCTTTATATCTGATCATACATATATCTCAGGTTGAGTATAATGTGGTTGTTCATTTCCTCTCTTAGAGATAATCTAAGTACAGAACATGACTCATCACTCCCTGCCTAACTAATCCCAGAACATCTCCAGGTATCAATAGATGGCTTTTACCAATTGATGTTACAAGTCAAGACACAGGTGTTTCCATGGGACACTCAGAGGAGAAAACTCCTTGAAGTCACCTCATAAAGGCCTAGGATATCCACAACTTCTTGACTGGTTCTCAGCAATGGTAACATCTCATCCCCAGGTGATGCTAATCTCAGAAGCCTGACATATGAACTAGCTACCTAGGGAAAGATAGGGCTCCTAATGATCAATTCCAGGGGAACTAGTGTACTCAGAAAGATATGCCAAAGTAAAGGGACACACGGGAGACAGAAACACAAGATCTCTAAAATAAAAAAAAGCCAGAGGGCTCAGCAGGATGTTAGGCAAGGAAGACATGAGGAGCCCTTGGGGCTCAGAAAGATCCACAGAGCCTGGGAGTAGATGCCTACTTACTGAGAGGTTAACAATTAGATGAAATTAGAGGCCTGGGTAATGAGAGATAAGGTTGAAAAATATGCATCAAAGGGGTTGAGGATGGAAAAGGACATGCTAGGGTAGTGACAGAGAGCACAAAGTAGAGACCATAGTGATGAAAATGGAGGAAAAGCCTCAAAGAGGAGAGGTATAACTGAAAGAGATGTGAGAGTTGGGGAGTCTCTTACCACTAAAGGCATAGGTGGCTCCATGGTTGTCAGATACCAAGGCAGATAAGACTAAATCTGGGCTACAGCGTGTGTACTGAGGGCCATGGTGGGTGCCATTCTTGTGGGCAGTTCTATTCCTGTGCATTCCATGGCCTAGAGGAAAAAATAGGTGAGGGGAACATAGAGGGAGACCACAGGTCAAAGTGGGGTCTGAGGTGGAAGAGATGGTTGGACAATGGGAAGAGTCAGAATGGCACTGGGGTTAGGGGTAAGAGCCAAGGTGTTACAGCACAGAGTTAAGGTGGGAGCTGGGGCACATGTGGTCCACAAGTTCTGGGAATTCTAGCAGGCCCCTGGGACTGGGGCTTTCTCACCTCTGCCAGGGCAGGATAAGAAGTAATCTCGAGCATCCCGAGGGTATACTGCAGGCACCTCTCCCGTGACAGGGTCGAAGCGCAGAAATTTGTTACCCTGGAAGCAGTAGTAGCGTCCAATCCACCGCAGGGCAGCTGTGCAGTTCCCCACAGCTGGCCAGGAACGCTCCTTTTTGTTTCCCGTAGCAAAGTCCCAGAACCATTTGTGGTTTCCTTTTCCAAAAAATCAACAAGCATTTGGTGAGGCTGGGTTATGCCCCCGCTTGTGCTGACACTGGGGTCCAAGATGGGTCAGATATGGTACTGGCCACACAGAGTACCAGCAGGGAGACAGATGAGAAAGATACAACAATTCAACAGCAAGATACACACAATCAGCTTAGTGATAGAGTCAAAGAAAAAAAAAAACATCTCAGGGAAGGCAAGAAACTGAAATCTGAAGTAGGAGTTACAAGACAGATAAGACAGGGAGATGGAACTCCAGAAAGAGGTAAAAGCAAAGGTGTGAAGCAAACTGAAGGTACAGGAAATAGCACAGAGTTTCTCAAATTTACTGTTCAAGATAAGGGTGTGAGAAGAGTCAAAGCTGGATGATCAACAGGGTTTAGAGAATCTTGGACATAAGACTAAAGAGCATGCATTTTTCTGTGGGCATGGGGAATAATGAAGGAATTTTAGCAGAATTATGTCTAGTTATCTTCAAGAGAATGAGTTCCTCTCCTCCCCGCTTAACCTCTAGATCATAACTGGCTTTTCTATTTTCCTTCCTTATAACGCCGCACAGTGGCTTTACCACCACCATCACTATCAGTACCACTACACCACCACCATCATCCCACCAGGTCCTTAGATTCCCACCTGGACTGACCTTGAAAGAAGAGGACCCCTTCTTCTTGGCATTCGCCCCGGTGACATTCCACAGCTGCATCCACTGGGGATGGGATTCCAGGAAATTCATCTTGGAGCAGCTTTGGATATCCTTTCTCCTTCTTTTCAGGAGGATACACCCAGACTTTGTCCCCCTACATCCAAAAGCACTCTCTTTTTAACTGTGCATCCCCAGATACTGCCACTTGATTTTCACACACAACATTTTAAAAAATATTTTTAAGTTATTGATAGACCTTTATTTTATTTATTTGTATGCAGTGCTAAGAATCGAACCCAGTGCCTCACATATGCCAGGCAAGTGCCCTATCGCTGAGCCATAGCCCTAACCTTCACACACAATATTTTGATCTATTGCACTTATATAAGATCCTCCTGCAGAACCACACATTTTCAATCCATCTGTGGAAAACAATATGTTGCTCCTTGTATAATACATACCCTCTGTGCAAATCTGTTGCTATTACTATCACACACACACACACCTTGCTAAGTATAACCAGATACTCCTGTGGCATACTTAATCATAACACTGTCAGTTTGGGCAAACATACCCACAAATAGTCATCCTGAACTCATCCATCCACTCCTATATTCATTTGTTCATTTATCGATGCATTTATTCAAGAAACAGTTACTGAATGACCATTATATGCCAGGTATTGTGAGAGGCACTGGGAGTCAAGGGATGACAATCTTTGAATTCAAGAAGTTCTCTGTACAAAAGCAGAAACAATTCCTACAATTCTGGCCAGGTAGCCACCAAGGTTGAAAGCATGCAAAGTATATTTGGAATATAAAGAAATGCCTAAGTCTGTCTACTAAATTCCTGGGGAAGGCTTCACAGCAGAGAGGAAGCATTTGGCCTGAGTTGAAAAATAAGCAGGAATTTTCCAGATGGACAAATGAGGAAAGACTGTTACCAGCAGGGGGAGCAGCAAGCAGAGCCCAATAATGAGGAAACTCAAAAACTTTATGTACATAATCTCATGTGGTTGGCACGCAGTGAACATGACAAGGGAGGAGAAACCAAGGGCCAAGTCCATGAGACCCGTGTACACCTGACTTGTAGTAACCAGGTACATGGTGGTACCTTTGCTGAAACAGGGAACACAGAAGGAAAGGTTTGTTTGTATGGAAGATATTAAATCCAGAAGATGCTAAATTTGAGGTGCCTGTGGAACGCCAAAGTCAGAGATTTTTGCCAGGAAACTGGTTAAGAAATGTCTGAAGGCATGTTAGGAGAAGATCCCAGACCTGGTATTCACAGCATGAAGAGTCCTGAGAATAATGTAATGGTTGAGATCACCCAGGGAGGGTTCATGAAAGGGCTTGGAGTAGATCCCCATGTAATACCTGGGGATTGGCTGACGATGGGACACTGAAGAATAGAGGGAAAAAAGGCAGCCAGGATCACCTCAACTGTAGGTACCTTTGGTAAGTAAGGAGAAGATGACTCTCTGAGCACACACAGTTTTGGCCAGGGCACAGGACTTGGTAAGCATGGTAGTCTGTATGTCATCCTTTACTTGCTCCCTTAGCCACATATCATTGCATTGGGAAGACCTGCCCTGCCATATGAAGATGAGCTGACACAGAATCATAAAAACCAAGTAAAGAAATCATAGTAAGGAAAGGATAGCCAACACTGTTAGGTGTAGCAGAGCCTGCTAGAACTTAAGACCAGAACTAAAAAATAGCAACTGGAGGTTGTGCCTTTCAGGTCAATGTACATACATATTCCCTTAGCCTGGGCTTTTCTTGGGGAAAAGAAAACACAGAAGAAGAAAAGTTCATATCTATTAGTATGGGCCTTGCTGTAGTTTGAATATGTCCCCAAAAGTTCAGGTGTCAGAACCCCATCCCCAGTGCAACAATGTTGAGAGGTGGGATCTAATAAGAGGTGATTAGGTCATCAGGGTTCTGCCCTCATGAATGAATTAATGTCATCACATTAACATGATAATGGGAGTGAGTTATCACAAATATAGGTTGTTATAATAGCAAATTCAGACCCCTCTTGCCCTCTCTCTTGCCCTTCTGCCTTTCTACCATGCTATGACACAGCAGGAATTCCCTCACCAGATGCCAGTACCAACGTCTTGGATTTCCCAGACTTCAGAAGCATAAGCCAAATAAATTTCTGTTCATCAAAGAGAACTAGTCTCAGATATTCTGTTATAGCAGCAGAAAATGGACTAAGACAGGCCCCATGCCAGGACCACTTGAAGGAGGTCTCTTGTGTCAATTCCAGCTCTTTCTGGCCCAGCCCTCATGTTGGCCCAGCAGTACCTTGATCAGAAAGACACTGTCGTGACCACGGCGGAATGCAGCATCCACGGGGGTGGTAGAATTCTTCCACCTCTCTGAGATTAACTCTGGGGCCCATTTGTGACTCTTCCAGACGTATTCCCCTGAAAAACCCACACTAATTGAGGGACCCAGAACAAACATTTGGCCTACTGAGACAGTTACCGGGAAGTTGTTAGTGATACTCTCAGATAATTCCTCAGCCCTCCCACAGGCAGAAATAGTCTCTGTAAAGGGGGGCCAAATCTGTGGTGCCAAATGCTCTAGCTACAGCCCATCCTACCTTTAAAAAACAGCAAGGTACTATTGTCATCAAAGGTAATAGCGTCAAAGCTCCAGCCATCTAGGCAGTATTCTGGGGTGGAGGTAGGGAGACGGCAAAGTAAAAAACAAAACAAAAACAAAAGAAACAGTAAGATGATAAAATGCAGAGATACAACCAGACAGATAGATTCAAGGAGTTGGTGTCTCACATATCACACCTGGGTTTGGCTTGGTTCCATTCCCACCTTCAGCAACACTCCCATGGGCATTAGTCCTAAAGAGAACACAGATAGAGGTCTGGATCCAGTGGAACCATTTTGTCTCCTTTGGCTTTTGACCCAGGCCTAAAAACTGGCCTTATCTTACCCAAGCCCAGATTCCAATTTTCCATCCCTAATTTACTCACGAAGGAAGCGGGTTGGCAATGACCAGAGACCAGCACAGGCCCAAAAACCCCAGTGCAACTGGTGCTCCTAGTACCCTATTCATGATGAGCTGGAAAGGCCACAAGACAGCACTGGGCTCCGGGTTGAACTCCTTATATAGAGTTGGCAGCAGCTCCACCCCCACTTCCAACCCTACTGGAAATGAGCTGTCTCCCAGGACTATGCTAATATTGGCTGATTACATCACTGCAAATAAGGTCAGGGTCTGGACAGATATCTCAGTCCAAGACTCTCTTCCCGGCAGTATACCCCATCCCCCTTCAGCAAATTTCCAGCAGAGACTAGCCCCTGCCATTGATATCCAGCAGTGGCTCCATCATACTGGCCATAGGTCTTGGTACGTATGTCAGGGAAGGAGGTAGATTGAGGATCACCTTCCCATGATTGATTTTATCTCTATGGTGGGGGAAGAGAGATGAGGGAAGTAACAGCTTTGTGTAGAAAGTGTCAAGTTATACTCAACTAAAGCCCTAAGGCAATTAGAAGAGACTGATACTTACATAGGTCCACACACAACATACTCAGACCTACAGCTTTTTCCAAGATCTATCAGGGGCTTTCCTTGGGTACCCCAAGTCTTCTCGGCTTTATCCCTAGATTAGTGATTTAGAGGGCAATAAAGATTCATCATTGCCAAATGTCCAAGCCCCATGCCCAGCCTCAATGCCTGCCAGCAAAACATTGCAAAAGTTGCCTGGCAGGGAAGAACTGAAAGTAACAGGGTGGGAAGAGGAGGTGTCTCGCTTCCAAAGGGCACTACCATTACTAATAATTAGTCTCACGGTAGTTTCCACTTTGGGGGGAAATGCTTTATTTACCCATCATAGAACAAACAGAACTGTAACTGGGTTTCACAATATTTGCAGCTGATTTCTACTTAAATGCTGCCTTCTCAATAAAGTCTTTCTTGATCACCTTATCCAGACATTTCAGACTTGCTTGTTTCCTTCATGATGCTTACTGAAACTTTAAATTATTTCATTTATCTACTCATTTGGCTGCTTTTTGTTGGTTATTTGTTTTTGTTTTAAATCTGTAGTGCTGGAGATCGAACCCAGGGCATCATGTATGCTAGAAAAGCACTCTAACACCAATTCACACCTCACCCCTATTTTTGTTTTTTGACTTTGCTTGTTTTGTCTGTCTTATTTACCATTAAATCCCTGCCAGCTAAAATGGCACATAATAGTTGGTCAGTAAACAAATGGAATAAATGCATTTTAAGTGCTGATTAGTGTTGCTAATGTTACAGCCAGATTTCTAACAGTTTTCCTTCTTTTAGGGTAGGTAGAATATTAGTAATGGTGCGTTATGATAGGTGGCATATTGAAATCTAGTGATCACAGATGACCTAGTCCTTCCTGGGATCTCACCCACCATCTCCAGTACCTGCTCTCCTCACTACTCATTTCCTTCTGAGATTGGCTGCTGTCAGGAGAGAATTGTGGGTGGAATCAACTACGAGCCTGGCTGAGTTACTGGGGCCCTCTTTTCTAGTTAAGCTTGAAAGGGTCCTGATCCTTCTCAGAGGATTCCAACCCCCCTCACAACCCCCTATATAACCTTAGCAAAAGTCTGAGATTCCCCCCAACCTGCCTTTGCCTTTCTGGTGCTGGGGATTGAACCTAGAGCTTGCACATGCTGACCACATGCTCTGCCATTGAGCTTCACCCCCAGCTCTGAGATCCTTTTTCTACTCTGCAAAATTTCCTCCCAACAGAAAAACAGAATTTATGCTACATGCCACCAGTCCTCTGCCGTCAGGTTCAATGTCTTCTCCTGAATTACAAATGAAAATGTGCCATTAACATCATTATCTCTTTATAGGTCAGTGGACAAAGCTGGATTCCCTGAGAGGTAATGACAGCTTCAACGGCTGATGTCTGACACCCACCTTCTCTCTATTGCAGGGTATTTCTGGTTGGATCTGCTGCAGCCCCAATGCTGGGCCCCTCTCCTTTTCTTTCCCTTACAATCTCTGGAACCTTATATAATCTTCCTGGGATCCTGCCTGAGCACCTAATGACCCTCCATCAGCAATTTCCTCAACAATTTGTTTTCAGCTGCCACAGCCCAACTACAGGCTTTGCTAAGCCTGCCTGGGTTGATAGAAGCTTTCACCCCAAATCTCCAGAAAAGTCTTCAATTGTTCTATTACTGACTTGCTGGTCCAGGATCATCTGACCTAGCTGGGCTCTTTGAGGAGAAACAGCAAATGTACTGGATGATAGTTTTTCATGTTGGCCTTTTCCCCACATAGCTCTGGTGCCCTTCACAGCACCCCTGAATCCATCTATCCAAGAAAAGTGCTTTATAGCTTCTTTTCACTGTTGTTTCCTAATCCATTTGTCTACCCCAGGATGGCTTAGAAACCTTATCAGGGCCTCCAGGGAGCAGGCCAGCAGAGTCTTCTACACACAGGCAGCCCCAACCAAAGCTCAAATTCCACATAGAAGCTGAGAGGTAGAGAACTGTGTGGATATGTTGGCCACCCTGGTGCTGGTCACAGGGTACAAGGCAACACCCCTCGGGGTACCCATGATATGGCAGGACTTGCTTCCAGACCCTTCACTGGAGGAGACAGCTTCTGCTCATCCAGAGTCCTCTCAGCCCTCTGACCTGGGCTGAGAAACTTATCCATATTCAGGACTGATGCCCCCTGGAGGCCTCAGGAACCAGTGCACTCCCATGCTTTGATTTAGGTTAGAGCCCAGGGTTTTTCCTCCCTGAAATTAGGCCTCCACAGTCTTCATTCTTCACTCTCCTTAGCCCTTCTTGGATGAGCTTAGTGGAATGCCCCCTTCTACGATTCTTTCCCTTTCTCTGTGAACCTCTGCTGCCCAGGGCAGGCTTAGGAACCTCAATCTCTTGCTTGATTTCCTTGGGAATTCAAGTCCAGAGAAATTGAACTATCTCCTTTTTTGTGTGTAGGCTTTTCAATTCTCCTAACCAATAGAGTTCTGACTTTCCCCAAGGGGATATAAATGTGGGCCTGAAAATATCTTCATGGACAGAACTTCCTCCTGCACTGAAATGGGTCACATTTAAGTTGGACATTGATCCACTGTCCCTTGGAATGGCTATGTCCCACCTGCCCTGCTGTGGATCTGAGTTTTCTCACTGAGCCCCATGGAATGCTGGATATTCTGGGCCTGATGCCTGTTGCTGTGTACTTCAGAGCAGAGTATGGGTTCTCCCACCTCCCCCAGATTGAAGTCTCAGAGTTAAAGCTTCAGGCAGCCTAAAAGAATTTGCTGCTCCCAAATGATCCCTCCCAATATCTTTCTCTTGCTTTGTTTATAATGATTCTTCTGAATAGCCTATTGTTGTTTCTCTGTGAATAAATAATAATGATTTGCTCATATCTATTGGGCACCTGTGTGTGTCTGGCACTGTGCTAAGCAATTTATATGGATTATTTCATTTCAATAAATATATATAGTACTTGCTATGGTACTTCCACCTCCAAATTCATGTGCTGGAAGCTTAATCTCCGATGTAACAGTGTTGGGAGGTAGGGCATAATAAGAGGTGTTGAGTGTTAATGGCACTATAAAAAGGGCTTGGTGATATGGGTTCTATTGCACTCTTCTGTTCCTCCAGACACCAAATCTACTGATATCTCTATCTTGGACTTCCCAGCCTCCAAATTTGTGAGAAATAAATTTCTGTACTTTATAAATCACCCAGTCTCAGGGATTTTGTTATAGCAGCACAGGCTACAATGCCTTTTTCACAATAACCACAGTGATCTCCAAAACTATATCTCAGATCACTTTCTGCTCCCACTTAAAACTTTTTTCTTAAAAATAAAATCAGTTCTAATTCTACTAGCCAAAGAACACCACTATGATCCCTTTATTTTTGATTCCAGCTTTTTCTACTCTTATAACATTCTTAATAGAAAGATGTGATTTATAAAATTCTTCTTAACTGTGTATCTCAAACATCAGCATTTTTAAAGATGTGCATATGGTTTCTCTATACATTTAAGCAAAACTTCAAATAACTGTTTCCTACTGATGAAAAGTTAGGTTTTTCTGGGATTTTTTCAATTTATAAATAAAGCTGTAATGAACATTGGTGCACACATCTCTTTGTGCATTTCCAAATTATCTTCTTTGAATATATTCCTAAAATTGGAGGACTATAGATGATTCTAAAGTATTCAGTCTTTAAGAAATGTTTAGAGGTTTTGAACTGCTTTGTTTTGCATTCTAGTTTCTCTTCTTACTCCACAGAATCACTATCCAATTGTTAGTTTGTTTCATATGGCATCCAGTTCATCCCTACTGCTTAAACTTCTCAGTGGTTTATTGTTATACTATAAATCCAATCCAAATTATACCTGAGTTAAAAGATCCAACTCATATCCACCCAACTCATTCCTTTCTGCCTTCCTGGCATCCTCCTGCCTGCAGCCAGCCTGGCCTCCTGTCAGATCATCAAATAAACCAAGACCTCCACTCTCAGCACCTTTCTATCTGTTCTTCCCTTGTCTGGAATCCTCTGCCTCCTTTTGACATAGCTAGTTCCTTATCCACCCTACTCCAAACCTGTAGATTGATGATAAAAAGGGACCTTCCTTGCCCACCCTTTTTAAACACTCTGTCCTCCACCATTGTATTCTATTGATTTCCTTTACAGCTTGAACTTGAACCACCACTGCATATTTAGCTCCTCGTGTTGCATATTTGTTTCCCTTCCCCACTAAACTATAATTTCCATAAGGACAGAGACCATTTCTGTCTATTCCCAGGGTCCATCACTTTGTCTTACCAATAGTACTGAGCAGTAAATACTTGTTGAAAAATCAACGAACTCATAGGTCACATGTGGCCACAGAGTTGATCACACTGGACAGACCTATATGAGCAAGTTGTGAGCCCATGTAGGACCACTATATAACTTTCTGACACGTCTCAGTAGAGGTTTTGCAGTGACCCACAAATCTGTGAAGATCATTTAAGACACATACCAGCCAAATCAAGGCATCGCTTCCATTGTCAGGCACACATACTTGGTCCAAGGCCTGAACTGGAAGGAAAATGCCCACCATGGTTGGATCTAGGAGGAATGAAGTGACCTCACTTTGAGGACCTTTTGCATGACCTAGGAAGACCACTAATTTGTTATCTATGGAAATCAGCCCAAGCAGTCTGTTCTTAGGCTGGTAGTGGAGTCATTTAGGGATTCCCACCCAAGGAAGGGCATCTTATTGCTATTTTATTCCTCTCCTACCTTTAGGTACTCACAGGTGAAAGGTTAAGGACTGGGAACTTTGAGCTTAATACTAGTATGTAAGTACTAGTATTACTGCTAGTACTTTGCTCAAAATAGGGGTGCAGGGGAGTAATAGACCATCACATGAGAGCTCTCAAGAAGGCTCTACTGGTAAGAGTGGTTGATAAATAAGAACATTACCTCTGCTGGCCAGGGCATGTGGCTCAGGCAATTTTGTACATTATCAGAATCAGAAGTATAGGCCCTATAAAAACACGTGCCTTAGAACTTTCAAGGAACTTATCTGTCCCTTAACCTGCCTCCCATGTCTCAACCAGAGGGGACAGAAAAGACCAGAGAGATAAATATAATCAAGGCTTTCATATGGATGATCTAAGAGTGCCTCCTGACTTTTGCAAAGCCTCCACAGTCTTCCACAGGTCCATGGACAGATACTCCTATCCTCATCCCAGAAATTATGCTATTTAGGATGAAGTCTTAATATTTTCCATGACCTGTTATGATCAACCTTCCCAATCATTTCCCAAATTGTTGGGTGCCTTCTCTGGTAGTCATCAAGCTAGGTGCCAGAGGCATGAGGATAAGTAAGATGCTATAACTTACCAGTTATGAGTTTCACAGCTACAGATTCAATACTGTTCTCTGCACTTCATCAGCATTATGACCTGTTTCTCTGAGCTTTAGTCTTTTGAACAAAAGTGAAAATCATAGTCTCTGTTTCCTACGTCACTGAATGCTGTTTATATCTCAATTATCTCTGGAATTGGCAGTCAAACTTTGGTAGACTAGAGCTCAGGAATGGGTAAGAAGATCCTCATTCCACTGTGGGGAAAGGGAAACCTTGGAATGGAGAAAAAGGGGTCCTCCACACTCATTTTCCACTTGGGCTTCAAGCATTGCTTTCATTTCGTGAAACTGCTTTCCCTGGAGCTGCTGGCTGTGTTCTGGGCAAGGGTCTTCCCCTGCTCTTCTCAGCCCCATAGTAGATAGGCAAAAGACTGTCGTATTATCATAAATGCAGAAATGGTGATTTGGAGGTGTCTGAGAGTCCCAGGGATTTACCCTCTCTTGCTTTCCTCTCCTGAAGTTTCAAAACACGGGGCCCATGGGGAAGGTGGATACCCTGCCTACCTGTTTGTCCACCTTTTAGTTCAGAGCTGGTCCCGACATCCCATCCTTCACAGTCCCACCCCACAAGAACCCAGCAAAAACATCTTGGTGAAGACATTTATTTAATATGGGGGGTGGGGTATTGCTGTCTCTGTCAGTGTGTAAAGGGTGGTAGGGAGACAACCAGAGGGACTTCTGTCCTGGAGTAAGAGGCTGTTCTGGCCCCAGGCAGTGGGGCAGAGAGCAGACTGAGGGGTCAGGGGAGGTGTGTAAAGGGGATAAGGTGAAGCTCTGCACACATCCTTAGGACCACAGTCCAGGCCCACCCAGTCACCAAAGCAAGAACCGAATAAATAAAGTGCAACCATGGGGTTTGGGGAGGAAAGGGAAGGTATGGGCGCACCCACGCCCACAGCCCACATTCAGTGCTGCCAGATCTGGCCCACCTCCCAGCCAGACCCTCTTGTCCAATCACCCCTTTGTCCGTCCCTCCATGAGCCAGGCAGGGCCCCTGTTCAGCTACTGGAGGTAGCGATAAGCCTTAAAGCAGTGGTTGCCAGCATCAGCCACCACCACGTGGCCATCCGAGGTCAGTGCCAAGCCCTGTGGGCCATACAGTGGCTCTGCAGAAGTGTTGATATAGGACAGGAAGGAGCCAGAGCTGTCGAACACCTGGGGAAGGAGTGGAAAATGAAGGGAAAGGTAAGGTCAGACAGGTAAGAGGCTGCTTGGGGGAGGGGCACAAGGGCAAAGCAGGAAACTTCACTCTCATGCTATCCCTAGGCCTCACTCACCTGGATACGGCTGTTGCCCCAGTCTGCCACAATGATGTTCCCATTGGAATCCACAGCTACTCCTGTGGGAGCGTTGAACTGCCCGTTGCCCTCACCATGGGAGCCAAACTTGAAGAGGAACTCTCCATCGGCACTGTATACCTGGCGGGGGAAGGGGCTAGGGACTGAAGACCTGGCCTCAGGCACAGGGAGGGTCCGTGGAGAAGGATGGGGTGAAGCACTAGGGTTGAGGATCCCCAGATCTATAGTAGTAGCTCAGATCTTCTTCCCAGGTTTCAAATCCACATAGCCTACCACCTCTTGGATGGCTCAGCAGATGTCCACTAAACATATCAAATTAAGCAGCACATCTTCCCTGAGAAAGCAGCTGTCAGAGTTCTCAAACTCAATGACTGGTACCACCCAATGGCATGCGTCGCTCTCAACTCTATCATATTCTCTGCTTGACAGCCAAACAGTTCACACAACCCTTGACTCTATCTCAAATCCCTCTCAAATCTGTATTATACTTTATGTACATACTTTATCATGACCCAAGTTCTCATCTGGACCACTGTGAGACTAATCTTCCTGCCCCAGAGGAGATAGGCAAAAGACTATCCTATTTTCACAGATGCAGAAATGGGGATTTGAGAGCCACAGTGATCTTTCTGAGACACATAGGATTGCATCACTCTTCTGCCTGCAATCCTTCAAGGACACTCTAGAGCTACTGAGAAGAGAGTAAGCCCCTTAACAGGGCACATGGGCCTCACCCTCACCTTGGAGCAGTGCCCTCCTCAAATTCACTCTGAAATACATCTGGTTTCTTGAACACCCCTAAGGGTGTCCATTTCCCATTCCTGGCTCCTCCTTGCCCTCTGCCTCAAACACTCTCTTCTTTCTCTACCTCTGGTTAATTCTCATTTGTGCTTTAGGTCTTCCCCAAACAGTCTCCTCTGAATCAAATACTCATCCACAGTTCCCTGCACCTCCCTATTACAGAACCTATCGTATCATATTGTAATTTCCTAGTTACCATCTTCTCTTTCCTACCTGACAAACCAAGAAGATAGAGAATATGTTTGCTTTGTTCATTACTGTAACCCCAGCTTCTAGCATAGTGTGTAGGACAAAGTAGCCATGTCATAAATGCTTATTGGTTCAGTGAATTATTTCAAGAGGGAAAAAAGGAGATGAGAGAGAAAGGAGTCTTGTGGAAGAGGAAAGGACACTGGGACAGTAGTCATGGAGTGAGGGAAGACACTGACCTTCACCGAATGGTTATGGAAATCCGTTACTACAATCTCGTTCTTGTTGTTCACAGCCACAAAATGGGGCCCTGAAATAGAAAATGGTTGTTAGGGCATTAAGCTCAGGTACTGAGTGGGACAAGAAAGAGTATCTGGAATGACACAGTATCTAGGGCTGAGATAAACCGTCTCCGGGATGATGACATTAGGGTATGCTAAAGGGTCCAAGATAGAGGAGAATGGGTCTTTATAGAGTTAGGGTATCCAGAGGAGTTTTCTGGGACATATTGGGATAGATCTTACAGTTGTCCTCCCATACCTGCAAAGTGGCGGTCAGTAGCCCCACGGCCCCCAAAACGTCCAACCAGCTTGCCATTCGGTTGGAAGGTGAAGACACAGCAAGATTTGTTGTCAACCACAATGATATGTCCATTCCGGTCTACAGCCACTCCTTTGGGCCCCATGAGGCGGCCGGCTCCAATCTTGGTCTAGAGATAGGAGGTACCATAAGGGGCTTTATCCCGACTAATGGGGAAAGCATTCCAGGTCCTACATCAGACCAGAACCTTGGGCTGAGGTTGGACCAGAGAGCAACAAGAGGCAGGATTGGACCATTTCAGGCCCTGACCAGCAAGAGGCACGAGCATGGTCAGCTGAGTTGGACACCAAGGGTACCAAGTGCAGCAAGTGTGGGCCTCTCACCTTGAATTTGCCCTCAGGGGAGAAGATGCTGACCCAACGGTTGTCATAGTCTGCCACGATAATGTCTCCATTGGTGTCCACTGCCACACCTGTGGGGCGCTGCAGCTGCCCAGGTGAGCGCCCTCGGACCCCAAAACGGAACTTGAACTGGCCCTCATTGGAGAAAACCTAGAGCAGAGGAGCAAGGGAGGGAGCAGGGAGGAGGGGAAACACTGTAGGCACAGAGGGAAGAAAGCAGGATTCTGAGGGAGGAAACCCCCCATTTATTCAGTCATTCAACAAGCACTCACTGACACCATGCTAGGGATACAGAGGAATCAAATGTGAAAGCACACCTCAGGGAACATGCAGCAGAGGTGTGAAGGGGATTGTGAGATGAAAGGGGTTGGGAGGAACGGTGAGGAAAGACACCAAGAGAAGGGGATATTGGAGCTAATAGTCTAAAAAGGATGCCAAATGATGAACCAAAATCAGCCAAAAAAAAAAAAGTAATAGGAAATGGAGTGAACAGTGTGTGAAAGCACAGAGTTGAGTATGGGCACTGCTCAAGGACATGTCCTGTGTGGCTGGATTGAGGGGAACACTCTGGTGACCAAGAGGAGTTATGTTTTATCCTAGGTGTAACGAGGAGTCAATGAAAATATCTGGGTATGGAAGTGACAAGATCAAATTTATTTTTTAAGAAAGAGCACTCTGGTTACAGGGCTGGAAGCTAGTCAACCAGTCAGAGGCTGCTAAAGGAGTCTAAGTGAGAAATGATGAAGGCTTGGATCAAGGATATAGGCTGAAGGGAAGTAGATAGGAGGAAGACTCAACAGGACTTCATAGCAGACTGGAAAGGAGTAGGTGAAGCAGGAAAAAGTGTACAAAGATTACTCCATTCAGGCTGTAGGGCTGACAAGGTAACCCTCCTCCTAGATAGAATGAACCTTTCAACTTTTCCTCTTCTACCTCCTCCACCTCAGCTGCCCTGCATGCTTAGGTCTCTCCATCCTAGAAGCACCTCATTTAATCCTCCTTCCCTTTTAAACTAAGCCTTCCGGCTTCTCCTTCACAGCCAAAACATTATTCACTGCATAATTCTCCTATACTCTGCTTTGTTACAGGCTCTGGGGATACAAGATGAATTAACAGAGTCAGGAAGGAGTGGCCTTTAAGAACCCAAGTTCTGAACTTTGGCCTTGCTCTTTGATCCAGACCTGCTCCCTCCTTGATGGGCGGGGTTCCCCACTCAGCCCCACCCCCATGTCTTAGATCTCTGGGGCTGTTTTAACTGGTGCCATCAACAGACATCACCTCCTCCTGATGCAGACCTTCCAGCAAGCCTTTATCTGGCCAGCCAGCACAGCACATGGGTTCTGTACTGTTCCTCTGCATCAGGACATCACTTGACAGCATGAGAAGGGAAGTATCACAAGCTAAAGACCAGAAGTGAGGGGGACTAAAAGGTACCATCGGGTCAGTGCCTCCTATAGTCTACACAGCTCGGTAGACTGATGAGGCTTTGCAAGGCCATGTTCTTCCCATCCTATCTCATACCAGCTCTTACACTTGGAAAACTTCTACTCATCTTTGGATTCTTAGAATTTCCAGGTCATTTCTTCTGAGAACCTTTAATGACCAGCCCCTGCCCTCCACAAATCAATATATACATGTAAAGTTAGGTCTCCTTGATGCATGCTTTACGGTGCTCTTTATATTCAGCTGTCACTTTGTGATTAATTACCTGTTAAATATCTGCATCCCTTTCTAAGGATTTAAGGCCCACAAAGGAAAGGGACTGCCTCTGTTTTGCTTGCTGCTGAATTTTCAGCACAGATATGGCTTTCAGCATTGAAAGGACATTCACCAAACAAATGAAGTCCCCAGGTAAATCTTGGACCTAAACTGGATATCTCCACTCAGATGCTGTATAGCTACCACAAACTTAATGTGAGAAAGTGAACCCATCAACATATACCTGGGCCTGCTCCTGAATGACAACCATGCACCTAGTCCATCAAGTACTATCATCTTCTTTCTTTTTGGAACTGGAAATTGAAATCAGGGCAGTTTACCAATGAGTCACATTCCTAGTCCTTTTTATTTTTTGAGATATGGTCTCACTAAGTTGTTGAGGATCTCTCTAAGTTGCTAAGGATGGCCTCAAGCTTACAATCCTCCTGTCTCAGTCTCCTGAGCTACTGGGATTATAGGCATGTGCCACCTTGCCTGGCAAAGTCCTGCCATTTATTTATTTATTTATTTATTTATTTATTTATTAGTACTGGGAATTGAACCCGGGGTGCTTAACCACTTAGCCACATTCCCAGACATTTTTATTTTTTATTCTGAAACAGAGTCTCGTTAAGTTGCTGAGGGCCTTACTAGTTGCTTCGGCTGGCTTTGACCTTGTCATCCTCCTGCCTCAGCCTCCTGAGCTGTGGGAATTACAGGCATGTGCCACTGCACCCAGCTAGTCCTGCTATTCTTGATCCCTCCTTCTTCCTCAACATCTGATAACTCATCATATTTGCTTCCCTGATATGTTTAGAATCTGCTGGTGTCCTAGTTTGGTCCTTAATGTTTCTCCTATGCCCTAGGAGTAGTAAGTAGATCCCTGACTTTAGTAATCTAAGTGAAAGAAACAAAATAAAATAAAACCAGACAAAAATCAAAAGAACTAAAATGACAATAGAACAAACTAATGCTTCTAGCAAACTATGAAAACTGCTATAGCAAGATGCTAAGGGAGGTCAGAGAAGGAAACTGACCAACATTCTGACTGAAGGGAAAGAGGATTTTTCATGAAGAGCTGACAAAATGTTTGGATTAAGACAATGACATAATATACACAAATTAAATTCTTCCTTCAAAATCACAGAGCTTTTTCTGCTCTGTCAGTGTGGTTCCAGTGATGGGCTTTGCTTCACCCTATACCCCTGAAGAATCAAAAGAAAAAAAATTCACAAGGATCCCAAACCTTATGAACAAAGTGAGGTCTTGCACCCTATCTGGGATCCCAGTCCAAACTAGTTCTGAGGACCCTAGAGTAAGAGAAGCAAAATCTCATCTTTGGCATCTGAGATATGATATTGGGGCAGAGGTGGGAATAGAAATCAAAGGAAGGCTGCATCAGCTGTATCAGATGTTTGAGGCCTTCGCTCTCAATTCTTCACCCTTAAATAATGGACAGCCATATCTCCTCTCTATGGAATACAAAGCAACACCCATTTTTCTGTGTATGTGACCATGTGAGCACCATTTGTTTCACACCAGGAAAGAAGTGTCCCAAATCTCAACTTTTGTGCCATAAGGTGATACAAGGAATTGGAAGGTGGAAGGTCTACCCAAGTAAAGACTCAGCACCTGTCCTCCTACCACCTGCTCTCCAGCCCTACCTCACCATCCAGGGTTAGCCCAAATGCCTCCCTGTGCTGCAATGGGCTTCTCAGATCCTCTGCTCTTAGGAATAGGGTAGGAATAAAGGGAGCTGGTTAGGACTGAGAATCTGGCCACAGAAGCGTTCTTGGTACCTTTAGTCTGCTAAGTGGAAAGCAGGGGCCAGAGAGGAGCTGTCACTGAAATAAAAGACTTTAGCAGAGCTGGATCAGGAAATTTAAAAGTATAGCTATTATGAGGTAGGGATCTTCAGGAAAATTTTGCTACCCAATAACATATTTCTAATAACTGAAGCACGTGGTAGTTAGAAATAATTCCCTGTGGTATAAAATCAAAATTCCACAGCATCATCTCCAAACCACTTACAATCTGACCTCAGCTACCCCCAGTTCCTAATAGTAATCTACTTGCAGCCCTGTTGGTATCCTTCCAGTTCTCTGAACAGTCCCTTCTAGCACTTTCCTACGTCCTTGCCTTTGTTTACAGCCTTCACCTGGACAATGATATTTTTAACAACAGCTAATATTAGAAGGTTCACTAGGTGTCAGATACAGTACATTACATCACTTAATATTGCCAGCAACCGTGAAAGATGCTTTTCCTAACTTTATACATGAGTTAACTACAGCTCAAAGAGGTCACGTGACTTGTTAGTACGTGGCAGAGCTGGGATTCAAGCCCAGGTTTCTGGTTTCAAAGCCTGAGCTTTTAACTGTTTATTCCACTACTGACCCCTATACTGGGCTCTAGACATATTACAAGGAGTAGAGAAAAAAAGACATGTTTCCTGGTTTTAAAAAGCTCACAATGCATCAGCGACCATGTCCATTCAAGGTGGCAGATGCCTTAATCAACTGTGTGAGGTACTAAGTAGGCAGGAACAGGACCACCTGTAGGGTTGCACTACATCTTCTAGCCACTGGAAGGTATCTTCTTTGGTCAAGTTAGTCCCCCCCATTTAACTGTCTAGCTAACTAAATGATTTAAGAGACTCCAGGCAGGCAGTATTCCCCCTGGAGCCAGGCTGATATGTGGGAAGATAGCATGACAGGGCAAGCTACATTCTGACCACTAGGACAAAAGGGAGAAAGTAAGCCTGCCAGCTGGCAGCTCAAGAGGCAGAGGGGAAGGGTAATGACTAGATCATTGAGGTCTAGGATCTGATCTAACGTGAGCCATGGCCTGGGAGGCAGTGGCTGCAAGCACAGGAAACCCTGGTGTCTGACTGAAGGTACTGGTTGCTGTAGTGGCCTGTGGAGACAGGTGAATGGTACTATATGCAGGGTTTCATCTTTCAAGAGGTGACCTGTACCCTCCATTTTTTCAAAAGGTGGTAGTTTGAGAAACCCTTTTTGGTGAGAGGTAGAGGCACTTACTAGGGTACTTACCTGGATACACTGATTGTTGCTGTCTGCTACCACAATGCGACCACTGCTAGCTGCAGACACGCCTTGTAAATTAGTGAATTCACCCTTCTCTCTTCCACGACTGCCTGGGGGAGGGATGAGAGAGGAAAGGATATCATTTTGAACCTCCTCTCCTCCTTGCCCCGCCCCCTGCCTGAGCCCTCCCCCATCTGGCTCTACCCTCGGCCATCTGTACCAACACGGAAGACGAGCTCGTCCTCAATTGGGTTCTCCTTCCGTTTGCCACCTGTGCTGTACATAGAGCTGGGCCTACGCACCGCCTTCTGGCGCACATGGCTGCCTGGTCCACCAGGTGACTTGACACGGCGCTTCACATCGTCAGGGGAAGGTGGCAGGTCCCCAGGACGCAGGGCACGCACACGGAAGGGGCTGCCACGCACTGGCTGCCCGTAGAGCAGCACTGAGAGGAGCAGCTCGCCTTCGGTGCGTGCAGTGTACACTAGCTCATAAGTGCCGTTCTTGTGGTCCACCACTGGCACAGGAAGGCGCGTGCCATCCGGGCCTGTGATCTCTGCTCGCAGCTCAGCGCTGCCTGTGCGCACCAGCCGCCCATCTTTGTCTTTGGTAGTGACAGTGAGCGAGGCGGGTTGGCCCACTAGTGCCTGGCGCAGGCCCTCGCCTGTGGCCACTGTCTCGTGTGCAGTGGCACTGGTGGTGAGCAATGCGCCCAGATTAAGCACCGATCTTCGCAGCCCATCAACCTCAAGGACCAGTTCTAGCTGTGCATTCTCATGTGGCCGTTCCGGGAAGGCCTGAGCTGCCAGAGCTGCCAGCCTCTCTCGCATGTGCTTGCGCACCAGTAACACCTCCGGGGCAGAGCCCAGACGCAGTGCCTGCTCCGCAAAGCTGCAGCTACTGCCGATGTGCTCCTGACCCTGGCGCAGTGTGTCTAACTGGGTTTGCAACACCTGAGGAGGCGAGAGGGGAGGAATGGCTGTGCAGACTGGCACCAAGGGAAACTCTGCAACTACTGATGAACTTAAATAGTACCATGGCATGAAAGAAATACAAAGAGATGTATGTGGATAAGGGAGATGCTGACAGCATCTATAAGGCCATGTTAGGAGACAGAAAACAGAGGTTGGGTAAAGGGAAGGCTGCTGTGGAAGATGTGGAGGGGGAGGGCAATGGAGGCAAGTAGACATCTCACAATAGACAATGATTGGAAAGGGTAAGCAGACACACCTTCTGCTTGGCCCCACAAATAGTCTCCAAGTCGCTGACCAGAGCCTGCTTGCGCTGCTGTAGCGCTTGCTCCAGGTCCTCGAAGGCTGCACTGATCTGGGCCAGGGCTTCTGCCTTGCGCTCTTGCAACTGCTGGCTGATGCCCCCGACTAAGGCAATAGCTGTAGACAACTGGGGCAAGCTGGGGAATGGAAACATCTCATAAAACAGACCATCCCTTTTCCCTGAGGACTCTAATTGCTACCCTCTGGGAGATCCTTAATTGATAACTTCTTGAGACTTCTATTTCTGCCCTCCCAGACCCTTTCTCTCCCCTCCCCAGGACACCTACCCTGCCACTATTGAGATACTATCACCACAGCCTCATCAGCCTTGGGCCCCACCCAGTGCCTACCGGCCACGCACAGCCTCAAGCTGGCGCTGCAGGGCTGCCTTGTGCTGCTCCACCACGTCCCGCAGCAGCACCGTGCCATGCTCCCGATGCTCTCCTGCACGGCACTCTCCGCACATGGCTGTCTCACAGGCCTCACAGTAAAATTCCATCGTCTGGCGGTACAAGGACTCTGGTGAGGCAATAGCCAAACTCTACAACTCTTTTGCCCTCTCCCCTTCCCATATGCCCTCCATGCCCTTCACCTTCCAAGTGCACCCCCTACCTGGACACTCATCTAGAGAAACACCTCTCACCCACAGTCACTTGGCTCCCTGCCATTGCCTTTCCTCCTCCTCCCACCCCAAGTCCTGGCCTCACTGGGCCTCGCTTGGGCCCACCTTGCCTTCATGGTTGGGGCAGGAGAGAGGGCGGCCAGCCACAGCGCTGAGGGGGTGGGGGTCCTCGGGGTCGTGGGCCCCATCGGGTGCTTGCTGCATGGCCTCCATGAGGCTGCTGATGAAGAAGTTGTTCTGCAGTGCTGAGACACCCTGCTCGGGGAGGATGGACGTCTGCCGACACACCGGGCAGGACAGCGTCAGGCTCTGGGCAGGGATGTAGTTCTGGAGACATCTGGCCAGGAAGAAGGGGCAGTTAAAGGAAGGGGGTGGGGCAGCCTCTACTTCCTCCCCCCATAGGTGTGAACCCCCCTCCTTACAGGTGTGCCATAATTACACTTCATTTTGAAACCTCTGTGATTGACACACATATACTTCATCTGCCAGCAGGTATAAAAGGCCTCTCATGACTGAATTGAAATATATCCCTGGGTGCTCTCAGAATAGCAGACATAGCTGCATTCCCCACAGTATGCACAAACACAGTTTTACCTTTCACAGGTGTTTATAAAACCTCAAGAAAATGTACAACTAGCCTCCCCACCCTCCTTTAACTCATTAAACATTTACTGGCTTCCCACTCTTGCCTAATTTGAGCCAAGCTCTGGGGATAAAAAGCTAAAGCACAGTGCTTGCCCTTAAAATAGTTCTAGGCTTCAGAGAAAAACAAAATCACAGAAATACAGAATTTAAAGCATTTAATAGTGTAATGATTAAGGGCATGAGTCCTGGAGCTAGGCTGCCTGGGTTTAACTCTTAGGTCAATGACTGATTATATAGTGTGACCCCTGACAAGTTACTTAACTTTTATGAGCCAAGGACTCTTCCTTTGTAGAATGGAGACAGTGAAGACTTCACAGGGTCTGTCAGAGGAGTAAATGTAAAGGACTTGCTTACATTTAAAGAGGACTAAATGCCTGACTTACCAAAGTGCTACATAAGGTAGGCTACTAATATTACTTATCATTAATACAAGGAACATAGTAGATGTAGTCATGAGGAAATATATCTGGCTTAGGTGAGTGGAGAAGATGGCCCAGGAACGGCTATAGAGGAAGTAATGTAACCAAAATCTTCATGGGTAAATAATTATTAGCCAGAGCAGAGAAAGATACAAGAGGAGGAGGAAGGGTGGTCCAGATATAGAAGAAATCAAGAATCAGCACAGTCTATGGGGATCTAGAAGCAGTTTGAACTGACTGGAGACAAAGTTCAATCCAAGGAATGTTAAGAGAAGTCAAGGAACGTGATGTTAATTCCAGCAGCAAGAGGGAGCTACAAGAACATGGGATAGTCAGGTTTGCATTTTTTTAAACTCCTTGGCACCAACCTGCGTAAAGGGTAAATCTGAAGGGAAGGAGACATCTTCTAGTTATCATTTATTAATAAGTACATGTATATCAGGTGCTATACTTTTCACTTTATGTTATCAGGCTCAGAAAGGGCAAGTGGTCCAAGGTAACAAAACTAGTGAGCTCTGGAGTCTGGATTTAAATGCAAAGCAAAGAAAAGCATGTACTTAAGCAGTATACTCTTACAGTAGTCTAGGAAAGAGGTGAGGGAGACCTGGATTTAGGCAGTGGCAACACTGTTTGGGACTATGAGGTGGGAACAAATTTGAGAAGTATTTAAGTTTAACAAGTGAAAAGTGTTGATTGTAATGTGAAATGAGATGAATGTTGGCTGGATCCTGGGTTCTTAGCTTAGGTACCTGAGTGGATAGTAGTGATATTCAAGAGGATGAGAAACAGAGAGGAGTAACTTATAGGAAGTTTGGCATTTTCCAGTTTGGCTTAGTGAAACAGTGGAATATCCAGGTAGAGGGTACCAGTAGACAGTTGGAGAGAAGACAGGTTAGAAATAGAAATGGGGCTGCCATCAATATTTAGATAGCCTTTATATCCAAGGAACAGGATGAAATCAGTCAAGAAGGGATAAATAGTGATAGGAGAGAAGGACGGATCATTCAGCATATATGGAACAAGGACAGCAGAAAGGCCAGAGGTGCAACAGTGTTAGGGCAACAAGATGAGTCCAAACAGGAATGAATATTAACCAGGGTGGAATGCAGCTGAGGTATCCGATAGGGTGAGGACTGAAATGCCCACTGAACGTGACAAATGTGAGGGTACTTCTCTTCATGAGAGGAAAACAAAAAGAGTAAAGGAGTTGTGAGAGAAGAAAAGTTTGACTGATAAAAGTTGAAGAGTAAAGGGGAGGTCAGGCAATTGAATGGGAATGGGATTGAGGGACTGGATGGCACTGGAGGGGGGAAAGAGGACAGAGAGTTTTTCTGTGTTTGTGCTGGGAGTTTTGAGCATGTTTATAATTTAAGAAGGAGCCAGTAGAAAGGGAGAGATGGAAGGAATTAGCAAACCAACAGTACAAAGTCTTGGGGATGGAGGGAATGGCTTGGGTTGTCCTGAAAGGGAGGAGTGGACACCATCCTCTGATGGAAGAAAGAGGAAAAATAGAAGTGGATATAGAGGAGCACAGGGGCAAAGTCCCAGAGAGGATGCCTAACTTGCCTCAGGCAAGATCAGCAGCAGTAAGGGCACAAGAGAGGAAGGAGGGAGGAGTCAGAGACTGTGGTGGCTGGGATTAGTCACTGCCATGGGGGCAGGGGGTATATGATACTTACTAGAAACAGACCTCGGGACTGCAAGCAGCTGTATTTGAAGACTGAAAATTTGTGGAGGGAAGACCTGTATTACCCAAACTCTCCATATCCTTAACCTCTTCTCTTAATGTTCTCTATACCTTTTCCACTAATGAAATAAAATTTAACACATACTACGTTCCAGGCACAATTTTAAATGCTTTACAAATATTAGCTTATTTAATCGTGACCTACTTTTCCCTGAAGTCTTCTCAAGTAGAGGGTGGTTTTTGTCTCATGCTTCACATTCCGTAGGGCCAGAGGTAGGGTGGAACCCCCCTCTTCCCAACTGGAACATTCTATTTGTCTTCAGCTCTTTTGAAACTCATGCCTCTGTCTGTACCACCCCTCTTTGTCACTGTCTCCTCTGACCTAATAGTCGCTCCCCGCATTGCTGAAGTCTTTTTCCTGACTCACTCTCTTCTATTACATTCTGTCTCCCTCACATTCTGCCATCATTGTTGGTGCCTCTGATAGACACAAAATGACCTGTTATCATTGTGATTTCTTGATTCCTTAACCTCCTCACCCCAATGATCTTTTCTTCCATTTCACCCCAGCTGTCTATCCATGTTCCCACCACCAACCATATCTTATCAACGGCCACAGCGCCAACTCTGAAATCTCTTCTCCCAGCTCACTGATTCTAGCATTACTCCTGCAAAATACCTTCTAACTTACCAATTCCTCCTTCCTATCTGTTGCGTGTACCTGACTTCAATAACCATCAGTTTCCTAACTGGTTTCAATTCCACTCTTCTTTACTCCATTTTCCATACAACCAAAGTGAGCTTTAAAAAAATATTTTTTAAAATTAAGATAATTTATTAAAAAAACAATCTATCTCTATATTTATTTATTTAGCGGTGCTAGGGATTTAAAAAAAATTTTTAAAAATTTTTATTTTGAGTCAGGGTCTCAGTAAGTTGTCTAGGCAAGCCTTAATGATCCTCCAGCTTTAGCCCTCACAAGTTGATAGGATCACAGGCATGCACCACTACACCTGCCCCCCCCCCAAAAAAAAATCTCATTTATATCACATTACTTTGTGAAAGAAAAAAAAAAATAGAAAGGACCTCCATACTTTCCCTCTCTGCTTAGAATAAAATCCAAATACTCTCCTAAAACCTGCAAGGGCCCCCATGAATTGCCATGACTGATTTCACCTCCTCTCAGTTTCCTCCTTACTCAGTTATACATACTAGCTTCTTTTTTGGTCTCTGAATATGCCCTGATGACTTCTTCCTTAAGGTCTCTACCCAGATTTTCTGTTGCCTACAATAATCTACATGTCTACCTATTCTCATCCTCAGAACTCAGGTCAAATGTAACCTTCTCATAGCTATCCCTGGTAACCACACAGAATATCCTCCAGCTCATCACTTACAGTTTGTTTACTACAAAATACTTAGTAGAAGCTGCAAGTCTTTTGATTATTCACTTATTTACTATCCAATGACTACTAGAACGTAAGCTCTTTGAGAGCAGGGACCAAAGGATAAATGAGTGGGTTCTAGTGAAGAATGAAGGCTCTACAGTCAAATCTGGATTCAGATCTCAGCTATTTACATGCTGTGTAGCCTTGGCCATATTTCTTACTTAATGACCCCAAATCTTAGTTCCCTCCTCTCTAAAATGGGGGTAATAACGTATCTATTGTGAGGATTAAATAAATCAATACATGTAAATCACTTAGAAAGTCCCTGGCAAGCCAGGCACAGTGGCACATGCCTGTAATCCCAGCAGCTTGGGAGGCTGAGACAGGAGGATCACGAGTTCAAAGCTAGTCTCAGCAATGGTGAGGTGATAAGCAACTCAGTGAGACCCTGTCTCTAAATAAAATACAAAATAGAGCTGGGGATGTGGCTCAGTGGCCAAGTGCTCAATCCCCTGATACCAAAAAAAAAAAAAAAAAAAAAAAAAATCAGTGAAAGTCCCTGACAAACAGCAATCAATACATTGTAGCTATTGTTATTATCATTATTATAATTTCCTAGGCACCTATTTTCTTCAGGAGTACTCAGTGATCTGGGTACAGGAGAAAGTGCAGAGATGTCCAATTACAGCTCTGATCCAGCACTGAGCTGTCATGGATTTAGCAAATGCCCAAGTTATGAGGGAACTATGTAGGGGCTAGTCAGATGATCATCCATAGGATCTAGGATGGGCAGGAAAGAAAAGAAGGTCAGGGAAGAGTCAGTGACTGGGAGAAAAGTGAGCAGTTGAGGGGGCTAGACTTTTTTAGGGAGTCAAAGATAGCATAGTGGCAGTGGGGTAATAAAAGACACGAGTAGAATACTGAAGTTTATGACCACAAAATTGGTATTATTCCAGATCATGACCAGACTGAGACCACTGCTGGGAGAGAGTATCACTGAGATGGAGTAGAGAAGAAACAATGAAGAACTAAGAAGCATAAGTGGTTAATGAAGTCACCACGTTGATATAAGAACTTGTGAGTGGTAAGGCTGAGACCATTTCCTATTGATGAGGGGAAAGGCAGTGGAGCTAGAATTTCAAAAGAGCAGATCTGGAAGGGAAGCAATGTCTTGGGCAGAGCCAAGTTTCAGTGAAGATGGAACAGATGGAAGGTTTAGATGAAGGTGATGGTGAGAAGGACCCAGGGACCAGGACATCCAAGAAAAACTCAGGAGGAGTGAGGGCCAAAGAGAGAATATGGTCAAAATACAGATGTGATCATGCATAAAACCTTGCAAAGGCTTTCTGTGGCTTTCAAGGAAAGGCACACATTCTCTAACAGATATACCAAGCACACATGGTCTGGCCTCCAGTTCCTTCTCTAGCTTCGTCCCAGGCATCCTCAATCACACTTGCTCTGCTTCAGCAGAGCTGGAGAGAGTGGCTTCTTTCATGTCCTCTTTCCTGCCTAGAATGCTCTTCCAATTTCCTTTACCTAGTTAACTAACACCTGTTCATCCTCAGAATTGCACCTTAGGGAAGCTTCCCTGATTCTCTGGACTATAACAGATCCTATCTGCCAAGTTCTCATAGCTGACACTTTATCTGCAGCACTAATTAAGGGTGCAATATTACATTTATCCATAATCTGGCTATATAATTATTTGATTACTATTTCCTTCACTATTCTATGGTCTTTTGTTTTTAGGGGTTTGTTTTGTTTTGTTTGTGGTACTGGGGATGGAACGCTCTACATAGAGCTACATGCTCAGCTCTTTTTGTTTGTATTTTGAGAAGGGGTCTCATTAAGTTGCTCAGGCTGGCCTCAAACTCCAGATCCTCCTATCTTAGCCTCCTAAGTTGCTGGGATTACAGGTATGTGCCACCATGCCCATCTACTATAATTCAGGCTCCTAAAGAGAAAAGATCATATCTGTTTTTGCTCATCACCATATACTCAATGTCTGGGACAGGGTCTGATATGTACTAGTTGCTGAATAAATAAATATTCAATGAATGAATGATGATTAGAAGTCTAGAGGCTGGGAATAATTGCCTTTCAATCAATGCTTGAGTATGACAATGAGGATAGGCAGGAAAGGACAGACCTGGCTTCAATAATCCTCCTATTAGTCACAAAATCCACAGTGCCAGAGCCGATTGAGAAACTCAGCACTGTCTGATTTCTCTGTGATATTGAAAGCCGCCTTGGGATCTGGGAAGAAGCAAAACAAAAACATTTTCTGGGAAGGAACCCTGGCCTAGTATTAGCAGATTTTGGAACTCACAGGTTCTTATAACCAAACCCTTTTCTCCAGCAGGTTGGGGATCACCTGCTTCCCCTCCCATGAGTGAATGTTCCCCTCACCAGTATACAACCCCTCACCTCTCACAGAAGGTATGCAGGCAAGGCAGAACTTTGGGGCACCGGTACCGATCCAGGCAGATGCTGCACACAAGGAACTGCTTGTCCATTGGCTGCACTTCTGGGCCAGGGCTGTCCTCCCTCTTTGCCATGGTGACCACAGATGGCTCCTGCCACTTATAACAGCCTGTGTACAGAGAGATGGTCAGCAGCAGAGAGGCCAGCACTCCCTCTTTCCATCTGATCCCCACCATTCAAATCCCCTGCAGAGAAATTCACCCCTCTCTTCCCTGACAGAAACAGGACAGGGAAGTGACTAGGAGCAGGTAAAGTGGATGTGATGAATGACCCCTGAGCATGATGATCTGTTTCACGGCAGACTTGGGTTAACCTGGCTCAGTCTCTTGCTTACCATCTGTGTGACTTTGAACAAGCCTTCTTTAAGCCTCAGTTTCCTAATACGCAATTGAGCAAATAATAATTCCCTACCACAAATGGTTGTTTTCAGAATCTGAAATAGTACACATCAAGTGCATGGTACAGGGATGTCCATCTTCACTGACACACCCACTTTTCATCTCTTCTGCCTCTCCCAAACCCTCCTCCAAGAGCCTTCCAAACTGGGCATGGTGGCACATGCCTAGAATCCCAGCTACTCTGGAGGTTGAGGCAGCAGGATCACAAGTTTGAGGCCAGCCTGAGCAAATTAGTGAGGTCCTATCTTGAAATAAAAAACAAAAAGCACTGGGTGTGTAGCTCAGTGGTAGAGAGCTTACCTAACAGGAGAGGGGCCAAGTTTCATGCCCAGTACCACACAAAAAAAGGAGCAGGGCAATTAACAAAGTAACAAGTAAATACAAAATTATACAATTTAACAAAGTAACAAGTAAATATAAAATTACACAAGGTGTCACATCAGTATTGGGGGAGAACTATAAAAACCAAGAGGATATGATGAAAAAGAACACTTCTGACTGGAGATCAAGGAAGGGCTCTCCAAGCAGTGAACCTAAGCAAATCTGAAGATGAGAGAAAATTGGTAGGGATGAGGGTGGGAAACAAGGAATTAGGGAGAAAATCATTCTAGATTGAAGAAAAAGCATACGAAGATTCTCAGGCAGAAAGCTCATTGAGAACTGAATGAACCATGTCGTTAAGAGGTGGATTTGAGAAATAGATTTGAGATGAGATTATAAAGGATTTATAGGCCAGGTTAAGAATATGATTTTATCCTAAAGCGGGGAAGGAGGTGATATAATTTACAAGTAAATAAAAATAAATTAGAAAGTTACTCTGGGCCGGATGTAGTGGCTCATGTCTGTAAGCCCAGGAGCTCAAGAGGCTGAGGCAAAAGGATTTCCTTCAAAGCCAACCTCAGCAAAAGTGAGGTGCTAAGCAGCTCAGTGAGACCTTGTCTCTAAATAAAATACAAAATAGGGTTTTGGGGATGTGGCTCAGTGGTCAAGTGCCCCTGAATTCAATTCTGTATTACCACCCCATTCCACCCCCCCCCCAAAGAAAGTTATTCTGGTAACTATTAGAATTGAAAAGAGAAAGAAGCAAGGGTGGAATCAGGGAGACCAATTAGGAAGCTACCCCAGTCTTCAGGTAAAATGATGTTGGATATTAGCAGAGCTACAGGCAGAAAGGTGGACTGATAAGAGAAACAGTCATGGAGTAGAATCAAAAGGATATCGTGATGAATTGGACATACAAAGGAAAAAGGAATGTCAATAATGACTTCCAGATTTCTCACTTGAGCAAATGGTGGGCCTTTAACAGACAGCAGAAGCTAAGAAGAAGTTGTCTGGGGCATTTTGTTCCAGGAATGCTGTTTAAGGTGTCTCTGTGATGTTCAGATACAGTTGTCAAGTAAGGAACAGAACATAGGAGTTCAAAAGAGAAGTCTGGGCTGGTTATCGATTTGGAATCATTGGCATATCGATGGCACTTAAAGCAATGAGAATGGCTGTCTTGGGATATAGAGTGGAGTAAGAAAAGGGCTGCACCCAAAGATGCAGAGCTAGCAAAGGCAAGTAAGGTGGAATGGAAGGAGACTCAAGAGAGTGTAGAATCAAAGAGATCTGGGGAGACAGCTTCAAGAAAAAGATGGGGTTGCTGGGCATAGTGATGCATGTCTGCAATCCTAGCTACTAAGAAAGCAGAGGCAGGAGGACCACAAGTTCAAGGTCAGCCTGGCCAACTTAGCAAGACCTTATCTCAAAATAAAAAGTGAAAAGGGCTGGAAAGGGTTAGGTATGTGGTAGAGCACCCCTGAGTTGAATTCCCAATTCTGTTAAAAAAAAGAAAAGAAAAAAAAAACAAAAACAGTGTGGGAGGGGAGATAGGTCTGGCATAAGATAAGGACTGAGAAGTGTTTACCAGATTTGGTTGTGGAGGGAGTGGTAAGGGCAGAAGCCAGGACAGAGTGATTGAAGAATGCATGGGAGGTGAAGTTAACATACATAGCAGATGTAGACAATTCATGACAGAAATCTGGCCATGAAGGAAGGCAGAAAACTAGCCACACTATTTCAAAACAGGTTGTGACTAGGACCAGGTCACCAATGCTTTCCCCATTTAGATGTATCATGGGTCTCTCTAAAGACAGAGAATGAATGAACGAATGAATGCATGCAAGGGGCCAGTTCAGAGCCCTCTTCAAGTGTGGGAGGGAGAGGAGAAGGGCTGATCTGTACATGCCTTATGTTTGTGTGAGAGTGGGCATGGGCAGGTTTATAAGGTCATGTCAGAGAAAATCCTCTCCTGACATGGGCACTGGGTTCCTGAGTTTCTCTCCAGATGTGACAGATTCAGAATCTGGAGACTTAATATAGCAAAGGGGAAGGCAGAGTGAGGGGTGGCAGAATGAAAGGGGAGCTGCTGGAAGCTAACTGAAGCTCTAGTCTAGAGAAAGGAGGAAGAGTAGGAGTGGTCTGCAGAGCCCTGCTGGGGCAGCTGAATGTCAGACTCCACCTCTCTCCAAGCCCCAGGGGCTCTCCTAGGCTGTCACTCAGGGGCGGGGACTGGGCTATAGCCAAGACCAATAGCTCCTCCCTCCCTTCCCCTTCCTGCTTCAGTTCCCCACCCAGACTTACTGATGAGGCCATACCCCAGTCTGAATCTAAGATTCTCTTCCTTTCCTGGGCTTCTAGACCTACCTTTCCCATCCCACTGTACTCTAGAGATCAGCCCCCCAACAGGCAGTGGTTCAAGTGGGCAATTTATCATAACAGACACTTAAGAGGGTCTTAGACTCAGAGCTGGATTTTACCCTCCTTCCTTGAGCTGCTGCTTTCTGCCACCCCTACATCCTTAATCCCACCCATCCTTTATGGCTCAGTTCTAAAGGCATCTCATTCCCTTATTCAGCATTCACTCAATACCTCTGCTGGGGATACAAAGATAAATTGTCACAACTCAGCTTCATGGATTCCACAATCTAATAAACAGATCACTGCAATGTGAGGATCACATGGGCAAACAGATTGTTCTAGGAACTCACAAAAAAATTACCTAACTCAGATCCGGAGCAGGGGTGGGTCCAGAGATTGCAGGTCAAGGGAGTTTGAAAGAAAGTGACATTCTAGCTGAGAACTACAAGATGAGTAAGTTACAGAGAACATGGTGCCTTCTGCTTCAGGAGGCTGCATCAGTCACAAGAGAAGGCTAAGAAATGAGAGGCAGAGGTAAGTAGGATCTACATCACACAATGCTTCCTTGGCCCTATTAAGGAGTTTAGACTTTATCCTTCCCTGCTGAGGTATTTAGTTTTTATCCAAAGAACAAAGGAAAAGTTTGGTGGTAGCTGGGGGAAAGGAAGTTTAAGCATAGAGGTCATCAAAGTATATTTTTTACTGCTATGGGGGAAATAGCTTAGAGGGTCAAGAGTGGAAAGTTAAGACTGCCTTGATTAGGGTAACAGGAGAGAGACAGTTGAAATGGATTTCATAAGGAAGAATCCACTGAACTTAGTAATTTGTTGGTTGGTTTTTTGTTGTTATTGCTATTGTTGCTATACTGAGGATTAAACCCAGGGATGCTTTACCACTGAACTATATCCCCCAGCCCTTTTTATTTTGAGACAATGTCTCACTAAGTTGCCCAAGCTGGCTTTGAACTTGTAACCCTCCTGTCTCAGCCTACCAAGCAGCTGGAATTACAGATGTGCACCACCAGGCCTGGAAACTGGTTAGTTTTATATGAAAATCTAGGGGGAAAAAAGGAATTTTAATGATTCCTAGTTTTCTAGCTTGGAAACTGGAAGAAGATTAATTTGCACGAGAGGGTGATGAGTTCAGTGTTTAATACAATGAATCCAAGGAATGCCAATATTTAATACAGGCCCAGGAAGCAAAGCCTGCAAAGAAGATTGAGAAGGTATAGCCACAGGAGAAGGAAAAGCAGAAAAGACAAATGTGAAGGCCAAAAGAGAAAACAGCTTCATAAACAAGGGAGTGATCTTCATTGTGAAATACCACAGCGAGGGCCCATGATTTTAAGTCCAAAAGAAGCAGACATTAACCTCAAAGAGTGTAGTTTCTGGGAGCTGGACAAGAGGAAGTCAGATCAAGGGAGTAAAGCAAGAACTTGATTTTGAACAAATGAAGACATCTAGTGCTGTCTCTACTAGATACTTGATATCTACAAAAAATGTTTGTAGGCTCTTCAGTTTCTCCAAATTCCCAAACAGCATCTAATTTTCCCTACTACTTCTTCCTACAATCTCATAAGATTCCCAGTTATACATGACTTACACAGTGATGGGTGGAGGTACCCAAGGCACTGTTGAAAAGTGCATTTAAGAGGTCAGCTAGGCTCTCTTGCTAAAAATGACTCACTCCCACTTACTAGCCTCCATGTGTATTTGATCATTTGAGACCTCAGCAAAACAACAAATGACTACAGGATATAGCTTTGGTGCTTTCTCTGGAACAAAAGAAACCTTGGATGAAGTAAAGTCCTCAAATCCAGGGAACCCTTTCAATAAAGACTGGTAGATAAGGAAAGAGACGAAATTCACAGTAGCAATCTCAGCACTACTGTCTTAGTAGTGGAATGAATCCTCCAATCAAACTTCTCTGGGCCAGGCCCTTTGAGTGGGGATTGGAGGCATAAAACTGAATCAAATGTGCTTCCTATCTTTCACAAGTGTTCAGACTACTGTGGGAAATAGACATAAATCAACTACAATATGATAAGTACTGTGACACTGACATTTCCAAACTTCTATGGCAGAAAGAATTTAACTTGGTAGAGAATATAAAAGGTTTCCAGAGGAAGGGATATTTGGGCTGGGTCTTGAGGGACAAGTAGGAGATTGATAGGTACATTGGAAAACCAGTGAGTAAAGAAAGAGAAACAAAAAATTAACAAACACAGACTAGTTGGGCAAGAGAGCAAGACTTAACTGCATCTTGGACATCTCTACCAGGAAAATGCACAGGGCTATTCCAATTCATTTTCCTCTGACATACTCTGCTTGCTGTGTTTCTCATTTCCATAGAAGGCACCAACATTCGCCCAACCACATCAGCTAGAACCCTGGTAATCTCTATTCTGACTTTTCTTTGACCTTTCAGATACAAGCTATGACTATATCCTTGATGCTGCCTCTAAAATGTATCTAGATTTAAAAAGTCAGGAGACCTAGGATTTAGCCCTCACTGTCACTCCACTAATACAAGATAAGTTCTTCCCCATCCACTTACTTGTAAATTGGGAGGGAGGTGGTCTTTTTGTTTTCAAAATCTGAGAATCCTAAGGCTCTGTTTCAAGCCAAAGGTCTCTACAAATTTTAATACATGTCCATGATAAAATCTCGGTTTATACTACCTTGATTATTTGATTTTTTAGTTTCCCCCATAAGGTTAGGTGTGTTAAAGGATGACCCTCCTTACAAAATAAATGTTTGCTGAGTTTCAGTCACCCATGACATTCCTTCTCAGCACCTTCACCAGCCATACAGCTTTTCTGTTTTTCTGAAGGCAAGCTATGCTATCTCAACTATGATCCCCTTTCCTCAAGATCTTTTCTCAGCAAGAATGCCATTGTCCCCTAGGTGGCTGAAGCAGTACCTGGCACATAGAAGATATTCAATATATGTTGATGACAGAAGAGCCATGTTTAAATCTCTGCAGTTCCCTTTCAACAGAAAGGCAAAAACCTAAGGCAATAACAAGATTGTGAATGAAGTTCTAGGAGAGAGAGCTCCACTTAACATAAGAAAGATTTCCCACAGCAAAGGGTAGTAAGTGCTCTGTCACTGGAGGTATGCAAGCCAAGATAGGCAGGGCACCTGTCTGGCCTGCAGTTCTGATTCCAATTCTGCAGCAAACCAGAGCCCTGATTACAGGATGAATGGGCACTTGTGAGATGGACAGACTGGCACGGAGAGACCTGTGAAGAAGACCTCTGTACCTGCCCTAACATCCCAGATGTATTTCCCTGGTGGGGCCAATCCTGGATTTCTGCAGTGCACGTCAGACCCCCACATCAGAAACATGCTCAGGGCCTGCCTTTAGTCTGACTGATCTCCCTGGGGTGCAGCCTGCCCTTCCAACCTGCAACCATCTGTCCCTGCAGGTTTGCAGTCCAGTATTTTAAGCCAAGTCCAGTAAGGAGGAGGTCAGAACCAGGGAGGGGCCAAGGGTCCTCCAGACGGAGCCCATACTGCAAAGGAGCCAGCAGGGTCTTTTCCTACAAGAAACAGGCTCCTTGCGAAGCTTCTTGTCCAGCAAGCAGTGCCAGAGGAGAAAAGGATGTCCTCCATCCTGGCTAGTGGGCCTCTGAGTGCCCAAGGAGGATGGAGGTGGGGGAGATGAGGGGTGGAGGTGCCTGCACCATGGAGAAAGGAAACCTTCGGACAAGCTGAACCGTAAGATTCCAGAGTCCCACTCAGCAACCCCACCCACCCTCAACCACCCTCGGCCGCAGCATTCGCCACCCTCCACCAACACACACAAGCTCCCAAACCCCTCGCTCCTAAAAGGCACCATCACCCATCCACCCGCGCTAACCCGCCTCGCCCGCACCCCCCTTCGCCCCGCAAACATGGACCTCACGTGAGCAGTCACAGCCCGAAGAATCCCCCCGCTGCTCTCTTGGTCATGGACACGCCTCACGTGGACGGAGACAGGAACAGCTTTTGAAAAGCATCTGCGCCCCCACCCACAGACGCTCGGACGGACACACGGTCGCTCAGACCCTGACCCACACCCAGGCACATCGGGATAGCCAACGCACCCTTGGGGCCCCCAGTCGCACTCACGGTGTTGGAGCAGGATGAGAGGGCAAGGCCCGGACTGAGGCCACTCGGAGGGGCCCGCGGCGCTGCCCCCGCTGCCAGCGCCCGTCCGCCCGGCCCTGCCCGCGGCGCCGCCCCACGTCCCGCGCCTCCGCCTGTCCCCGCGCCGGCGCCGCCGCCGGACCAGCCGCACAGGCCGGAGGGAGGGGCTGGGGCGGGGCTGCAGACCGGCCGGGGGAGGGGGCGACTCCAGTCCCGAAGACCCACCCACGCCCCTCCCGACGCCACGGAGGCCCCGCCCACACCCTGCCCGTCCGCCCCCAACCCGCCCGCACCGCCTCCCTAACGCCCCTGCGGCTCTAGCCAGCTCTGCCTTCAGAGGTGCGGCTGGGGAGCCGGCAAGCCGGATCTTGGATCTCATATCCCGGATCTCCGCCACCTGCCTCCCGCTCCCGAAGGCTCTGGGAAGGGCGGTGTGGTCAATCTCAGGTACTGGGATGAGGCTCCTTCAGGAAAAAGCTGCTGGATTAGCAGGGATTTCGAACTCTGGGAACCCGCCCTGGCTGTCTCCTGGATTTCTTGGAGGTTGGGGGGTGCCTATGAATTTGCTAGTTTGGTTTCTGCTGAGAGCAGGGATCTTCTGTACCTCTGCACGAACTCTGGGCGGAGAAAGGCAATACTCAAAGCCCTGGGAAAAGGGATTCACAGTATAGATAGGTGAGACTAGTTGCCTCAGGAGCCCCCTCGTAAGGAAATTATGGTTCAGACCATCCAGCGACTCCCTTCCTCACACCAAAGACCCAGAATTGTTCTCACAGTCATTGCATTATAGAAAAGCAGCCCAGATGGGAAATAATAAAAAATTAAAACAGGGATTTAGTGCTTATTATGTACTAGACACAGAACTAATCACTTTACATACATTACCTCATTTAATACTCATAACCGTAATAGATAGCTTCTTTTATTTGGCCCGGTTTACAACCGAAGGAACAGGACTGTGGCTCCCCAAGGCATTAACTCTAATCACTCAGAAACTGGTGGAACAAGGATTTGGGCACTACGGCGAGTCATTTGAAATTCAGTGCCCTTATACTGAAAGAACCTCAGTAGCCCCCAAAATGCCCACTGCCTCAATAATCAAGCTCCAGTCAGATAACTTTAGACCAACCAAACCCCAGGAAGTCTGCCTGGGAACTGCAGTATCCATGACAATTAGGCTCCTGTGAAGCCCAGCACTATAAGAATCTGCTGACTGGGTTGTCCCCTTTCTCCAACCCTCCATAGCGGGGGAATGTTGAAAATTCTGGAGCTTTCTTTGGCCAAGGGGCAATAGAAGTAGTGACACCTAGACCCCAACTAAACTAGTGCTGTTGGGAAGCTTTCTTGTGACTTAAGGCTCAAATTTGGGCTCAACACCTGAGTGCAGCAAGGACCATGGAAACTGCCTCAGTCTTTCAAGTTTTGAGTTCCAGCAACCAGCACAGGAGTGCTCCAGTTCTTGTGAAGAGCCTAAGGGGTTGTTCATGTTTGGAGTTCGGGAATAGGGTCCCCAGCAATCCAAGATGAAGAAATTGAAGACTGTACCACACTATTTTAGGCCCCCCTTGGACTATTTTCTCAACCCTAAACGTCCCCCAAATTGTCAAACCTCTACTTAGGTTTCACAGATCCCTTTCTCCATGCCCTCTTCCACTTTTCATTCCGGAATTAGAACCCTACTCAGCCTTCATATATATTGGCCTCTCTGCCTGTCATCTAGTCAACTCTTCAGGTCTTAGCTTTTCAAGTGGACTTGCCTATCTCTGCCCCAGTCTAAGTTAGATGCCCCTTCACTCCCAAGCAAGCCCTGTATTTCTGTATCCTAGTACTTCTCATTCTTTTGCAGTTGCCTAGTTACTTGTCTCTATTCTTCATTAGGCTGTAAGCACTGTGAGTAGGGACCATGTTTTATTCACTGGTATTTCCCCAGGGCCTAATGCAATGCCTGGCAAATAAAAGCACTCAGTAAATGTTTGCTTTGTTATTGAATGCATCCTGTAGATCAGCAAGCCCAAACTCCTCTGGACCCTATGTTCCAGAGGAGCATAGCTGTTTTGGTGCTGACCTGAAGGGCAAAATAAAGCTGTGGCTCCAGTTGGGGCTGAGGGAGATCAGAATCTTCAGACTGTTTCTGAAACCTGTGACTTTACTTTCTGGCCATAACTCTTTTGGATTCATAGGACGTAGGTATATGATTAGACTGAACATTTCTCCACCCAGCCCACCCTCCTACAGTCCCCCACCACCACCACCACAAATTGACCTCACTGGGCCTGCTTTTATGAAAGGTTTATTCCTAGTGCTAGATCCCAATCTTCCTGGGCTCTAAGCACAATTAAACTGGGTGGGTGGGTGAGGGGAGGCCCATTCGGACACAGAGCCAGAAGTGGGGCTCCCCACTATCCCCACTCCTTTGGTCCCAGTCCCCTTCTCTGCAATGGACACGCATAGAGAAGGGACAAAGGGTATTGGAGGCAACATTATTGGCCCAGGGGAGCCCAAGAAGAGCTGCCATTGGCTGACAGGGCCTTATTAGGCTCTGTCATTGGTCAAGGGGCACACCCCGAGAGCTGGGGATAGGCCTGAGGAGTGATGCCATTGGCCAGGGAGTGGTTTTGTCATAGCCTTTGGCTGTGGAGTGGAAGGAAAAGATCTGGGAATGAAACCCAGTGACCAGGAAGATAAAGGACTGGGCAGCAGCTTCTAGGCCTACAGGCCCTCTTCATACCACAGCAGGATGGGCAAAACTGATGTCAAATCCCAGCCAGGGAAAGGGAGCCCAAGCCAGAGAGCAAGTGGCAAAGGATGTCCCATGTCCAACTCCTCCACCCTGGGCTGCCCCTCCCAATGTCCTTCTTGATAGCCAAGTCGGGCTGGGAGCAGCTCACTGCTCCTCTAGCCAGGAGGGCTTCTCAGCTCCTGGAGGCCGCAGCTTGATGTTGAACTGCTGCAGGGTCTGCTCCAGTTGTTTCTGGTTCCCAGCAAAGTAGGCGGACACAGCATTGTGGAAGAGCAGCAGCTGCTTGTGCATCACCTTGATCTGGGGGTCCAGCAGGTTCAGCTAAGGCTGGACTCAGGCGCCCTTCTTGAGGGGCTATGAGCCTGAGCCTGGCTAGAGACCAGGGGCACATGGACTCTGCTCTGATGGTGCTTTTGGGATGGGGAGTGAACTCCACCCAGGGAGTCAAAGGAGAAGGGTCAATCTGATGGAAGAAACCTGACTTGATTTGTTAGGTTTAAGGTCCTGGTATCCCAGCTCAGGGGGTGATTTTTTTCCTAGTTATGTTCTTGGGACAAGCAGCCAAATCCTCCAACAGAAGAAGGCCAGCAATTAGAAGGAGGGTGACCTGAAAAGGCTCAAGAGTTGAGGGGCTGGGGAATCATCCCTCTCCCTTAGCCAGGGTGCATCTCCCCATCCAACAACAGGGAGGGTCAGAGGGGAAGGTTACTGTCAGATGGGAAGGTGGTCTAGGATCAAGGGAATGGGGTTGGCACCTTGTTTTCTTCCAGGAACTTGAGCTTGATAGCCACATCTCCCCGAAGCTTCTCATACTTGTCCCGATGGGCCTGGAAAGTGGCCTGGGCGCTCTCAAGTCGACCACGTGTCCCTGCATCCCGGGGACCTAGGCTCAGCTCCTCTAAGTCTGTTCGGTAGGCATCATATTCCAGCCTGGGGAGGGGGTGATAAAGGCTGATCTCCACCCTGTTGTTTTAAACACTGCTTGCCTTTCCTTCCTGAATTCTTATGCCCCTAGTGCCCAAACTTCCACCCATGCCAGCCAACTACCCAAACCTTAGGCCCTGCCAGTGCCCACACCTGGCAGCCTCATACTGTTTGACAGTCATGAGTGTGTCTTCCATGGTCTTGGTGACCAAAGTGTTGATGCTAGAAACAAAGAAGTTCACAGCCCCTAGAAGTGTCTCCCCATTCTTGCACAGCAGCTTCTGAGTCTCTGCATTGTATCCAAATTCCTCCTGAGGGCAGAAGGGAGGGACAGAACTTCAGTAACAGTCCCTACTAGACTGAAACTATAAACCCCTTTTTCCCTCCTTCCCGCAGAGGAAACAGCCATCAAAATTGTTAGCAATCAAGAACTGCCTCTAGTAAGGCTCTCTTAGCTAGAAAATTAGTAAGGCAACCCTTGGGATGCCTGGGGTAGAAATGTGGGGTGTGGGGGTTCTCAGATACATTCACAAGACTGAAACAGGGAGAGCCAGTGCAGCAGGCAGGGGAGGGGCTGTGATTAGGTCAAATACTAAATGTATTCTTGACAACGTAAGAGGTTATTTATGAGACACCTAGTGTGCCCCCTCCCTTGTCACCACTCCCTCCAACTTCTGGATCTCTGTACAAACCCTTAGGCTGCCTCCACAGGTGAGTGCTGCTGGGGGCAGGGCTGGGACCACCCTGGAGGGGTTCTCCCTGTGGGCTGTAGGAGGGAGGGAGGGAGGCTGAGAAGTGACTGCCTGGAAGGGCCCGGGCCTTTTTCCCCTCCCCAACAACCTCTTCCCTCTGGCTGAGGCACCTGAAGCTCTGGGGACTTCTGGCTGAGGTCAGCAAAGGCGTCACCTAGTGCATGCTGAGTCTGCAGCAGACTGTAGAGGTGGGCTGTCAGTGCCCGACCCAATTGCAGGACACTTTCATACTTGCGCTTCGTCTCACGCAGCAACTCAATCTGCAGCTCTAGCTCCAGGTCCACAGTCCGGGAGCCCCGGCCAAATCGCTCTGATAACAGCTGTTTTGTGCACTGATTGGAAAATGGGGAGATGGGGTAATGGGTCAGAGACCATAGATCCTGCCCCCAATAGGTACCTACTCCAGCACCTCCCATCTCTTAGTCTCAGCCATAGATGGGATATTAGGACCTGGGGGAAAGGAAAAAAGGTACCCGGGGGAGAAGGGTGAGGTGCTTCATTCCCACCTTATATGTGTTGATGCCCCATTTCTTGACAATGTCAAACTTCTCTCCAGCGATGCCCCGAGCCACCTCATCTCCAGGGCCAGCAGGCGTGGTACTGTGAGATGGATGGCGGCCAGACCCTAAAGGACCAAGTTCTCTGACACCAGCCTCTCTCAGATAAAAGCAGACTCCTCTGTGGCCCACTTATACTTCCCTCCCACCATATGAAAATGACTTTCCTGAAGGGAGACAATTGGAGTCTCTTGATAACTAGAAGAAAGAAACTTTGTGCTCTAAAATCAAATCCCAATATATACTTGGCCTCTTTGAGGTGGGGTTGGGGGTAATGGTACACAGGGGCAGAGGAAATAAAATATGCTGAATTTGGGGATGGAGTGGGGTCAAGGATGGTGGGTCCCAATAACAGGAAACCTGTGAGAATCAGGGTTGTCTGTTCCTTTAAACTTTAAATTCCAAAGTAAAACTCTTGAGAAGTCTCACAAAGTTTTGATTCAGTCTCAAGCTCCAGAGGGGAATTCCTGGGAAGTAGAGGTATTAACCTGGCTCAGGTGGTCGTGGTAGTGGTGATAAAAGGAAAAATGAGCCATCTTAGGGACTAAATGGTAAGTGGGAAGCAAATGGTTAACCACAGAAGCTGGCCTTGGGCTGAGGAGAGTTCATGGGGTTTATATAAGCAGAAATTCCCCAAATCTCAAACTTTACTAAATTAATCCTATGCTGCTCCAAACCATTCCAGTTTCCCCTCTCCACTGAAGCTTCCTATCTCTAATCATTCATACCTGTGGGGATGAGTCCATCACCAGAGCCCCCATAGCCACCAGACACAATGCTAGTTTCATTGAGGTTGGGTCCTGACACCATCACCTGCTGGAGGTCCTATAGGCCAGAGAAGAGGTGGGCTTCAGGAACATAGGGGCAGCTGAAACATTTTGGGGGTGGGAACAAGCTTAGACTGAAGCATCAGAGAGAGTACACAAGGATATTCTGCACAGAATCAGAATGAAGATTTGTAAAAAGAATGGAGTAAGATAAGTTAGGGGAAAGCTACAGGAATGGGAGTGAGAACTCAGAATTTATAAATTGGGACCCCTAAATTGAAACAATTGGAATAATCAAACAGAAGCACCTGCTCCAGCCCGTCATCTTCAGGAAGCTGCCCAGCTTCACCATTCCCATGGATGGGGATCTCCATTGTGGCTGCCTTCCCTAGGATCCCGTCCGTCATGGCTAGGGAAGGGACTGGAGTTTCCACCCCAGCACCCTGCAAAGCCCAACACAGACAATTGTGGAAACTGGCCAGCACTTCAGAAGACAGAGCCTCCCTTGCCATTTCTGAGGTTTCAGAAGTTGTCCCAGGAATTGAATGTTCCTGGGGTTGAGCTACCACTTCTTTTGTCAGGGACATGTACTTTTCCCCTCCAAAGTTTATAAACTGTTATACATGCATGCCCAAGCCTCAGGTGTCTTCTCACAACATTCAACCTCACTTTTAGTAATTATTCATGCATTCGCTCATTCAACAGATGTGTACTGAGAGACCAGGACGTGTCAGGTACTGAGGCAATGGGAAATACAGCAGTGAACAAGAGAAAGTCTGTGCTCTCTTGGAACTTATCCCCACACAGGTGTGTTTGCTCCCATCAGGAGACAACCCCTTTCTGGGCCTCGGGTGCTCATCCCTATTCTGGTATGTTCTCCAATGCGTGGCCCTTCACATCTCTTGGTGTTCTTTTCCCCTTCCTTCAGGTGGTCTCCCCCTCCTCCATCTCATGCACCTCCTCTTCCTCGGGCCCTCCCCCCAAGGCCTTAATTGATTCAGTTGATGTATGTTCCTGGTGTCTGCTAAAAGCCTCTCTTTCCCAAGACACACGCAATCCCTTTCAAAGTCAGTTATGTCTTCCAGGTGTGCGAGTCCCTGCTTCCCCCCCACCCCATACACCTGGGCATCAGGTGTGTCCTCATCATTGCCCAGGGCTTATGAGCATCTTGCCTTCAGGACAGGTTTGTGCGTTCAATTTCCCTTCTCCAAAGTATGTCCCTCTCACCTGGGCCGGGACGCTTTTCCCCTCAGGGCGCCAGGCCCGGGCCGTGCGGGGACCTCAGGTTCCAGTTCCCGTCGCGATTCTAGCAGCAGGTCAGGGACTCGAAGGAAGTGACGTCCTCTCTGGGCAGAAGAAGCCGGCCACGTCGCAGATTATAAGGGCGGAAATGACGTTGAAGCCATAGGCGGGGCGAACCTGGGGCCAAGTCCTTGGGGAGAGGCGAGAGATTACTTCCGGGGCGGAACCGGGACGCTGTAACGGAAGTGGCGTAGCTAGCTCCGGAGGCGTGATGGAGCAGCAGCAGCAGCAGCAACAACTGAGGAACGTGAGTGAGACTTAAGTTGCTTCGGGACCGGACGTTCATTCATTTCCCTGTCTGCATCTCAAGAACCCCAAAGAGCCAGGGATTTGAGGGCTGGAATAGCCGGCCGTGGTGCGCGGTCCTGGGAAACCTGGGCGGCGGGGCTTTGAGTTGCGGTGGAGGCCCTTCTCGCTGACTTCTTGGCCCCCTTTTCTCCCAGTTGCGAGACTTCCTGTTGGTTTACAATCGGATGACAGAACTCTGCTTTCAGCGCTGTGTGCCCAGCCTGCACCACCGAGCTCTGGACGCTGAGGAGGTGGGGAACTGTAGAGAGGTTTCCCTCGAGTCTCACAGTTAACGATGGAGTGCTCGCCGCACCTCTCCCCATTACCCTTCCTCTGACCATGGCTTTTCCGTGACCTCACCCCGAGATTGGAGATGGGGAAGGAGGAGGAGGGCTTGATGGGACATCTCTGGCTTCTATTTGCATCTTGTCTTTCCAGGAGGCTTGCCTGCATAGCTGCGCTGGGAAGCTGATCCATTCCAACCACCGCCTCATGGCTGCTTACGTGCAGCTCATGCCTGCTCTGGTACAGCGCCGCATCGCAGACTACGAGGCTTCCTCAGCTGTGCCGGGTGTTACTGCAGAACAGCCCAGAGTCTCGTCATCAGGCAGCTAGCCATCTCCAACCCCAGTAGAGAAGGTGCTGGATGGATCCTCAGATTGAAGGACTCAATAGACTTTGGGCTTGATGAAGCTTGTACAGAGAGATTGAGGGGTTTATCTGAAAGTTGGGTACTGTTTTTTGTTTGTGTGTTTGTTTTTCCTTCTGGGGCCAATAAACCTGTTCTTTATTTTGTTTGGTTTATATTCTGGGCAGGGAACCTTAGTCCACTGTATTAGTACCATCTTTGTTCATTTAGTGTATATCTGCTGGCTTTAGCCCTGGCAGCTGAGAAATTGCCTTCTATATGTAGGAGGAAAATATCCGCATTCTCAGGCATTTGGGTAAAATAGGGTATGTGGACACAATTTTAAGGTTAGTAATAGCAATAGAAAGTTGGTTCCTACTCATATGATCGCTCTTTTTTTGTCTGTTCTTGAGTCTAACTTAAATGGCTGAGTATATATTGGCTTATAACTTTTTCCTGGACTTTGTTTTATAAAAAAGAATTCTTTTGGATCTAGAGAAAGACAGTATCTAAGAACAACAGTGTTCCAAAAAAAAAAAAAAAGAGGCTTTTAGGTTCAGCTTCCTAGGAAGTCAGTGGCCATAGAACAGAGCTGAAACCTGTAGGAATTTGGGGACATTCTATAATTTCAACCATTTCCCCTGCTTGTTACTTTCATAGTATATCTTCCCAGGATTACTAGTAAAACTTTTAGGTAAAGAAAGGTCTGAGTTTTTATCTTCAGGGGCATTTGGAAGTGGAAAACTACAGTACAAAATTTAGGAAGAGAAACAGGAGAAATAAATTGTGAAAAAGGACAAAGTGAAATCTGTGGGATCTAATTAATGATACCTTAATGTTTCACTGCTTGCTTAAAATATCCTAAATCCAGCTTTCCACTTCTAACCTATATTGTTCTCCCTGTACCTATTCTATAACTTTTAATTTCAGCCTTTCCATTATTGTCCTTTTCTTTGTGTAGTGTACTACTATATTTAGCAGTCTGAGGGTCTTATTACTCCACCCCTGTTTCTTGGCACCCTGAACCTCCTTTTTGTGTGATTCTGTTTTCTATTTCTGCATTCAAACTGCTAGAGAAAAACAGTTATATAATAAATGCTAACGAACAGTTAAGGTTTCCAACCTCAACAAAGCTGTCACTACTAACATGCAACCCTTCATGGGATACTGGTCCATTCCCTCCTCTAATCACCATGACAGTTATATTATAATTTCACTGCTCTCTTTAATTGCACACTACTCTCTTAACTATCCCTACAAAGTGATTAGTGTTTCATTTTTCTTTCCTTTTTTTTAAAAAAAAAACAGGAATTAAAGCTCCTAGACATTGGTTCTCACAATTAAAAAAACTTTCAGTCACCTACAAAGCAGATGTTCTTTTACATCCACAGATCAGAAAGCTGAAATTTTGAAGAAGCAGACCCTATATTAAAATGCAGATGTGATTTTTAAAAGTCCATTTTTTTTTTTTTTTTACTACATTAGGCTGCCTCTCAAAAATCATATCTATTGCATACCTATTTGTACTGGTTCTGAAGTTAGTAGACATGATGTTTAATTTTAACAAGAAAACTGCAGAAGGTATCTCCATTTAATACAGGAGAAGCAAGAATTCGGAATGTATCAGAAGTTCATCTTATACACAGTTACTTGAGAAAGAGGCTTTTTTAGCTTTTTCTTTTGCCCTTTTGAGCTATTTTTTATATAGAAAAGTTAATTCGGAAGGTAAAAGTTGCTGATCAGGAAATTCATTGCCAAGTGATTTCATGTCTACCCAATAAAATTCTGTCCTTGGGAAGCATAAATGTAGGGAAAACAGCTTGTGAAGCTCTCAACTCCCAGTATCAGAATGGAGACAGGATACTGTGTTGCCGGTGGGAGAATTCCACATCAACATTTGTGTGTATTGTTATAGTGAACCTCCATTGTGAATTATGTTTCCTTTCCATGTGACATAATTAGTAATTGCTGAAGAAAGACTAGGAAAACAAATCTGTTTCTCCCTGTGTTTTTGAACTGCCAGAGCTTTTATCTGCAATCTCATTTGAACCTAGTTTGTCTCAAGATATGGAAAAACAGGTGTGCCTCAACCTGACCCATCAATCCCTTACTTAAATTTTCAGTTTTTTCTATCTTGGCTTTTTCCTCTCTGTTTATAAATACATTAGGAGAAAAACCTTTTTTCTGTGACTCCATCTTCCATAGTCAACTGATCTTCCTTGGGTCTTGCCATAAAGTGATAGCCATTGGCAGAGTGAGAACAATGTAATGTTTCAAGCACAATATACAGGAATAAACTTTGACCTATATTTTACATTATCCCAAACGTCAGAGACAGAGTTAGTGTTCCTGTCATTGTCTTCAGAACTTAACTGCCCCCTCCTTGGCAAAAATCTTACTCTTATCTTTGAAGGTGTTCATTCTTACAATACTCTTTGTTATTGCTTGTTCTACCACTCATTATCTACTACTCCTGCTATTTTCTTCTAAATTGCTAGTCTTTGATCTTCCTATCCACTCCGTGATACTTTAATGTTTACATAGGCAATCCATTTGGTATTTAGGTCTTTTAATTCCTTGATCCAATTTAATGATTTCCACTCTAAGCCATGCCTCCCTTAGTTGTATCTTGATTACTACATCTTCAGAACACTATTGCATCTTATTCATTGACCATATTCCTTCTACTTTGTTTATTGAAACATTGCCTCTACTCTCATTGTTTGATTTCTCTGTAGCATTTAGGCCATTGTTTTTTTCCATTATTACTTTCCTTTAGATTTCCAGCCAGCTTAAACTCGAGTGGTTTTCTTGCATTTTGGTTGAATTTCTTTGCTTTTCATCTCAGCTCCTATAATCCCACTAGATTTTTCTGCTGCTTCTTGCTGCCTGCAATGACTATTTCAACCAATATTTTTAGACAGTGCCCCATCATTCTTTTCTCTTTCTGCTCTTCACCCTATTACTTCAGAAAATTAGAAGCTGTCTGTTGGTAACTTCCTCAACATTCCACCATTTATTAGCCCATATATATCTGCACCAGTCTCTTACCCTTCTGTCTAAACAGAGCAAGAATTCCTTTCATCTAATGTCAGTGCCTATTCTTGTGCTCTGAATGCTGGTCTTTTCTTTTTTGAGGGTCTCTAACTTCCTCCTTTACTATATTCTATTTTTTTGGGGGGGGGTGCTGAGGATTGAACCCAGAGCTTTATGCACTTGAGGCAAGCACTCTACCAACTGAACTATATCCCATATTTTTATCAGTGTTTAAATCTGCTGAAACTCCCCTGTTAAACCATCCTACTTCGTTTTCTCTCCACTCACCGTCTTATCTTTCTACTTTTAAACCTAAACCTCTCAAAAACTGTTGAATACATTCACTTTTCATCTTAAGGTCACTGTCATTCCCATTCCTCAACTCAGTTCATTTTGAATTCTACAACTCTTACTCTATTGAAATAGTTCTTATTAAGGTCACCTTGGTGATGACCTGGATCAGTAGTTATTTCCTAGTCCTCAGCTTTCTTCTCAGTGGTATTTTAGTGCCTCTTTCTTTCTTTTTTTTCTTTCTTTCTTTCTTTCTTTCTTTCTTTCTTTCTTTCTTTCTTTCTTTCTTTCTATACTGGGGATTGAACTCAGGGGCTATCACTGGACTGCATCATCACCAGCCCTTTTTTATTTTTTTATTTTGAGAGTCTCACTAATTTGTTCCAGCTAGCCTTGAACTTGCCACCTTATTGTTTTAGGCTCCTGAGTAACTGGAATTTCAGGCATGTGTTACCGGGTCTGGCAGTTTAGTGCTGTGCTAGTTCATTATCATTCGTACTTCCATTGGTGCCTGTGTTTCCACTTTGATGATTTTACTACTACCTCTTTGACCATAGCTTCTTAGCCTCCTTAGAAGGCTCACCATTGTTCTAGCATTTAAACCTAAAATTTTCTGTAGATTCTATTCTTTCTCAGTCTAATTTTTTTTAGGATAGTTTCATCCCCACTCTGACCTTTAGTTACTGATGACCCTCAGATCTTCAGGCTACTTGACATCTCTACTTAAGTGTCTCAGAAACATCCCAAATTCAACATGTTTCCTTATAAACTTTCCTTCAGTGCCTGGTACTCATCCAGTTTTAGAAGCTAGAAACTTAAGCACATCCTTCTTTCTTATCCCATCACTCAACTGCCAACTCCTTTCAGTTTACATTTGTAAAAATCCCTTGATTCTGCCTGTTTCTCTGCATCTTCACCATAATCTCCCACTGGGATTGTGGCTGTTGTTGCTTGTCCCCATGCCTGCTTTTGTGCTTCTTCAACCTATTCTGTGCTCATCAACCAGAGCACAAAATGATGCTTAAAACCATTATTAAAATAAAAACTGGGATTCTAGTTATGACACAGAAGTCCTTGCATGATCCAGCCCCTGCTTGCCACCAAGTTTATCAGTGACTATCAAATATTGGATTATCAATCCTACTTGTTGAATTGACTTGAATCACATTTTACTTTCTCCCTGTTTATTCTAGTCATGCTGGCCTTCAGTTCATCTAGCCTGTCCTGTATTATAGCATCTCAGAGGCTTTGTACTTATTGTTTCCTGGTTTGCAATATTTTTTCCCCTTGATCTACTTAAGTACTACTCATTCTTGAGAACTTGGTTCAAATCCTCTTTATTGAATGAACTCTTCCCAGACTTCAGCTTCCATAATTCTTATGCTTTGGGTGTGTAGCACTTTTAGCAGTTTATATCCTTCATGTGGACGGAATCCATGTCTATATTAGTCACATTATATCTTCATCAGAGAGCCTGGCACATAATTTGTGCTCAATAAATTCATGTTGAATGAACATTTCTCAGTCTTCTTCTAGCTCATTTACTATTAACAAAATCAAGAAAAAGACTTTATCAGAAGAGACAGAAGTGGACCTGCAAATTTAACTTAACAGATGTTTTTCATGAAAAAAACTCTTTGAATGGTATCTTTTATTCTTGCACAGTCAAGCCAACACCTGCACAGCTCCATCTAAAGCGATTCATTTGTTCTAGTTTCTACTTGATTTCTATATCCTAGAATTCTGCTTAATTGTTTCTTGAACACTTTTCTTTCTTTCCAACCCAATTATCATGCCTTAAACATTCATCAGCTCTTATTACAGATTATAGCAGTAGTCTTCTAATAACTTTTTGCTTTGAGTCTGGATACCTTTTGACTAGTTAGGATTTATCTCAGTTAAATGTAACAAAGACTCAAATAACAGTGACTGACAAAACTTTCTCTTTCAAATGAAAATGTTGTCCAAAGCTGAAATGATGACTTTGCAATCACCTGAGAATAAGGCTACTTAACAGCTTTCTGATGGTTGTGTGTGATGTATGACCCTTATCCTTGGGACCCAAGATGGAATTTTATCACATAAGCATTCCAAGGAACAGAATGGGGTAGGGAATGGTGGTAAAGAGGCATGTCCCCCTCCTTTTAAAGGCATATACTTGGAAGTAGTACATCATAAATTTGTCATGTAGTCATCTCTTGTTTATATGAGAGGCTGGGAAATGTAATCTTTATTCTTATCAGTCATTTGCCCAGCTAAAAACTGGGGATTTTGTTTCTAATGAAGAAGATGATTGCTATCAGTAGATACCTACCAATTAATTTTCAACACTAGCAAAGAGTGATTATTTAAAATGTAAGTTATCATCATACTGATCTACTTGATGACTTTTGTGACATTCATACTCCTTAGCATCACAACTGAGGCTTTCTCTGATCTGTTCGTAGGTGATGTCTCTGGCCTCATCTTCAACCCTTTTTCCTCAGTTTTTGATTCTCTTATCCTTGGTTATAAAAGGATCACTTCATTTGGTGCTTATACATCATACTACTTCATGATTCTCTTTTTCTGGATGTGTCTCATATCCATATATTCAAATATTTCACGTATTGAATGACTGCATTTACTAGGTAAACCCTGCAGATAAGTGAATGACATAAATGACGTGGTTGTTCTCTTGAAACTTAGCATAGTAGTCATAACCATGATAAATGTTAAGAAGAAATGTATATTGTAATGGAAACATGATATTACAAACTTGTGTTGTTTGTGGGATGAGGGAGAGCTTTTCTCAGGAGGCAATTTTGAAGCTGAGATCCAAAGGATAAATTAATCAGATAAAAGGGGAAAGGCTGTCCTTTTTTCATTTCTTTGTTCAGATGTCACCTTTTTGTTAAAGTTTGCTCTGATGTTTCTATTTAAAATTGAAATCCACACTCCCCTCAGACATTCCTGACCTCCTTAAACTGGTCTGTATTTTTTTCTATTGCATTTATCACTTCTCACAGACTATATAGTTACTCATTTTGTTTGTTGTTTATTACCTGCCTTCCATACTAGAACATAAACTCTGTAAGTTAGGAATATTTGTCATTATTATTTTTTACACTGATATCACCAAACACCTAATAGTGCCTGACCTAATTGATGCTTAGTAAATATATGTTGAGTGAATAGAGGCATAGGCATATAATTTGGTTTTACATAGAAGTACCTCTAGTTCGTGACAGGAAGGAGGAAGGAATAATTAAGAGCAAATTTAAGTAGTTTTTTGATTTGGTATTGAAAGATTGAGAGTTCCTTTTAAATAGCTTGTTTGATGGCTAGTTTTATGTGGAAACTTGGCTAGGCTATAGTTATTTGGCATTAATCTAGGTGTTGCTTTGCAATTATTTATAGATGTGGCTAACATCTACAGTTTCTACAATTAATTGATTTAAATAAAGATTACCCTTGATGTGGTTTGGCCTTATCCATTCTCATTGAGGCCTTAAGAGCAAAACTCAAGTTTTCTAGAAAAGAAGTTTTGCCTAAAAACTGCAGAATTATCTTCTGAGTGTCCAGGATGCTGACCTTCCCAACCAAATTTGAGTTCACTAGCCCCCATAGTCATGTGAGCCAGTTCCTTAAATAAATCTCTGTATATATACAAATACCTTATTTCTCTGTAGAACCCTGACTGATACAGCATCATTTTTATTATAAGAGGTAAAGTTATCATCTGAGAATAAAGCAGAAGAAAATGGAAAATGAGAGAATGGAGATTTGAAATAGTCTGCACAGAATAGAAAAATGAATTGACAAAAGAAAAAAGAAACAATTAGAAATTTAGGTAGTCTTGGGTTCAGCAAAGGTTACTAAGAGTTCCCTTCTGTCCTTGTCTGTCTGGAAAGCATCTATTGTTTAAGGCCTTAAGTTTTATGGCTTATTGTGATTTGGTTCTTCCTTGCCCTTCCTAAGGAGGCTTATCTGTGCTCTCATTCATCCCCTAATTGAACCCTCCTATTTTGTCTTGTTTAGCATTTTGTCAAAATGAACAACAACCAAACATATAAAAAATATCAATGTCTATCAACCAAGGCCTATTCTAAGCATTTTATATACATTAAAACATATAATTCTTACAGTGAAACTTTAAGATAGACACTACTATTATCTTCATTTCCAAGACATAAAACTGCATGAGAATTTTTCAGTTTTCTATAATAATTTTTAAAAATTATTAGCACATATTAAATAAATTAATGTGTTTCCTTGTGACATTTCACACATACATTTGCTTTAATTATAACCACCCTCCCTACTACCATCCTTCTCCTCCTACTTCAGTCCTCTTTCCCTTCCCTAAAAATACCTCTTTCACTTTCATGTGTTTTTGTTTGTAAGAGTCCGTGTACGAGAAAAACTGTGATACTTGTCTGAGATTGACTTATTTTGCTTAATATGATCATCTCTAGTTCTGTTATGGTTTAGATCTAGAAATGTCCCCTGAAAAGCTCATGTTTTGAAAGCATGATCCTTAATGCAGGAATGTTCAGAGGTGAAATGATTAGATTATGAGAGCTCTAACCTCATCTGTGAATTAACCCATTAATAATCTTAATGAACTACTCGGTGATTACTGTAGGTAGGTATAGCATAACTAGAGGAAATAGGTCACTGGGGGTGTGTCCTGGGTTACATCTTGTCCTCTGGCTTCCCATTTGCTTTGCTTCCTGGCTGCCATGAGCTGAGAAACTTCTCCATCATACCTACTTCCATGCTGTTCTGCCTTATCTTGGGCCCAGAGCAATGGACTTGGCCAGCTGAATCTCTGAAACCATAAGACCAAAATAAACTTTTCCTCCTCTAAGTTGTTTTTTTTAAAAGTAATTTTTTAGTTGTAGATGGACACAATACCTTTATTTATTCTTATGTGGTGCTGAGGATCGAACCCAGTGCCTCACATATGCTAGGGAAGTGCTCTACCACTGAGCTATAGCCCCTAGCCCTCTATGTTGTTTTTGTCGGGTATTTTGGTCAATGTGATGAAAAGCTTACTAACACAAGTTCCATCTTTTTCCCTGCATGTGACATGATTTTGTTCCTCTTTATGACTGAATAATATTCCATTGTGTATATACACATTTTCATATCCATTCACCCACTGACAGTTATCTAGGCAGATTCTATAAGTTGGCTATTGTGAATAGTGCAGTGATAAACATGGGTGTACAGGCATCTCTTTTGTATGCTGAGTCCAATTCCTTCAGGTATATACCAACAAATAGTATAACTGGATTTATGGTAGCTCTATTTTTAGTCTTTTAGGAACCTTCATATGATTTTCCATAGTAGATCTGCTAATTTACATTCTCACCAATAGAGTTGCTTTTCCTCCCACATTCCTGCCAGCATACATGTGTTTATGTATTTGTTTTTTGTTTCTTAATGATAGTTATTCTAACTGGGGTGAAATAGAACTGCAGTGTAGTTTTGATTTGCATTTTCCTGATGGCTAAAGATGTGGGATATTTTTTCATATATTTATTGGTTATCTGTATGAAAATAGGATTTTAATTCAGGCAATCTGACCCCATAGTCTATCTTAATCACTAATGAAGATTGTTATGCATTTATGCATTTTTCCATAAATATTTTTATTGCCTACTTATGGTGCCTAGCACTAGATATTGGGGAGAGAACAAGGAGCAATCAATCTCTGCCACTATAGAGCTTATGCTTCTAGTCAGAGCAAATAGACAGAAGGCAAATAAGTATTTATATGTGATGATAATAGGTGCTCTGGGGAAAAACAATTCAGGATAAGGAGATAAGGATATAGAGAAAAGTGTTTCCACTGGGTTGTAAGTGAAGAACTCATTAATATGGTAGTATTTAAGCAGAGACTTGAGGAAGTAAGCCCTGAGAACATGTAGAAGGAAGAGTATTCATGCTTTTACTGTTCTACTAGTGGCATAAAAGCTAATGGTTATTTCCCAGTATCCACTTCCCCCTTCTTTCTTTACTAATAGAAGCACCAAATTTTACTTGGGCATATACCACTGAAAACAAAGATTAGATTTGGTAGCTTTACTTGCAGCTAAGTATGGCCATGTGATTGAGTGATGGGTGCAATTGCCTGGCTAAGCCCTTTTAGAAAAGAATATGCCTTTTTTCTCTTTCCCTTCATCTCACTGGTTGGGATGGGCCCCAGCAGACATAGTGGTATATTCTCTTGGACCTTGAAGACAAGGACTATTTTCTTGGAGAAGGCAGAACAAATAATAGCCCTGGAGTACTTACCCTTGAACAGTTACATGATAGAAAAAAAGTAAGCATCATATTTAAGCTGATGTATTTTGGATCTTTTTATTATAGCATATGTATAGAATTTTAAGATGGTCCCTCAAATTTCTTGCCTCCAGTGTACACACCCTGCATGTTCCCTGGAACTGTGAATATGACATATTTTACTCCTGTGATTAGGTTACATTTTATGGTATAGTTGACTATAAGAAGGGAGATTTTCTGAGTGTGCTGACCTAAGCATACCAGCCTTTTAATAGCAGGTTCCTTGACTGACTGTAGAAAAGGATATCAGAAAAATGTGAAACATCAAAAGGTTTTTGAGGCTCCGTTGCTGTCTTGAAGATGGAGGGACTGTGTAGTAGGAAGGAAGGTGGCGTCTGGGACCTGAGAGCTTCCCCTGGCTAATAGCCAATAAAGACACAGGGACTTTAGTCTTAGAACTGTAAAAAAATGAGTCCAAATTAAGAAGAATGAGCTTGGAAGTGGATTCTTTCCTCAGATCATCCATGTGAAAACTCAGCCCAGTCAGTATCTTGATTTCAGATTTATGATAAATCAGAGAACCCAGTCAAGTCATGCTAGAGATCTGTGAGATACTACATGGGTCTTGTTTTTGTTTTTATGTTTTGTCTTGTTTGTGGTACTGGAGATTGAGCCTAGGAAAACTCTACCACTGAGCTACATCCCTAGTCCTTTTTATTATTTTTTAAAACTTTGAGACAGGGTCTCCCTAAATTCCTGAGGCTGGCTTTGAATTTGAATTCTTGAGCCCAGGCTCTAAATTGCTGAGATTACAGGCCTGCACCACCACAGCCAGCGATATTTTATTAAGCTGCTTGTTTTGTGATAATTTGATACATAGCCACAGAAAACTTGTATATTAGTGAAGGTTCTCCAGAGAAAAAGAACCACAGGCTGAGAAGTCCTACAATGTATTGTCCACTAGCCAGAGAACCAGGAATTTTTTTTTAATCATTTAGTTGAATTTTTAAAATCAGCCACTGCTATATTCCCAGCCCCCAACTAAATTTGGAGCACTTTAAGATCAAAGGTTTTGCTTAGTAGTGTTTCTCTTTGGGAGGTGGGATAGAGCAGATGTTATGTAGTTGAGGGGATGAAGGGAGGAAGTCCCAAGGCATACCTTACTGGGACCTGACACTAATTTAGATGTTCAATAAAATGGCCACATGGATTACACCTGCGCTCCACACACTCAGGAATTTTAGTCCCCCAATCAATCGAGTCATTCTATTTCAAAGCCAAGCAGGTCCTCAGGCAAGCAGCCACGGGCAGGTTTGGCCCAGGTGCCGCCCTGGTTCAGCCCCTGGGCTCAGTCCACCTTCTCCCAGGTTCTTCCTTCTGGCTCTGGCCTCTCGCGGTCCTCTAACGGTTCTAACAGCTGCGAGCGGAAAGAGCTGCGGGTGGGACCCTGGCTGTGGGAACCGTTTATCTTGGTTCTCCAAGAACAGAGCTGTTGCCCCTGTACCCAGTAGGACCCCCTCCCACACATTCCCAGGAGTCCGACTTCCTCCGCCTTGGTCTTTTAGCCCACTTCTTGCTCCTTCTTCCTATGGGTTTCCCTACCGCATCCTGACGGAGCAGTTCACTGCTCCTTGGCTTTCCGTCCTCAGCATATTCTCAGCCTGTGGGCAAAGATATCTGGTGAATTAGGGCTTTGATGCCTCAAAGTGAGGACTATTTCCTCCTTTCAGGAGATTACCAGCCTTCACTCTGCAAGAAGGTTCCTTGCTGTGATTGAAGTTCTCTGAAAGCTCTATCATCAGTTTGCCTCTTCAAGGGATTGCACGTGTGTGCGCCAATCTGTGTGGGAGTGGCTGTGGTTAGGGTGATCCCATGCCAGGGACCCAAGTCTAAGATCATCCATTTCTGCAGCAGGTGCTCCCCAATGAAACCTCATCAGCAGATTTGGCACTCTTCCTTTCCTTCACCTCCTATACCAGGTGAGGGGGACAAGGCACTTGGAGGTGGGGAGAAACTTGTACAGGGAGGGCTCCCACCTCTGACCTGGGTTTGCTTCTTACCAGTCTTTGGGGAAGCTGTATGGAGGGACTGAGGCTTAGGAATGACCTTCTGCAGCTCCATCTTAGGGTCCTAGGTCCCTTCCTCCCTTTGCCCCCAGCTCCATTGATTCTGCCAAGAGCCTCAGGTCCCTTTTCCTGCCCCTCTCCTGGCTGGGCTATTCAGGTAAGGGTCAACAGCAGAGAGCCTGGAACTGGCAGTTGCCACCGGAGCTGTGGGCACGATCACTTCGACAGCAGTTGAATGCACAACTCCTCTTGGTCCTGGAAGAGAAGAAGGTAGGTGTCTCTCCTGATGAGGTAATATCAGATTCCCAAGAGTCTTGGCACTATGTATGTGGCCTTACCAGCAAAGGACAGCACTGGGCTGGTCAGAAGAAACAGAGGCAATTCTCGAAGGCAGTGACGGATTCAGAGCAGCCTACGGTGCTGAAGCTCCTGCTAGCTGAGCTCCAAGGTCTCTTCTCAGCTGTGTTGCAGGACTGTAGCCCTGCAGCTTGGTGCTACCTGCATGGGGTACTGGAACTGCTGCCTCCATATCGTGAGTTGCTAGTTGGTCACCTTGATTTGTTACCCTTCTTGGAGCAGCTCTACTGCTGGGCACCCTGGGTGAAAGCCCAACTCCACCTGGACCTGTTAGATGCCATAACAAAGGCTTTTCCCCCAGACAGTTCTCTGTTAGATAGTGCCTCCCATGTTGACTGCCATCCCCAGAAGAAGATCCATCAAAGGCTTCCATGCTCAGCCTGTCCTTTTGTGCTGGCCCGATGGGGTGGGCAGCAAGTAAAGGAGCAATTGGCCACATGGCTGCGACCAGTGACACTGCCTGAGTTACAGCGCTGTCTAGGTATTGTTGGTACTGAAGTGGCCCTAGAAGAGGCCAACTGGCTGGATGGTCTTAGTCTTCTGCCTTTGGCACTGGCAACAGACATTCCTGTACAGTATGAAACCTGTGATGCTGACATCTCAGAGGAAGAGCCTGATGGAAGAAGAGAGACTGAGTAAGTTAATCACCAAGCAGGGCTTTGGGCAGAGGAGGAAAAGAACTTAATTTATGGGTACCACTAAGTCCAGTCAATGTTATACTTTTTTTTTTTCTTGATACTGAGGATTGAACCCCGGGGGTGGGGGGCTTAACCACTGAGCCATATCCTCAGCACTTAAACATTTTTTTTTTTTTTTAATTTTTGAGACCAGGTCTCAGTAAGTTGCTCAGGGTCTTGCTAAATTGCTGAGGCTGGCCTTCAACTTGCAGTGCTCCCGCCTCAGCCTTCCACATCACTGGGATTACAGACATTTGTCACCACACCCATCTGGTCCACCTAATGTCTATAGTCAGCTTGTTATCAATTTTAAGGATTAGCCTGACCCCAAGCTAGTGTGAGGGTTCTTCCTTTTTCCTTTTTGATAGTAGAATAAACTCAGTGTCTCAATGTTAATCCTCACAGGGAAATGTAGAAATTAAAATCAGAAGTCTGCCATTTGGAAGCCAAAGGTTAAGAAAACAGTTTGACCTTCCAGTTTCCAGACTTTTATTTCTCAGATGGTGCCAGAAACATCCTTAGTTCTTGTTCTCATTCATTAATAATCACTGAGCCTTGCTTCTGGGCATACCTTGTGTTGGGTTCTAGACCGTAGGTTTAGGATCCTTAGGATACTCCTAGGGAGTGCTTGTGGGAGTGGCCTTCCCCACAGATCTGTGTGAGCTAAATGCACTACAAGGCAGAGGGTGGAAGGGAGGCCACTGGAGGGGATTTCATGCCAACTCTTCCAGAGTCTTCCTCCTGCCCTTCCAATCTGGATTTTCTAGCCCCTAGAATGATTTTTCCCACCAAAATCTGACTATGAGAGCTCTCTTTAGGATTTCAGAATATCTACAAAGACCTCTTCTGAGAGTTCTTTACTTAGTCTTGGAATTTCTCTCGGTCCTCTGGCTTAATTTTCTAGGTGTTTTGTAGCTTGTCTATGACACCTTCACTATCTAGGAAAAGGCTAGTTTTTACCTGCGTTTTTTTCTTCAAATGAGTTAATTTCTTTTTTAAAATAATTTATTTATTCTAATTAGGTATATATATAACAGCAGAATGCATTTTGAATCATTGTACACAATTGCAGCACAACTTTTCATTTCTCTGGTTTCACACAATGTAGCATTGCATCATATGTGCAGTTACACATGTACCTAGGGTAATGATGTCCATCTCATCTCACCATCTTTCCTGCTCCCATGCCTCTTCCCCCACTTTGGCTTGTCACTTTTTCTCCATTCCCCCCACCCATTATGGATTAGCATCCAGTTATCAGAGAGAACATTCAGCTTTTGGTTTGTTTGTTTTTAATTTTATTTATTTTAATTAGGTATATATGACAGAAGAATGCATTTTGATTCATTGTACACAATTGCAGCACAACTTTTCATTTCTCTGATTGCACATGATGTAGCATTGCACCACATGTGTAGTCATACATGTACCTAGGGTAATAATATCCATCACATTCCACCATCTTTCCTGCCACCATACCCCCTCCTTTCCCCTCCCTCCCCTTTGCCCAATCAAAGTTTCTCTATTTTTTCCATGCCTTCCCCCATTATGGATCAGCATCCACTTATCAGAGAGAACATTCAGCCTTTGCTTTTTGGGGATTGGCTTACTTCGCTTAGATGATATTCTCCAACTCCATCCATTTACCTGCAAATGCCATAATTTTATTCTCTTTTAATGCTGAGCAATATTCTACTGGGTATATGTACCAAAGTACATTATGTACCAAAGTTCATTATTATGTTCATATGTACCATTCATTTATTGAAGAGCATCTAGGTTGGTTCCACAATTTAGCTACTGTGAATTGAGCTGCTATAGACATTGATGTGGCTGTGTTACTAAAATATGCTGTTTTAAGTCCTTTGGGTACAGACGGAGGAATGGGACAGCTGAGTCAAATGGTGGTTACATTCTAAGTTTTCTAAGGAATCTCCATACAACTTTCCAGATTAGTTGCACCTATTTTCAGTCTTAACGGCAATGTATGAGTGTGCCTTTTCCCCCTACATCCTCACTAACACTTATTGTTGTCTGTATTCTTGATAACTGCCATTCTTGATAACTGGCATGGGACGAAACCTTAGAGTAGTTTTGATTTGCATTTCTCTAATTACTAGAGATGCTGAACATTTTTTCATATATTTGTTGATTGATTGTATATCTTCTTCTGAGAAGTGTCTGTTCAGCTCTTTAACCCATTTATTGATTGGGATGTTTGCTTTTTGGTGTTAAGTTTTTTGAGTTCTTTATATATCATAGAGATTAGTGCTCTATCTGATGTGCATGTGGCAAAAATTTGCTCCCAAAATGCAGGCTTTTTCTTCACCTCATTGTTTCTTTTGCTGAGAAGAAGCTTTTTAGTTTGAATCTATCCTATTTATTGATTCTTGATTTTATTTCTTGAGCTTTAGGAGTCTTGTTAAGGAAGTCGGGGCCTAATCTGACATGAAGGAAATTTGGGCCTACTTTTTCCTCTATTAGGTGCAGGTCTCTGGTCTAATTCCTAGGTCCTTGATCCACTTTGAGTTGAGTTTTGTGCATGGTGAGAGATAGGGGCTTAGTATCATTTTGCTGCATATGGCTTTCCATATTTCCCAATAACATTTGTTGAAGAGGCTATCTTTTCTCCAATGTATGTTTTTGATGCCTTTGTCTAGTATGAGATAACTGTATTTATGTGGGTTTTTCTCTGTGTCTTCTAATCTGTACCATTGGTCTACATGCCTCTTTTGGTGCCAATACTATGCCATTTTTGTTACTATAGCCTTGTAGTATAGTTTAAGGTCTGGTATTATAATACCTCCTGCTTCACTCTTCTTGTTAAGGATTGTTTTAGCTATTCTGGGTCTCTTATTTTTCCAAATGATTTTCATGATTGCTTTTTATATTTATATAAAGAATGACATTGGGATTTTAATTGGAATCACATTGAATCTGTATAGTGCTTTGGGTAGTGTGGCCATTTTGACAATATTAATTTTGCCTATCCAAGAGCTTGGGAGATCTTACCATCTTCTAAGATGTTCTCCAATTTCTTTCTTTAGTGTTCTGTAGTTTTCATTATAGAGGTCTTTCACCTCTTTTGTTAAATTGATTCCCAAGTATTTTATTTATTTATTTATTTGTGGCTAATGTGAATGGGGTAGTTTTCCTAGTTTCTCTTTCAGAGGATTCACCACCAATGTATAAAAATGCATTTGATTTATCGGTATTGATTTTATATCCTGTTAATTTGCTGAATTCATTTATTAATTCTAGAAGTTTTCTGATGGAGTTTTTTTGGATCCTCTGAGTACAGAATCATGTCATCAGCAAATAATGTTAGTTGAGTTATTCTTTTCCTATTTTTATCCCTTTAATTACTTTCATCTGTCTAATTACTCTGGCTGGAGTTTTAAGGACTATGTGAATAGAAGTGTTGAAAGAGGGCATCCTTGTCTTGTTCCAGTTTTTAGAGGGAATGCTTCCAGTTTTTCTCCATTTAGAATAATGTTGGCCTTGGATTTAACAAGATAGCTTTTACAATGTTGAGGTATGTTCCTACTATACCTAGTTTTTCTAGTGTTTTGAACATGAAAGAGTGCTGTACTTTGTCAAATGCTTTCTCTGCATCAATTGATATAATCATATGATTCTTACTTCTAAGTTTATTGATGTGATGAATTGAATTTATTGATTTGCATATGTTGAACCATCCTTGCATCCCTGAAATGAACCCCACTCAATCATGGTGCACTGTTTTTTAAAATATGTTTTTGTCAGAAATAACATATGTATAAAATGTTTTTTTAAAATATGTTTTTGCCAGAATTTTATTGAGAATTTTTGCATCTATATTCATCAGGGATATTGGTCTGAAATTTTCTTTCCTTGATGTGTCTCTGTCTGGTTTTAGTATCGAGATGATACTAGCTTTGTAGAATGAATTTGGAAGAGTTCTCTCCTTTTCTATTTCATGGAATAATTTGAGAAGTATTGGTATTAATTCTTCTTTGTAGGTCTTATAGAAATCAGCTGTGAATTCGTCTGGTAAATGAGTTAATTTTAAGTGATACAGAATTCAGAGTAGAACAAAGACCAAAGAGCAGACTCTTGCAGGGTTCTAGGCTGGGTTTACTTTAAATTTAGAGTTGCTGAGGAATGGCTAAATGAACACTATGATTTTTTGTTTTTTACATAAGTTTATTTTAAAATTTAACAACAGATTCCCAGACAACACTCATCTAGCAATAAGTGACAAAAGATGTTATGGCAAGGGAGTCATAGTCATTAGAAAGGAATGGAATTAGTATCACCATCATCTCAGGCATAAGGAACAGCTTACTTTTTGCCAGATTTCATAATTCAACGTATGGCTAGGGGACTCTTCCCCGCAGCCTTCAACTTTAGCTCCTCAAATTTCGTTTGCTTCTCATTTATGTTTCTGCTTGAAAGCTTTTTACATCCATCTCTTTGGCCTGCTTCTTGGCTGTTTCAGAGATGTCTTTTTGCCACCTTCATGGCCAGACCTGGCACCTATTGCCTTTTCCATATTCTCCTTCCCTAGTTTAATCTTTAATCAAGCTTGGATTCTTCAATTTTTGTCTTTTAAGTTTATGGCTAGGTCAAGTTTTTCCTGAAGTCTCAGAGCCCTAATGGTGGACAGATAGGCTGGCTCCTGGAACCCTAATGCAAGATAGCCAGTGACAATAATTTATACCTTCAATAGCCCCAGTAGGCTCTTTTGCTTTTTCAAAGAGCTTTCCTGTGCCCTAAATATGAGTTTTCTTTCCTTAGGGACCTTAACTGAAATGGCAGTAGTCTAAGATGTTGAGACGTGATCAGGTTCTTCTCCTTCTCTTGGAACCTGGTGGTAAACCTCTGTCTAGCTAATACAGCTTAATTTACATTAAGTTTTGCAGGGCTGGCTTCCCATTCATTCATTCATTTTATAAGTATTATTGGACACCTATATATATATGTCAGAAACTGCTAGGTTGCTGGGCACATAAGAAGTGAACAAGACTTTCCCTTGGAGTCTTACAGTTTATTTAGGGAGATAGATATAGATATCTTTTTTAAATTTTTATATTTGATACTGGGGATTGAACCCAGGAGCTGGGTGCCACTGAGCTACATCCCCAGACCTTTTAATTTTAAGACAGGGTTTCACTAAGTTGCTGAGGGTTTCGCTATATTGCTGAGATTGGCCTCGAACTTTAGATCCTTCAGCTGTAGCCTCGAGTCCCTGGGATTACAGCTGTGTGCCACTATGCCCAGTGTTATACATATAGACACTTTAATACAAATAAACTATAACTAAAAATTATAAATATAAAACAAAAAACCCACTACTTTCATGTGGCTTCTCTGGGATGTGTGTTTGTATACACAGTTTGGGGAAAGCAACTCAGAGGAATTTGGTTAACAAAATAGATTAGCTTAGCAAAATATCTTGCAGGTTAGGAAGTGAAACAACATTTCAAAGAGGCAGCAGTCAGTAGTAATAAATTCTATGGAGGCAAGAGTAAGAATCTGAAAAATATTGAGTTAATAATAGGAATATGTTAGTGAGAAAAGTCTCAATGGAGTTTTGTGGGGAGGAAGGCAGATTGTAGTACATTTTGGGAATGAATGGAAGATGAAGAAGTGGAAATCTTGATTTAGTATTTTTTCATGAAAAAATTCTTGAAGAATGAGATAGTAGAACAGCAACTTGAAAGAATTTTGGTGTCTACATAGGATTCCTTTCGAAAAAGAAGAGAGTTTATAACCTTTAAGTGCTTCTTTAATAAGAAGAGGAACTTTAAAATATATCATAGAGGGGGTATAAGGGATCCAGAGCATTGATCAAGAAATTAACCTTGTAGAGAAGAAAGAGAAACTTTTTATATATACTTGTAGATGGACAGAGTTGCCTTTATTTTATTTTTATGTGGTGCTAAGGATGGAACCCAGTGCCACACACATGCTAAGCAAACACTTTGCCACTGAGCTACAGCCCCAGCCTAGAAAGAGAAACTTTTGTAGAGAAGAAAGAGTAACTCTTTCTTTCAAACTGGGGGACAGATAAGTGTGTGGAAAGGCAACTGGCGTTCAAGGTATTAGTTCATGGCTCAGAACCTGTTTCTCCAAACGGGGAAGGAAGTAAAGAATGGTGTGGGACTGAGGGTTGGCAGGGCTGGATATGGGATTAGGTATAAGATTGAGCAACCCAAAAGAGGTGGCTGCTTATGGCTTGTACTAAGACAGCAAAGTAGAATGATCCCACAGTCAAAACTGAATACTAGAGATTCATAGAGGAGTCAATATTCGTGGTTCTTTGATCCTATCAATCTACTATATCATGTAAGACTTCAGCTGCTGAGGAAATAAAACTTGTGGAAGAGAATGAAACTTTAATAGCAGTTATTCCATTTAAAATGTCCTGTTCTAACACAAAAGTCATAAACCCTATTTATTAATATAAACTTTAGATAGAATTGCACTTTTAACCATGGGATGACTTATCTCAGCAATTTTGTTGACCAGTATGGTAGGAGGGTAAGAAGATGAGAGTATTGGTGATGGCTTGAGGGGGTTGAAGAATACACCATAGATATTGGCTGGAAAGGAAAAGGTCTGAAGCTAGAGTTTGAGTGATGATGGGAGGAGCAAGAGTGAGCAAAAGTATGGAGACCAGGCAGGATTGGAAAGCAGGTATAATGGGAGCAGAGGGAGGAGATAAGATCCAGAAGGTTAGCAAGGTTGACCGAAAGGAAGATATCCAGGACTGTAGGCTTATAGGGTGATGAGTTGGGAGAATAGTCTTCCCATTATTTGTACATAGTTTTATGTAATACTGAGTTGACAGAAATCACACTTAAAGCAAAATGGTTATTCATTTATCAGAAAGGAAGGGGTTGTCATGCACAAGTCTATGTGAATATAGCTCCATGACTGAGGTATAGAACAAACTGTATTTTCTCAGTATTTGACATCTGTGTAGGTGATAGATAGGCTCTAACAGTGTCATATCGCATCCCCTCTAGCTCCTCCTTTCACTGACCAAAGGTGGCAAGGCCCACCTCTAGGTATCTGACCTCTTTGCTCTGCATTTTCCCTCCTTTTTTTTTTTTTAACTCAGGTCTCAACTTGACTATGAAGTTCCTGTGGAGAAGGCCTTACCAAAGAGAAGTACTGGCTTCTTACCTGAGACTTCCTTCTTGGGTAGCCAGGTGATGACCATTCTGAATTCAGAGAAATACTTGAAGAGCATCCACTTCTTCTATCTCAATGTGGCTCCCAGTCGGTACTTTATGTAAGAGCCTTTATCCAGACCTTTTCTGCATCCCCAACTCCCTGATTTTCTCCCATGCTATCTAGCCCCCCTTTTTTCTCCCCATGTACATTCCTCTCCCTGTTCTTTATCCACATACTCTTCCTCTGTCTCCCAGTTTCCCTCCTTCTTCTGTTCAGCCTTCTCCTCTCCATTCTCTACCTCCTCTTTGCCCTTTTTCTTTCTTTCTTTCTTTTTTTTTTACTGTTATGTGCACTTTAATAAGCATTTCAGGAGACAAAACATGCCCAGATCTTTGCCCTCTTTTGCTCCTGTAGCATTTTGTCTTAGTTATCCTTTTCTTACTTTTTTCCTCTTCTTTATTCTATTCTATACTGGAGAAACATTTGGTCATAGCCTCAGAAGCAAATTTAATGATGATCTCTTTCAACTCCAGTGCAAGAATCAGATGTTTAAATCTTAACAGTATCTGGGAAGCTGTGTTTTTTCTAGGGGCATCCTACTCCTTAGACTGAATAAAAATCTATTTTCTTAAAACTTTTATCTTTGGTCCTAGTTTTATCTCTGGGACGAAACAACTCTCCCCTTCCACATGACTTGAGGCATTCATTCTTTCATTTTATCTCATTAGATCTTAATCTTAGTTATTTAAAAATATTTTTAAAATTTTAAGTTTTTATCTTTTTATTTTGCAATACTAGAGAGCAAACCTATTCCTTTGCATATAGTAGGCAAGCACTCTACCATGGAGCTATATTCCCAACTGAATATTTTTTTTTTATTTTTATTTTTTAAAAAATATTTATTTTTTAGTTTTAGGTGAACACAATGTCTTTATTTTTTATTTTTATGTGGTGTTGAGGATCGAACTCAGCGTCCCGCACATGCCAGACAAGTGCACTACTGCTTGAGCCACATCCCCAGTCCCAATATTTTTTATTTTTTATTGTAATATTATTACTAGCTATTTATGGGGTAGAATGTGGTATTTCAATTTATGTGTGTAATGATCAGAGTAATTGGCATTTTTATCATTTATCAAATAATATTACTTATCATTTCTTTTCTTCTTTCTGTAACCCAGTGGTGTTCAACCACTGAGCCTTATCCCCAGCCCATTTTTAATTTATTTTGAGACTGGGACTCAGTAAGTTGTTTAGGGCCTTGCTAAATTGCTGAGGCTAGCTCTGAACTTGTGATCCTCCTGCCTTAGCCTCCCTCACCACAAGGATTATAGGCATGAGCTACCACGCCCGGCATCATTTATCATTTTTTTTGTGTTGAGAACATTCAAAATCCTCCCTTCTAGCTGTTTAGAAATAGTAAATTAATAGTTGTCACCCATAGTTTTCCTACTGTGCTATAGAACATTAGAAGTTTTTCCTCCTATCTAGATGTATCCCTGTACCCATTAATCATCCTCTCTCTATCCTTTCCTCCCCCATACCCTTCACAGGCTCTGGTAACCACTGTTATGATGGACATTTTTTTCACATCTCTGAAATTGAAGTGCATCTTACAAATTGATAGGGTATCACATCGGAAGCATTTATTTTATCTTAGTGTCTCATAAAATAATGCTACAGATTACAACTGGTGGTGTCTTAAATTAGATATAAGATATCTGAGTTGGGATATACAAATGTCTTGCAACAAGCTACATGGTGTTTTTCTTCCTTTTCATCTATCTTTGGCTTCAATTCCTTGATAATATTGTTCCATCTTTTTAGTTTAAAAACAATGTAACTCTCTTTTCCCCTCTTCCTGTCTTCTGCCTTCCTTCCTGCCTCCTTTCCCATCTTCCCCATCCTTCTCTTGTCTCTTCTTAAAATCTACACAAGTCCCTTTGGTTCCCACTAATCAGAGCTATTTTTTAAAGGCCCTACAATCTGATAATGGTGCCACCAAACAAAGTGAATCCTGAGCACTACATCTTTTCTCCCTTTGGGATTCTGCATGTACATCCTGTGGAGGGCAGTGAAACGATGACATTGGGTACCTGGCACCGCCACTCTGTTCTGTGGCAAAAACTTCAGTTCATTCCATTTTTTAAGAATTTCCTCTTGCGCAAAGCTTTAACCTGGTAGGTGGTGATGGGGCTGGGATTTGGAGGGGAAATGAATGAGAGCAATAGTAAATTATTACTGACCTGTAATTTGTAGTTGGAAGAAGAATGTGAAGTTGCAGGGGCTGTGTCGGCTCCGGACTCTCCTGGGGAATCAATTGCTTTTGGCTGTACCCCACTTTGGAGCTGGGCTGCTTCATATTAACAGGTAAAGTCTTAAAAACCCAACTTCAATGGATTTTTTAAAGTTATTATTATTTTTTTGTGGTGCTGAGGATTGAACCCAGGATCTTACCCATGTGAGGCAAGCATTCTACCAACTGAGCTATATTCCCCAGCCCCTTAAAAAATATTTTGGCAAAAAATAACAACACGTTCATTGTTGGAAAAATAAAAACAAAAAAGCATGAAGGAAAAAAATAAAGTTCTAATCCTACCACCCTTAAATAATCACTATGATGATTTTATTACATATCCTCCTAGTCTTTTTTCTATCACATATATAAAATGTGATCAAATGTGATCATATGTTACATAGTGTATATGTAACATGATCTGAACATATCTCCATGTAATTACATGTTCTATATTATCTTGTCCCAGATATTACACAACTATTAAATATCAAGTCTAGCGGTCTAATTCAGATGTTTGAATCCAATTTTTTTGTTCTTTCAATGCTATTATTTATATTCCTTTCATTTGGGGAAAATATTGGTTATCCTTATTTTTGGTACTTCTTTGCCTTCCCTTCATGACGCTTCAGCTTTTCACAAGCATATTCTGTGATAGGAGTTGAAGAATCAAAAAGCTATGGGGCCTAAGCAGGAGGTATTGAAGGAATGCCAAATGTAAAGAGGTTAGGTGAAGAAACTGGGAGTCTTGGGGGGAACTGGAATCTGGAGATTGCATCTGAAGAGGACAATCACTACTCAGTTTCAACTAATTGTCATTTGGGAATATAAGTTCAGCATGATCAGCCACCTTATTTTTCAGGACTTCCTGAAGTCTACATTTTGTATTGAAATTTCTTAATTTTAACTCTCTGGCTCAAACTTTAATTAAAACACCATACTGGAGCACATTGAAAAACTTTCAGTATGAATCTGACCCATTGGTCATGAGTTTGCAACCTCTGTTCTAGGCAGTTTCCATCCTATAGTCTTACCCAGTCCTCCTGATGTAATTGAAAGCATAAGGACTTTGGAGGGTAGAATTTAGATCCTGAATACTAGCAAGGGACTTTACTCTTTAAGCCTCAGTTTCCTGATCTGCAAACTGGGATAAAGATTTATGTTTGCACAGCTATAATGAAAATTAAATGAAATTGTGGTTATAAAGTACCAAGTTCCATGCCTCTTAGTAGGCACTGAATAAATGACACCTGTTATGATTATCCTGTCTACTTATTGAGGGCCTTTCATATTTTTCAAGGATGTTTAGAGATATGGAGTTCTCTGGGGAGAAGTGGGAAAAAGAAATGGGCTTCCTCAGGGGTAGTCAGCCTATAGAGGACTTGCAGTATCATTACTTTTGATCCTAAAACTGATTTGTTGATGTAGACTTTTGGAGCCTTCAGCTTCCCTATTCCAAGGAAGAAGCCCCTTTGTCTCTTTCTGAGTTAAACCTTAGAACTTATCTGACCCTCTCTCCTGGTAGAGATGTCACTAGGTATAAACATTTTTACATACCCTGAGCCTCTTCCAAGTAATTTCCTAGCTAGAAACTCTCTAGGCTTGAACTCTTCCAGAGAACTCTGAAGAGGAAGCTGTCTCTGTTGGTTATTGGAAATATTACAGTCTTTGTAAACATTTGCTCAGTCTGGGAAGAAATCAAAGGTGTGTAAAGAGAGAGAGCTGGGATTCTATCCTAATTAGCTTATTCCTTGATTCTAGGCTTCTGCAGGAGTTCCACTCTGTGTCCTGGCTACCCCAGGAGCCAGATCGATGTTATGAACTCCAAGATCTGCAGAAGGCTCTAGCCAAGGAGAACTACAAGGCTCTACGGTTACTCAATCACTTTCTGAAGCTCTGTACATCTATTCTTAAACTGGTAAGGAGCCCTAGTTTATTATAAACCTTTTCTCCCAGCTGCTCTCTGCAGAGTTCCAGTCTTCTTTTACAGGATCCTCTGTGTGACACGACTCTGTAATTAGATCAGAGCCGTTGTCCTGCCCAGCAATAGCAGTCTCTGCAAATAGATGGATCAATAATAGGTGAGCAGACACTGGGACTCAACTTTTCCTGAGGGTTGGTCCTAGCCTAGGATCATGTCTGTTTTGTCAGTTGTTTGTGCTGACAATAGGGAATTAGAGTACTGAGGAGTTTAAAAACTGGAATCCTGATCTCTCATGCTGCTGGGATTATCTTTGAACCTATCTTGAATCTTTGATAGTCCACTTCAGACGCATGCAAGAATGGAATCCTTCCTAGCTATGACTTTGTTTGACTTTTCTGACTCAAGATAGGACTACTCTATAGTATGATGTGCATTTCAGGGTTGCTTCCTCCTTGTCCCTCCACGTCAGACCAAAAGTAACCTTTAGCTGAGATCTTGCCAAGCACTTTCCTCTTCTCTGTTCTGCTTCCCTTACTCCCTTAGGGTTTTTTTTTTCTTCCTTCAATAAATCATATTTTCCAAAATCTCATACTCAGGGTCTGCTTCTAGGAAAATCAACTTTAGAAAACATGCATTATTAGACCAAGCTCATTTATTACTTTATTCAAATATCCTTACAGGCACAATAATTTTTTGACCTATTTTATCTTTCAGCTTCTGAATAGTACATGTTAAATATCTCCCCTGTGACTATAGATTTGTTAATTTATTCCTTGCTGTTCTTTCAGTTTTTGTAACATGCATTTAAAAATCATGTTGTTATGTGCATAAAGATTCATAACATTATTTCTTGTGTGACTTATAAATAAAGTCTTCATTCTTTTTTCTTTCTTTTTCTTTTCTTTTTCTTTTTTTTTTTTTTTTTTTTTT
>NW_026000174.1:19450430-19474037 GCF_001458135.2 Marmota marmota marmota
TTTTTTTTTTTTTTTTTTTTTTTTTTTTTTTTTTTTTTTTTTTTTTTTTTTGTGTGTGTGTGTGTGGTCCCGGGTTAAAAACTCAGGGATGCTCTTCCACTGAGCTACATTCTCAGCCCTTTTTATTTTGACATGGAGTACTGGTAAGTTGCCCAGGTTGGCCTTGATCTTGCCATCTTCCTGCCTCAGTCTCCTGAGGATATTTTATGTTTGTTTTTATTTTTTCCATATTTTTATTGGCACATTATAGTTAGTACTTAATGGTGGGATTATTTGTTACACATTTGTACATGCACACAATTTAACAATACATTTAGCAATATCATTCCCCAGTTTTTTTTTCTTTCCCTGTCCTCCTCCCTCTCCCTAGTTCCTTAAATCCCTTTTATTTTGAAGCACACTTTATTACTTTACTTTTTGTGTATCTCTCATAAATAGATGGGAAAAAATTTAGTCTGAGAGTCTAAATCTTGTAACAGGTTTATCTCATTTACTATGATTACTGATAGATTTAGACTCCATCTTGGTGTTTTCTGTTTCCTATTATTTCTAGTTGAGTCTTCCTATGTTTCTGTTCTTGGATTGTTTACATTTTTGTTGCTACCCACTGTCTTGTAGTAATTTGGATATTATATACTTTATTCTTGTTATTGCTCAGGCACTATTCAGTGTCTTCTCATCTTTCTTAGTTTTTGACTGGTGATTTTGTTTCTTTTCATAGACTCTACTTGTTGAGGAATGGTGGATATGTGACTCAGTTACAGGCAATGAAATCTAAGTGAAAGTAACTGGAAAAAATTTTAGAGGTAGATCCACCTGAAATGTATTTTTGGACCTTTCCTATCTTATTAGCTAACCCTTGGATGAAATTTCTGGTGATAGAAAAGCCATATCACTGTGATTAGGGTGAAAGTCATACTAAGGAAGGAGAAATGGAGAAAACAAAATGATTTGACTGATATTGGGCCAAATCTATGGATTTCTTTTATTTTCTTTGGGCCATTCTGGGGACCAAACCCTGGGCCTTTGCACACGCTAGGTAAATGCTCTACCACTGAGATATACTCTCAGCCCTGGATTTCTTATTGCATTAAATAAATAAACTTTCTACTTGCTTAAGCCACATTTTTTCTAGTTTTCTGTTTTCTGCACTTGAATGCATATGTATAGCTGTTCCACTCAAATTTTTATAACAATCTCTTTCAAGTATTTTTCTAATAGTACCTTCTCAGGGAGACCCTTTCTGATCACCCTATTTAAAATTAGCACCAGGACTCCCAACCCTTCTTTCCCTTCCTTTTTTTTGTGGCACTTGCCACCTTTCCACATACAGTGTAAACTATTCATTATGTTTTGGTCATTATTCATTATGCCCACAGAGGACAGGGATTTTTATCTATTTAATTCACTGAAATATCTCCAGTGCTTATTGCAGGATATGCCAAAAACAGGTGCTCAGTGAGTATTAGCTGAATGAATGACAAGTGTGAATTTGTATTCATAACTTTCCCCAAGCATAATAAGAACCTTAGTACTCTCCTAATTTTCTTTCTCTTCTCTCATTCTCTCCTCATTCTTCTTATTCCTCTTTTTGTCTGGCTTCCTATTATTCTTACATTGCCATCTAGAATTTCAGTTTTGCATTGTTAAGAAGAGTATTGTTTTGTAACATATTCATATAAAATTAACAGTATGTTTCACCAATTTCTTTGCCCATTAAAGCTTCTTGAAGACAATGTTACTCTTTTGGATTCATTTTCTTTTGTCTGAAGTATCTTATTCCTTTTTTCAAAGAAATTTTTTCCCTAGTTGTAGATGGACACAATACCTTTACCTTATTTATTTATATGTGGTGCTGAGGATTGAACCCAGGACCCCACACATGCTAGGCAAGTGCTCTACCAATGAGCCACAACCCCAGCCCAATTATTAGTCATTTTTTTCAGGAAGAATCTTTGGATGGTAAATTTTCTGAGTCTTTGTATATCTAAGTATGTATTTATTCATTCTTCAACTTCAATGATACTATGGCAAGGTATAGGATTTCAGGGTTAAAAATTTTTTTCTCATAATTTAGAAGTTAGTATGCCTAGTGCTGGTGTCTATCAACTATGTTCCGTTATAGTAATAATTATTATTGTTGTTGTTTATGTGATTTTATCCTAATTGATGCTCAGTAGACCCTTTCCATGTGAGATGTTATATTCTTTATACAAAAATTTACGGTGGACCTATTTGATACTGGGCACCATATTAAGCAATTAAAAAATGAAATGAGGCTTAATAGAGGGTCCTTCCTTAAGGAGCTCACAGTGTAGTGGATGAGCCATACAAGTTTCTAGATAACGATGGTGTTCTGGACTAAGGGCTATGTGGTGGGAAGGGCACACTTTACCAAGCCTGAGGACATGTTTGTGTATCATGTGCCTTGCTTAGGACTTAACTACAGTTCTGAAGACTGAGACTTGAGCACATGAATAGTGTAAACACAATCCACAGATTGGACCAATCAGTTCTAATCATGAGCTCTGTGCAGCATCGCAAGGAACAGGACAACATCAAGGGCAAAGGGTCTATCTGGACCAGTATAGCTTTATTATTTCTCCCTTATGTTCCTCAATAGAACTTGACAATCATCAATTCTCTGCATAGGCTGAGAACCCTCCTAGATCTGTGAAGAATTCCAAAGAGACTCCCAAGCTTTGTCCCACATTTCCCCTCCTTCAATAGAAAGTCTGTTAGTGTCCAGAAATAGCTTTTACTAGAACATAAAACAATATTATGCTACTTAGCAGGCCACATTACCCAGACCTAATGGTTAAGTCCATGTTCCGGAATTATTGCTGAGCTTTACTCACCTATTTTTTTTTGTCTGTTCTATGTATTGTGAAGTTCTTGGTGTTTTTTGTTTGTTTGCTTCTTTTTTTAAAAAAATTGATATAATTAGTTATACATAACAGTAGAATGCATTTTGACACATCATATATAAATGGAGTATAACTTCTCATTCATCTGGTTGTACATGGTGCAGAGTTACACAGGCCATGTAATCATATATGCACATAGGGTAATAATGTCTGATTCATTCTACTATCATTCCTACTCCCTTGCCCCCTCCCCTCTCTTCACTCTCCTCTATTCCAACATACCTCTATTCTACCTGCTCCCCTTATTATGAATTATCATACCCATATTGGAGAAAACATTTAGCCTTTGATTTTTTTTGGATTGGCTTGATTTGCTTAGCATAATATTCTCCAGTTCCATCCATTTACTGGAAAATGCCATAATTTCATTCTTCTTTAAAGTGTATATACCACAGTTTCTTTATCCATTCATCAGTCGAAGGGCACCTAGGTTGGTTCCATAATTTAGCAATGTGAATTTAGCTGCAATAAATATTAATGTGGCTATGTCACTGTAGTATGCTAATTTTAAGTCCTTTAGTATAAACCTAGGAGTGGATGACTGGGTCAAATGGTGGTTCCATTCCAAGTTTTCTGAGGAATCTCCATACTACTTTGCAGAGTGGTTGCACCAATTTGCAGTCCCACCAACAATGTATGAGTATACCTTTTCCCCCACATCCTCACCAACATTTATTGGTGCTTGCATTCTTGATGATTAGTGAAGTTCTATAGACACAAATTTTCTAAAGTTCCATCCTGAGGGCTTTGAATATATTCAAAATATATGTGATAGGGCTGGCCTATTGCATTAGCACATTAGGCCTCCTCTTAAAAGATGTCCTGCATTTTGTGTCTTCTCAGGTCACATAAAAATTTCTGGGCTAGGGCTGGGGATATAGCTCAGTTGACAGAGTGTTTCCCTTGCATGCACAAGGCCCTGGATTTAATCCGTAACACCACAAAAAAATAATAATAATTCTGGGGCTGGGGCTCAAAATGTAGCTCAGTGGTACATTTGTCTTGATTTTCAAGGCCTTAAATTTAGTCCCCAGTACTGCCAAAACCAGAAAACAAGTCAAAACAAATTCTGGGGCTAATCTCAACTTAAAAGGAGCACTCTGTGTGCATATCTAGGTTCTGGGTTCTAGACCTGATTGTTTGCAGAGACCAGTGGGTGGCTATTTACTCTCCATACTTCTATCTCCAGTTAGTTTCCACTCTTTATGCTGACAGGTTCATGAGGATACATACTACATGCAACAGAAGCTGCAGGAATATGTGCAAAACTGCAACAAGACAGGTCAAGGCTCCATATGCACTCAGAGGGTACAGTGCCAGAAGCTAAAGCAGAAGCTGAAGCAAGCAGAGACATGGTTACTGCAACTAGGAAAGTTGGCCCGCCTGATCAACTACATGATTTGTCAGAGCCTTGTTTCAATCTTAGAAGATGAAATAACCTCTTTTGTCGCCAACATCCTACAAGTGAGGTGGTGGGTGGAGATGGGAAGGCATTCAAGGGCCAGGTGGTGAGAGATATATAATGACATATAGCAACACAATCTTTCTTGACCCTTCTTTTACAGGCTCCAAGGCAAAAACCCTTTCTCGTATCACAGTTGGTCTTCAGTGATGATTGTGGCCAGCTATCACAAGTGCCCTGTATTGAAAATATGATCCAGATTGTAACTGGCGGCCTACAGTCTATCAAGAACTCTGCTCTGCAGGTATCTGAATTGGGCAGGGGAATGGCTATAAAAATCCCTGATTCCTACGTCTGTTATTAGAAGCTCTCAGACTGGTTTGAATCCGTTCTTTCCCCCGATTTCTTCCTCTTCTCCATATCCTAACATGAAGGTAATGCAGTCTGCAGACCTGAAGACCTCCAGGGATCTCCTGTATTCTGAAGGTATTCAAGGAGATTTAGGGAGTAGGAAGGCTGGGAAGAGGGGAAGGGAACATAAAGAGCATGAATGGTATGGGAAATGATCAGGAGGCCCAAGCTATAGAGGCAGGCCTTGGGTATGAATGGACCAGCTCTAACCTAGGAATTGCACATGTGTGTTGGGAGTTGGGAGAGTTGGGGGGTGTTCTTGCTTGCTAATTCATGTGCAGTGAGGGAGAATATAAAGAGTGTGAGTACACTGTCCTTCCCCTGGTTCATCTTCTTAAGTTTTTTTTTTCTAACATCATAGTATATTTTATAGCCTGTTGAATTAGATTGCTAGGTTAATTTGGACTTGTTTGAAGAGTTCTACTCATTCAATATTTAATTTATACAGTTCTTTTCATTTCCTATGGAATAATTCATTAGTATTATTGAGATATTCTCAAATTTGTTAACCCTCAGGGAAGGAATACATCTTTACATTTCCTTTATTTAGAGTACTAATACTGTCACAAATAAAACCATGAAATGTATTCAAAATCATATCTGACATATAGATGCTTTTTAATTTTCCCATTTAACTGATAATGTCTTCATTACAATGATTTAAAGAGGAAGTTAATTTAAGGAAAAGATGACAATGAAAAAAAGTTCAATAAAAAGAGCCTTTTTTTTCTTTTTACAAATCACAGTGTTTGGGGAACCCTTTTTCCAAAAATGAGTTTAGGTTAATTTATAGAGACTATTGATATGTGTTTTACATAGTGCATTGGAAAGGGGAAAGACTTTGGAATGAAACACATTAATTTACTGGTCTGCATGGTGGAAATAACAAAACTACCTAAGAAAAAGGATGGTTTTGAAGGTTAGAAGAGGTAATGTGTCTAGAATAGTGCTGAGTATTTAGTAATTCATGCTACAGATCTTCTACTATTATTAGTATTAAAGACTTAAATAAATCAGACTCTTCACTGTATTTTCTCATTATATGCTGCTTTAACTTCCTTGGAATTGTTTTTAAAAACTTAAATTTTTATTCTAAATTCTGAAATTTCAAATACCACCTTCAATGCCTAAGGTCATCCATTCCATTTTTTAAAGAGCAGCATAGACTGATGTATTTAGGAGTAAAATGTCATGATATTTGTATTTTACTTTCAAATAGTTTAGGGGAGACTAAAACATAGAAGGAAAATCAGAACAATGTGACAAATGTTATTAAATCCAAGTGGATGGATAAGAGAGTTCATAGTGTCATTCTTGAAACTTTTGTATAAAACTTTAGGGGAGGGCTGGGGTTGTGGCTCAGTGGTAGAGCCTAGCACGTGTGAATCCTGGGTTCAGTCCTCAGCACCACATACATACATAAAGATATTGTGTCCAACTACAACTAAAAAATATTCTTTAAAAATAAAATAAATAAAAAGTATTGTGTCCATCTACAACTAAAAATATACATATTAAAAAACTTCAGGGGAAAAAGATCTGCAAAATCAGATTAATATAATGGAGAAATAGAACCAAAGTTCTGATTTAAGATTGTCTCTAGATTCTTAAGAAAAATGGAGCAATTTTCAATAAAATAAATATGTAGCAGATAAAACATTACTAATAGTTTTTAAGAAACATACCTCCAACTGAGAAATCTATACTTAAATAAGACAAGATTTATATAGCTCAGCAACCAAATTACAAAATACTCCAAAATTCCTACTTATGAAAATATGAAATGTAATCCCAGGCATGTTCTCTGTTACTTAGGAGGCCGAGACAGGTGAATCACAAGTATGAGGACAGCTTCTACAACCTAGCAAGGCCATGTCTCAAAATAAATTAAAAAGGGCTAAAATGAGCACTTGTGGTGACATATGCCTATGATCCCAATGACTTGGAAGGCTGAAGGAGGAGGACTGAAAGTTAGAGGCCAGCCTCAGCAATTTAGTGAGACCCTGTCTTCCAAAATTAAAAATAAAAAGAACTGAAAATGTAACTCAGTGGTAAAGTGCCCCTAAGTTCCAAGCCCAGTACCAAAACAAAGACACCACCACAAATAAAAAGCCTGGTGTGGTGGCACATACCTGTAATCCCAATGAATAGAAAGGCTGAAGCAGGAGGATTATAAATTGGCGGTCAGCCTGGGCAATTTAGTGAGACTATGTCCCCCAAAAAGGACTGGGGATGTAGCTCAGGGGTAAAGCACCCGTGGGTTCTATCCCCAGTACTGCAAAATATTTTGGGGTTTTTCCTGTTTTGTCTGTTGTCTTGTTATTCCCCTCTATCTCCTTACTCACAAATCCTGATACATGTGGGTCTTGAGGCTGTGAGTGGTCTGTCCCTACTCACTTACGTTTTGGAATTTGTAAGGATCCCTTGTCCCCATTTGTTAAAAATGTTAACCACTTTTGGTTTTGCTATTTAATTGCTCTATTATATTAATGTGGGGATTTTGAAACTATATTGTTACTGTTATCATCTCAGAATCCCTTCTGGTGTTATTATTCTTGTTTTTATGTGGAATATAAACTGTAAGGTGTTAGAGACAATGGCCAAACCAGGGAGAAAAGTTAGAAGGGTATTGCAATAATGCAGTGAGAGAAGTGGTGATTGGGACTTCCCTGATAGGGCAGGTGATGGTAGATATGGTGAGAATTAGTTAGCTTTGGGTAGAAGAGTGAAAGATGACTAAAGATTTTGACTAGAGAATGTAGAAGAATGGAGTTCTCTTTACTGAATTTAGAAGACTATTGAAGAAAGAATTTTCAATGAAGTGGGGAAAAGAAATCAGAGCTCATTTTTGTCCCTGTTAAGTTTGAATGTATGTTAGATTATCTATAGAGATGTGGAGTAGGCAGTCATTTAAGTGGGATTAGAATTCAGGGAGAGACCTGGACTAGGGATAAATCTGGATACAACTAGATGGTACTTAAAAGCTATGAGGCTGGGTGAGACCTAGGGAGTGTGTAAGATGGAGAAGAGATCTGAGGTCTGAGCCTCAGAAGCACTATGTAGTTTAGATATGGGTGCAACAGATCTAATTTCTGAACATTTTGATGCTTTTTTGCCTTTTTTTTGGTTTTGAAAAAAAAAAGTTTTTACAGGAATCCTGATCTTGGCAATTAACCAGTTCCTAAAGTGTTAAGGGGGAGGCTAGGGTCAAGGATATTCGTTAGGACAGACACTTGAGGACTGGCATGCTCAATATTCTTTCCCACTCCCCACTCTTTCTGTGGAAGCTGGAATGCTATAAACTACACTTCCCAGACCCCCTTGCACCTAGGTGTCATATGTGATTTTGAATACATTAATTAGATCTACATGAGACTTCAACCAGGAATTAAGTTGGGGAGAAAGGCATATATGCCATCCATTCTGCAGATTGTACATAGCAGATACAGTGTTTTATAGCTGGTTGGTGTGGCATCAACATCCCAATTTGCACATAGCACTGAATGCTTAGCAACCCATATAACTTGTTGGAATAATTCCCTTCCTGTGACACTAGTTAGAGTAAATTCTACTCTCTGCACCTGAATTCTAACAAATTCCTTCCTGGGGTCTGATTTACTGTGTTTGTGATGTATATGTATTTATAAACTCATGGGCAGGGGATGGGGAATGTGGTGTGATATAAGTGCACATACTCAGGGTGGGAAGATATGTGTAGGGGCTCTGGAAGGCACTCCAGATGTACTCCACTAGATATGCATGTGCTTTACTAGAAGATGATGAAGTCGAAGAGGAAGACTCAAACATAGAATTCCTGAAGCCCAAGTTCCTGGGTCAACCCAGCAATGCTGTTCGTATATTCTGTGGCCCTAGAATAGGATTGGTAAAACCTTGGAAGTCTCAGCCAATTGCTGATCTCCTGGAGGTCCATGGGCACAGGCTATGGGGCCAGTACTTGCCCCCCAATTATAATCAGCTACAGGAAGACTTAGACAACAACCTTCGAATCCACCAGGCATTAAATATACAACATGCACTGATGGAGGTGAGAACAGGTTTAAGGAATGGAATACTGCCCACCAGTTTCCTCATAGCCACCCCTTCTGCCCTAATCACCTTGTCTACACTTAGGACATGCAGTGGGAGGTGCAGGATTTCTGCAGGGAACATCACTGGATAACAGATATTTATAAATTCCTGAAATCCTGGGGGCCCCAGAAGCTGGAAGACATGAGAGGCTGTCCCATCAAGAACTACATACAGCTGGTGAGCTCCCTGAATGATTGGCAGACCCGTGTCTCCAATATGCCTATTGAGTTGCTGACAAGAGGAAAGTTGCTGCTGCTTAGCTGCCACAATATGAAGGCAGAGCTGGGTGAGTACTGCTTATTTTCCCTCCTTTCCTCCTTATGTCTGTCCACATAGCTTGCTTTGTCCTTAGAATGTTCTCCAGGGACCTTTGGCACAGGGCCCTAATTGGACTTTTGAAGCCTCCCAGAGCTCCAGGACTTAGCCTGTTTCCTTTGGCATCAAATTTATGATCACTAGTGGCTCAGCTCATTCCCTATGCTCTCTAGGAATCACATTGCTGTTGCCCCACATTTTTTATTATTATGACATATAAGTAATTTAACCCAAATGTGACTTAATAGAAAGTTTAACTGCTCTTTGGGCTACTGAGTTCAGTTTCTTCACAGAGGTACTCAGGAATTTAGGGTACCCCTTCTCTGCATGTAACAGAGTGGGAATTTATGCCACAATATATATGTGTAAGCTGGGAGCAGTGGTGCATATCTGTAATCTAGTGGCCCGGGAGGCTGAGGCAAAAGGATGACAAGTTTAAGGCCAGCCTCAGCAATTTAGTGAGGCTCTATGCAAAATAGTGAGACCCTGTCTCAAAATTTAAAAAAAAAAATGGCTGGGGATGTGACTCAGTTAGCACCTCTGCATTCTATCCCTGGTACCAAAAAATTTTGTATGTGTAAACACTTACTTTCTTTAACTGATCTTATCTCACTCTTCAGTCCTAACTTCTGTGGGTAGTGATAGAAGATCATTACCTTCCCAATTAAAGAAAGTTTTTTTCATTTAAAGCAGCCACTGATCTAATTCAGTCTGTTTTGGGTATTCGGTGAATTCAAAATTCATACCACAGTTCTGGGTTTGGGGTTTCTTTGTTGTTGTTGATGTTGTTCTTAAGTGTCCTCTGTTCAATTTTCCTTCCCCAGATGCCATCTGGCACTGAGGAGGGCTGCTGGGCTGCATGCTTTTCTTTGTACAGAACTTTGTAAATCCTGGGGTCCTTGGAAGCTGGAATGATCCCCCAAACCTGCTACATCCTTGCCTGGTCCTGACATTGATGTTTCTAGTGATGCTGTGTCCTGGTTGATGTAGCTGAGATGTGTCTTCTTGGCCTAATGGGGTCACATAGTGATTACCCTTCCTATCTTGGCCCCTCCTTGGCTCCTTCTGGAATGACAGATCTTTGGGGTTTTAGTAAATCCTTCATCCAGTCTCTGTCTTGAGCTAGCCACCCCCATAGTATTTACTTGAGGGCCTCTCAACTCTCCATGCAGAAACCTCGTCCAGGTCACTGGCTGTCACTTCTCTGCTACTTTCTGAATCTCCTGCCATTTAAGACTATCGGGGACTTATAAGCTTTAGAGGTGGCTTCTTCTGCCACAACATATCACATCATGGTTTCTACTCTGTGATGGCTATTTCATGTTAGCACGAGGGCAACCCAAAAGGTGGTGGTCTCATCCCAAACTTCTATATAGAAAGTGGGACTCAACACTACTCTGCTCTCTGTTTCCTCCTCAGCTTGTCTCGGTTTCCCTCCTCTTGCTGCCTCTATCCCTATTAGGTCAAAGCCCACTTGTTGATATCCCTCAGTCTCTGAGAAATTTGGTTTTCCACCTGATATTTCCCCCTGTTTTTTCTTTTCTCCCAGGGGAAGGATGTCTTATGCTATTGTGTACTAGATAAGTACCTCAGCTAGGAGATGGTCTTGGAGAGGCTCATGATGTAAGCCAGCTATTTTTTTTCCCTAGGAAATAGGGAGGATGTTCTGTTCCCTCACTTACCCTCCAAGGATAGTGAGTAATCAATAGTATCTACTTCCTACAGAGACTAGTACTACTGGACCCATGATCCCCCAAATCTGCTTTTTTATGAAGGTGAAGAGGCCTTGGAATTAGGGCTGGGAAAGAGTGTGCCTGCCTAGCCCTCTGTGCCTGTGCTCCTTGGCAAATTGATGCACAGGCCTCATTAGGTATCTTATGGGCCACTAAAACTTGTTGCTCTTGTGCAGGGGGTTCAAGTTGGCAAGGCAGGAAAAGGGAGGGCCTGTAATTGGTCTGCTTTCTTTCTGGCCCTATTTTAGGTGGGATTTGCTTCACCTTGATACAGAAGTCTATGCTTTCTTTCTAGTTTGTTAGTTTCTTTATCCTTAGTTCAGAATCAACTGGCCCTTTGAAAGGAGTAGGTGGGAGAGACAAGCACTGAATTTAGAATCCTGGCTCAGTTTTTCACTTGCTTTGTGACTTAAGATCTATGAGCTCCTGTTTCTTTGTTTGTAACCTGGGCATGCATTCAAGGTTACAGGAAGGAGATTTATTTGTAGTGCTTCTGGCATTCAATATGGCATGCAGTAGGAATTTAGTGCATCTTAAAATTCATCTTCTTCTTTTCTGTCTACTTTCATCCTTCTTGCTGATCATATTTTATCTTCTTACCCTCTAACTCTATTCTTCTTCTTGGACCTCCTTGCACAGTGAAGAACATACTTACACTCCAGTGAATTGGTCTTGCAGGAAACTTAGGGTGATCCTTTATTACTCCCCCTCCTTAAATCTACTACATCCAAGGCCTCACAAAATCCTTTCCATTCTTCTGCCTCCCAAATATTCTCAAATCTGTTTTCCTGTCCATCTCTAGCTCCCAATGCCAAGAAAACCTATTTTATCAAACCATTGCTCTTTTATCCCATAAGGTGTCACTGTTGTACTCCCTATTTGGGTTGCACTCCTATTTGCCTTTACCTGCCTGATACTATTGGTCCAAAATTAGAACCATTGTCATGGCCCGGCTGTCACGAACGAGGGGGATACTTTGAAAAAGCATGAATGAGTTTAAATCCTGTGTTCTGTTAAATATAGAGTGTCCTTCAATAAGTTCCCTCTTGATAGGTTTTGTCAGTCTCAGCTATTGATTATCTGTCCTCTTAACTACTACTTTCTCCAAGGCTCTGAAAGTGCCGTACCCATAATGTCTCAATTATCTGCTTTCTATATTCACTTTTACACTTTCTGGTTGCAGAGATGCTACTAGGAGATAGAATTTACTTTACATAAAATGTTTTAAATGTTTATGTGTGTGTATTATATATGTACACACATATATAATGTATATGTACATTATATTTAACTATTTAATATATGTTTATAATTTGAGCAATAATAAAGCCAGGATGCCTGAGTTTGAATTCTTGCTTTAAAACTGTATGTTTTTATTTTTAAAATTTAATTAATCAATTAATTTATTTTGGGAGGTATTGGGGGCACTGGACCAACTGAGCCACATCCCCAGCCCTATTTTGTATTTTATTTAGAGACAGGGTCTCACTGAGTTGCTTAGTGCCTCACCATTGCTGAGGCTAACTTTGAACTCATGATCCTCCTGCCTCGGCCTCCCAAGCAACTGGGATTACAGGCGTGCACCACCACACCCAGCTTTATTTTTTTAATTAGAGCTTTATAGTTATAATATTAGTTGTGTTCATTCTGACAAACTCACCCATGCATAGAATACAATTTCAGTTCATAATCCCCCCTTTTCCCTCCCCTGTTCTCCTTCTTCTACTCTACAGATTTCCCTTTTGCTCATCTATTTATTTATATTAAATTGGTTCTTTTTATTTATACATAAAGGTGAAATTCCCTGTGGTATATTTATATATGCACACGACATTATTTTTTAAAGAAGTATTGCCTCCCCTTCCCATCCCTCCACTCTGCCTCTCAATCTTCTTTTTCTACACTACTGATCATCCCTATATCTTCATGATACCTATCCTTCCCTCCTGTACCAAACTGTAGGCCCACCAACAAAGTACTGATGCACCTTTTCCTGTACATCCTCACCAGCATTATTGTTATTTGTATTCTTTTGTTGTTTAAATTTTTATTTTTATATTTTAATTTAAAAACAGTTTTTAAAAATCTGTTCTAATTAGTTATACATGACAATAGAATGCATTTTGGCATTTGTACACAAATGGAGCACAACTTCTCATTCCTCTGGCTGTTCAGAGTCACTCCAGTAGTGTAATCATACATGTATATGGGGTAATAATATCTGTCTCATTCTCCCATCCTTCCCATCCCCACAACCCCTCCCCTCCCCTCGCTCCCCTCTGCACAATCCAAAATTCCTTCATTCATCGCTACTCACCTCCAAAACTGGATCAGTATCTGCTTATCAGAGAAAACATTTGGCCTTTGATTTTGGGGAGATTGGCTTATTTCACTTAGCATAATATTCTCTAGGTCCATCCATTTACCAGCAAATGACAGAATTTCATTCTTCTTTAAGGCTGAGTAATATTCCATTTCATATATACTACATTTTTTATCCATTCATACCTTGAAGGGCATCCATAGTTTAGCTATTGTGAGTTGAACTCCTATCAACATTGATGTGGCTACATCACTGTAGTATGCTGATTTTAAGTACTTTGTATATAAACAAAGGAGTAGGATAACTGGATCAAATGGCGGTACCATTCCAAGTTTTCTGAGGAATCTCCCATACTATTTTCCAGAGTGGTTTCACCAAATTTTAGTCCCACCAGCAATCAATGTATGAGTGTACCTTTTCCCCCACATCCTTGCCAACATTCATTATTGCTTGTATTCTTGATAACTGCCATTCTGACTAGAGTGAGAGGAAATCTTAGAGTAGTTTTGATTTGCATTTCTCTAATTGCTAGAAATGATGAACATGTTTTCATGTTTGCTGATTGATTGTATTTCTTCTTCTGAGAAGTGTCTGTTTAGTTCCTTAGCCCATTTATTGATGGCATTCTTTGCTTTTGGTATTCAGTTTTTAAAGTTCTTTATATATTATGGATATTAATCCCTTATTGAAGGAGTAGGTAGCTAATATTTTCTCCCAGTCTGTAGTCTCTATCCTCATGCTCTTAATCATTCTGTTGCTGTGCAGAAGCTTTTCAGTTTGATGGTATCCAACTTATTGATTCTTGGTTTTATTTCTTGCACTTGGGGGTCTTGTTAAGAAAGTTGGTGCCAGCACTTATATGATGGAGTGGTTGACACTATGTTTTCTTCTAGCAGTTGCAAGGTTTCTGGTCTAATTCCTAAGTCTTTTATCGATATCTATTTGGATTTTCTGCAGGGTGAGAGATAGGGGTCTACTTTCATTTTTCTACTAATAGCTATCCAGTATTCCCACATCTTTTGTTTAAGAGATTGTCTGTTCTCCAAAAACATTTTTGGAACCTTTGTCAAGTATCAGATGGCTGTAGGTATGTGGATTTGTCTGTGTGTCTTCTATTCTGTTCCATTGGTCTTCACGTCTATTTTGATGCCAATATCATGCTGGTTTCGTTGCTATAGCTCTGTAGTATAATTTCAGATCAGGTAATGTGATGCCTCCTGCTTTGCTATTCTTTCTCAGTATTGCTTTGGTTATTCTGGGTCTCTTATTCTTCCAAATGAATGTAAGAATTGTTTTTTCTCATTCTGTGAAGAATTCATTGGTATTTTCATGGGGATTGCACTGAATCTATATATTTCTTTGGATACTATGGCCATTTTGACAATATTAATTCTGTCTATCCAAGAATGTGGAAGATCTTTCCCTCTTGTACAGTCTTCTTCAATTTCTTCCTTCAACGTACTACAATTATCACTGTAGAGTTTTTTTTACCTCCTTAGTTAGATTAATTCCCAACTATTTCATTATTATGTTTTTTAGGTTACTGTGAATAGGGTGGTTTTCCTGAGTTCTTCCTCAGCTGAATCAATATTGGAATGTAGGAAAGCTATTGATTTTTATGGGTGTTGATCTTGTATTTTGCTTGTATTTTGCTGAACTTCTAATCTCTGGAAGTCTACTGTTGGAGTTTTTTTTGGATCTTCTAGATACAGGATCATGTCATTGGCAAAGAAAGATAGTTGGACTTCTTTTCCTATTTGTATCCCTTTGATTTTCTTTTCTTGCCTCCTGGTTTTGTCTTATGTTTTGAGGACTACATTGAATATAAGTGGTGAGAGTGGACATCCTTGTCTTGGTCCTCATTTAAAAGAAAAGGTTTTTAGTGTTTTTCTATTCAGTATGATAATAGCTTTGGGTTTTTCATAAATGGCCTGTACAATGTTGAGGAAGGTTCCTTCTCCAGCATATGAATGTGTACTTTTTAATATGAGTGGGTACTGGATTTAATCAAAGGCCTTTCCCCCATCTATTGAGATGCTCATGTGATTCTTGTCCTAATTCTGTTTAAGTGATGAGTTACATTTATTGATTTACATATGTTGAACCAAACTTACATCTCTAGAATTAAACCTATTTGATTATGATGTGTTGTCTTCTGTATGTGTTTTTTAATCAGTTTGCTAATATCTTATTAAAGGTATTTGTATCTATGTTCATCAGGAATACTGGTCTGTAGTTTTCTTTCCTTGATGCACTTTTGTGTGGTTTTGGTATCAGGGTTATACTGGTTTCATACAATGTATTTGGCCGTTCCCTTTCAATTTCATGCAATAATTTGAGAAAGACTGGTGTTAGTTCTTCTGTAAAGGTCTGGTAGAACTCAGTTGAGAATCCATCTGGTCCTGGGCTTTTCTTTTTCGGAAGGTTTTAAATTTCTGTTTCAATTTCATTACTTGATAGTGGTCTGTTTAGGTTTTATTTTCCTGGTTCCATTTAGGCAGGTCATATGTGTCTATAAATTTGTCAATGTTGTCTAGATTTTCCAGTTCACTGGAGTATAAATTTTCAAATAGGTTCTAATTACCCTTGGAATTTCAGTAGAGTCTATAGTAATATCTCCTTTGTTTAATTTTATTGATTTGGGTCTTCTTTTGCCCTCTTTTGGGTTAGTCTGGCTAATGGTTTAATAATTTAATTTATCTTTTTTGGAGCAACAACTCTTCACTGCATTGATCTGATGCATTGTTTTTTTTTTATTCTCAATTTTGTTAATTTCTGCTCTGATCATAATTATTTTCTTATTTTACTGGTTTTGTAAACAGTTTGTTCTTTTTCTAAGGCCTAGAGGTGAAGCATAAGCTTATGTATTTGGGATCTCTCTATTTTTTTTTAATGTAGGCTCTTGGTTGTATAAATTTTCCTCTTAGAACTGCTTTCATATTGTCCCAGAGATTTTTTTATATGTTGTTATCTCTGTTCACTTTCATTTCTAAGAATTTCTTGATTTCTATTCATTTCTTCTTTGATCATTATTCTTTAATTATTTTTTGGTATCCATGTGTTTATGTTGTTTCTATTATCTTTATTCCTGATGATTTCTAGCTTCATACCATTATGATCTGATAGGATGCATGGGATTATATTAATTTTTTTTTTGCTAAGATTTTTTTTTATGGCCCAGAAATGGTCCATTTTGGAGAAAGTTCCATGAGCTGCCGAGAAGATGGTAAAAGTGAGATATTCTGTAGATGTCTGTTAGGTTCATTTGCTTTATGGTATTATTTAGGTTGGAGATATCTTTATTGATGTTATGTTTTGATAACCTATTAGTGATAATAATATAGTATTATTGTGTTGAGTTCTACGTTAGATTTAATGACATGGAGGGTTTCTTTTTTTGGGTGGGGGTAATTGGATGCATGCTTGATATCTGCTTTATCAGATGAGAAAATAGCTCCCCCCTTATTATTCTGGGAATCTGTATGCACAGAATATTTTTTTCCCAACCTTTTACCTTCAGCCTGTGGTGTCTTTCCTTATGAGTCTCCTGTAAACAACTGTCATGTTCCTCATGACTAAAACATTCAGGGTCACTCCAGGTGAACTGGGCTGCTCGAAATAACCACACAGAGACAGAGATACCTTTTTCTTTGGGGTCCTGTGAAGGCTCCTCTGACCTTAAGGGTCCCCAGATAGAGAGCAAGCGAATGCTGAACTCTTTTATTGAGGAGAAGCCATTCAAATGAGGCAAGGGGTCAGGTTTCAGGTGGTTGAGTCTAGCTTCATGATGTCTGCTGTCAACAGGTTGACTGACATCTAAGAAGGCCACACCCAAAGGCAGAGGGAGAGAAGGGGACACCAAAGTGTTTCCATGGAACATTCTATCCCAAACAGGGCAAAGGGGTTAATATCACAAAGGAACAGGTGAGTGTAGCTCAATCCTTGGGGCGACACGCCTATGTCTGAAGATGCATCCTCAAACTTCCAAGACCAGGGCAATGTCCAGTTCACTATGAGATGTAGTGACAGTCAAAGCCTCTCCTCTATGGGAAGGAGAATGTGAATCATTCAGACTGGTTCCCCACAAACAACATATAGTTTGATCCTGTTTTTTGATCCATTCTGCTAATTTATGTCTTTTAACTGGGGGGTTAAGACCCTTAACATTCAGTGTTAGTATGGATATGTGTTTGTGTTTTCCTGCCATTTTCTTTTTTTGCTGTATTTAATACTGTCCTAATTCTCCTTTAAAAGATTATTAATTTCATTCCCACATTTGGGATCTTTGGGATTTGTTTTTGAGTTCCTCTGTGTGCATTTTATCTCTGAGTATTCTTTGTAGTGTTAGCTTGGTGCTCATGAATACTTTGAGTCTTATCATGGAAAGCTTTATTTCCCCCTCAAATTTGCTGGTGTACTAACCTTGGCTGATGTATTAACTTTGTTTCCTTTTATAACTTGGAATATCTCATTCCAGGCCATCCTTGATTTTTAGGATCTGATTTGAGGTATTAGAAGTGAGCCATATTGGTTTGCCTCTAAATGTGACCTTTTCTTCTTGTGGTCTTTAATATTCTTTCCTAATTTTCCATGTTAGGCATTTTGATTATGATATGTCTTCTAGAACTTCTTGTTTGAATAGGTCTATTTGGAGTCTTGCAAGCTTCCTGGATGTGTGTGTGTGTGTGTGTGTGTGCTTGCGTGCGCACCTCTCATTTATGATATGGGATAAATTTTCTATAACTATCTCCTTGAAAATTTTCTTTATTCCTTTAGCTTGTATTTCCATGTTGTATTCTATCCCAGTGATTCTCAGGTTTTGTGTCTTGATGTTGTCCCAGATTTCTTTTATCTTCTGATTATGTTCTATTATTTTTTTCCCTTTATTATTTTGTGTACTCAAATTCATGTGTCTGTCTTTAGGGCCTGAAGTTCTGTCTCAAGGGCTGAAGTTCTATTTTCTACATGATCTAATTTGTTAGTGATAATTTTAAGTAAATTTTTAATTTGGTTTATTGTATCATTTTTATGAGTTCTAATTGTTTTCTTTTTACTATTTCTATTTCTTTATTGAAGTGGTCTTTCATCTCCTGTATTTTGCTATCTTTTTTCTTTCCTTAGTTCTTCCTTTAGTTTATTGAAATTAAAAAAAAATTTTTGTAGTTGTAGATGTACATCATTCCTTTATTTTATTTGTTTAGTTTGATGTGGTGCTGAGGGTGGAACCTAATGCAAGGCAAGCGCTCTGCCACTGAGCTATAGCCCCAGCCCTTATTGAACATTTTAATAATCAGTGTTTTAATAATCTTTCTCTGGGATTTTATCACATCACTATCAGTGGGATCCTTCATTGGGGAATTGTGAATTTTGGGGGGAGATTTGTTTGCTATTTCCTTATGTTTTCAGAGTTCTTGTACTTGTGATCAGTTGAGATGGATTTCCTTTCCTCTTTTTTATATTTGTCCTTTTGTTTGTAATTATCTTTTTGTCTTGGAGGTCTTTGTTTTTGATATATGAGGAGATGTCAAAGGGTCAGACCTGAGTTTCCTAATTGTTCTTCCTTTGGTCCTTGTTTTGGTTTGAAGCTTTTGTCTCCTCCTTTCTTTGAGTTGGAGAATGTCAATGCTCTGGTCAGGTTAAATTGTGTGTAGGGTGAGATTCACTGTTGCTTGTTTGAGATGTAGTTATTTCTCAGCTGCAGGATCTCTACTCTGTGATCTTGAAGTGTCACAATCTCTTTCCAGGCCCGCTTAGAGGGGGACTCAGGAGTGGTACTAATATCAGCAACAGATGTTCACCTTTAAGATAAATATCTGGTGTCTACTTTGACATCTGTAACACTAATTGCTGCATGTATAGGAATAATAGTGGGGTCAGCATTTGACCACAGTACCAATAATTAAAAACCATGAATTACATTTGACAGTAGGTTGTCCAGTATATTAATAGTCACACCAACTTGAATGGGGTAGGAATTACATAGTCTAATCATTAGTTTGGGTTTTTTTTTTGGGGGGGGGGTACCAGGGATTGAACTCAGGGGAACTCAACTACTGAGCCACATCCCCAGCCCTGTTTTGTGTTTTATTAGAGACAGGGTCTCACTGAGTTGCTTAGCACCTTGCTAAATTGCTGAGGTTGGCTTTGAATTCCTTATTCTTCTGCCTCTGCCTCCTGAGCCGCTTGGATTACAGGCATGTAGTTTGGGTTTTTATCACTTCTATTCTTTGTATTAAAATGTAGCTGGAGATTAATTTGTGCATGAAGCCAGGTGTGCTGTCTTTTGGTTAATTTAGTTTAGCAATAGAGTTTCTATCTGTAAACCTGTAGTATCCCTATAGTTTCCTAGCACCTCACAGAGTAGGGCAAAACAAACGATATTAAAAACTAATACAAATAGTATACAGCATTAAAATAAATACCCTCTCTCTACTATGACATCTACAACATTAATTACCACAAAACCCAGGAATGGTGGGGTCAGTAATTGTCAACAATGAAAACAATAATCATGAACTAGATCTAGCATTAAAGCAAACAGCAGGTGTCAATTATGTCATCCATAGCAATAATGATTGTATCAGTATTAATAGTGGAAGCAGGAGTTATAGAAGCCAATTAGTTCCGAAAAATGGTAAAAATACAGTTAATTAGGGAAAAATAAAAAGTGCTAGGAAGGTAGAAAAGAATGTACAATCTGAAAATGTGAATAGAGAGAATGCAGAAGAGATGTAGCAGGTGATATTTATAAGGAAGGAGGGGAAAATTAGAAGTAGTAAAGGGAGCGTGGAAAAGAGAACAATAGAATCTGGCTATTAGCAAAAGATAAGAGAGAAAGCCAAGAGAAACGAACAAATGAAAACCATATAAAACAAAGCAAAAATGTACAAACCAAAAACCCTAACCCTCAAAATACAAGGCAAGGAAAAATGACTACATTAAAAAATGCTAAAAATGAGGAAAAAAGGTGTTTGTATATATTGCCACTAACCAAGATTTTTAATGAAAAATGAAGGAAATGTCTCCACTGAGGTAGTCAAACTGTTTGAATATGGATGGTCACTGACTGTACCCAGCTGTCTTTCTTTCCATTTCTTCTTGAGCTGTGTACTGAAAGAAAGAGAACAGGAGTAGGGGTTGTTAACCCCTTCCTGTTTTTGCTTTGTTCTCTGAGCTGCCAGTTGGAGTGACCTAAGACTGAAGCTGTTTGCTTCCCTTCTCACTGGTATGAGATGGGATGGATTAGGAAGTACTGTCAGTGGAGTTTTGTCCATATAGACCAGGTCTGTGCACTCCCAGGCTTCCGCACAGTTCTGTGAGGGAAGTTCCATCAGGTGTGGCTTAGGTCTAAACAGGCCTCAGGGGCTTTGTTGGGTGGTTTCTGTTTCAACACACCCTGAGGGCTTGACGGTGGCTGATCTCTGATGGCAGTCTGAATCTCATAGCCTCTCAAGAATTCCATTCATGGGGCAGGGGAACTAATCCTCTACTCCCAGTGCTGCCCACAAACACAACCTTCCAGGAGTTAATCCCTGAATCTATTCACACTCACCTGTTTAGATTTTTGACTCACTTCAACTAGTCACATGAATTACCAGACTCAAAGGAGAAGTGAGTTGGGCTTCTCTTTGGTTTTCCAACTTGACTCCCCCTGGATACAGTCATTTTTTGTGCCTATTTCACGTACGTTTTGCTAGGCCACTACATGGCAGTAATTGCAGTGATTGCTCTAATCTCTCAGCTGGCTCCTGCAGCAGCAGCTACCAGCAAGGCTGCCTCAAGATGGCTCCTGCCTCAGCTCTCCTTGACCAGTTGAGAAACAGTGATTTTCAAGCACCAGTGCATGGTGTAACCTCTGGATCTGCTAAGTTCCAGCTGCTTTTTTTTTTGATCCCAGGTTTTCCCATAGCAAATCTGTTTCTCTGTGTTCTCCTTCCTTCGTGATGAATTAGATAGAGCCTCTATTGCTGCTGCACTGTGCTGGTGCTACAGAAGGCTCAACTTTAATTCTTTCCTTTTTGTTTGTTGTACCCAAACTTCTGAGCCCCTAAGACACTTTGAATGTTCAATATTTAATTTTAGTGAAATCCATCCTTCATCCACTTCTCTGAGAAGCAATACTCCTCTTGCTTGAATCTTGAGCCACAGAACAACTAGGAGTACAGCCTTCATCTACTCCCTGTATAATGTTGATCAAATTTCTTAACCTCTCTGAGTCTCAATTTGCTTATTTGAAAAATAAGGACAGTAACAATATTTATCTCAAAGGGAATATGTGAGGATAAAATGGGTTAATGCAGTACTTGAAATGTTGTCTGGTATATAATGAGTACCCTATACTGAATTTGGTGATATACTGTGTTTCTATATTTTATTTTGCTGTTCTGTGCATATTTCAGCATCTCTGAACTTAAGTGTCTTATGATTGATGGCATGTCAGAGTTTAGATTGCATCTTTTTTCTTTTTTAGTTATATATAAAATAATGTGTTGGGTTTTGGTTTTTTTTTTTTTTTGACAATTAGTGATACCTTAGATTTTGATGAAGTATCATATGGGGTATTATTCCTGCCTTCTGAGACAGTGAAGTTGTTTGTATTACTAAGGGCAGCTTCCAAGATTATTTTCTGACCCCATGTCCTTTTTTCCTTTAATCCTTAAAAGCAAAAGGCAGATTACACATTCTTTTTAATACTTTCTCTTCTAGAGCAGTCAGACTCCAAAAGAGTATTGATAGGGCCCCTGCTATTCATGAACATGTCATCTCCATGACCTTGAAAATACTGTTTCATCTACTCAGAGCACCAACACTACACAACACATCCATCTCCAATGTTCTCCTCTCTGAGGAGGTCTTACCAAGTTCGTTCAGGCCCCCTCTCTTTTACTATGCCAGGTTGGTAAAACAACCTGGACACTCACAGATGATTTATCTCCTTCTAAGTACCCACTTGTGATCATTCATTTATATATCTGTCTCTGCTATTATATTATGAACAAATTTTTTGTCTTGCCCATTCACTTTCGTCTACCAATGTGGAACACTGCACTCCTTGCTCAGTGTCTAGCCACTGAATAGCAGCTGGCTAGACACTGAGCATGAAGTGCAGTAAGCATTCAGTGAGTGAGGAAATGAGTTCATGGTTTGGCCTCCCCTTCAGCCCACTCCCACTCGGGACCCATGACACTCCCAATATGTTTCTTTTTCATGCATCCCCTAACACCAGACTCTCCTGTCTCCAGAATCCAAGCTGGGCAGCACGAGGAAGGATATTCTTGCACAGGTTCAGAATGAAAGCCGGATCCGAAGTCAGAAACTAATGACAGAGCTTGCAGATTTCGTGCAAGTGTTCCAAATCATCAACTCAGACATTCATGCCATTGCCCGGTGCTGCCAGAAGGTAGGTTCTTCCCATCTGTCTGTCCCAGCTTATCCAAGGCCCATCCTTCCCAGAAGCTCAGGAAACTCTTCAGGTCTCTGCTGAACTTCCTAAAGGGCTTGATGTTCTTATGTATTCACATAAATGATCTGTCTTTGCTAATTCTTGCCCTGTTCACATGGCACATAGTTTCCTGGTGTCTGGAGGAGATACTAGTGTAAGGAAAAAGATAGGATCTTGCTTTCAGAGATATTGTTCTGCTTTCTGTGACAGCTAGTCAGATAGGACAATGTTGCCCTGTCATTAGGGTTATGATCTGGTGGGTAAGAAACTGCCTCAGAGAGTCCTGGGTCAGAGGGGGATCTGATCCCATATTGTCCCTGATTCCATTTGTTGAAAGGCAGCAGCTTGTCCTAAAGCCTCTACTCCAGAAGGCAGGAATGCTGTTTGAGGATGGGCCTAAAGAGTTTCACAGGGTTGTGGGGGTACTGGTCTCATACTGTAATCCCTGCAGTTGAATGAAGCCAATGAACAGTACATCCAGCTGGAGGAGAGAATGGAATATATCCAGTCACTCCTGGAACTCATCCGCAACCATTTTAGCTTCTATAGTGCTGAGAATGAGAAATTGGACATCTCGGTAAGAGGGCATTTCAGGGAGTCAACCATCCCACCTGGTCCCCATCCTCCACAACCACGTCTATGCCACTTCCCTCTGCTTGTTCCACAGCTTCTGGATATGTGGGAGGCATTTCAGTTTGAGAGAAGCCAGGCCTCAGAGATCCTGCTCAGCAAGCAACATGCCATTGTGCCCAAGCTACAGCAGCTGATGGCAGCAGCATTGGCAGAGTTAGAAGGTCTGCTGCAGAAAGCCCTGTCTGGTCCCTTCATGGACCCTGAACAAGAGCAAAGGAGCATTGAGAACCAGCTTATTGCTTTGGAGCATCAGTACCAGGACACAGTCATCCGCCTCAATGAACTACACCATGCCTATGTGACCTTCACTGGTACTGAGGACCGCCCCGCCC
>NW_026000174.1:19474058-19499274 GCF_001458135.2 Marmota marmota marmota
CATTGTCCCATGATCAGTCTCTAACTGAGATAAGTTAGGACTCAGTCATATGTCCTGTGTGATTCTAAGCAAGTCTTAGGAATCATATACCTTCATTGGTCTCTTTTATAAATGAACAAAACCTTCATATATTGGGTATTTTAGGTATTGTACTTAGGTGGGAATATAGAGGGCTCAGTCTGGTAGGGAAGGCAAACAGTTGAATGTTTCATTAGAATGTGACGGAGCTAAATACTGTGCAGGAGAATTTTGTGCCATCACTGTAGAACTAAGCCTTTGTGTAGTTTTGTTCAATGTAGTTCTATATGAAGGAGCAGCCCCCCCCCAAAGGAATAATGTCTTTTTATATATTTTTTTTAGATATATATGACAGTAGAGTGTATTTTGACATATTATACATACATGGAGTACAACCCATTCCAATTAGAGTCCTACTTTTGTGGTTGTACATGATGTGGAGTTACGCTTTGTGAATTCATAAATGAGCAAAGGAAAGTAAAGTCCAATTCATTCTACTGTCTTTCCTATTTCCATACCTTTCCCTTCCCTTCATTCCCCTTTGTCTAATCCAGTGAACTTCTATTCTTCCCTCTCTACCCTCCCTTTTTGTGGGTTAGCTTCCACATATCATAGAACATTTGGCCTTTGTTTTTTGGGGGACTGGCTTGTTTCATTTAGCATGATATTCTCCAGTTCCCTTCATTTCCTGGCAAATGCCATAATTTCAATCTTCTTTAAGACTGAGTAATATTCCATTGTGTATATGTACCACATTTTCTTTATCAATTCATCTGCTGAAGGGCACCTAGCTTGGTTTCATAGGTTACCTATTGTGAATTGAGCTGCTATCAACATTGATATGGTTGCATCAGTACAGTATGCTGATTTTAGGTCTTTTGGGCATAGACCAAGGAGTGGGATAACCAGATCAAATGGTCATTCCATTCCAAGTTTTCTGAGAAATCTCCAGCTGCTTTTCAGAGTGGTTTCACCAATTTTCAGTCCCACCAGCAATGTATATCTTTTCCTTCACATCCTTGCCAACATTTATTGTTGCGTGTATTCTTGACAATCGCCATTCTGACTAGAGTGAGATGGAATCTCAGTGCAGTTTTAATTTGCATTTCTCCAATTGCTACAGATAATTAAATATTTTTTCATGTATTTGTTGACCAATCATATTTCTTCTTCTGTGAAGTGTCTGTTCCTTTGCCTATTTATTTATCAGTTTATTTGTTTTTTCGGTGTTAAGTTTTTTTGAGTTATTTATATATCTTGGAGATTAATGCTCTCTTTTAAGTGCAGGTGTTAAAGATTTTCTCCAATTCTGTAGGATCTCTCTTCATATTCTTGATTATTTCCTGCCGCTTTCCTGGCGACTAAACACTCAGACCTTTTAGCCCACCCAGGGACATCATTCCCCGGGTTTCTTGCACCTAAAACACTCAGGGGTCACTCCAGGTAAACTGAAATAACTGGGCCCGAGAAATAACCACACAAGAGACAGAAATACCTTTTTCTTTGGGGGTGTTGTGACAGCTTCTCTGACCTTAAGGGTCTGCAGAAAGGGAGAGAGAGAGAGCCCACACGTGCTGACCCCTTTTATTCAGGAGAAGCTATTCAAATGAGGCAAGGAGTCAGGTTTCAGGGGGCTAAGTCTAGCTTCATGATGTCTGCTGTCAGCAGTTGACTGACATCTAGGAAGGCCACACCCAAGGGCAGAGTAAGAGAAGGGAACACAGAAAGGGGGTTTCCATGGAACATTCTATCCCAAACAGGGCAAGGGGTAATATTACAAAGGAATAGGTGAGCATAGCTCCACCCATGGGGCTGTAGGAAGGCACATCCATGCATGAGACACAGTCGCTGGAACCCTAGAAGACCTGGGCTATCCAGCTGCCACACCTTTCAGCAGAGTCAGACCCAGTCACATGCTGGTTTGGCCTCCCACAGTTTCCTTTGCTGTGAAGAAGATCTTAGTTTGATACCATCTCACTTATTGATTCTTGATTTTACTTTTTGTGCTTCTGGCGTATTATTGAGGAAGTCGGTTCCTGAGCTGACGTGATAAACATTTGGGCCTACTTTTTCTTCTATTAGATGTAGGGTCTCTGGTTTAATTCCTAGGTCCTTGATTCACTTTGATTTGATTTTTGTGCACGGTAAGAGATAGGAGTTCAGTTTCATTCTACTACATATGGATTTCCAGTTTTCACAGCAACATTTGTTGAAGAGGCTATCTTTTCTCCAATGTATGTTTTTGGTGCCTTTGTCTAGCATGCGATAACCACATTTATGTGGGAATGTCTCTGTGTCTTCTAAAGAACGACGTCTTGATGTTACAGTAGCCAATATGGTCTAGAGGGAAGGCTGCTGAGGGCCTCACCAGCCCACCAAATAGGACAGATGTGTTGATTTAGCCCTTCTATACAGTCAAGCAGGTAGGCTAGTTCCCATCTGTAAAACAAAACAAAACAAAAACAAAAAACATTGTGGGCTGGAGTTTCTTTTTTCAGATTTATCTCTTGGAAAGACACATTATTTGTGAGTTGCTCCTTGGCCAACTACCAACTACTACCATATCTTCCTGTGAGCATCCCCAATCTCAGGGCTGTTTGGTCAGATAAGATAGAGGACACTCTAGAACCACTCTCAAGCTTCTTTAGCAGTATAGTGAGAGGCCCTTAGCATATACTCTTACCTGATGTGGACCACAAACCTTGACCTTTTCTGAAAGGGGCTGGGATAATTTGTGAAAAATCACAGTAGAGAATTCAGGCCTTGTGGTTTTAGGCCCAAAAAACCCAACAGCATTGCTTTTACTTCTTTCCTCCATCCCTATATCCTCACCAAACTCCCAGTTAAAATGACCTAGGATTTTAGATCCAGGTGGTTTAATAACTACCCACAAACTTTAAATCATGGTTCTTCTGTTTTAGTCATTACTTTTAGAATTTGCTTTATTTTATAACCATGTGAACAACTATTTTGACATATGAGGTTTACTGGTTTTGTTTACTTACTACCATTTATTTTCTTCATTCTCACACATTCTTTTATTCCTTTCCTCTGAGTTCTAGATAAAAGTTATGAGCTTGTATTATAAACTTCTATCTTCTATGTATATAGTTTATCTTTTTCATTGTATTTTAAAGTACCCACTTATTCTATATGGATGCATGCTTATGTATACATGTTCATGAATGCAAGTGGGTGTTTATGTGTGTGTATACATGCTTATGTATCCTAGCTATATTTGCTGAAGATGACAAAAGCAAAGATACTCCACTAGCAAGAGCCACGTTGTGCTCAGATCTATTTCTAATACTGTTTCCCACTGAAAGGAACCAGGGCTACTCAGAGTAATGGATGATTCTGAGAACTGTGGTAGGGAAGGTACAAGATGAGTCTGGAGTATCTTTTATACCAGAAAGTAAGGAAGTGTTAGATTAACAAAGTGATGGTAGCTTGTCACAAGGATATGGGAGGGATGTCAACAGGCCAAATCTGAGACAATCTGAGCAACTAAGTAATATAGTAACAAATTCTAAATTATCAAAAAACTCCAGTAATTTATTATACATAGTAATATTAAATAAGTAAATAAAGATAAATAAGTATAGATTCGTGCTTACAGTAGAATACCAAGAGCTAACTGGCAAATGTGAAGAGAGGGCTGGAGTGGTAACATTCTGTAACTGTTACTGGAGTAAAGATCTGGTTAATCAAAGCAAAAGACAAAGGGTTAGCTGGGTACATCAGTACTCACCTGTAATACTAGTGTCAGGAGGTTGAGGTAGGAGAATTTCAAGTTCAAAGCCAGCCTGGGAAACTTAGCAAGACCTTATCTCAAAATTGAAAAATAAGGAGGGTTGGGGATATAGGTCAGTGGTAGAGCACCGTGGGTTCAATTCTCAGTAATAGGGGAGAGGGGCTTAATTTGTTGAGGCAGGGAAAGTTACTATTAGAAAAGCCAGCTCAACAAGAAGAAAGAGGACTACTATTACAGAGTCATTCTTGCTAGGAGACTGACTGAGTGTGGCTTATATTGGTGGTTGGTGGGTGTGCCCAGACTGGTGAGCACCTTCCAGCTTCAAGAGGGCTGGATGATACATATCTTATCCTGATTACTTAGCCATGAGGTGTTTTCGGTTTCTATAAGTCTCAAAAACAAAGACCATTATTTCTTTTGGNGTTCCGGAGCACCCCACTATTGCTGGAAATTCCTAACAAGATATCCTTTAGCCGTCCTGACTTGCCATACTCCCACACAGTGAAGCAGCACACGGGGGTAATGCACTCCCCTCGCCGCCATCTTCCCACTCTCGTCTCTGTGTCTTCTAAAGAACGACGTCTTGATGTTACAGTAGCCAATATGGTCTAGAGGGAAGGCTGCTGAGGGCCTCACCAGCCCACCAAATAGGACAGATGTGTTGATTTAGCCCTTCTATACAGTCAAGCAGGTAGGCTAGTTCCCATCTGTAAAACAAAACAAAACAAAAACAAAAAACATTGTGGGCTGGAGTTTCTTTTTTCAGATTTATCTCTTGGAAAGACACATTATTTGTGAGTTGCTCCTTGGCCAACTACCAACTACTACCATATCTTCCTGTGAGCATCCCCAATCTCAGGGCTGTTTGGTCAGATAAGATAGAGGACACTCTAGAACCACTCTCAAGCTTCTTTAGCAGTATAGTGAGAGGCCCTTAGCATATACTCTTACCTGATGTGGACCACAAACCTTGACCTTTTCTGAAAGGGGCTGGGATAATTTGTGAAAAATCACAGTAGAGAATTCAGGCCTTGTGGTTTTAGGCCCAAAAAACCCAACAGCATTGCTTTTACTTCTTTCCTCCATCCCTATATCCTCACCAAACTCCCAGTTAAAATGACCTAGGATTTTAGATCCAGGTGGTTTAATAACTACCCACAAACTTTAAATCATGGTTCTTCTGTTTTAGTCATTACTTTTAGAATTTGCTTTATTTTATAACCATGTGAACAACTATTTTGACATATGAGGTTTACTGGTTTTGTTTACTTACTACCATTTATTTTAAATACCACATCTTTTAATTCCTTCCTCAGATGGCTTAGAATATTTCTCTGAGTATTTTTTCAAAGAAGGGAGTTGTAGACATTAAAATTGTTGTGCTCCTTATATGCTGAGAATGACATTAAAATGTCACAACTTAGTTAAATATTGACTTTTGAAATCACAGATTTGTTTTCAAACTTTGATACTGAATCATTGACTTCCAACATTTAGCATTGGATCAGATATATCTGGTATCAGTCTGATTTTTCTTTTGTATCAATTTATCAATTCCTTTATAATTATATGTGCTATGGTCTCTTTATAGAATTTTTTACTGTATGTTGACTTTACTAGATCTCTTTCATTTATTTTCTTCATTCTCACACATTCTTTTATTCCTTTCCTCTGAGTTCTAGATAAAAGTTATGAGCTTGTATTATAAACTTCTATCTTCTATGTATATAGTTTATCTTTTTCATTGTATTTTAAAGTACCCACTTATTCTATATGGATGCATGCTTATGTATACATGTTCATGAATGCAAGTGGGTGTTTATGTGTGTGTATACATGCTTATGTATCCTAGCTATATTTGCTGAAGATGACAAAAGCAAAGATACTCCACTAGCAAGAGCCACGTTGTGCTCAGATCTATTTCTAATACTGTTTCCCACTGAAAGGAACCAGGGCTACTCAGAGTAATGGATGATTCTGAGAACTGTGGTAGGGAAGGTACAAGATGAGTCTGGAGTATCTTTTATACCAGAAAGTAAGGAAGTGTTAGATTAACAAAGTGATGGTAGCTTGTCACAAGGATATGGGAGGGATGTCAACAGGCCAAATCTGAGACAATCTGAGCAACTAAGTAATATAGTAACAAATTCTAAATTATCAAAAAACTCCAGTAATTTATTATACATAGTAATATTAAATAAGTAAATAAAGATAAATAAGTATAGATTCGTGCTTACAGTAGAATACCAAGAGCTAACTGGCAAATGTGAAGAGAGGGCTGGAGTGGTAACATTCTGTAACTGTTACTGGAGTAAAGATCTGGTTAATCAAAGCAAAAGACAAAGGGTTAGCTGGGTACATCAGTACTCACCTGTAATACTAGTGTCAGGAGGTTGAGGTAGGAGAATTTCAAGTTCAAAGCCAGCCTGGGAAACTTAGCAAGACCTTATCTCAAAATTGAAAAATAAGGAGGGTTGGGGATATAGGTCAGTGGTAGAGCACCGTGGGTTCAATTCTCAGTAATAGGGGAGAGGGGCTTAATTTGTTGAGGCAGGGAAAGTTACTATTAGAAAAGCCAGCTCAACAAGAAGAAAGAGGACTACTATTACAGAGTCATTCTTGCTAGGAGACTGACTGAGTGTGGCTTATATTGGTGGTTGGTGGGTGTGCCCAGACTGGTGAGCACCTTCCAGCTTCAAGAGGGCTGGATGATACATATCTTATCCTGATTACTTAGCCATGAGGTGTTTTCGGTTTCTATAAGTCTCAAAAACAAAGACCATTATTTCTTTTGGTGGTTCCTGCGCTGATTAGCTACGTATTTATTATACAATGGACCAGAAAGAGATGGGGATAACTACCCCAAGGTCCTCTTGACTGTCAAACTCTTGGTAAGGAAAGAGAACATCCTTTCTTTATACACACTATAAACTCCTGGCAATTAAATTAAAACATCCTTCCTCAGCTATGTGAAACAAAGGCACAAAAACATCCCAATGCTTGATTTCATAGACCATCATAATAAATATTGGATCAAGTAAGGATCATCAATGGATGACAAATCTGGGGCAAGTTTGATGAGGAGCAGAATTAAAACCATTTTAGAGTCAAGCCTGAATGACTGAGGAAGCAAAAGAAACAGTAATTAATTAGTGGAGAAATTCAGCAATTTAATCAAAATTAAGATCACCAGTGAAAAGCAGGCATATGTCTCCTGATATCATACAGGAAGGAGGACACACATCACCTATGCTGTGGTGCAGCTGAGAATTGAATAACATCATGAAAAAAAATCATAAAAATACAGTTTGAAGAACTTTCTAGTAACAAAAAAAGGAAGAATGAGGACTATATGGTATTTCAAAAATGTTTGTTACAAAAGACAAAAACTATGGAAATGTTCCAGATTTAAAACTTAAAAGACATGACAAATAAGAGCAATATTTGACCCTAAATTATATATTATACCTGAGGGGAATCAGTGCTATAGAGAATATTATTAATTGACAAAATCGGAATGAGGAATATAAAAATATTGTAGTTGTGATATATTAATTAATTAAAATTAATTTAACTCAATAACTTAGTAAGGCCCTAAGCAACTTAGTGAGACCCTGTTTCAAAAAATAAATAAATAAATAAAATTAAAAAGGCTAGGGATGTAGCCCAGTATTAGAGTGCCCTTGAGCTTAATCCCCAGTAAAAAAAATTAATTTGATAATCATCTTATGATTATATAAGATAGTATTCTTATTCTTAGAAAGTACACACTTTGGGCATACATTTTGGGATAAAGGGATAGCCAAGATTTATGTAACTTATCCTTAAATAGTTCAGAAAAAAATTTGTATTTGTGTTCTCATGCCCATATACATAGAGAGCATGTGAACACAAATAATAAAGTAAATGGTTAAATTTTAATAAGTCTACCCAAAATTATTCACTTGAGTATTTTTCCTTGTAAAACTGAAATTTTTGAAATCCTTTCCAGATAAGACATTTTAAAATGCAATGGAAATTACTGAATAGATAATATGAAAATGTTCACAGAAAAAAGAGAGAGAGAAATGTGCTAATTCAGTAGCTTGCGAGATGAATGGAGGAAATAATTGCCAATGGCAAACACAATAAGGAGCTTCACTATTTATCCCTATGCAGGCCAGATTTTCTTTCATAGTTATCTCCCTGGACTTGCCTTAGGCTATTCATTCACTTATTCATTCACTCAGCAGATATTCGTTATATGCCTGCTGTGTATAGGCTTGAAGTACATTAAGGAACAAATGACAAATCCCCATTTTAGTCGGAAGAAAAAGACAACAAATAATAAACATAAGATAAAACTAAATTATGTAGTGTATTAGAAAGTGATAAGTGATCCAGGGAAGAAAAAAACTGTTGAGAATGCTAGGAAGGGAAGATAGCAGTTTTTATGGGACAGTTACATAGTCCTCATCATGAAGGTGCTATATGAGCAAGGACTTGGAGCTGGCATGAGCATGAGCTGTGTTATTCTCTGAGGGAATAGTGTTCCAGGAAGAATGAACTGTAATCTCTCTCTCTCTCTCTCTCTCACACACACACACACACACACACACACACACTCTCTCACACACACACACACACATACACACACACACACCACTTTTTTTCTGATATTATGGGCTCTTGACTGACTATTCCCCAACTAGCTCAGGTCTTAGCCAGCCCTATTCCACAGGAGATGACAGTCCAGTGCCTCTGCCAATCTGTGGGACTCGTCCTATCATACTGCAGCAACGCATATGGCATCTGTACCGAGTGATCTCTGAAAACATCAGTGAATGGAAGTGCATGGCTTTTGACAAGGTGCTAATACACCTCCTTAGAAGTTTTGCCTGGGAATAAGGATTGCAAGGGTGGGGTTAGAGGAGGGTTTCAAGCTGAGAGTGAGCCCTTTTTCCTTTAGTTCAACCTGTCTATGGCCCGGGAAAAGACAAATAGCTGGCTGACAGAGGCAGCACGGATTAGCACCACCCTGGGACTGCACAGTCCAGTGCTGCAACGCTGCATGCGCATGCTGGAAGAGTTCCGTAGCTATGTGCCCTTGCTTACCAAACTGGGCAGTTTGCAGCTGCAGAACCCTAACTACCAATCCCTCCTGAGAGGTATGTTTGGTTAGAGTCAGAGGGGAGAAGAAAGTGGGGATGCAGAGTATAGAGCAATGCAACAACTTAATTCTTCGTTGTTTTTGCTGAAAACATCTTTCCTCCCTAGATTGCTCCCCGCTTTCCCCCCAAATACCATAATATTCTTTCTCCAACAGATAAGAAAATTCTCATCTCCTTTCTGTAGGCTACCCTTTGCTGACTTGGAGGGGATGATAGTGGCTGGGCTTTGCTTGGGGTCTTGGTTCTGAGCTCTGTACTGTGCTTTGCACCTTGGGTTCTGAGCTTTTGTGCACTAAGATCCGCAGTCTGGGCTGGGCTCTGGGTCTTGCATCTGGACTTATGGTAGAATTAAACTCTAAAACATGGGTGGGATTCTGTCACATGCTGGGTGTTCTTCTGTCTTGTCTCTTCTACCTCTAGCTTTAGGGCTGAACATTCACAATATGGAACTCCTAACACTGGGCCAGCTGCTCGCTTGTCCGCTGCTGGAGTTTGCAGATCGAATCAACCAGGTGGGGGTCCACAGGAGAGAGTTAAAAGAGGTGGTCCAAGCCCAGTACCTGTAATAGAGTCAATCAAGGGCTAGTAGTTCCTTGAGACACAGGGGCAGTAGATGTTGGCATGTAAGAACAAGTCCTTAAGTCTTCAGATGATCTGATGGGTGAATCTAGACACTATATGACTGAATGTTCTCCCTAGGAGAAGGAAATGGGTAGCAACCTCTAAGTGGTAGGCACACAGAACAGCAGATGTCCCCTAACATTTACCCTGTCCCAAAAGAAAACAAGCTGATCAAAGTATTATCTGCTCAGTGAGAGCCTTGCACAAAGGTAGGTTTTAACCTATCTGGGCTATCTTTGAAGCCTGATGGTCTCACTCTTCCTCCATCTATGAGACTTTTACTTCCTGAACCCTGTCCCTTGAGTTTGTCTCAGACTCAGTCCCTAAGTCCTTGCTTTAAAGCTTTCTCCTCAGCCATCTGCCAGTCCTGGCATCTGAGACCCAGGTGTTCCAGGTCTGGCAGTGTGAGAATGAACGAATTCATGCACAAGAGAGCCTGAAACAGCTGCAGAAGTACTGGGAAACGTGCCATCTACGCCTGCTCAACTTTATCCTGCATGTACCCTATGAGCCCCCAGCCTCAGAGCACTCTAAGAGGCAGGCCCTCCGCAGCCCCCAGTGGGAAATAGTGGGCAAGGACAGTGGCACCTTCATTCTTTCAGGTGAGACTCAGCTCTTGTGACCTCATGAATGCCTTCTGCCTGGGACCATTTTCATCTATTACATCTACCAAGCCCTGCCATATCTAGTTTCTTTAGCTAGGGCCCAATCATTACTGGGTAGCCTGAGGGATCAGTCTGTTCTGACAATTTGTCTTCCATGTAGCTCTCATACTCTTAATCTCCATGGGATATCTGTCCCCTGCCTACACACACAGACACACACACACACACACACCTTCCCCCTAGCCAAGGCCTGGCTCCTTCAGAGATGGTACTTTCTTTTCTGGATGTAGTAAAAAATAACCATTCCTCGTGATTATTTTGTCTTTCAATGCTTTGTCCTCTAGATTGCACCCTATGATTCATCCTCATTCACTCCTTCTTTCTTTCACTCATACTCTCATTAAACTTACCAGCCTCCTCTGTGCCAAACACAAGAGACTCTGAGGTTTACAGAGAGTAGCCCTGTCCCATGGAATAATGCCACCTCAGCTTTTCCTCCACAGACTACAGTAGCTTACAAGATTCTATACATGGAAGTCTTCAGACGTTGTTTAAGATACTGGCCATCCAAAAGTCAGGAGACTTACACAAAGTAGCTTTGGAGTGGGTGACCATCATGAATAGTCTGAGTGAGTGCAGGCCTTTAGCTGGGCTGATGGATGGAACCTGAGGTGGGATGGCCAAGAGGGATGGGGGTAAGAGGTGGAGGCTGAATGGAGAATATCTGAAGGACAGATTGAGAATCTCCTTCAGAGATATTTCTTCACATGGGGTGACCAGGTCTTTATTTACAATGAATGTTTTATTTTCCCTAACAAGGTCCCTGGGTCCTGATGAGTAGAGTATTTTGGTTGGGCTTATGGGGGTACCCATGAGGCCAGGAGCAGGCTGGACCTACTTGCAGAAGCTAGTACTCTAGTGTCTCTCTCCAGTGTCCCTCTGGCTGCTTCCATAGGTGCCCTGCTAGAGGTGTGGGTGATGTTCCAGCAGAAGTGGATTTTTATAAACAAAGTTCTACATGAAATGAAGATCCAATTTCCCAGTGCTGATCTGGTAGGGAGTGGAGTCAAGGCAGAGTGGGCAAAGGCTCCTGAATAGTGGTGGAGTGGGGAGTTGCCATTTCACATTTACACTCATTTTTTACCCTCTCCTTCACCACAGAATGCTCGTTTCAAGGTCATGGATGATCAGTATCGGACCCTGATGCGCATCTCTATAGCTGACCCCATGGTTCTGTCACTTATAATGCCCAGTGCCAAAAGGAGCCCTTATTTCCAAGGCCAGCATCTACAACAAATGCTGCAAGCAGGATCAGTGGAGCTGGAGAGCATCATCATGGCTCTAGAGAGTGTGCTCTATGGTGTATGTGCCCAATTCCCCCGCCTTTTCTTCCTTAGTGATAGTGAACTCGTGGCCTTGCTAGCTGCCCCTCTAGAGTCATGTGAAGCCCAGTTGTGGGTCAAACGCTGCTTTTCTCATGTGCGTGCTGTGAACTTCCAGTCCATCCCCCAAAATAATGAGAAAAACATGGATGACCAGGAGTCAAGTCCAAACAGACAAACTCAGGTAGAGACACTGGCTGTTCTAGGGGAAGGTGGGGAGGAAGTGAAGCTGCAGCAGCCCCTTCTTCTGCATCCAGATCTCCCCAAGTGGCTGGCCTCTTTGGAGAAGTGTCTGCGTTTGATACTAGTGCACAAACTGCAGGATTGTGTGGCTGCCCGCCTTACTCTTGTTAAAGGTGAGGCCTTTAACAAGCTGCCTCAGCAAAACCAGTTGGCCCTGCAACTAAATGTCCAACACTGGCTAGATTTAATCCAGGCCTTCCCATGGCAATGTATACTGATAGCAGAAGAAGTGGTGTGGCGAGCTGAGATGGAGGAGGCTCTGCTTGAGTGGGGGACCCTAGCCATGACTTCCAGGCATATAGGCAAGCTAGAGGTACTGGTGCAATTTATACGAGCCCAGAGGAGCTCCAAGGGTGGACAGCCTCTGCCCTCTGTCCGCCAAGCCAGCCTGTTTAGTGCTCTACTGGTTATGGCAGTAACTCACCGGGATATAGCACAACTGCTAGAGAAGCATCACGTCAGTGATCTGACAGACTTTCATTGGGCCCGCCAAATCAAGTATCACCTGGGTTCACCTCATTTGATCCCCAAAAGTCCCCTGCAGAGTCTTATGACTACTATATCTAAGGAATCCTCTCTGACACCAGCTGCATGCTGGATAGATGTGCTGGGCCGGTCCTTCCTATACAATTATGAGTACTTTGGTCCCAGACTGAGGCCACTACCCAGCCTGCTGCCTGAGAGGCCAGTGCTGGTTCTATTATTGGCCCTGGAGGAGGTGGCTTGTGGGACTCTACTGGGCCCTGATGGTGTGGGTAAGACAGGGTTGGTGAATAGCCTGGCACAGGCTCTTGGCCGCCAGCTGGTAATGATGCCCTGCTTGCCTCAGACAGAAGTCCGATGCCTGAGCAACTACTTGAATGGTGCCCTGCAGGGTGGTGCCTGGCTGCTATTGGAGGCAGTTCACCACTTGCCTCCTGGCTTGCTGTCTGCCCTGGGCCAGCGCCTGGCTGAACTGCAATACCTCTGTGCCCCACTGTACCAGGAGGCTTCCCAAAGCACCAGCACCATAGATCCCACTAAGCCTCAGCTTCTTGGCACTGGCTTCTTTGAGAAACATCATGTGTCTGTATGCTTCGGCTACGGCTGTCTCCTGACACTGCGTGCCCTGAGCCCTGTTGTACCTGCCAACCTGCACCTGCTACTGAGGCCTGTGGCACTAGCACTGCCTGACCTACAGCGAGTAGCAGAGCTGACCCTGCTGGGTGCAGGTGTGCGTAATGCCTCACTCATGGCTACTCGCCTATCCAAATTCTTCTCCTTAGAGCGTGAGCTGGTGTCTGGGCATCTGCCCTGCCGCTTGCCACTGCTCAAACAGATACTAGAAGATACAATACAGACACTAAATGAGAACAATAAGGAGGAAGTCAACTTCCAGCATTCCAGCAGCCAAGCAGCCATGGAAGAAGCTGCCCTACTGCGTGCCCTGCTACACTCACCACTGTTCAGCATCCTTGATGGGCCCCACTTACACAACCTCCAAGAGCTGCTCAGTGGCATTTTCCCTAGTGCTAGCCAAGTGTTAGCAGAGCCTATGGTCCACAGGCTGATGAAGCCATTGGTGGTGGAGGAACTGCGGCAGGTAGGACTGTATCCTGGCTCTGACATTTTGGGGTCTCTGGAGCAGCTGAGTCAGGCCCTGAGCCGGGCCTCAGGCATTCTCCTCCTGGGCCCTGCAGGCAGTGGAAAAACTGCTTGTTGGAACGGCTTATTTAAGATCCAGAATCGGCTGGCAGCTATGGAGAATACCTCAACTCAAGGCTGCCAACCTGTAGAAATTACTCACCTCTACCCCAGTGTTCTAAGTTCCCAGGAGTTTCTAGGAAACCTAGAGGGCCCCTGCTGGCACCATGGTGTCTTTCCCAGGCTGCTTCGTGCCCAACCTCGTTGTAATAGCATGGGCCCAAAGGAGCAGGGAGAGGAATTGATGGGGATGCAGCACTGGATAGTATGTGATGGGGCCTCTAGTGCTGCTTGGCTGGACTCCGTTACTTGCCTCCTGAGTGACTCTTCCCAGCTTAGCCTCCCCAACGGTCAACAGATAGCACGACCCCCAGGTACGTTTCTCTTGATGGAGATAGCAGATGCAAAAGGCATGTCCCCAACAGTGGTGGGCCATTGTGCTCTAGTCTGGTGTGGTGGGGAGCAGACTTGGCAGTGTATGCTTAGCATCTTGATGACAGCCCTGCCCCATGAATATCGCTTGCAGTCCCAGACAATCACTGAGCTCAACCACCTGGCTGAAGTTCTAGTGCCTGCAACATTCAGATTTCTTACCCGCAAGCATGCCAGTTCTCTATTGCAGGTACATGGGCAGCAGGCTGTTTGCCCAGGTGTGGCAGAAGTCACCAGCCTGGCACGTATCTTGCGTGGTCTGCTTGACCCCCACCTGCGCCTAGATGAGGAAAAGAAGGCACATTCAGGTGGGAAGATGGAAGGCTGATGTGAGAGGGACGGGTTCTTTAGGATAGCTGGGATATAGCTGGAGCCAGAAATATGGGGTCTGGGTGGAGCTGGGCAGGAGACTAACAGTGAGAAGTAATATGGTCAACTTCTACTGCCCACCCCCTTCCCTGACTCCTACATTTTGCCTACTTGGACTCCTGTTTTGCCTGTGGTGACCATTGCAGAAGACCTCAGCTCTAGTGATCCTGTGGCCCAACACTTAAGGTCTTCAAAAAGTGGCTCTCTGAACCAGTCCCAGGCTGACAGTGATGATATGACAAATAAGCACCGGGAGCACTTGCTGGTTGTCAGTAGCTTCCTTTTTGCCCTGATTTGGGGCTTTGGAGCCCACCTCCATTCCAGGTACATATAGGGGTAGTGGATGGGGGATGAAGAAGGCTGAGATGGACTCACCCATGACAGTTAAAACTCATATGACATCACTATGGGTATATGGTATATTGTATGTGTCACAGATGGAACTGACACTTTTGCCTGTGTGTCCATCTGAGCAGACTTTGGCCCCTCTTTGATACCTTCATGAGGAGTTCTATTAGTTGCATCTCCAACTACCCTGAACCACCACAATCAGCCTCAGTGTTTGATCTACATGTAAACACCGAAGATGGGACACTGGTCCCCTTCAATGGCCAGTACCTGAGCAGTCGTGTCAAGGGAACTCTGGGCACTTTCTACCCATCTACCCAGGTATAAAGCACAGTGGGTCAGCAGCTAGGGTTGGGACTTGTGGCTACATTAGGAGCAGTACATGTTGAAGGCCCATCTGAGGCCCTCTTGCTTCTTTTCTTTCTTTTGGTTTTTCTTTCTCCTCCTCCTCCTCCTTCTCCCCCCCCTCCCCTCCCCCTCCTCCCTCCTCCTCCCCCCCTCCTCATCCTCTCCCCTCCCAGCCCCCCCACCACCCTGGGTTGAACTCAGGAGTACTAGGGAGTGCTTTATCATGGATCTATATTCCCAGGCCTTTTTATTTTTATGTTTTTATTTTGAGATAAGATCTTGCTAAATTTTCTGGTGATGTCACTAATTTGCTGAGGAAGAACTCAAACTTGCAATCCTCTTATCTTAGCCTCCCAAATTACTGAATTACAGGCATGCACAGTTGTGCCCAGCTCCCATTCTTTGATTTTCAGTTCATAAGAGAACACTTGTAATGTTCTCCAAGTACAGCTTTAAGATAAGCCCCCATAGAACTGTATTTTCAATGATAACTGCCCTGTACCTTGCCTCAGTAAGCCTTGTTTCTGTCCTGCAGACTGAACGGCTCTTATATGTGGTGGACCTGCTTTTGTCAAGGGGACAACCAGTGCTCCTTGCTGGAGAGGCAGCAACAGGAAAGTCAGCCTTTCTGGAGGCGCTTGTGGAGCCAAATCACTCTTACATATCTAGTAACATCCACCCTGCCTTCAGTTCTGCTCACCTTCGCCTCCTGCTGAGCAGAGGGATCCAGGGCCAAGCACAAGCTAGTCCATGGCCCGGGCGTCAACCTGATAATAAAAGCTCTCTCCTCTTCCTGCTGGAGGATCTGCACCTGGCCACTTCTGGTGAGGAGCTGGGAGGAGGGAAGGAATTACTGTCATCTCATGAGACTATAAAATTCTTAGCAATATTAATTGGCTCTCAAATATGTGTCTGTAGTTCAAACTTCAGTGTTTCATCTTTTTTCTTTTATTAATAGATAGACACTCTATTTATTTATTTTTGTGTAGTGCTGAGGATCAAACCCAGCACCCTTGCACAGGCTAGGCAAGTGCTCTACTGCTGAGCCACAACCTCAGCCCTCAGTGTTTCATTATTAATATCTTATCATTCTACATATGTTCCCTGAGCTTCATGAGAATGGAAATTTGTCTAATTCATTTTGATATATCTGACGTGAAGTAAATGCACAATAAGAGTTTATAGAAGAGATAAAGGAAAGGAGAGAAATTATGATGTAGGTTTGGGATATTCAATTTTAAAAGTTCTAAAGTGTTATAGCTCCAGATGATGACATGTTCTAAATATGATCACAGGGATAAGTATAAGAGGTTTTTGAAGTCAGGAAAGTCAGTGGATCAAGGCATTGGATGGGTTTCCAGTCAAACACTGAAGTCCTTCATGGGATATATTAGTGCTTAAATAGTAGTAAAAGGTACCATTTACTATGTACTAAAATTTACAAGCTTTATATCTCATTTAGAGTTTGTAAAAACCTGGTGATATGGAATTTATTGATTACTTTCAAGATGAAGAATCTTATACCACATGAGCAGAATCCAAAGGAGATCTGCATCTGGTGTCTGGGCATCTGCCTTGTCGCTTGCCACTGCTCAAACAGATATTAGAAGTATCTAGTGTGGACCAGCAATTGCTGGGCTGTGCACTGATTTAAAATCTCTAGAGCAATTGTCATTCAGTGAAGAGATTGGAGCATACCTAAACCTAAACCCTGCCTCAAGGAGTTCGACCTCCAGGATTAACCCTCTAATCCTCGCAAACCACCCCCCAAGGGTGGAGCAAGCATCATACTCCAGATAACCCTACCTAACCTCAGAGAAAGGAAACTAGAATCTTTTGAACTCCAACAGAAACAATTGTTCAATTTTTCATTGGGATCCTTTTTTTTCTTTTCTTTTTCTGTTTTCTCTTACATTTCTACCGTTTTTAAAACCAATTTTTTTCATGCATCAATTTATTGAGAACTAGGATTAGTATATTTCAGTTTTGTATTCTTTTATTTTTACTTTTTTCTGTTTTTAATTTTTAAAGCTATATACTATGTATATATTTTTCTCTTACTTATTCATGCCCTTCAATTCTCTTTCTCTCTTTTCTTCTGTTAACAGTCAACCTCTACTATTCTCTCTTCACACTTCCTGTAATTTTTTACTTCTATTTTCTCTCCTCCTCCCTCATAAACATCACATCCTACAACATTTCTGTTCTCTATATGTCCAGCATTTGAGATTGTAAACCTTTTTGCAAACTTACTGTTTTTATTGTAGTCAATAATTGATCATATTATTTCTGTTTATTGCAACAAAATTGTAGATGTCTTAGGAGGAGCTACTTGGTTTAAGGCTGTATATTGTTTGCATTGGTTGCTGTTATTTTTTTTCTCTCCCCCTTAATGGCAAGGTACTGGAAACATTCAGGGACAATATAAGTCTACAGGGTAGAAACTGTACTGCCTCAGACCCATACTTATAGATAAGTAGCCACACAAACAATACGAAAAGGGAACAAATCCCCCCAAATGAAACCAAGATGCTACAATAATAGAATGCAGTCACACCTTAGTAGAAGAAATGTCAGAGAAGGAGTTTAGAATGTACATAGTTAAATTGATCTGTGAGGTTAAGAATGATGTAAGAAGTGGAATCAGAGAGAAAATTCAGGAGGTGGAAGATCACTTCAAGCACTAATCTGCAACATAAATAAAGAACTTAAAAAACTAATTACCAAAAAACCAAATAACCCAATCAATAAATGGGCTTCTTCTTCATAGTAGAAATCACAGTTGATCAACATACATGAAAAGAATGTTCATCATCTCTAGCAATTAGAGAAATGCAAACAAAAATTAAGATTTCATCTCACTCCAGTAAGAATAGCAATTATCAAGAATACAAGCAACAATAAGTGTTGATGAGGATGTGGGGGAAAGGTATACTCATACATTGCAAATTGGTGCAATCATCCTGGAATGCAGTATGGAGATTCCTCAGAAAACTTGGAATGAAACCACCATGTGACCCAGCTATACTACGCCTTGGTATATAACCAAAGGCTTTCAAATCAGCATTTTTCAGTGATGCAACCACATTTATGTTGATAGCAGCTTAACTCACAATAGCTAAACTATGGAACCAACTTAGGTGTCCTTCAACAGATGAATCAATAAAGAAAATGTGTGGGGGATCCAAGATGGTGGGCTAGAGTGAGGCTGCGTTCCTTGTTGCTCCATGACATGGGATTCAAACAGTGGGAATACTGTTTCTCTGCACGTTATTAGAGGATCCCCAACAGTTGCTCATGCACAGGACCCCCGGCCATCGTTCCTTGTGGACCCCCATCTACCAGCATGGGGCTCCCCTGGTTGCATCCATCTTGGGATATTTCAACTACTGCCACAGTCGCCTGCAACTGGGGACACCGGACAGGGTATGGAGACAGCTGCCAGCCATAACCCTGCATGCCACAGAGCTGCATCTTTGAACATGCTGCCTAACGCCACTGCCTGGCCTGACCTGACACCCCATCTCCGAAAGTAGCCGACTCCATCTTGGGACACCTTTGTCGCAGACTTTGATTATCCTTGCTACCACCAGCACTATCTTTACTTGGGGCAACCCCCAGCTTGGGACACAAGCTGGGGCCTAGAAACAATATCAAGATACCTATAGTCTCTCAACTCTCCCCTCTCCCCCGCAGCTACTAACCTGGCACAGTGTTTGCAGCTACATGGCTGGTCCATATCTCGCAAAGACTGGTTCTGATCTGCCTGATACAAAACAGCTCTCTGTGACAGGTGCACAGGCCCCAGAGCACAGCCCGCAAGACCTCCAAAGAGAAAGGCTCCTGATTGGGAAGTAGAAAGGGAGTGGTGAGTGAGATACAGTTTAGAGGCTAAAGTAGGGACCAGGAATTGTGAGGTCTACAGGCAATATAAGGAGATAAGACCAGGCACTCACATCATATGCGCGGGCTCCAAAGGAGATTCTTGGGGTACAATCTGTCAATAGAGACAGCAAGTGCTATATCCAATATCAAGGAATTCCGCCACCAAAACCAACTCTTCCACCATAAAAACCTTCACCACCCTGAGGGTGGAGATACCAGCAAATGACAGACAACTCCACCTATGGGATGAGAAGGGAAGCAGGAAAGATACTGAACTCTGACAGAAAAAAGCCTTTAATTTTTCGAGTTTTTTTTTTCTTTTCTCTCTCTCTCTCTCTCTCTTCTCCCATCCTCATATCCCCAACATTTGTGAAACCAAGTACTTTTCACGGATTAGGCTACTGGAATGTCTGAATAGTATATCATAGTTGCATTGTATATTCTTTTATTTCCTATTTTCACTTTTTTTCTTAATTTCTATATTTGTTTGTTTTTTTGTGCTCTCTCTATTGTATTTTTAATTACTTCTCTCCCAAATTCACTTTTTCTTATTTCTTCTGCTACTAGATAATTTTTTTTGATTCCTCTTACATGCTACCTAAGATCTGATAACTCTATATCCTCACCTCCTACCTCCTTAACATTTGATCCTACACTCCACCCCAGGTTCTCTCTTTGTCCACCATCAGAAACTGTAGACCCTTTTGCAAAACTACTGTATATATTATAGATAATAAGTGAACTCATCATTTCTGTATATTGTGACAAAATCATAAACGTCTTATTAGCAACTATTTGGTTTAAGGCTGTATATTGTTTGTATTGTGATCTGTTAATATTGACCTCCCCTTAAAGGAGAGGTATTGGAACCCTGCAAGGACACTATAAATCTATAGGGTGAAAACTGTAACACCTCAGAACTGCAGAGCTAGAAGGGAAGACATACATAAACAACATGAAAAAACAAAGGAAGAAAGTGCCCCAAACAAACCAAGATACTACATTATTAGAATCCATGGCCAGCACAGGAGAACAAATGTCAGAGAAGGAGTTCAGGATGTACATGATTAAAATGTTCTGCAAATTAAAGGATGATATAAGAGGACAAATACAGGTAGCAAAAAATCATTTTGATAGAGAGCTACATAAGCAAATGCAGGAAACAAAGAAATTAAAGGGATACAGACAGGAAAAGAAGAACTCAAATTATCACTATTTGTCAACAACATGATTCTATACCTAAAACTAATAAATGAATTCAGCAAAGTTGCAGGCTATAAAATCAATACCCATAAATCAAATGCATTTCTGTATATCAGTAACTAATCCTCTGAAAGAGAAACTAAGAAAACAATCCCATTTACAATGCAAATGAAAACTACTCATTTCACTACAGTCAGATTCTGGCAGTTATTAAAATACAAGCAACAGTAAGTGTTGGCAAGGATGTGAGGAAAAAGGCACATCACATTCTACATTGATGGTGGAACTGCAAATTAGTACAACCAATCTAAAAAGCAGTATGGAGATGCCCTAAAAAAAAACCTGAAATGGAACCACCATTTAACCCAGCTATCCCACCCCTTGCTCTATACCCAAAGGGCTTAAAAACAGCATACTACAGTGATGCAGCCACATCAATGTTTAGCAGCACAATTCACAATACACAAACTATGGAAGCAACCTAGATGTCCCTCAGTAGATGAATTGATAAAGAAACTCTGGTATATATGTACACAATGGAATATTACTCAGCATTAAAAGAGAATAAAATCATGTCATTTGCAGATAAATGGATGGAGTTGGAGAATATTATGCCAAGTGAAGTAAGCCAATCCCAGAAAACCAAAGGCTGAATGTTTTCTCTGATAAGTGGATGCTGATCCATAATGGGGGTGGGAGTGGGGAGCACGGGAGGAATGCAGGAACTTTGATAGGGCAAAGGGGAGGGTGGGGAAGGTTGAGGATATGGGGGTAAGAAAGATGGTGGAATGAGATGGACATCATTACCCTAAGTACATATATAAAGACACAAATGGTGTGACTCTACTTTGTGTACAAAGAGAGAAATGAAAAATAGTACTCCATTTGTGTACTATGAACTGAAATGCATTCTGCTCTCATGTATAACAAATTAGAATAAATAAATAAATTTTAAAAAAAGAAATGTGGTATATATACACAATGGAATATTACTCAGCCTTAAAGAAGAATGAAATTATGGTATTTGCAGGTGAATGGATGGAGCTGGAGAATATCATTCTAAGTGAAATACGCCAATCTCAAAAAACCAAAGGCTGAATGTTTTCTTTGATAAGCAGATGCTGATCCATAATGGGATGGGGGTAAGGAAGAATGAAGAAACTTTGTATTGTGCAGAAAGGAGTGAGGGGAAGAGAGGGGGAATGGGAAGGACAGTGGAATGAGACAGACATTATTACCCTATGTGTATAATTACACTACTGGTGTGACTCTGTACCATGTACAGTCAGAGAAATGGGAAGTTGTGCTTCATTTGTGTAAAATATGTCAAAATGCATTCTACTGTCATGTATAACTAATTAGAACAAATTTTTTTTTTAAAAAAGAAAAATCACTTCAATAAGGAGATTTAAGATTCTGAAAAGAAATCAAGTAGAAATCCTTGAAATGAAAGAATCAATAAACCAAATTAAAAATTCAATAGAAAGCCCAAACAACAGACTAGACCACTTGGAAGACAGAGTTTCAGGCAATGAAGACAAAATATGTAATCTTGAAAATAATTTTGACCATGCAGAGAAGATGTTAAGAGACCATGAATATATCTTCCAAGAAATGTGGGATAATATGAAAAGACCAAAATTTAAGATTTATCAGGATAGATGAAGGCATAGTGATACAAACCAAAGGAATATACAGTCTTTTCAATAAAATACTATCAGACAATTTCCCAAACTTAAAGAATGAAATGTAAAATCAAATATAGGACACTTATAGGACCTCAAATATACAACAATACCAATGCACATTATTATGAAAACGCCTAACAGAATAAAATAAGGAATGAATTTTAAATCCTACCATAAAAATATGTCTCGTTACATTTAGAGGGGAAACAATTTGGATCTCAGATGATTTCTTAACCCAGACCCTCAAAGCTAAAAGCTCTCAGAATAATATATACCAAGCTCTGGAGGAAAATATATGCCAACCAGGAAAACTATACCCTGCAAAATTCAGCTTCAGATTTGAAGATGAAATAAAAACCTTCCATGGTAAACAAAAGTTGAAAGAATTCACTACTAGAAAGCCTGAACTACAGAACATTCTCAGCAAAATTTTTTAAAAAGTGAAAACTAGCAAAGGGAGAAACTAAAGGAATAGTCAGTCAAAGGATAAACTAATTGAAGACAAAAGCCAGAAATGAACCAAAATGACTGGGAATACAAATCATATTGCAATAATAACTTTGAACATAAATGGAGTACAATCATCACCAAAGACAAAAACTGGCAGACTGGATTGAAAAACATATAAGGTAAAGTAGACTTTAAGCCATGTTAATCAGAAGGGACAAAGGAGGGCATTTCATACCACTTAAAGGAATTATATATCATCAAGACATAACAATTGTAAATATGCCCCAAACAATGGAGCATCTATGCACATCAAACAAACAAACAAACAAACAAACACCTTCTCAATTTCAAGACTCAAATAGAACCCAACATAATGATACTGGGTGACTTTAACACACCTCTTTCACTAATGGGTAGATCCTCCAAAAACTAAACAAAAACTATAGAACTCTAATACAATTATTAATTTACACTTACCAGACATATATATAATATTTCACACATCAGTGATACAACACACTTTTCAGCAGCACATGTATCCTTCTCTAAAATAGACCACATTTTGTGCTGGGGTTTTAGCTCAGTGGTGGAACACTTGCCTAGCATGTGTGAGGCATTGAGTTCGATCCACAGCACCACATAAAACTAGATAAACAAAATAAAATTATTATTATGTCCATCTATAACTAAAAATATTTTAAAATAAAATAGACCAAATTTTAAGTCTATTTTATTTTAAATAAACAAAGCAACTCTTAGCAAATAAAAAATAATAGAGATAATACCTTGCATTCTATTTGATCATAATGGAATGAAATTAGAAATCAACAATAAAAAATAGAAACTAAAAAATAGAATCTAACACTGAATATACACTATTGAATGACAGATGGATGGCAGAAGAAATCAGGGATGAAATTAAAAAATACTTAGAATAAATGAGAATAGTGACACAACATATCAAAATATCTGGGACACTATAAAGACAGCATTAAGAGGAAAGTTCATTGCATTGAGCTCATTCATTAAAAGAATAGAAAATAGTCAAATAAATAACCTAACATTATATCACATAGCACTAGAAAAAGAGGAACAAATCAAGACCAAAGCATACAAGACAAGAAATAATTAAAGCCATAGCTAAAAACAATGAAATATAAACAAAAATTATTCAAAAAATTTACAAAAAAAGTTTTAACTTTGAATAAATAAATAAAATTGATAAACCCTTAGCCACACTAATGAAGAGAAAGAGAAATAAAACTCAAATTACTAAAATTTGTGATGATTATTGCCAATTGACTGGAATAAGATGAAATCTTAGTGTAGTTTTATTTTTTTTTTAAACTGGGGATTGAAACCAGGGACACCTAACACTGAGCCAAATCCCTGCCCTTTTTATATTTTATTTATACACTGTCTCACTAAGTTGCTGAGGATTGCTTTGAACTCAAGATCCTTCAGCATCAGCCTCCTGAGCCATTGGGATTACAAGCATGCACCACTATGCCAGCTCTTTGTATAGTCTTGATATGCACTGATTGCTAGAGATGTTGAGCATTATTTCTTATATTTGTTGGCCATTTTTTGTGTTTCTTCTTTTGAGAAGTTTCTTTTGAATTCTTTTGTCCATTTATTGATTGGGTTATTTGCTTTTGGTGTTCAGTTTTTTGAGTTCTTTATGTATTATGAAAATTAATCCCTTATCAAAGGAGTAGGTAGCCAAAATTTCTCTAGTCTGTAGTCTCTCTTCTCATGCTCTTAATCACTTCCTTTGCTGTGCAGAAGCTTTTAGTTTGATGGTATCCAACTTACTGATTCTTGGTTTTATTTCTTGCACTTGAGGGTATTATCAAGGAAGTCAGTGCCAGCACCTATATGATGGAATATGAACACTATGTTTTATTCTAGCAGTCGCAAGGTTTCTGGTCTAATTCCTAAGTCTTTTATCTGTATCAATTTGGATTTTCTGCAGAGTGAGAAATAGGAGTCTCATTTTTTAAAATATATCTTTCCAGTATTCCCAGTACCTTTCGTTTAAAAGACTGTCTTTTCTCTAAAATACATTTTTGGAATCTTTGTCAAGCATCAGATGGCTGTAGGTAGGTGGATTTGTCTGTGTGTCTTCTATTCTGTTCCATTGGTCTTCATGTCTATTTTGATGCCAATATCATGCTGGTTTTGTTGCTATAGCTCTGTAGTATAATTTCAGATCAGGTAATGTGATGCCTCCTGCTTTGCTATTCTTTCTCAGTATTGCTTTGGTTATTCTGGGTCTTTTATTCTTCCAAATGAATGTAAGAATTGTTTTTTCTCATTCTGTGAAGAATTCATTGGTATTTTGATGGGGATTGCACTGAATATATTTCTTAGGATACTATGGTCATTTTGACAATATTAATTCTGCCTATCCAAGAATGTGGAAGATCTTTCCCTCTTGTACAGTCTTCTTCAATTTCTTCCTTCAACGTACTACAATTATCAGTGTAGAGTTCTTTTACCTCCTTAGTTAGATTAATTCCCAAGTATTTTATTATTATGTTTTTTAGGTTATTATGAATGGGATGGTTTTCCTGAGTTCTTCCTCAGCTGAATATGTTCTATTATTTTATGTATTCAACTTCATGTGTCCTGTCTGTAGGGCCTGAAGTTCTGTCTTCAAGGGCTAAAGTTCTGTTTTCTATCTTTTTAAAAATTTAATTGATGTTATTTTTTAAAATACATGACTGCGGAATGTATTACAATTCTTATTACACAATTTTTCATATCTTTGTATATAAAGTATATTCACACCAATTCATGTCTTTATACATGTACTTTGTTTTTTTGGCATTACAATTCTTATTACACATATATACCACAATTTTTCATATCTCTGTTTGTATATAAAGTATGTTGACACCCAATTTGTGTCTTCATACATGTACTTTGGATAATCATGTCCATCATATTTCACCATCCTTGTTAATCCTCTGCCCCCTCCCTTTTCTTCTCACCCCTCTTCCCTATCTAGAATTCATCTATTCCTCCCATGCTC
>NW_026000174.1:19501286-19542499 GCF_001458135.2 Marmota marmota marmota
CCTGGTAACCAAATCAACAGGTGAGTCCTGACTGGCCCTCAGCAGGACCCGGACCGAGAAGCAGATTCCACGGGCTCCTTAGCCCTGGGCCAGAGCAGTTCTGGGAGCCGGAACTCGGCCGCTCCGTGCTCGGTGTATGCTCTGATAAGAGCAGGCTCCAAGAAGCAGTTTCTGCGGGTTATTTAGCACTGAGCCTGAGTAATCTGTCTGCAAGCCGCAGGCGAATGGCAGCCTGAAATTACCTGTTCTATGGCTGAATGAGCTGCGGTCAGTCGAAAACAGGGATGGTGACGTCAGCTCTCCAAGATGGTGGCCGCTGGCCTCCTCTGTGGTCTGACCAGTGTGGAGAACCGAAATGGACCGCTTCCTTCCCCCGTCTCGAACCCAGAATTCAGCACTGAGTACAGTGCTTGCACGGCTGGCAGAAACTGCAGCACTGTATCCCTGCGCCGCTATCTCCTCGTTTCCCAGCGTGCGCTGCAGACTCTAGCCGTGGGGCGATTTGCTGAATAAGCAGTGTTACCCTCCGTGCGACAAATCTCTCGCATTTGAGTCCCCATAGCTGATCCTCGTGCGATGGAAATCCTTCCTCCAGGTTCCAGAGCACCCCACTATTGCTGGAAATTCCTAACAAGATAGCCTTTAGCCGTCCTGACTCATCATACTCCCATACAGTGACGCGGCACACGGGGGCAATGCACTCCCCTCGCCGCCATCTTCCTCTCTCCGCTGAACTTTTAACCTCTAGAAGTCTACTGGTGGAGTTTTGGGGATCTTCTAGATACAGGATCATGTCATTGGCAAAGAAAGATAGTTGGACTTCTTTTCCTATTTGTATCCCTTTGATTTTTTTCTTGCCTCCTGGTTTTGTCTTATGTTTTGAGGACTACATTGAATATAAGTGGTGAGAGTGGACATGCTTGTCTTGTTCCTCATTTAAAATAAAAGGTTTTTAGTGTTTTTTTCTATTCAGTATGATGATGGCTTTGGGTTTTTCATAAATGGCCTGTACAATGTTGAGGTATGTTCCTTCCATCCTTAGCTTCTCCAGCATATGCATGGATACTTTTTTAATGATTGGGTACTGGATTTAATCAAAGGCCTTTCCCCCATCTATTGAGATGCTCATGTGATTCTTGTCCTTAATTCTGTTTAAGTGATGAATTACATTTATTGATTTGCATATGTTGAACCAAACTTACATCTCTGGAATTAAACCTATTTGATTATGATGTGTTGTCTTTTCTGTATGTGTTTTTAAAATCAGTTTGCTAGTATCTTATTAATGATATTTATATCTATGTTCATCAGGGATACTGGTCTGTAGTTTTCTTTCCTTGATGCACTTTGTGTGGTTTAGTATCAGGGTTATACTAGTTTCATACAATATATTTGGCCATTCCCTTTCAATTTCATGGAATAATTTGAGAAAGACTGGTGTAGTTCTTCTGTAAAGGTCTGGTAGAGCTCAGTTGAGAATCCATCTGGTCCTGGGCTTTTTTGGAAGGTGTTTAATTTCTGTTCCAATTTCATTACTTGATAGTGGTCTGTTTAGGTTTTCTTTATCGTTCTTGTTCCATTTGGGCAGGTCATATGTGTCTATAAATTTGTCAATGTCGTCTAGATTTTCCAGTTCATTGAAGTATAAATTTTCAAATAGGTTCTAATTATCCTTGGAATTTCAGTAGAGTCTGTAGTAATATCTCCCTTATCATCTTTAATTGTATTGATTTGGGTTTTCTCTTTCTTTTCACTAGTTTGGTTATCAATCTTTTTTAAAAATCACACAAAATTTTTAATTGACAAATGAAAATAGAATATAATCAATGTGTACAATGTGATGATTTCATAATATACATTGTGTAATGACTGTCACAATCAAATTAATTAACCATCACTATTGATGCTGTATGGTAAATCTTCAGAATTTATTCATCTTATACGTGAAAATTTGTATCCTTTGACTAACATCTTCCCATTTCTCCCACACCTCAGTCCCTGAGAAATATAGTTTCTCTGCTTATATTATTCATCTTTTTTATGCTCTGTATGTAAGTGAGGCCTTGCATATAAGACCCCAATAAAAGTTTATATATTAGTATTCTTACTTTTCAGTTCAGGAAACAGAGATTAAACAAATTTGGCTCAAGAGTGGATAAGTTGTCTTAATCAAAAGCAAACCCTGTCAACTACTTATTTTAATGCTTCTCTCACAAGTGAAACTTAAAAACCAAGCATTCATGTGCCCATAATCAACACATTGCCACATCTCTCTTCCAAACTGCTCACCATCCCACTTTCTCTATTTGCATAATCTAGGGACATGCTTCTCCTTCCCAACACTTCTTAGAAAAAAAGGAGTAGTACAGTCAAGAGAAAATTATTTCCAAGAGAAAATGTTCTAGTTCTAGTTTCTGGTGCCTGGAGTTTCATAATTTGCAATTCCAAAGATGTTTCTAAAAGGGTAATCTTATGGGGTTACTTATCTATTAAAACTATTATTTTATCTATTGTCTTTGTTAATTCTCCAAAGACTTCAGGATAAACATCTTAGTCCCTGACTTTTAGTACCTCCAGAATCATTTCTTGGAACCTTCCCATATATATGTTGAATCATTCACAGTTCCATACTCTCTCACCTTTGAGCATTTTTGAATATTTCTTTCTCTCAACTCTCCACCTAATCCCTATCCATTTTCTTTGTCTAGTTATTTTATGTTCTCCAGGACTTAGTGTAGAAGTCATCTGCAGAAGTCTTCCAGATGCTCCCAGGTTCAGATAAGTCTCTGTTCTCTTTCATAGTATGGAATGCTTACCCAATTCCATACTAGCCCTACTTATTATTGGATTACCTGTTTACTCTTTTCCTCCTGGGCCCTAACCTCCTTGGACTATAAGGCACCTGAAATATAGTAGTTGTTTTGTCCTGAAGGAAGGGTAGGATGAATCTTTTTTTTGTTTTTAAAGTTGGTTCTTTTTGGTTATATATGACAGTAGAACCTATTATCCAAGCATGGAATATATCTTATTCTAATTCAGAACCCAGTACATCTCCTTCTCCTCTCTCTCCACCCTCTTCTCCCTTCCCTCTATTGATCTTTCTGCCATTTATCCATAGTTATTTTTTAAATTAATTTCTTATGGATGTATATGATGGTGAGGAAATTTATGTCAGATTCATTTTACTGTCTTTCCTTTTCCTATTTCCCCTCCCCTCCCTTCATTCCCCTTTGTCTACTCTAGTGAACTTCTATTCTCTTGCCCCTCTCTTATTGAGGGTTAGCTTCCTCATGTTAGAAAAACATTTTACCTTTGGCTTCTGGGGATTGGCTTATTTCACTTATCATGACAGACTCCAGATCTATTTACTGGAAAATGTCATAAAGTCTTTCTTCTTAATGATTGGATAACACTCCATGTGTATTATATATGCCACATTTTCTTGATCCTTTCATCTGTTGAAGGGCAGCTAGGTTGGCTTAGCTATTGTGAATTGTGATATTATAAACATTGATATGACTGTGAAACTGTAGCATGCTGATTTTAAATTCTTTGAATATATATCAAGGAATGGGATAACTGGGTATAATGGTGGTTCTATTCCTAGGGTTTTTTTTTTTTTTTGAGGAAACTCCATACTGCTTTGCAGAGTGGTTGTACCAGTTTGCAGCCCCACCAATAATGTATGAGTGTAACCTTTTCCCGTATCTTCACCAACATTTATTGTTACTTGTATTCTTGATAATTGCCATTCTAACTGGAGTGAGATGACATCTCAGCTAATTTGAATTTACTAATTGCTAGAGATGTTGAACATTTTTTTCATATATATGTTGACATTTCTTAGAAATAAAAGAAGAAATCTTTGAGAAGTGTCTGTTTAGTTCCTTTGTCCACTTATTGATTGGTCTATTTGTTGTTGGTGTTTTTTTCTTTGTGTGTGTGTGTGTGTGTGTGTGTGTTTTGGTGTTAAGTTTTAAAATTTCTTTGTATATCCTGGATATTAATGCCCTATCTGAGGTGCAGGTGGCAAAGATTTTCTCCCATTTTGTAGGCTCTCTCTTCTCTTCATGTTCTTGATTGTTTACTTTGCTGTGGAAAATGTTTCAATTTGATGCCATACTATTTATTGATTTTTGATTACACTTTTTGTATATTGGGAGTCTTATTGGATTTATCAATTTTATCTTGTTGAAAACCATCTTTTCATTACATCTGTGCTGTGCATTTTTTATATTCTCAATTTTGATAATTTTGGTTCTGATCCTAGTCATTTTCTGTCTTCTACTAGCTTGGAAATTAGTTTTTTCTTCTTATTCTAAGAACTTGCAGTGGAGCATAAACTTATTTATTTGGGATCTCTCTATTTTTTTAAATATAGGCCCTCAGTGGTATAAATTTTCCATCTTAGAAATGCTCTCATATTGTCCCAGAGATTTTCATATGTTGTATCTCTATTCTCATTAGTTTCTAATAATTTCTTGATTTCTACTAATTTCTTTGGTCTATTCTTCATTTAGAAACCATATGTTTATATTTTTCTATTATTTTTCTTGCTATTGATTTCTACCTTAATTCCATTATGATCTGATAGGATGCATGGGATTTTAACAATTTTTAAATATATGGTAAGATTTGCTTTGTGATCTAACTTGGAAAAAGTTCCGTGTGCTGCTAATAAGAAGGGAGATTCAGCTGTTTTGAGTGGAGATATTCTGTAGATATCTGCTAGGTCCACTTGATTTCCAGTATTATTAGGTTGGAGACATCTTTATTGATTTTATGTTTTGATGACCTGTCTATTGGTGATAAGAGTATGTTGAAATCACTCTGAATTATTGTGTTGGGGTCTATCTTTAGATTTAATGTCATGGGTGTTTTGCCTATGAGTCTCCTTTTAAGAGAATATAGCTCAATATTGCTTTTTGATCCAATCTGCTAATTTATGTCTTTTAATTGGGAATTTGGGTCCCTTAACATTTCATGTTAGTATGGATGTGGGATTGTGTTTTCCTTTTTTGCTGTTTTTAATACTGTCTTGATTCTCCTTCAGTAGATAGATTACTCTCCTATTGAACTTCCTCTGTTTGGGAGCTCTGGGATTTGTTTTTCAGTTCCTCTGAGTGCAGTTTATCTCTGAGTATCCTTTGTAGTGTTAGCCTGGTGCTCATAATTTCTTTTAGTATTATCACGGAAAAATTTTATGTCCCCCTTGAATTTGAAGCTGAGCTTTTCCGAGTATACTAACCTTGGCTAGAAGTTGTTTTAAGTTCTTTTATAGTTTGGAACATCTCAATTCAGGCCCTCCTTGAGTTTAGGATCTGATTTGAGATGTCAGATGTGAGCCAAATCCGTTTGCCTCTAAATATGACTTGACATTTCTCTCTTGCAGCTTTTAATACGCTTTCCATATTTTCCATAATAGGCATTTTGATTATGATATGCCTTGGAGAGTTTCTCATTTGAATAGGTCTATTTGGGATACTGTAAGCCTCTTATATGTGGATATGTCTCTCTCATTTCTGATATGGGAGAATTTTTCTGTAACTATTTCCTTAAAAATGTTCTTTATGCCTTTAGCTTATATCTCCATGTTCTATTCTATCCCAATGATTCTCAGGTATTGTGTCTTGATGTTGTTCTATATTTCTTATATCTTTTGATTATGTTCTATTATTTTTCCCTTTATTATTTTATGTATTCAACTTCATGTGTCCTGTCTGTAGGGCCTGAAGTTCTGTCTTCAAGGGCTAAAGTTCTGTTTTCTATCTTTTTAAAAATTTAATTGATGTTATTTTTTAAAATACATGACTGCGGAATGTATTACAATTCTTATTACACAATTTTTCATATCTTTGTATATAAAGTATATTCACACCAATTCATGTCTTTATACATGTACTTTGTTTTTTTGGCATTACAATTCTTATTACACATATATACCACAATTTTTCATATCTCTGTTTGTATATAAAGTATGTTGACACCCAATTTGTGTCTTCATACATGTACTTTGGATAATCATGTCCATCATATTTCACCATCCTTGTTAATCCTCTGCCCCCTCCCTTTTCTTCTCACCCCTCTTCCCTATCTAGAATTCATCTATTCCTCCCATGCTCCCCCCCCCACCCCACTATGAGTCAGCCTCCTTATATCAGAGAAAACACTCAACATTTGTTTTCTTTTTTGGGGATTGGCTAACTTCACTTAGCATTATCTTCTCCAGTGCCATCCATTTTTATCTGCAAATGCCATGATTTTATTCTCATTTATTGCTGAGTAATATTCCATTGTGTATATATGCCACATTTTTGTAATCCATTCATCCACTGAAGGGCATCTAGATTGGCTCCACAGTTTAGCTATTGTGAATTGTGCTGCTATAAACATTTATGTGGCTGTGTCCCTGTAGTATGCTGTTTTTAAGACCTTTGGGTATAGTCTGAGGAGAGGGATAGCTGGGTCAAATGGTGGTTCCATTCCCAGATTTCCAAGGAATCTCCATAATGCTTTCCATATTGGCTGCACCAATTTGCAGTCCCACCAGCAAAGTATGAGTGTATCTTTCCCCCCACATCCTTGCCAACATTTATTGTTGTCTGTCTTTCATAATAGCTGCCATTCTGACTAAAGTGAGATGATATCTTAAAGTAGTTTTGATTTGCATTTCTCTGATTGCTAGAGATGATGAGCATTTTTTCATATATTTGTTGATTGAGTATATATCCTCTTCTGAGATGTGTCTGTTCAGGTCCTTGGCTCATTTGTTGATTGGATTATTTTTTTTTTTTTGGTGCTTGGATTTTTGAGTTCTTTATACACCCTAGAGATTATTGCTCTATCTTATGTGTGAGGAGTAAAAATTTGCTCCCAGGATGTAGGCTCTCTGTTCACCTCACAGATTGTTTCTTTTGCTGAAAAGAAACTTTTTAGTTTGATTCCACCCCATTTATTTATTTATTTTATTTTTTTTAAATTTTTCCACCCCATTTATTGATTCTTGGTTTTAATTCTTGTGCTATAGGAGTCTTGTGTGTGTGTGTGTGTGTGAGAGAGAGAGAGAGAGAGAGAATTTTTTAATATTTATTTTTTAGTTTTCAGTGGACACAACATCTTTATTTTATTTTTTTGTGGTGCTGAGGATCGAACCCAGCGCCTTGCACATGCCAGGAGAGTGCGCTACTGCTTGAGCCACATCCCTAGCCCAACTATAGGAGTCTTATTGAGGAAGTTGGGGCCTAATCCCACATGATGAATATTAGGGCCTACCTTTTCTTCTAATAGACACAGAGTCTCTGGTTTAACTCCAAGGTCCTTGATCCATTTTGAGTTAAGTTTTGTGCATGGTGAGAGATAGGGGTTTAATTTTATTTTGTTGCATATGGATTTCCAGTTTCCCAGCACCATTTGTTGAAGATGCTATCTTATCTCTAGTGCATGTTTTTGGCACCTTTGTCTAATATAAGATAATTGTAATTTTGTGAGTTATTCTCTGTGTCCTCTATTCTGTACCATTGGTCTACCAGTCTGTTTTGGTGCCAATACCATGCTATTTTTGTTACTATTGCTCTGTAGTATAGTTTAAGGTCTGGTATAGCGATGCCACCTTCTTCACTCTTCCTGCTAAGGATTGCTTTAGCTATTTTGGGTTTATTATTTTTCCACATGAATTTCATGATTGCTTTTTCTACTTCTATGAGGAATGCCATTGGGATTTTGATCAGAATTGTATTAAATCTGTATAGTGCTTTTGGTATCATTTTGATAATACTAATTCTGCCTATCCAAGAGCAAGGTAGATCTTTCCATATTCTAAGGTCTTCTTTGATTTCTCTCTTTAGGGTTCTGTAATTTTCATTGTATAGATCTTTCACCTCTTTCATTAAGTTGATTACCAAGTATCTTTTTTTTTTTTAAGGTCATTGTGAATGGGGTAGTTTTCATCTTTTCCTTCTCAGAGGATTTGTCACTGATATACAGAAATGCCTTTGATTTATGGGTGTTGATTTTATATCCTGCTACTTTGCTGAATTCATTTACTAGTTCTAAAAGTTTTCTGGTGGAGTTTTTTGGTTCTTCTAGGTATAGAATCATATCGTCAGCAAATAGTGCTAATTTAAATTCTTCTTTCCGTATACATATCCCTTTAATTTCTTTCATTTGTCTAATTGCTCTGGCCAGTGTTTCAGGATTATGTTGAATAGAAGTGGTGAAAGAGGGCATCCCTGTCTGTTCCAGTTTTTAGAGGGAATGCCTTCAATTTTTCTCCATTTAGAATGATGTTGGCCTGAGGCTTAGCATAGATAGCCTTTAGGATGTTAAGATATGTTCCTGTTATCCCTAGTTTTTCTAGTGTTTTGAACACAAAGGGTGCTGTATTTTGTCAAATGCTTTTTCTGCATCTTTTGAGATGATTATATGATTCTTACCTTTGAGTCTATTGATGTGATGAATTTCATTTATTGATTTCTGTATGTTGAACCAAACTTGCATCCCTGGAATGAATCCCACCTAATCATGGTGCACAATCTTTTTGATATGTTTTACTATTCGATTTGCCAGAATTTTATTTTATGTTAATTTTTGCATCTATGTTCATTAGAGATATTGGCCTGAAGTTTTCTTTCTTTGATGTGTCTTTGCTTGGTTTTGCAATCAGGGTGATATTGGCCTCATAGAATGAGTTTGGAATTACTGCCTCTTTTTCTATTTCCTGAAATAAATTAAAGAGTATTGGTATTAGTTCTTCTTTAAAGATCTTGTAGAACTCGGCTGTGTATCCATCTGGTCCTGAGCTTTTCTTGGTTGGTAATCTTCTGATGGCTTCTTGTGTTGTGGTCAATTTGACTCTTGAGAAGAGTTTTTTTGTTTTGTTTTGTTTTGTTTGTTTGTTTGTTTGTTTTTTATGAACATAGCTACACCATTGTTTGGGGCATATATATTTATGATTGTTATGTCTTGTTGTGTGGTTCCCTTGAGCAGTATGTAATGTCCATCTTTATCCCTTTTGATTAATTTTGGCTTGAAGTCTACTCTATTTGATATGAGTATGGAAGCTCCTGCTTGCTTCCACAGTCCATGTGAGTGGTATGATTTTTCCCAACCTTTCACCTTCACTCTGTGTATGTCTTTTACTATCAGATGAGTCTCCTGGAGGCAGTATATTGTTGGGTCTTTTTTTTTTTTTTTAATCCAATCTGCTAGCCTATGTCTTTTGATTGGCAAGTTTAAGCCTTTAACATTTAGGGTTATTATTGAGACGTGGTTTGTATTTCCAGCCATATTTGTTTATTTTTGTTATTTAACTTGACTTGGTTTTCCTCTTTGATTAGTTTTTCATTTAGTGTACTACCTCCCTCTGCTGATTTTCATTGTTGTTTTTCATTTCCTCTTCATGGAATATTTTGCCAAGGATGTTTTGTAGTACCAGTTTTCTATTTATAAATTCTTTTAACTTTTGTTTATCGTGGAAGGTTTTTATTTCATCTTCAAGTCTAAAGCTTACTTTTGCTGAATACAAGATTCTTGGTTGGCACCATTATCTTGATTCTTTAAACTACTACAATTATTAAAAAAAAAAGAAAGAAAAGAAAACTCATCAACATAGAATTCTTTACCTAGCAAAGATACCCTTCAAAAATGAGGTGAGGTAAAATATTTTAGACACATAGGTTGAGAAAGTTCATGGCTGCTAAAACTTCACTATAATATTAAAAAGATGTTTCCCAGGCAAAAGGAAAATAACAGATATATAGAAAATAATGAAGAGTATCAAAAATTGTAAATATGTGGATACATATAAATGACTTTTTCTTCCTGTAGTTTCCTTAAAAAGACAGATGATCACCTAAAACAAAAATAATAGCATTGTTAGATGGTTTGTTAATGTAGATAGAAGTAAAAGAAAGAATAGATGCAACAGTAAAAGGATGGGGTAGGGAGAAACAAATTGAATTATACTGTTGTTAGTTTCATATTTGTGAAGTAGCATGTCATATGGTAAAATGTGAAGTAGGAAGGATGAAATAGGAAGTAATATGAAGGTCAGATATGAAGTCTGAAGTGATATAATATTAACTCTTAACTTTGGTAAGTTAAAGGAGGCATATTGTTAGCCCTAGAAAAATTACTGAATAATAATAAAAATAAGGAGTATAGCTAAAGAGCCAATAAATACGAGATAATAAACATTTAAGTTATGCAAAATAAAGCAATAAAGCTACAGATGAATTAAAAATAGAACAAATAGAAAACAAATAATATGATGAACTTTAAACCAGACATATCAACAATTACATGAAATATAAATGGACTAAATAAATATAAAAGGCCAATGCTGTCAGACTAGATAACACAGGAAGACCTGATATGTGCTGTCTAAGAAATGCACTTTAAAGATAAAAACACAGGGCTGGGGATGTAGCTCAGAGGTAGAGTGCTTGTCTAGCAGGTGTGCAGCCCTGGTTGATCCCCAGCATAATAAACAGATTGAAAGTTAAAAAAAAAAGGCAGTGCTTAGAGATAAGGTTATGGCTTTAAATGCCTATTACGATACAAATAGAATGCATTATATAGAGTACATAATAACAAAGCATTTTAAGACAGAGTACTATTAGAGATATCAGGACATCTCATAGTTAAAAGACTTATCAGAAAGACATAAAGGTTTTATATATATATGAAGTGGGAAAGTTAATAATACTCTAAATAGAACAATACATTAAACCCACCAATTACAAAATGCACTTTTTTCCAAGTACATAAGGAATATTCACAAAGATAGATCACATGCTGGGTTATAAAATGAATCTCAAAAAATTTCAAAGGATTAAAATTTTATGGAGTATTTTCTCTGATCACAACAATAAAAATCAAGTAACAATGAGATACCTAGAAAATTCCCAAATTCTTTGAAATTAAACAGCAGACTTCTAAATAATTCGTGCATCAAAAAAGAAATGATGAGAGAAATTAGAAAATATTTTGAATTCAATAGTAATTAAAATAATGCATATCAAAATGTATGGGATGCATCTAAAGCAGTGCTTAGAGATAAGGTTATGGCTTTAAATGCCTATATAAGTGGGAAAGAAATTGGAATCAGTTATCTAAGTTTTCAACTCCAGAATCTGGAAAAAGAAAAAAAAAAGTTAAACTCAAAACAATTAGGAGGAAGTAAATAACAAACATTAGAACAGAAAGCAATTAAACAGAAAAACAAACTAAATGGCATAAAACAAATTTTTATTTTTTTCTTCCATATTTTTGGTGTATTATAATTACACATGGTAGTGGGATCTGTTGTTACATATTCATACATGGTATGATAAAACAATATAATCTGGTTAATATCATTCCCTAGTATTTCCCCTCCTCCTTCCCCCTGTTCCATTTCCTCTACTTTACAGGTCTCCCTTCAGTTTTTATGAGATTCCCCTTCACGCTTTTCCCTCCTTTTTCCCTCTCTAGCTTCCACATATGTTTATTCATTCATCCACTTATGGACACCTAGGCTAGTTCCACAATTTAGCTATTGTTAATGGTGCTACTATGACTATAGGTATGTATGTATTACTATAGTACGCTGACTTTAATTCTTTAGGATCAATACCGAGGAGTGGTGTAGCTGGGTCATATGGTGGTTCTATACCTAGTCTTTGAGGAGTCTCCGTACTGATTTCCATTTATAATCCTACCAACAGTGTAAAAGAAGTATACATGTGATATAACTACACTCTGACTGAAATCATTGCACTGCCCCCCTAATTGTGATCTGATCCATTTCTCAACCATCTCCGCTTCCAAATCTTATTACAGTATTCATTTTCCTTCAGTTAATGAATAATTGGTCATGGAGGTAGGATCTGGGGAAAAAAAGAGAGGAAATTGCTCAATTTTAGGAAATTGTGGGGCAGAGAGAAAATGACTTGCTGAAATATTGCCATGGCCCAACACATCAGATACACAAAATTCCTTTAGAACTGGGTATCCTAGAAGCAAAGCCAGGAAGTAAGAATAAGAGGAACAGGAGGACATTTTCATGTGGACTTCCAGATGTGCTCATTGTTGTTCTTCATATTCCACAGACCCAGAAAAGAGCTGCCAGCCAGTACTGGAGACTCTGCGTCAGGCCATGGATGGCACTGTGTATGCCCACAGCACCTTGGAATTGCAGACACTGCAGCCTATAGTCAACTTCCTTGTCACTGCCACAGTGCCAGGATGCTGTGAGCGCCCACTCTGCCCACGCCTCTTTCGTCTCTTCACAGTTCTGGCCCTAGAGAGCATGACCCAGGCTACCATGCTGAGCAGACATGTGCCTAGCCTCCAAGCCTGGCTCGAGCGCTTCCCCTTTGTGGAGAGAGAGAGTGTTCTGGCAAGAGCCCTGGTCCGGGCCTCAGTAGAGGCCTGGGAGGCTATGTGTAACTCCTTCATGCCTTCACCCCTCCACCCACACTACCACTTCTCTCTGCACTCTGTGAGCCAACTTTTGGGAAGCCTGCAGCTATTGCCTACCAGAATAGGCTCACGGGGTTTCGTAGATTTTCCCAACCACCAGGAGCACTTGCGCCTTGTATCAGGCTTGCGTGGCACTCGCCTAACTACTATGATGGCTATTCGGAGCATGGTGCGTCTTTGGTTACATGAGGCACAGAGAACTTTTTGTGACCGGTTGAACAGCCCTAAGGAACGCTCTTTCTGTGCCAAGCTGCTCCTAGAAGTAGCTCAGAATGTTTTCTGTGGTGGGCCAGGGCCCCAGTACTTGGACAAGGACCATGAGGAGGAGGAGGAGGAGAGGGTACCTGAAGTGGAATCTGAAGGGGAGTTGGCCCAGTGGGAGGACTTAAGCAATAGTAATAGTGAAACAGATGAGGAAGAGGATCCCTATGGCCTTCAAGCCACAGCAGGCTTACATTCCAGGGAACCAAGTCTAGCACCATCCATAAGGCCAGTACAAAGGGAGATTATAGAAAGCATAAGTCACAAGATACAGCAGGAGGAAAGCAAAAGGGCTTCTCACAATGAGTTCCAGTCAAAGAAATCCAAGAGTTTGTTGCAGAAATCACCCCAGATAGACCTGATTTCACCCCTGTTGTTACCGGTATTACTACTGTGTCCCCAGGAAAAGCCCTCAGATCTGGTCTTCAGTCAGGAGTTGATACTGGGATCCAACTCTGAGAGCCCCAACTTATACCTGGAACGGCAGTGGGAGAGCCTGGAAAAACAGTTGTCCACCTCAGCTGCTCAGCTGGGGCTGAGCCCCCACCTTGCCTGGTGCCACTCCATGGCCCAGCATGTGGCCCGCCTGGTCCGAGTTCTGGCCAAGCCCAGGCAGCATGGCCTATTGCTCTCAGGAACTCTGGGTACTGGGCGCTGTACTGCCATCACTCTGGCCTCTAGCATTTGTCAGGCCCGCCTCTTCCATCTGCCATCTAGTTCAGAGGAGGACATTCTCCAGTGTTTGAGAGATGCCAGCTGGCATGCTGGCATATTAAACCAGCCAGTGGTCTTACTGGTACCCAAGAGTGTGGATCTCGCTACCCTCCATCACCTAGTAGCCCTGGCAACCTCAGGCAGTTTCCCTGACCAGTACACAGAGGCAGATCTGGACAACATTGAAGAACATGTACCAATGGAGAACCTTGATATCAAAAACAACACTAAGAAGGAAGTGGCATTGCAGTGGTAAGTCCTAAAGCCCCATACGTGGGTCTTCTCTGCTCTTACTCTGTCCTGCCCAAAAGGCTATAAGGAAATTTATGTGCTATTGTGAAGGCTCTTAAGATGAGGGCTAAGTGGTCAGGATTGGAACTGGGACCCGGTAGGGCAAACGGGATAAAAAGAAGACAGCCGCTGACTGACTCCTGGCCCACAGGTTCTACCAGCAAGTGTGTAGCCACCTGCACATGTTTTTCCTGATGGGAGATTACCAGGCCCACAAGCAGCTGCCCTCCACCCTTTACCTGAGGCTCGTTCAACTAGCCACTGCCAGCATTGACTACTATGAACCCTGGGACCAAGCTTCCTTAGTCAGGGTAGCCCAGCACCATCTGGAGGGTGCTCAGAGTCTACCCCTTGATGATGGTGAGCCTTTTTCTTGACCTTACCAGTCATTTCAACTAGGTTCTAATTAGGATTATTACCTAGGCCAGTGTCTGTCTGTCTCTGTTTATCTCTGATTCTCCTGTGTGTGTGTGTGTGTGTATGTGTGTGTGTGTGTGTTTACTGAGCTCCCTTCACATTTTCTGACCTCCTTCCTGAGCTAGAATAGAGACCCTTACCTTTCCCACTTTCCTATGGGCTTACAAGTCCATGCTAAAGCCATACCCATTGCAGACTGCTTGAAGTACCCAGATCTCCAGGCCTCTATTTCCAGTGTGGCCAAAGCCATGGCCCTCATCCACCTTTCGGCTGCCTACTACCATGAGCACCTGTGCCCTGCATTGCCACTTGTGACCCCCAAGACTTTCCTAGACCTTCTGGACACCTTCATGCTGCTGCGGCAACAGATGACCCTTAAGTTAAAGAATAGGGCCCAGCGGTAAGTGGCCCCATTCCCTGAAGTTTACCTCCTTATGCTCCCTTAAGTCCACTCACTGTGTGGTGCATTTTACCTTCAGAATCTATAATGCCCTAGAGAATCTGAAAAAGCTGATTGAGCAGCACAGTACCCCCAACAACCTGGTCTACATTTTGGAACAGCAGCTAAAAGGCTCTCAGCAGGTAAGAGGGAGAAGACTGTCAGATTCATAAGGTTGTGTTAATGCAGGAGTACAAAAGAAAAGTTAGAAGGAACCAATGAGAGTGAAGCTTAGTTCTGATTTCCCTAAAGTCCCTCATAATTTCTCCAGGTGATCTCTCTAATCCTGACTATCTCCTCCTTAAGAACTCTGGCTCAAAAGATTTATGACACAGTTGAGACTAGATTGATTCTTCATAACACATGAAACTCAAGTGTCTGCTTCTGGTAGCTCCTCGTGTCTTGACTATGTGAAGTTCAGTGTGATCCCAAGATCTCCATATACACTCATGAGGGATTCAGCAGGGATAGCAATATCATGGCCACCTCCCACTCTTATCATTTTCCCTTGAATTCACTAGCATTGCTAGTCAGCTTATCTCTTGTAGCCATCTTTTTTCCTTATACCACTTTGTCCTATACCTCTTTCTTCCAAAAAGCACCATAAGGCGGTTGTGTATAGTAAGGAGATGTGAATGGATGAGGGTAGTAGGGGAAAATTTACAGCATATCAAAGAAATAAGCATGTTTAAATATTATACTGTACATCAATATCCTAAATATCCTTACTCACCCTCTACTGGGCGTTTCTAGGTGACCAACTTTTCTATATCACGTCCATCTCCCAACACCTGTACCACATGTTATTCAATTAATTTTTCTTTCAAAGTTCCCTGAATACATTTTTTCATGGAATAGAGATTTTTTTTCTAGTCCAAACCCCAAATCCTTTCATTTGTTATATAGAACAATCATCTTCTTCCAGCAAATCTGAATAAAACTGGTGGGGTGTGGGTCTTCATACCTTATATGGGCAAATATTCGCAGTTAAAGGTATTTTCCCAAACAAAAGAAGTCTTGGTTTATTTTTAATAAGAGGTATTTTGAAATAACACTTTTCTTCCTACGGCATAAGACCTTGGAAACGGTTCAGAGACCACTACAGAGAAGTGAAATAGTGCCCAACTCACAACTGGGTAATCTGATTGGCTTTTTAGTAGGCTTTCAGGCCTTAAAAATCCTAATGCATGGCTCCATATGGCTCTTCCATATGGGTGCCCTCCAAATATCACTTGGGGTTGCACAGCTCGAGAGGCCTGGCTTACGTTGTGTCTACCTACATAGTTTCCATAATGCTCTATGAAACTGTGCCACCTGGAATTCTCAAGGTACTGGAATCCTCTTACTATCCATTAGCTAGGATGCCTAGCTTAGATTACACATAAAGATTCAGCCAAGTTGTAAAAGAAAGAAAAGAAAGGAAGGGACAAGAGACTACTTCCCCATATTTCCCAAATTCCAGTTTCTTTCTTGTCCTGGGTTCTACTTTTTCCCAAGATGATTCATACTAGGAATTATTGTTTTGGTTTAAGAGTACTGGCATTCCTTGATTATCTACATCAGACCACAACACAAGAAGCCCCATATCTAGATAAAAGATATTCATAGTCTCAGGGATCATTCAGAATCAGATGCCTTGGTGTTTTAGTCAGGATTTTTTTTTTTTTTTTTTTTTTGGTTCTGTAACTAAAAGATCTGACTATAACAATTGTAGAGGAAGAAAAGTTTAAAATGGGGGCTCACGGTTTCAGAGGTCTTAGTCCACAGAAGACCAGCTCCATTCCTCAGGGCTTTAGGTGAGGCAGAACATCATGGTAGAAGAGTATGGCAGAGAGAAGCAGCTCACATGTTGATCAGGAAGCAGAGAGAGAGGTCTCCACTTGCTAGATACAAATATATACCCCAAAGCCATGCCCCTACTTTTTCCAGCCACACCCCTCCTGCTTCCAGTACCACTCAGTTAATCCCATCAGGGATCAATTCACAAATCAGGTTAAGGCTCTCATAACCCCATCATTTCTCCTCCAAACCTTGCATTGTTCCATATATGAGCCTTTTGGGGACACCTCACATCCACACCATAACACTTGGTGATTCACTCAACAGCCACAATAGTGTGTAATTTTTCTAATGTTCCACACCCTAGGAAATACCCCCACTAGGCACCTAATCATTTAATCCAAATCCCAGGAGTCATTCTGTGATCTTCCATTTCTTTCTCATCTCATATTCAATTGGCTCATTTGTTCATTACTGTACTCAACAAAATTAATCAAAACCTATAATCATTTTGTCCAGGCACTTACTAATATTTACGTATATTTATGTCTACATTTAGACTGATACACAGGTAGACAGACAGATGATAGTTTCCTTTCCACAAGGAATCCAAGATGGCTATCGTTTTTCCACTTTCTGATGAGAAAACAGAGATCCAAAGAGGCTAGAGAAGCTTCCTTAAACTTATAATATCGTGATGAGGATTAAATGAGATTTCGCATGTAAAGCCTTTAGAAAGGCTGTCATATAGTCATGACTTAATATGTTTGTTATTATTAATATTAGGTCAGATTGCCTCCTAATAAGAGGAGATAAGACACTGCCCTTGACTTCATGGTGTCTACAGTTTTCCAGAGATATAGATTCATCAAGGAAATATCCAAACAGTATGCTATGACAAAGTCCAGAGGGGGCTGACGTAGTAAGAATTCTAGAGAAAACAGTGTGGTGATATATACCTGTAATCCCAGCAACTCAAGAGACTGAGGCAGGAGGATCACAAGTTCAAGACTAGCCTCAGGAACTTAGCAAGGCCCTAAGCAACTTAGCAAGACCCTATTAAAAAAAAAAAAAAAAAAAAAACTCTTTTAAAAAAGGGCTAGGGATGTGGCTTAGGTTCAATCTCTAGTACAAAAAAAAAAAAAGAAAAATTAAGAAAGAAAGTACAGTGCCCCCAGAATGGTACTGATGTTGAAGCTTAAAGGCTAGATAAGATTTGGCCAGATGTAGAGAGAGGTGGGAAGGAAAAATGTTCCAGGCTAAAGTAACAGCTTGTGTAAAACCCTAGAGGCAAGAGAACATATGTCAATTTTGGAGGACCTGAAAATTGGAGTGGCTGGAGAGTAGTATGTTGGGAGAGTTAAAAAGATGAGATTGGAAAAATGAGTAGGTCAAGGTGGTCAAGGTGGCATTGTCAATCAAACAAAGGGAGAGGACACCCCTCATAGGAAGGGACATTTCAGAGGGAGGGGGACGTGTGTTAAAGAACATTATGATGATGAGATTCAGTTTTTAGAAAACCAGTCAGGCTGCAGTGTGGGGAATGAATTAGGGGAGAGAAATAAAAGACCATTCAGGAATCTTGTGCAGGTCAGGAGAGAGATCCTGAATGTGAGTGATGGATGTTTGGGATGGAAGTGGACATGAGAGAAATGTTGGAGGTGTAATTGTAAAAGACCTCAAAGAGCCTGGGTTTAGGAGAATAGAGGTAACAATCAGAATTCTTCCTTGAGAAATCTGAGCATATTTTGCCACAGTTCTCTGAGAACAAGAATGCAAGGAGAGGTAAGATTGCAGAAGAGCAGAGGCATAACCAATACATTCATTTTGGGGGCATGAGGAATCTGAGGGGCCTGTAAAACATCCAAGGAGAGGTTTCCACTATGCAGATGGGTACACAGTGTAGGACTTGGCAGTAATATAGCTAAAGAGGAATTTGACAGTATTTAGAATATAATAGAAGCCATGAAATTAGGGATTTAGGAAGAATTTGTCTAAAAGAGAGATTTATCTTCTGTGACAACTGCTGCTAAGGGGTCAAATAAGATAAATAGCATAGCATAATAGTTACATGCTCAGACTTTAGAATCAGATTTTCTTAGCCTGTATGGTAAACAAGTTGCAAGGAAAGCAACCACCTACAGGGGGCTGCATTACCAGATGCCAAGCAGTAAGTGACAGACCAAGATCTCAGACTCATTCTGTGCCTACTCAGAGTTCAGTTTTGTTATCCTACCATGCCCATGGGGTCTCCCCCTGGCATGTTCCCACACAGCCCAGAATCTGGAGCTACAGGGCCTGATCTCTGTTCACAGAGCCTCATCAAATTTCGGCAGCAGCTAGAGCAAAGCAAGCTCCTGTACAAGCGGCAGATAGCAGAGTGTCGTCATCAGGAGCACCTAATTGAGAACCTAGCCAAGCAGCGAGATTCCCTGCAGTCTCAGTATCAGGCTTTCCTGGAGAAGGTATGTTTTTCCTGCCATGTGCCCTCTACTTGTCTTTGCTTGGGAGAGGATAGCCCCTAACAGGATTCTCAGTGGAAGGGTTGGGGAGACTCATGATGGAGTCTCCAGGGGGAGGGGGCAAAGGTTATCTTGGGGAGTGCCTTTCATGAGAACTCCTAGGAGAAAATTAAAAAATATCTTGAAAGGGAAGCTCATCTCTCAAAAGCTCGCTTCAGCAAGCACCTCTCTTCATGTAGATGGGCAAGGCATTTCTGGGTCCTCTGAGTCAGCTGCAGGTGGCTGACTTTGAGGAGATAAGGAGCTATCGAGCACCACCAGAATCTGTAATCCGGGTGACTGATGCATTGTGTGAACTGTTCCACCATGAAACAGGCTGGACCAATGCCAAGCAACTTTTATGCACTGAAGATTTTTATCAGGTAGGGATAATGAAGGAGCAGACGGGAGGCACACAGGATAGACTTGGCAGGGATAGACTTTTGGGTCAAGGTCCAGAGCATCCATGTCTTCCCCTCTCCCCTGAACACACTTCCTCCCAGGAGCTGGTATTCTTCCCCAAGGAGAAGATGAAAGACTCAGAGCTGATAAAATTAGAACAAACTCTGAAGGATCCAGGCATGAGTGATGCAGCTCTGAGGGCAGTAAGCATACCCACAGCAAACCTGGCCATCTGGCTCCGGGCTGTTCTGCGTTATGGACTGGCACAGCGCCGGGGTGTGCCCACGGGCCTGCTGCTGAGGCAGGTGGAGGCAACACTGGCTCGGGAGCAGGCCCGCTTAGGCCAATTCCAGTTTCAAGCCCAGGACATGCTGGAGAATATTTTGGCCCTGACTAAGAAGCTAGAGGATGCCCAGATTTCCCACAGCCATGTGGTACAGACTCTCAATCAGGCACAATGTGGCCAGTATCACAAATGGCCCATAAAGTCTACACTGCTCACACCCATGAACAAATGGTGTGCACAGCTCCAGGTAACCAACCCTCTCCCATATGTCTTCTTCCTTGTTCATATCACACCCTGCCACCCTATGCCCTAACTGCTTCCTGCCCCACCTTCCTTGCTTTCCTCCATACCTCTCCTCGCTGGTCTAAACACCCTCTGGTCTTCCCTTCACACCAGAAGTTGAGGGGACACTGCAAGACTATGTTTGGAGATGCCCTCCTGTGTTCTGCTGCCATCACCTATTTAGGTCCCTTCCCACCTCTCCGTCGCCAAGAGCTACTGGACAAGTGGCTGGCTCTGTGTAGGGGCTATCAGGAGACCCTGGGTCCAGACGATGTGGCACAGGCACTGAAGCAGAAGCAGAAATCTGTCATCATGCCTCAAAAAAAACCCCTGTTGCCCACATGCTCTCCCTTCAGTATTCTGTCACTGCTAAGCTGTGAATCTGAACAGTATCAGTGGGACCGAGACCTGAAGCCCCAGGCAAAGTCGGCCCGCTTGGCAGGCCTGCTTCTGGGGAGCTCCACTCACTACCATAGTTGCCGTTGGCCTCTGCTGCTTGACCCCAGCAATGAGGCACTCATCTGGTTGAACCCACTGCCTCTGGAAGATAAAAGATGCTTGGCACAAGCCCCCACTAAGCGCAGAGGTAAGGCAGAGACAATAATACATGCTTCTGGGATATCTGAACCGCCCAACTCTCTGAGCCTTATGTGATCTTCCCTGGCTAGAATATCCCAGATTTTATCAGCCTATGCTATATATATTTTTTGGTTCATATTGCAATGAAGACCAATTCATGGTCTTCCACTTCTCAGGTTTCTTTGGCACTATTAGAAACCTTGCCCTCACCCCAGAGTTTTAGTACTCAGATTTGTTCAAAAATTCTAGAAGAACATTTTTATTGATTCTGTTTAGATCAGGAATCACATCTGGGTGGCGTGTTGGAAGGAAAATTTGCTAGAAGGAAGAGGGGATGTTTTATCTCCCAGAAAATGGGGTTGGTGTGCTGCATTAGTGAGGAAAAAAATGTGAACTCTTGGAAAAAGGTTCTTTGAAGATGTCATGAGGGCTGGGGCTGTGGCTCAGCGGTAGAGCACTTGCCTAGCATGTGTGAGGCCCTGGGTTCGATCCTCAGCACCACATAAAAATAAATAATACAATAAAGGTACTGTGTTCAACTACAACTAAAAAATAAAATGAAAAAAAGATGTCATCAACTTCTGAACCTTGAAATAATATCACCCTGCTCTTTATATGAGTGGGCTCTAAATCCCATGACAAGCATCTTATAAAATACAGAAGAAAAGACATACACAAAAGAGAAGTCCATGTGAAAAGGGAGACCAAGATTGGAGTTTTTTGGCCACTAGCTAAGGAAAGTCTGGAACCACCAGAGGATGGAAAGAGGCAAAGAAGTCTCCTCTTTAGAACCTTGACAGAAGTATATCCTGCTGAAACCTTGATTGCAGACTTCTGGTTTTCACAACTATGAGAAAACTAGTTTCTGTTGTTTAAGCTACCAAGTTTGTGGTAATTTGTTACCGTAGTCCCGGAAACTAATACACAGTATATCATGCAAGGTATCATCTGTCCTTCCAAGTATCATGTCAGAGTTGCTGCTGATTTTCAGAAATATGAAGAGCCAAATGTGATAGGCAGAATTTTGGCCTCTGTGACCTTTGCCTTTTGATGTTATTTCCAGGATTATGTTATGTTACATAAAAAAGAGTTTGAAGAGTTAATTAAAATTACTAATCATTTGGCATTAAGATAGAGATATTATCCCAGATTATCTAGATGAGCCCAGTATAATCAAATGAGGCCTTCAGAGCAGAAAGGAAGAAAGAAAACAGTCAGATTTGAACACAAGAAGGATTCAATGAACTGTTGCTAGCTCAAAGATAGTGGGGGCTACAGGGCAAGTGTGAGAAATTAGAATAGTGTGTGAAAGAATAGGTAGGCATGGGGCATGTATCTGAAGTCCCAGCTACTTGAGAGATTGAGGCAGGAGGATCACTTGAACCTAAGAGTTCAAAACCATCCTGGGCAACACAGCAAGATCCCATCTCAAAACAAACAAATAAACAAACAAACAAAACACCAGCCTAGAAAAGGACCTCAAGCCCCAGATGAGATGGGAAGCCCCATCTGACACTTTGATTTTAGCCCAGTGTAGCTCTGTGCAGAAAATCCAGCCATGCTGTGGATTAATGGGTTGAACAGGTGAGACTGCTAACCTACAGAAGGGTAGAGAATAAACTGGTGTTATTTCAAGCTGCTAATTTTGGGGTAATCTGTTAGCAATAAAAAAAATGAATGCACTGAACTATGGATCTGGCACAGAGAACCAGTTTGGCCCAGGAATTATCTGGGCAGCATAGCAAGGGGTCAAGGGAGTTGGGAATGGTTGTTGATTAGCCAACTATCTATGTTTACCACACCACCCATGATTTAGCTAATTACACAGTTTACAGACTTTCACTTACAAGTTACTACTTCCAGGTACTGATTTCCAAATTAGTGAGGATTCTTTAAGTTGTTAGTACCAGAATTATCTCAAGTTAAAATAAGCAGGGAGCAGGGGAGGCACTGACTCTTCTAACCAACCTATAGAAAGGGCAGAAATGGAGCCAATTTCAGAGATGACTAACTCCCTCCCTTATTTTTAAAGTAATAATAATAATAAGCAACATTTATAGAGCACTTACTAGGCACCAACCTAGGTGTTTTCTATGTGTCATTGTATTTAATCTTCACGGTAATCCTATGAGGTCATTACTAATATCAATTCCATTCTGTTGATGAGGAAACTGAGTCACAGAGCTTAAACAGCTTTCCTAAAGTGTCTTACTTCCCTCATGGAATGGAGTCCTTGGATGAATAGTGCTCCACCAGAGTCCAAATCCTCCTCTCAGAAACATTTCTGTGCATCTTTCTGTCACAGGGAAGAGTCTAATGACAAGTCAAGAGAGAGAGAATAAAAATGAGTGTGTAGAAGAAGATGATGATTGTGACGAGAGGAATAAGGCTAAAGACCAAACAGAAGAGCAGAAGGCAGAAGAAAGTGAAAATGAAGAACAGGAGAAAGAGCAAGAGCAAGGGGAGAAAGAAGAAGAAGAGAAAAAGAACAAGGCAGAGAAACACGAGTCCAGCCTAGCCTCGGAAACTCAGTCTTCACCTCGTCTCTGCTTTAATGTGCTCTCAGGTGCTGACCCAGAGTTGGGTCCTCAGCTTTTGGAGGCAGCTGCCAGTGGTAAGAACTGATGCCCACCCACCATTACCCCCTCTTGTCCTCCTCTGATTCTGTGACCCCATATACCTCTCACATCTCAGTCTGACTTTAGTTCCCATCCTTCATCCCATTATGTTGAAAAATCTTAAAGGAACCCTATTTGTTGGAGGATAGCTGCTCAGGGTCAGCTCTTGTGGGTACCATGGGTGCTGGCATTGTGGGTGGGTTGTCCTTGCTTCCCCTCACAGGCCTGCCTGTGCTTCTGACCAACATGGAGCTGGGCCTATGGTGCCAAGAACTACAATGGCTGCTTCAGCGGGAGAAGCTGAGTCTACCCAAGGTGCAGCCTGGCTTCTGTCTCTATCTGAGCACTACCCTCCCACTCTGTGCCTTGGAAAAAGGTGAGACCCAGAGGGCACATTGCTAGCACAGTTTTGTGGGCACACTAGGATCCCAGGACCAGTATTTAGAGGGCTTGACTCAACCTGAGCAGACTCAGAATGTAGTAAGGAGCCATATCCCTTGTCTGCCCCCTCCTTGGCTCTGCCAAGGGTGAGGGTTTAAGCACATTCCATGTGACTCCAAGCGCTAGGTTATGAACTGCTAAAGGGGCTGAATGTCCTGGATTTGTCCCTGAACATGGAAATACTAGAAGAACAGATGCTGCATGAAATCTTGTGCAGGGAGCATCCTGAGCTTGAGGCCCGCTGGCAGGACATAAAAATCAGAGCCCTGGATGCCTGTGAAGATGTGGAGGCTGCTGAGGTGCCTGGGGGTCCAATCTGTGGGATAGGATAAGCACTGGAAGGGCCTGGGTGTAGAGGTGGAGATGAATGTAGATATTTGGGGACTGTGGGAAAGGGCCAGATCCACCTAACAAATTACTATATACAGGAGCGGTTGCTGACGATGATGCTGATGCAGAAACAAACCCCTCAGAAACCAGCTAAGTTTCTGCGGGATATGGTGAGGTCCCAGGCAGAGATATGTCAACTGCGTGCTCATTGTGAGGAGCTAGAAGGACAAAAACTGAAGGAGATGGAATTGTGGGTATCCTACCAGCATGTAGTTAGACATGGAATGGCCTTAGTGAATGCCCTAAGCCCACTGCAGAACTTGCTCCCATTTTTCCGGATGAAACCAAAGGACTGGCTGGTGGTCACAAAGAAAGCTCTAGACAGCATGAAGCCACATGATATAAAGCATGGGGAGGACCTGGCCAGCCATCTACTGCAGATAAAAATACACCTGACCCACCAGCTGCTGGGCAGCACTGTGGCTTCACTAGGCCTGACCCAAGTACCCTTGGTGGGTACCTTGGGTGCTTTGGCTCTGCTGCATGTGACAAGGAAGGCATCAAAGCTAGAAAGCTTGGCACTCTGGCCTGGACTGGCAACCTCTGCCAGCACTGAATACAGTAAGCCAGACCCAGGTGTGGTTCGGCCAGCCTGGCTAGGGCCAAGAGCCTGGCAAGAATGTGGGATGTTGGAGCTGCTGCCTCCATTTGTTGGGCTGCGTGCATCCCTAGCAGGCCACTCCAATATTTGGCAGGAATACCTGTCACTATCATCCACAGTGCTGGGTCCTGCACCTGGGCCAGGTCCTGAGCCACTCAGCCTCATCCAGAAGCTGATCCTGTGGCGTGTGCTGCGACCTGACTGCCTGGCAGGTGCTTTGGCAGACTTCACCACCAGCCTCCTGGGGAGGCCCCTGGATGAAAATCTGGCTGCTCACACCATGCCCCTTGAACAGAGTCAGGCTACTCAGCCCATACTGATCTTATTGCCTTCGACTGGCCACCCCACAGCCATCCTGCATCCTCTGACTGTCATCCAGAAATTGGCTGCTGAGCATGAACAGGTTTGGACCTAGTCTTTTGGTCACAGAGTAACTGGGCCTCTGGGGGCTGGGAGAAGGTGTGGATGCCCTCTTTCAGCATTCTCATGGATCCTTCTATATTACTGAGGTACTTTTTGGATCATTGTGGTATTACTTTGAGTCTCTTGGGTTGCCTTGGGATTGCTTTGAGTCACTCTTCTGTCTATTTGTCTCCAGGGGCAGAAACACCTGCAAGTGATAGCCCTGGGCTCTGAAGTTTGGGACCCAGTCTCAATTGTGGTCAACACTCTATGCCAAGCCATGTTGGAGGGGTACTGGCTGGTGCTGGATAACTGTCATCTGGTGCCCCACTGGCCAAGAGAGCTGATCCAACTCTTGCTGCAGCTGATAGGCAGAGCCAAAGGTGAGTTTGTTGCCTAGAAATGGCTTTCAGGACCACACCCTAACTTGGGCTACAACTTGAACTCTCAAGTTCACTGTCAAATTTCCTAGGTCCAGGCCTGTGCTCTTGGCCATGTGTCTGACTCCTGATTCCTCAGTCTCTAATCTGATCCCTAGACTTGTGTCTGATCCAATACCTAATGACTGATCTCAATCCCTTATCTAACTCTAGTAGTTTCAGAGATGGAATTGGAACTGCTTTCAACCCAACCTGAAAGAAGGAATGTGGTTACTGTCCACAAAGATTTCCGTCTTTGGCTTATTGTTTCTGCAGAGGCTACTGCTTCCTTGCCAGGTAAGGAGTATCCCCCAACGGTCTCAAATCAGAAAGGGGAGGGCAATTCTGCTGTGTTGACTCAGCACTCTTCTTCCTCTCCAGCTGTGCTGACTCAACACTGCATGCCTGTTTTCTGGGACCAGTCCCTGGAATTGGGCCGCATCTTGATTGACAGTATGGAGTTAGCACAGCAAGGACTCTACATGCAACCTTTTGACCAGGCACTATCTCTGCTCCTCCTACATGGCCTCCTGCTACACCGACAGCTCTATGGAATGAAGTTGCAGGCACACAGGGGGCTCTGGTGAGGGACTCACTTATGCTGTTGAGTCAGTCACTCAGAAAACACTGAGTATCTTCTACACACTAGGTTGAGTAAAACTAATTCATCTTCCAAAGAGTGAAGGAAAGAGGAATTCTAGGAAGGCTTCTCTGAGGACTTTTAGGATCTCACTTTAAATTGAACCTTAAAAGTTGAGGCAAATCAGAGCCTTTCTGAACAGAGGGAACTAAGTTCAACAGAAGGGTGATTTCAGTATAGTTGAGGTGAACCTGCTGGGTATTGAGTAGGGAGAGGCCAGGCTCATCACAAAGGACCTTTAAGACCATAGCAAAGGGATCTGATGTTATCCCAAGAATAGTGAGAAGCCACTGAAGGTATTAAAGTAGAAGAAAGAATGTGATCATGTTTGTCTGTTGGAAAGACCACTGGTTGCAGTGTGGAAAGTGAAACAGAGGAGGTGGTATTAGAAGCGAACAGAATAGTTTTGGGAGGTTCTAGTAGTCTCCAGGGAAAAAATCATAGTATGGCTTGTAGGGACTAGGGTGGTAGTCACCGTAGAAATAGAGAATAAATTGGGGCTGAGGAAGAAGGAGTCAGGAATGAATTCCAGATTTCTGACTTAGACAGTTGGGCAGCTGGTGATACCTCACACTGGGATATATGATAGAAATGAGAAACACATTTCATGAGGGAATGTGATGACTTTGGTTGAAAGCAAGTTGTATTCAACATGCCAAGTGATAATGACTAGTAAACCCTCATGAGCCTGGAGCTCAGAAGATAAGTTTGGGCAGGAAAAAAGACTTGAGGCTCTGCAGCATATTGGTGATATTTGAAATCTGACTTCCTGTTCCCCTCCTTCAGGAGTCCAGTGACTCTGATAAAGGCCCTTAAGACCCAAGAGCAGTTGTGGACCAGTCTCAGCAATCCCAGTACTGCCATGCAAGAGCTCACTGGTGAGACCCTTCCTGTCCTCCATGCAGCCATCTGCCACCAGGAGAGCCTGGAAAAGGGTGGGGGTGGGAGTTTTGAGACTGGGACCTAATTTGCAACTTTGGTTTGGGGAAGGGTTGTGGGAACTGGAAGGGCTGGAACTAAGGGTTCCATTTTCAGCTTCAGTTTTCTATGGGGGACCTCTGAGGGACACTAAGGACAGAGAAGTCTTAATTAGCCTCACAGAAGCCTGCCTGAGCTTCAGCAGCAAGAATTGGGTCCAACCACACATACCTCAGTATCTGCTGGCCACTGTGATGCCCAGCTCAGGTAAGCTCTAGTCAATAAATATCTGTTTGGGGGCCAGAAATAGTGCAGTGAAATGCCATCCCCACAGGACTGTGGATGGTGGTGCCAGTAGATACACAAAGGGGCAAAATTCACATAGTTATAGGGATGATAGCATAAGGGATCAAAGGAAGGCCTACTTCCTTGGGAGCGGGGTGTGGAGTCCATCTTATTCCTTACCCCTCACTTCTATCTCCAAGAACTAGAGAAGCTAGATGCTATTGCAGAGTGCAAGGCCCAGATGCACCTACTGCTCATACCGTCGGACCCTCGGATCTGTGGATTAAGTGAGGGCCCCCAGGCATGGTTGGTGCGCCGCAAGAGTCATGCTATCCTGAGGGCCCTGCAGCATAGTTTACCCTGGTGGGTTCCTAACACTCAAGGATGCCCTTGGCGTGCAGAAAGGCGGTTGCTTCAACGCCTAGTGCAAGCCAAACGCAGGCTGGAGTCATTGCAAGCCTTACTGACCGACCACACTGGCCCAGGGAAGTCTCCCCTAAGGGCAGTGCTGGGGCCAAAGGCTCGGCCTCCAGTGGAAGGCTTCCTAGAGAATGAAGTGATGGAACTGAGTCAATTGGTGGGCATTTTACAAAATGACCTTGACTGCCTATTGGAGCAGCTAAAGGGCAAACCCCCTTGCACCTCCTACCGCTGTGCTGCGGTGGCCCAAGCTCTCTGGACTGGCCGCTTACCCCAACCTTGGCGACCCCACGCACCCGCTGGTCAGCAGCCACCCTGGCAATGGCTGCGACAGCAGTCACGTCGTGGACAGCTATTAATTCGCTACCTGGATGCAGGCAGAGATGCAGACACAGACACTAGAGTACCAGAGCGCATCTTTCATCTGTCAGCCTTTAGCCACCCACGCCGCCTGCTGCTAGCACTGCGTTGGGAGGCTGTCCTGCAGCAGCAGGTGCCCAGCTCGAATCTTTCCGGCAGCCAAGGCCCCGGTCATCTCTCACGTAAACGTCAGAAGCTGAACAACAACCCTCTGTGCCTCCGGGTACCTTAGCATCCCTTCAGTTCCCCATTCCGTCCCCTTAAAGTCCCTGATTATACCCCATCCTGTTGGTAATCTTGCCCCTCAGTAACCCTAATCATCTCTCCAATCTCACTTTACTATGACACAGCCCCCCACCCTGTCATCTTTCTAGTCTGCCTAACCAGCTCTTGGCACCCCCAGGTGGAGAATGGCCCAAATCCCAAGGTTCCACAGACAGGCCTACTACTGATTGGGCTACAGCTCCTGCATGCTGAGTGGGACCCAATAGATGGGGCTCTGCAGGACAGTTCTTCCAGCCAGCCCAGCCTTCTGCCTCCTGTCAGTGTCACTGCACAGGCTGGGTACATCAATGACCTGCCAGTCCCAGCTGGCCTGGCTGTGTACTCCTGCCCTGTGTACATGGCCGGGCCCCTTGGTTCCACTAAGCTACACAGCAGGAACATCCTGATGCACCTGCCCTTACCCACGAAACTCAGCCTTGCTACCTGTATCCAACGGAGAGTCCATGTGTGCAGCCCACCCTTGACTTGAGCCCTCTACCAAAATAAAGCTACAGTAATTACATGAATGATTTCCAGGACTTGGAAAGATAGTGATGTATACACAGAAGGTAAAATGTTACACACTGAGAGAAAAATACAGTGTGTACAATTGAAGCTATGGAGAAGGCATTGTGTGGCAATAGGGGAGAGGAGAGTGGTGGGCACACTCTGAAGAGAGAGGCCAGGTGATAGTCATGTATCTGAGGAGTTAGACAAATCTGGCAACTGCTAACACACAGAACCCTTGTCTGGGTAGCTCTCTGCTGTGGTCTCAGCTAAATTCCCAAGGGATATTTTTGAAGGGAGAATATTAAAACTCAAAATCCTTTTTAATGGCATTTAGTGGTATTATTGGGAATGCCCCAGTCCTACTCTACCATCCACACCACATCACCCACAAAGGATTCTCTGAGTGAATTATACACATGAAAAACAAAAGCCAAATAAAATACAAGACCCTATGTTCATTTAACAATTATTTATTGAGCACTCTTTCATACCAAGTGTTGTTCTGGGTGCAGATGAGGTGGTTCTATTGTAGGGCAACAGGCAATAAAAGGTAGACATATAAACAAGAACAAAAAAATGTTTTTGCAGTACTGGGGGTTGAACCCAGGGACGCTCTACCACTGAGCTACATCCCCAGGCTTGTTTATTTTTATTTTTTTGGTACAAGGAATTGAATCCTGGGGTACTTAACTGTGGAGCCATATCTCCAGCTCTTTTTTATATTTTATTTAGAGATAGGGTCTCACTAAGTTGCTTAAGGCCTTGCTAAGTTGCTGAGGCTAGCTTTGAACTTGTAATCCTCCTGCCTCAGCCTCCCAAACCACTGGGATTAATGGTGTGTGCCACCACACCCAGCTCCCAGCCTTTTTTATTTTGAGTCAAGGTTTCTCTAAATAGCCCCAGCTTGCCTTGAACTTGTTAGCCTCCTGAGTTACTGGAATTACAATTATGTGTCCCCATGCCCAGCATATAAAGAAAACCAAATAGGTTGATGTGCTATAGAATGACTAGAAGGGAGTAGTTAATATAGTTTGAGTGGACAGAAAAGGTTCCTGAATATTTGAGCATGAGTTACTTGGAAGATTTAGAAGGAATATTCAGATAACACCCTCAATAGATGCAAAAGACTTGAGGTAGCAACAACTTTGGAGTGTCTAAGGAACTGAACATAAAGCTAGAGCATGGTAAGGAGTAAAGTGATCTAAAGTTATGAAAAGGCATAGAAAGGGGTAGATCACATGGTCATGGAAATGAGCTTGTATTTTTTCAAAAGCACAATGAAAATCTATTGGAAAGTAGTATGTAGGAGACGACACCTAATTTGCATTTTTCAAGTCAGTCTGGCTGTTCTACGGTGGACTGATGGTAGAAAAGCCAGAGTATCAAGAGGAAGATCTATTTGGGTCCAGTTGAGATAATTCAGGGAAGGGATGATGAAGCGTGGACTAGGATAAAGCGGAGATGGGAGAATTAACAGATTTAAGACATATTCTGGCCAGGTGTGGGTGGTGGCATATACTTGTAATTCTAGTGACTCTGGAGGCTGAGGTAGGATAATTCTAGTGACTCTGGAGGCTGAGGTAGGAGGATTGGAAGTTGGAGGCCAACCTCAGCAATTTACCAAGACCCTGTCTCAAAAAATAAGGGCTGGGGATGTAGGCCAGCAGTAAAGCATCCCTGGGTTCAATTTCCACTACCAAAACCCAACAAAACTCTGAAGGAAATCTGTAGGACTGATGGATCAGATGCAGATAGTAAAGGGAGAGGAAGAATCTGGGATGACTCCCAGATTTGAGGTAAACAAGCAACTGGGTTGATCATGGTATTATTAGCCAAGATAGAAAATTTGACTGAGCAAGAAGTTGGAGGTAAGGAATCAAGAGTCCAACATCTTTGATCAGTATTAGTTGTGTGATTGCATGCTATCCCAGGGCAAGCCTGTCTGGTAAGCCTTACGTTAGAGTATGGCAGAGCTAAAGGCTTACATGACTTTCTCTCCTTGAACCCAGACACCAAAATTTAATAGGTGCAACTTAGCTTCCTCAATTCATGGCTAGGTTTCAACTCCAGGGTGGGAGGAAATGCAAGCATAAGTACAAACAGAGTATCTCACAGTTGATTGAGGTGCAAGTAATGTCCTTTAATAAACCATGGGCAGAGAGGCAAATGCTCCCACTTTTTTTCAGAAACCCATTTCCTATAACCTGGTTAAGGAGGGTCATGGCCATTCCATTGGGAGAGCAGATTAGCAGAGTTCTAAAAAGACCCTTTGGATAAATGAGCCCTCTATGTTTACCATCACTACTATTTATCCTTCAGTAAAGGTAGGAAACAACAGTGAGACACCTGTAAAGCCATCTGAAATTGGTCAGTATAGAATATTTTATACAAATACACAACATTCTCTAGATGGAAATTCCTTCTTGAATTATACCCAGCTAAGTCAATAAATTTTGCCAGTTAAAGATAAAATGAGTACAGTATGGAAGTGTAGCCCAAATATAATGGGTGTCATGTAAAAATGTTCCAGATTTGACAATTTCACTATTAAATTTTGCTAGATAATTTAAAATCCTATTAGGAAGTTAAAGTCCCAAACAATGAAAGGAATAAGTAAGACACTTGACAAAAGGAAGAAAACGTGTCTCCTCTTATCCTGATGGACAGGGGCATATAGAGTGGAAACAAGGATGAAGGAAAATGTCAAAATCAACCTGATCTGAGATTTCAAAGGGAAAGAAGCAGCAGATAAACTGAGTTAACAACTGAACAGAGGCTTTTGCATTTTCCCGACTGGGACTCTTGAAGGAAACTGTTCTGCAGCATGGGCCCACTATAGCTAGCCCCAAGAGCATTAAGAGGCAGAGTGGCAGGACCACTATATGGTAAGAATACTGAACAGAAAGCCTTTTGCCCTGTAGAAGTAGGAGGCATAGAATCATAGGGTCTATAGTACCAAAGAGAGTTGTTAAGAGAAGTATATGATTTACCTTCCAAGTATTTGGAGATTTTCTATAATTTGATTTCATTATGATCAGAGAACACGCTCTATTTGATTTCAATTCTTTTAAAACCATTAAGATTGGTTTTGTGGGCCATGATATAATCTATCCCGGTAGATATTCCATAGTATTTGGAAAGAATGATGTTGTGTTGCTTCGAGGTTTTTATAAATGATGATTAGATCTTGTGGGTTGGTGATGGTGTTTAGTTCTTCTATATACTTGCTGGTTTTCTAGTTGTTTTATCAATTGTTGACAGAGGGGTGCTAAAGTCTTCAACTATAATTGTGGGTTTATATACTTCTTTGAGTTTTTTAAGTTTTGTTTCACATTGTACACTCTGTTGTTTGGTATACACAATTTAAGATTACTGTCTTCTTGGTGGATTGACCCTTTTATTGTTATAAAAATGTCCCTCTTTGTCTCTCACAAATTTCTTTCCTCTTAAGTCTATCTGATATTAGTAGAGCCACTTTTGCTTTCCTTTGATTGGTTGCATATTTTTCAGTCTCCTATTTTAATTTTTTATTTGTTTTTTAGTTAACATGACAGTAGAATGTATTTTGACATATCAGACATACATGGAGTATAACTATCCATTTTTATGGTTGAACATGATGGGGAGTCATGTATTCATATATGAACATAGGAAAGCTATGCCTGATTCATTTTACTGTTTTTCCTATTTCCATCCCCCCACCCTTCCCTTCATTCCCCTTTGTCTAATCCAGCATCCATTCTTCCCCGCCCCTCCACTTATTGTGAGTTAGCATCCTCATATCAGAGAGAACATTCGGCCTTAGTTTTTGGGAATTGGCTTATTTTACTTAGGATGATAGTGTCTGGTTCCACCCATTTACCAGCAAATGCCATAATTTCATTCTTTTTTATGACTAATATTACATTGTGCCACATTTTCTTTATGCATTCATCTGTTGAAGGGCATCTAGGTTGGTTCCATAGTTTAGCTATTGTGAACTGAGCTGCTATTAACATTGATGTGGCTGCATCATTGTAATATGCTTATTTAAAATTCTTTGGGTATATACTAGGAGTGGGATAACTGGGTCAAATGGTGGTTCCATTCCAAATTTTCTGAAGAATCTCCATACTGCTTTCCAGACTGGTTGCACTAATTTGCAGTTCTACCAATAATGTATGAGTGTACCTTTTTTTTGTTACATCCTCACCAAAACTTATTGTTACTTGTATTCTTGATAATTGTCATTCTGACTAGAGTGAGATGAAATCTCAATGTAGTTTTAATTTGCACGTCTCCGATTTCTAGAGATGTTGAACATTTTTTCATAGATTTGTTGATGGATCATATTTCTTCTGAGAAGTGTCTGTTTAGTTCCTTTGCCTATTTATTGATTGGTGTTTTAGTCAGCTTTTTTACTGCTGTGACTACAAGACCCAACCAGAGCAACTGCAGAGGAGGAAAAATTTATTTGAGGGTTCACATTTTCAGAGGTCTCAAGCCACAGACAGCAGGCTCCATTCCTTGGAGCATGAGATGAGGCAGAACATCATGGAGAAAGAGTGTCATGGAAAGAAGCAGCTTACATGATGATCAGCAAGGGGTGGGGGGGAGAGAGAGAGAAACATCTCCACTAGCCAGATACAAATATATACCCCAAAGCCCCAACTCTTCCAACCACACCCCACTTGGCTTCAGCCAGCGCTCAATTAATCCCATCAGGTGATTAATTCGATGATTGCATTAAGGCTCTTGTAACCCAATCATTTCTTCTCTGAACCTTCTTGCATTGTCTCACACATGAGTTTTTGGGGATACCTCACATTCAAACCGTGACAATTGGTTTATTGTTTTGGGGGTGTTTTTTGAGTTCTTTATATATCCTGGAGATTAATGCTCTGTGTGGGGTGCAGGTGGCAAAGATTTTCTCCAATCTGTATCAGCCTCTTATTTTAAATTTTTATTCAAAGTAAGTTTCTTGTAGATGTCATTGCCCATCAATGCTGTTGCTTAACTGATGTATTTAGATAATTAACATATAATGTAATTATTGAAAAGTCTTTCATTTTATTGTTTTCTGTTTATTCTCTCATTTTTTGTTTCTGTTTGCTTTTTTACTACCTTCCTGTGGATTAATTGAATACTTTTAGAATTCCATTCTGGGATATTCATAGGTTTTTTAAAATTTTTTTTAGTTGTAAATGGACACAATACCTTTATTTTATTTATTTATTTTTATGTGGGGCTGAGGATCAAATCCAGTGCCTCACATACGCAAGGTAAGTGCTCTACCACTGAGCTACAACCCCAGCCCACTATAGATAGTGTTTTTAAGTTTATATCTTTGTATAGCTTTTTAGTGTTTACTCTAAATATTACATTATATACATACACTTTAAAATGATCTACTGGTGTCATTATTTTACCAGTTCAAGTGATGTTTGAAACCTTACCTCCTTTCATTCTTCCCAATTTAAAATGTAATTGTTTTAAGTATTTCCTCTACATACACTTAGAACCACATCAGATAGTGTTACAATTTTTCTTCAACTATTATATACATAATTCAGAAAACTCAAGAGAAAAGGGAAAATCTTTCTGAGGGTCACATAATTGTGGGTGCCTAGGGTCCTCCTCCTGACTCATGATCAGAAACAAGTTGGTCAGGAAGCCTCTCTGCAGCCATGGATGACTTTTTTCTTTCTTTCTTTCTTTCTTTTTTTATTATTAGTAGTTCAAAACATTACAGAGCTCTTGACATATCATATTTCATACATTTGATTCAAGCAGATTATGAACTCCCATTTTTACCCCGTATATATATTGCAGATTCACATCGGTTACACATCCACTTTTTTACATACTGCCATACTAGTGTCTGTTGTATTCTGCTGCCCTTCCTATCCTCTACTATCCCCCCTCCCCTCCCATCTTCTCTCTCTACCCCCTCTACTGTCATTCATTTATCTCTCTTGGTTTTTTTCCCCTTTCCCCTCACTTCCTCTTATATGTAATTTTGTATAACAATGAGGGTCTCCTTCCTTTACCATGCAATTTCCCTTCTCTAGCAGATTATGCCATGCATGACTTTTAAAGATACTGTAAAGACACCCAGAGAATCAGACGGTAGCAATACATCAAATTAAATTACCCTCACTAGCCACAACATAAAATCACTGGAGAAGGTGCATATTGACAATCCAAGGTACAAAGGGAAAGAACCTAAAAGTTTTGTTTTTTTATTTTTTGTGGGGCTAGGAATTGAATCCAGGGCTTTGTGCGTGCAAGGCAAGCACTCTGCCAACTGAGCTATATCCCCAGCCCCCTGAAAGTTTTAAAGAAACATTTGCATGCCTAGCAAGACTCGGAAAACCACTACAAGAAACAAAACAAAACAAAACAAAAAAACTCCTCATGGTAACAGTTCTAAGACATGGGATTGTTTCCAGATGAGAACCCACAGGTGACTCACTCACTTGCTCAGTCCTTCTGAGACTAAGATTACTTTCATCAGCACTGAGCCAGGAGTGGAGGCTGAAGTCACCACTGCAGATGCTGAGGTCAATTATTTTAACAAATGTATTATCAGTTATTTTTTTTAAAAATAGGAAAAGGAAAGCTAGTTATTTATACATATTTTTGCTTACCACGCTTTCCCTTCCTTCCTGGCATTCTGAATTGTCATTTCCTTTCTGTTGGAGAGTTTCTTTTAGCCATTCCTTTTTAGTTTAGGTCTTCTGGCAACAAATTTACCTAGTTTTTCTTCATCTGAGAATATTCAAATTTCTTCTTCATTACTGAAGGACATTTTCATTTCACATAAAAGTCAGGGTTGGCAGTTCTTTTCTTTCAAACATAAAACTTGATGCCATTTTTCTATAGCCTTCATGGTTTCTGATAAGGAATGTGCTATCATTCAAATAGTTTTTCCCTTATAGGTAAGATGTAATTTTTAATTTAGCTGCTTTCAGTATTCTTTGTACTTAGTTTTCAGAAGTTTAATGGTCACATATTTTGGTATGGATTTCTAATGTTTTTACTGTTTGATGCTAACTCTGCTTTTTGTATCTACAGTTTTTGTCTCAGCTAACTTGCGGCTTTTCAGTCATTTTTGGAGTGTCTTCTTAACCTCACTCTCTTTCTCATCTCCATCTGGGAGTTTGGCAACATGTTAGAGCTTTTGTTACAGCCCTTATAGATTCCTAAGTTTCTGTGTATTTCTTTCAGTTTATTCTCTCTCTCTCTCTCTGTCGCTCAAATTGAGTAATTTGTATTGTTCTATCTTGTACTGATTCTTTCCTCTGTTCCCTCCATTCTGCTGTTCAGTTACCCACAGAGCTTTTAAATTTAGTCATTATTTTTCAATTTTAAAATCTCTATTTAGTTTTTCTTCTATCATTTTTTGCTGAGGCTTTTCACCTTTTTCCTGTTGCAAATGCATTCAGAATAGCTTTGGGATGTTTTTCCATGGTTGTTTAAAATGCTTGCCTGACAATGCTAACATCTTATTGCCTTAGTTTGGCAGCAATTGTCTTTTTTTCATTCAGTTTGAAATCTTCCTGGATTTTGGTATGACAAATGATTTTCAATTTAAACTTGACTTTCTTGTTTCTTTTTGAGACAGAGTCTTGCTACTTTTGCCCAGGCTGACTTCAACAGTACTAAGTTCAAGCAATTCTCTTGCCTAAGCCTCCTGAGCATCTGGTATGCTTCCATACCCAGCTCTGAATATTTTTGTGTTAAGCAACTATGGATTATATTTAAACCCATCTTAAGAGTTTCCTTGGATACTACTTAGCAGAAGAAAGGATTCTGTTTAGTTACTGCTAGGAGGAAGTAGATATTCAAGTTTCCAATTCAGCCTCTGTTGACACCTGTGGGAGATGACATTACTTCTGGGTGAAGATTGGAGTTCTAGCTTGGGTTCTTCACATGATCTCCACTGACACAGTGGTAGTGGTCTTGTTACTTCTATCTTCCTCTGACATCATCCCATTAGAGAAAGGAAGGGGCTCCTCTTTGCTGCTGGTTAAGGATAGAAGCTACCCTGTGATCTCCACTGATACCAGTGAAATGATAGAGGGCTCATTATTGGCCAGAAGATTTCAAGGTCCGGATCCCTACTTGACCTTCTCTGACCACTACTGCAGTAGTGGATACTGAGGCACTTTACAGCCCCATATGGATGAAAGTCAAGTTTACCTTCCTCTGCTTTTCCTGGTGTAGAGAAAATTCGATCATAAATTCTTCTATGGATTGAGCTTAGCTTAAAGACATCTATATAGTGTCTCTGTGTGTGGTTTGTTTGATTTTGGTTTTGCTAGGCTGTCCTTTCCAGGTCTTTCTATAGAGAGTGCAGGCTTTGTTTGGGGTTTTTGCTTGGATTTACCTCTTGACATTTCTGCATTGCTGATTTCTTAGTTCCAAGCCTGATTTATATGAGGGGGAAAAAAGATAATCCAGAGAATATACCACAATGTCATTCTTTGTGTCCTGAGATTGCTAGGTGATCTGTCTCTCCACCTTTCAAGGGTTTTTTGTTTGTTTATTTTAAATTTTGTTTTGTTTTTGGTACTGGGGGTTGAACCCAGGACCTCACATGTGTTAGGCAAGTACTTTATCACTGAACTACAGCCCCAGCCTTTTTTTATTTTTTGAAATTGCTTGTCTTTTACTATTAAGTTGGCTGACTTATAATTAAGTAGAATAACATTCATGGTTCATTCTGATTGAAAAAAACAGAAGCTTTATTTTTCTTAGGGTCATTATCACTGTCAAGAAGAAAATCAAGGTCATAACAGATTCTTTGTAGATTGTGCTAAGAATTAATGTAGCTTAATCACACCCTTTTTACTTTCTAGGTTAATTAAGCAAAATAAAATGGTGATAAATTTTCTTTGAAACTTACAAACACATGATTTTAGAATAACTGAATACATTAACCTCAAGATAAAACCATATTCTAAAATCATTATTTTAAATTTAAAGAAATAGATCCTTACAAGATAAAAATAGCCCATAGGCTATACTGCTGTTTTTTCTTTCTTTCTTTTTTTTTTTTTTGTTTGTTTAAACAAATATGCACCAGTGTTTCAACAATAAGGCAAATACCATGAATGTGAAAACTGATGTCTGCAATATACCACATTTAGAACTCAGGAGAGGTGAATTAGACAGGAGATAGTCATTCTAGTTAAACAATCAGATAACCTTATAACAAGTTGGTTTGCTGCATCAAAACTGTCCTTTTTTTTTTTTTTCTTGACAATTAGAGGTCCCAAGTTGTCTCCAGACTCTTGTTTTATGTTTTATGTGAGAAGCAACAGAGATTGGACCTCCAGCAATGACAGTACACAGTGTTATCTCCCAGCTCTTCCTTGTCAAAAGCATGTACTATCTTGGGGTTGTCTTTCTGGCTGTGAAGGTTTGCCATTGCTTTATTGTGAAGATCTTTAGCATAGACTATCTTGTAAGCTAGGTAACCAATTATAGTGGTTCCAGCTACAGGGTAACTGCTGCAATCCATTCAACTCCTGCACTGGAATGGGAAATCAGACCCTTGTTCCCAGGACATATGCATAGGACACCAATCAAAAATGCAACCCCCCAGCCTTTTTTGTTGTATTTTGAGACAGGGTTTTGCTAAGTTGCCCAGGCTGCCTCCAAGCTTCCTATTCTCTTGCCTCAGCCTTCTAAGTAGCTTGAGTTACAGGCATGCACCACCACAACCAGCTTCAGCAGTGTTTTTAAATGCGTGTTTTATATAATATACAGTATCTTCAGATATACTTAACAGGAGGAATAGGGAAAAGTTCATCTAGTCCAGAAGTCATCTCTGTCTTTGTATCTGAAGTCTAAGTGTATAGTTGTACCTTGCTTTTTAAAATCAGTTTCATAATCACTGCCTTTAATTAGAATGTTTATTTACTTTAAATTGAATGTTTTGGTTGAATTGTAGGTCTGTCATTTTGCTATTTGCTTTCTATTTGACCCGTTTATTTTTTTCCTTTCTTGCTTTCCTATGTGCTTTTAATAAAAAAAAAATCTAAATACTTGTTAAAGATGGTAAGGTAATCAGGCACAGTGGCATATCCATATAATCCCAGCTACTCAGGAGGCTGAAGAAGGATTGCAAGTTTGAAGCCAGCCTTGGCCACTCAGCAAGACTCTGTCTCAAAATTTAAGAAAGGACTGGGAAGGTAGTGGTGGAGTACTTGTCTAGAATGTGTAAGTTGCTGGGTTTGATCCCCAGTATTGGAGGAAAAATAAGTAGGGCGGAAGTCTTTCAAAGGAGGCCATGGCAAAAGGTACATACAGGCTTTACTGCATTGGGGTCTTGCAGTGGAGGACAGAGATCAGATTCAACTTTGACTTCAACAAGAACACATGGGGATTTATAACCATGGAGGATGATAGGGGTCAGGGGGTGTAAAATTATTAAAAGGAAGCATCAAGGATAAGGGGTTTTTAGCTAAAATGACTTGGGTACGGTTCCTGTTTAAGGCAGACCACTGTGACAAAACAGCAGAAGATAATCAGATAGCAAGGATGGGAGATTTTCCCTAAAACGACTTGGTATAACTTTTTCTCAAACTGGATTCCACTAGGACGGAGCAGAGGCCAAGGTTGTGGAACTTAACTCAGTGGAACTTGACTACAGTTTAAGTCAAATGACAATATTTCTCAGTATTATTAAAATAGTTTTTAGTATTCATTTTAACTCATTTACTTCTTTTTTTAAATGTATGATCTGCCTGCATTATATTTTAGTGGTTATGTTAGGGATTACACTACAAAACTTTAATTAGTCCAGTTCAGTTAAGGGTCATATAGTTTACTTCAGGTAAAATTGTAACAATTATGGCTCCACTAGTATCCCTACCCTACCCTTTGAGTTATTGCCATATGTAGCAATATATGTTATAAAACCAATACATGGTATGCATTTTTAAAGTCATATGTCTTTTAAAGAATAATAAAATATACAGATGCTTGTGTATTTATCCACATATTTAACATTTCTGGTGTTTGTCATTTTTTTTTTTTTTTCTGTAGATCTGAGTTGCCATCTGGCATCATTTTTCCTTGGCCCAAAGAACTAAATTTTTATGTTGGTCTGTTAGTAATAAATTCTTCAATTTTTTTTTTTACCCTCACCCTTACCACCTTGAATTGTTTTTATTTTGCTTTCATTTACAACCTGAGTCCAGGCTACTAAACTGCCTGAATATCAAATTCTTGTTTAACTTCTTTTTTAAAAAGCACGTTGACTATTCCAGTGTCATCTGTACTCCATTGCTTTTGATGAGACTTCTGTTTTTAATCACATCCTTGTCTCCTATGCTTTTCTCTGTTTTCTTTGGCTCTTAGCAATTTGATTATAATATTCCCAGGTGTGTTTTTTCTTTATATTTATTTGTTCAGGATTCACAGATTCTTGAATCTTTAAGTTCACGTTATTCAATAATGTTGAGATTTTAGTCACCACGTCTTCAAATATTTTCCTGCCCCTTTCTCTCCTAGTACTCCATACACATATGTTGGATCAATTAATATTGTCCCAAGGAGGTGAATAGTAAAGAGATAAAGTCAGAGAAGTAATTGGAATCTAAATAATGCAGGGCCTTGTAGGTCACAATAAGAACTTTGGTATTGAATGAGATGGGAAGTCATTAGAACATTTGGAGAAGGAAAAATAAGCTATAGATTTCCACATACATGTAGCAACATGAATCAATCATAAAATCACTGTGTTGAAAGGAGAATGCTTTATGATGAAATATTTACATGCACTCATAAGCTTATTTTAATATATAAAAAGGATCGACCAAACTGATATTATTCCAAGAATTTGAGGTTGATTTGATGTAAGAAAATTAATCTACTAATTGCTATATTAACTGATTAAAAAAGTTATGTGATTATCTCAATTTAGAAGCATTTGACAAAATACAAAGTACAATTCATGATTTAAAAAAAAAAAACTAGAATGGCAAGTCATTAATCTACGAGTATTTCAAGAACCTTGTTGCAAAATTCATGCCTAGTAATGAAATGCTGAAAGCTTTCCTTCGATTTTGAGAATGAGACAAGGACTTCCACCAACACTTTTTTTTCAGTTTTTTTTTTCCCCTCCCCTGTTACTGAGCTGAGAACTGAGCCCAGTGGCACTCTACATCCAAGCTACACCACTAGTTTTTAATTTTATTTTGAGAAAGGGTCTCAATGAATTGCCCAGGCTTGCATCAGCCTCCCGAGTCACTGGAAAATCACAGGCTTACATCACCACACTGGGCTCCAACACTTCTACTGAACATAGAAACTGACTTCTTGGCCAGTAGAGTAAAACAAAAATAAATAAATGAGCCCAGTATGGTGGCACACACTTTTAATCGCAACAGCTGGGGAAGCTGAGATAGGAGGATTGCAAGTTTGAAGCCAGCTTCAGCAACTTAGCAAGACCCTCTATCAAAATAAAAAAAATAAAAAGGCCTGGGGATGTAGCTCAATGGTAAAGCACTTCTGGGCTTAACCCCCACCCCACCCCCAC
>NW_026000174.1:19542524-19545095 GCF_001458135.2 Marmota marmota marmota
AAAGAAAAAAAAAATCAGTGAAATCAAATGTGAAAGGAAAAAATAAAATAAAACTGTGACTATATAAAAATAATGTATGTAGGAAAAACTTAAAGCTACAGATAAATTATTAAGTTAGCAAGGGTACTGCTTCATGGTCACCACAAAAAAAAAGTCTACTTCATTTCCATATATGAGTAAGCAGAAAATGAAAATTTGAAAGCTCTCACTTGCAATTCATTAAAATAAACAGTAAATGCCTAGAAACAAATCTAACAAAAGATGTGCAGGAAATTTATACATAAAGGTAAAACATTACTGAGAGCAATTAAAGAAATGGACATATAGACTACAGAATTATAAGATTGAGTATAATAAATATATTGATTTTCCTCAAACTGAGCCAGCTTTAGAATATTCCATCAGTGTTTAAGGAACGACTATTATGGAAATGCAAAAGATAACAGAGTCCTTTTAGGAAAGAAAAATGTGGGGGTTACTGTACTGTATATTAATATTTATTTGAAAGTTATTATAATTAACACAGCAATTCCAGACCTAATCTCTACCCCAGGGAGCTTCACTTACAGAAATTCATCTCATAGAACCCAATGGCAACTATACCCTGTAAGTGAAGCTGAAAGCATCTTCCACAGCTCTCCACACCATCCAGATAAGGGGAGCTGAGTAATGGAAAGATGGTTTGGCACATACTCCTATTGACTATTTTGTTATTTTGTTTTTGAATGTATGCTGATGATAAATGATGGACATTTATACATTTGTACACATACATATTTGTTTCTGCTTTTTCATTTCTAGCATTTCTTGAAGGTAGTTATTGTTCCCTGCTGTTGAGGATTCGAGATTTTGATTGGTAAATTTTGAATTGATTTTCTGTTGTGTTACAAATCTGTTTCCCTTTGTTTCTATTTCTCCCTTTTTTCTTGCTAACAGCCAAACTCTAGTATTCTTTTACTCTTCCTTTAATTATTTTGTTTCTATGTTTTTCTTCTTCTCCTTCATAAACATATCCTACCTTGCCTCTTTGTCCTTGAATCTACAAACTCTTTTCTACCCCCCCATCTCTCTTCTTTACTCTTAACTAGACACATATACATAATCTGTTTCTTTTTTTCTCATTTCTAGCAATTTTTGAAGGCAGTTACTTTTCATGGACCAGTACTTTGAGGACTAAGATATTTGATTAGTACATTTAGGATTGGTTCTTGTATTCCTTTATCTTTATTTTTATTATTATTTTTAAATTTTATTTTACACATTTTTTTTTTCTCTCACTTATCTTTTTCCCTCAACTCTCTCTCTCTCTCTCTTTTCCTCTGCTAACAGCCAATCTCTACTTATTGCTCCTTCACTCAAAAGAGTAAAGTTTTTTGGTGGGTACCAGGGATTGAACTCAGAGGGACTCGACCACTGAGCCACATCCCCAGTTGGATGTGTTAGAGACAGGGTCTCACTGAGTTCTTAGCTCTCGCCATTGCTAAAATAAGCTTTGAACTCATGATCCTCCTGTCTCAGCCTCCGGAGCTGCTGGGATTACAGGTCTACACCACTGTACCCAGCTCCCCTTCATTCTTTCTTTAATTTTTTACTTCTATTTTCTCTCCCCTCCCTCATAATCATCACATCTACATCACTACTGTTCTATCTCTGTTCACCACTTGAAATCATAAACTCTTTTATAAACTTACTGTTTTTATTGTGGGCAATAACTGATCATATCATTTCTGATTATTATGACAATTAACATTCTAGGTGCTACAGTAGGATCTATTTGGTTTAATGCTGTAAACTGATTGCTTTGGTTGTTGTTATTATCTGTTTCCCCCTAAACTGTGAGGCACTGGAAACCTTCAGGGACACTAAATGTCCACTGGGTAGAAACTCTGCTCCCTCAAAACCAACTGTTAGGTAGACACAAAAACAACATGAAAAAGCAAGGAAACAAATCACCCAAAGCAAACCAAAATATTTCAATAACAGAATCCATCAACACCACAGTGGAAGAATTGTCAGAGAATGAGTTTAGAATGTTCATAATTAAATTGATTGCAAGGTAAAGGATGATTTAAGGGAAAAAATAGAGGAAGTGAAAGAGCACTTTAATAAAGAGATTCTGGAAAAAAAAATACTCACCTCAGGCAGAAATCCTCAAAATGAAGAAATCAATAAAACAAACTAAACATTCAGTGGAGAGCTGAAGTTGTGGCTCAGTGGTAGAGTGCTTGCCTCGCATGCATGAGGCATTGGGTTCTCATATTTCTAGCAATTTTTTTTTTAATTTTTTATTGTTGGTTATTCAAAACATTACATAGTTCTTGATATATCATATTTCACCCTTTGATTCAAGTGGGTTATGAGCTCCCATTTTTACCCCATATACAGATTGCAGAATCACATCAATTACACATCCATTGATTTACATATTGCCATACTAGTGTCTGTTGTGTTCTGCTGCCTTTCCTATCCTCTACTATCCCCCCTCCCCTCCCCTCCCCTCCCCTCTTCTCTCTCTGCCCCCTCTACTGTCATTCATTTGTCCCCCTTGTATTATTTTTCCCTTTCCCCTCA
>NW_026000174.1:19545800-19546730 GCF_001458135.2 Marmota marmota marmota
AAAAAAAAAAAAAAAAAAAAAAAAAAAGAGGGACAGAGAGAAAATACCTTGCATTATATCAGATCATAAATAAATGAAATTAGAAATCAAGGATAAAATAATAGAAGCTACTCTAATACCTAGAGACTAAATAATAACACTATTAAATGACCAAAGAACAGCAGAAGAAATCAGGGATAAAATTTAAAAATATGGACCGATCCAGACCCCATCCGTGTTCAAAGCGACAGTCTGGAGAGTCCTGACAAGGAAATGGGATCCAACAGCGACGTGACCACTGAATCAGGGTAGAGTCCTTTCCACAGGGTCCTAGCAGGGCCCCTAGCCAGTCTCCCTCCTCCTGCCTGAAATGGCCCTACACTGACTGTGAGAAAGTCTATGGAAAATGCTCTCATCTCAAAGCCCATTACAGAATGAACGGCCCTTTCCCCACACGTGGCCAGACTGCCTTAAAGTTCTCCAGCTCATATGAGCTGACTGGCCACTGCAGGACCCACACAGTTCCACTGTCCACTGTGTGAGAAGCACTTCATGAGGAGTGATCCCCTCACAATGCAAACCCTGCATCACACCGAGTTCCACCCCAGCATGATCAATCCATGGAAAAAGGTGCTGGCCAACCCTCTGTGAGGTGGTACCCTGGCAACCAGGGAGGGATGGGCCCCAGAGGACAAGATGACTCCCAGGGCACAGATGGACACATGAAAACCAAGCCCTGAAGAGGCTTGCTGACAGCAGGAAGTCACTGCTCTTTGGTCAATATTCTGATTTTTCCTTTCCTTATATTGTCTTAAAAGAACACATGGTAGCCTAAAATCATAAGGAATACTTTTTCCTTTTCAGAGACAACTCTGGGAACTGTCTCTGGCTGCTGGAAGGAGGCAGATGCTTTTCTTTTTTTCTGTTTTAGTTTTTTTGGGGTGGGGGGTG
>NW_026000174.1:19546754-19548631 GCF_001458135.2 Marmota marmota marmota
GTTTTTTAGGGACTGGCTAGCTTCACTTAGCATAATCTGCTCTAATGCCATCCATTTCCCTGCAAATTCTATGATTTTGTCATTTTTTAATGCAGAGTAATACTCCATTGTGTATAAATGCCACTCTAGCAATTTTTGAAGGCAGTTACTTTTCATGGACCAGTACTTTGAGGACCAAGATATTTGATTAGTTCATATAGGATTGGTTCTTGTATTCTTTTATCTTTATTTTTATTTTACCATATTAAAAAATACTAAAATAAAGGTATCCATCTACAACTAAAAAAAAAGTTCTAAAAAAAATTCAATGGAAAGGATGAACAACAGATTAGACCACTTGGAAGACCAAGTTTCAGGCAATGATAAAAAATATATAATCTTGAAAATAAAGTTGATCATGGTAAAAAGAAGAGACCATTAACAGAACTTTCAAGAAATATGGGGTAACATGAAAAGAGCAAACTTAAGATTTATTGGGATAGATGAAGGTTCAGAAATAAAAACCAAAGGAATGCAAAATCTTTTCAATGAGATAATATGTGGGAATTTCCCAAACCTAATAAAAATTAAATGCAAAATCAAATATAGGAGGTTTACAGGACCTCAAATATACAAAATTGCAACAGACTCATACCAAGGCTCATTATTAAGAAAATACCTAGGGCTGGAATTGTGACTCAGTGGTAGAGTGCTTGCCTAGCATGTTAGGCCCTGGGTTCTATCCTCAGCTGTGTCCACTTTCAACTAAAAGAAGAAGAAGAGGAGGAGGAGGAGGAAGAGAAGGAGGAGGAGGAAGAAGAAGAAAATGCTTAATGTACAGAATAAGAATACAACTTAAAGTCTGCCAGAGAAAAATGAGAGGGAAAAGCAATCCAGGTATCAGTTGATTTTTCAACCTAGACCCCTAAAGCTAAGAGCACATGGAATAATATACAGCAAGTTCTGAAAGAAAATCAGTGCCAACCAAGAATATGATATCCTACAAAATTAAGCTTCAGAATTGACGATAAAATAAAAACCTTCCATGATAAATAAAAGTCAAAAGAATTCACAACTAGAAAGCTTGCACTATAAAACATACTCAACAAAATATTTCATACAGAAGAAATGAAAAATAAAATTGAGAACTAGCAAAGGAAAGAATTACACTAGAAGGACAGTCAATCAAAGGAGAAACTAATTCAAATTAAAAACCAGAAACAGGGAATAAAAATCATTTTTCAATAATCACATTGAATGTAAATGGCCTAAATTCATCAATCAAAAGATAAAGACTGGTAGACAGGATTAAAAAACAAGAACCAAATTATGCTATCTCCAAGAAGCTCGCCTCATAAGCAAAGATATCCACAGAATAAAGGCGAAAGGATGGGAAAAAAACATACCATTCACATGGACTTCATAAACAAGCAGGGGTTTCTATTCTCATATCAGATAAAGTGCACTTCAAGCCAAAGTCAATCAGAAGGGACAAAGAAGGATATTTCATATTGCTTAACGGAATTATACTTCAACAAGACATACATAAATATGTATGCCTCAAATAATGGACCATCTACATACATAACAAACCCTTCTCAATTTCAAGAATCAAACAGACCACAACACAATAATACTGGGTGACTTTAACACACCTCTCTTACTACTGGATAGATCCTCCTAACAAAAACTAAATAAAGTAGCTACAAAACTAAAAAAGTACAAATAATAATTTACACTTAACAGACATATAGAACATTACATCCATCAATGATTGAATACACTTTCTTCTCAGGAGCACATAGATCCTTCTCTAAAATAGACCATATTTAGGCCACAAAGTAACTCTTGGCAAATACAAGAAAAAAAAAAAAAAAAAAAGAAAAAAAAAAAAAAAA
>NW_026000174.1:19548840-19562095 GCF_001458135.2 Marmota marmota marmota
GGGGGTGGGGGCAAGGCCAAGACTGGGGTAGAATTTTAAAGATTCACACTGGTATACATATGTCTGACTGAATGAGTTGACCTATGGCACCACAGTGTTTCTGGGCCCTTGATGCTGGCTGTCTCCTTAAATTGTTTTCTTACCTTTTAATGTAATGACAAGCGTGCTTCAGTTTGTTTAGCAAAACCTTTCTTGAATCACTTTTGAGCTCACAGGGAAAGCTTAAAAGAAAATTCAAAAAAAAAAAAAAAAAGAAAGAAAGAAAGAAAAAAAATACTTAGAGGTAAATGAGAATAGCAACACAAAATATCAAACATCTGGGACAATATGAACACAGTTCTAAGAGGAAAGTTCATTGCATTGAGTTCATTTGTTAAAAGAATAGAAAGTCAACAAATAACATTACATCTCAAAGCCCTAGAAAAAGAATAAATCAACACCAAAAGCAGTAAAAGACAAGAAATAATTAAAGTCAGAGTTGAAATCAATGAAATTGAAATAAACAAAAAAGCTTCAAAAAACTAAATGAAACAAGTTGGTTCTTTGAAAAAAATAAACAAAATTGATAAACCCTTAGTCAAACTAATAGAGAAAAAAACTCAAATTACTAAAATTTGGATGAAAAAGGAAATATGATAGAAACTACTGAAATACAAAGAGTAATCAGAAACTACAATAAAATGAAAAAATCACAAAGATATGGACAAATTTCTAGAGAGAGATGAACTACCCAAATTGAATCAGGTGGATATAGAAAATTTAAACAGATCAATTTCAAGCAATGATATTGAAAATGACATCAAAAGTCCACCAAAAAAGAAAAGCCCAGGACCAGACAGATTCTTTGCCAAGTTCTACCAGACTTTCAAAGACGAACTTATACCCATACTCCTCAAATTATTCCATGAAATAGAAAAGGAGGGAACCCTTCCAAACTCATTCTATGAAGCTAGCATCACCTTGATACTGAAATCAGACAAAGATACATCAAGAAACGAAAACTTAAGATCAATATTTGTGATGAACATAGATACAAAAATTCTTAATAAAATACTGGCATTGCTTATGAAAACTTATGAAAAGAAGATTCACATGATTATCTCAATAGGTACAGAAAAAAGGATTTGACAAATTTCACCATCCATTCATATTCAAAACACAAGAAAATCTAGAGATAGTAAGAACATACCTCCACATTGTAAAAGCTATCTATGCCAAACCCAAGGCCAACATCATTCTAAATGGAGAAAAATTGAAAGCATTCCCTCTAAAAACTGGAACAAGACAGGAATGCCCTCTTTCACCACTTCTATTCAATATAGTTCCTGAAACCCTTGACAGAACAATTAGACAAAAGAAAGAAATTAAAGCGATATGAATAGGAAAAGAAGAGCTCAAGTTATCTCTATTTGCTGAAGACATGATTTTATATTTAGAAGACCCAAAAAAACTCCACCAGAAAGCTTCTAGAACTCATAAACGAATTCAGAAAGGTAGCAAGACATAAAATTAACACCAGTAAATTGAGTTCCTACACATCAATGATGAATCAGTTGAAAGAGAAATCAGGAAAACTATCCCATTCACAGTAGTGTCAAAAAAAAAAAAAAAAAACTTGGGAATCAATCTAACAAGAGGTAAAAGACCTCTACGATGAAAACGACAGAACATTAAAGAAAGAAATTGAAGACCTTAGAAAATGAAAAGATCTCCCATGTCCTTGGATAGGCAGAATTAATATTGTCAAAATGACCATACTACTGAAAGTGCTATACAGATTTAATGCAATTCCTATTAAAATTCCAATGATGTTGCTCATAGGTATAGAAAAAGCAGTCATGAAATTCATTTGGAAAAATAAAAGAGGCCCAGAATACCCAAAGCAATCCTTAGCGAGAAAAGTGAAGCAGAAAAATTGGTGCAGCCAATATGGAAAGCAGTATGGAGATTCCTTGAAATCTGGGAATAGAACCACCATTTGTCCCAGCTATCCCTCTCCTCCGACTATACCCAAAGGACTTAAAAACAGCATACTATAGGGACACAGCCACAACAATGTTTATAGCAGCACAATTCACAATAGCTAAACTGTGGAGCCAACCTAGATGCCCTTCAGTGAATGAATGGATAAAAAAAAATGTGGCATATATATATATACAAAGGAATTTTACTCAGCAATAAAAGAGAATAAAATCATGGCATCTGCAGGTAAATGGATGGCGTTGGAGAAGATAATGCAAAGTGAAGTTAGCCAATCCAAAAAAACCAAATGCCGAATGTTTTCTCTGATATAAGGAGGATGACTCATAGTGGAGTAGTAGAGGGAGATGAATTCTAGATAGGGAAGAAGGGTGGGAGGGAAAGGGAGGGGGCAGGGGATTAGCAAGGATGGTGGAATGTGATAGACATCATTATCCAAAGTACATGTATGAAGACATGAATTGATGTGAACATACTTTATATATAAACAGAAATATGAAAAAAATTTCTATATGTGTAATAAGAATTGTGATGCATTCCGCTGTCATGTATTTAAAAAATAAAACAATAAAAAAATGAGAAAAAAAAAGTGAAGCAGGAGGCATCACTATACCAGAACTTAAATTATACTACAGACATGAAGACCAGTGGAACAGAATAGAAGTCAGAGACAAACTCACATAAATACAGGTATCTCATCCTAGACAAAGGCTCCATAAACATACACTAAAGATAGCTTCTTCAACAAATGGCGCTAGGGAAACTGGAAATCCATATGTAGTAGAATGAAATTGAACCCCTATGTCTCACCCTGCACAAAAATCAACTCAAAGTAGATCAAAGACCTAGGCATTAGACCACAGACCCTATGACTACTAGAAGGAAAAATAGGCCCAACTCTCTATCATGTCAGCTTAGGAGGTGACTTCCTCAACAGTACATTTAAGGCACAAGAAGTAAAATCAAGAATAAATAAATGGGATTTTATCAAACTAAAAAGCTTCTTCACATCAAAGGAAACAATCAAGAACATGGAGAGAGCTAGGCGCAATGGAGCACGCCTGTAATCCTACTGGCTGGCAAGGCTGAGGCAGGAGGACCATGAGTTCAAAGCCAGGCTCAGCAACTTAGCAAAACCTTATCTCTAAATAAAATATAAAGAACGGCTGAGGGATATGGCTCAGTGGTTAAGTGCCCCTGGGTTCGATCCTTAAGTACCAAAAAAAAAAAAGGAAGGGAAGGGAGGGAAGACAGGAATAGGAAAGATGATAGAATGAATCGACATAACTTTCCTATGTCTATATGAATACACGACCAGTAAAACTTCACATGATGTATAACTGCAAGAATGGGATCCTAATTAGAATAAATTATACTCCATGGATGTATGTCAAAATACGCTCTACTGTCATGTATATCTAAAAAGCATAACAACAAAAATCCCGAAATTAAAAATATATAATAAAATAAAATTACAAACTTCTGCTCAGGGCATACCATGAATACTTGTGGTTCCAACTACTCAGGAGGCTGAGGCAGGAGATTTGCTTGAGCCCAAGTTGTTGAGGCCAGTCTGTGCAAAACACTGCAACTCTCTCTCTTCCAAACAAACAAAAAAATCTATTCATCAATAAGCACCCGTAATGAGAGTAAAAAGACAAACCAGAGTGGGAGAAGATAAATGCAATACATTGAACCAAAAGGGGTTCTATCTGAGGTGTGGGTCTGTGTGTGTGCATCCTAAAAAATCACTGGAAGATGAAAATGAACTCACCTGGGAAAGAGTTCTAGGTAGATGAAGCAACATGTGTAAAAGACCCTAAAGTAGAAACAACTTGGGATGCATGAGAAACGAATGGAAAGCCTGTGTAGCTAGAGTTCTGAGAGAGGGGGAGGAGTGGGTTAAGGCACAGTTGGACAGCAAGGCTTGGGCAAGATCACACAGGGCCTGGGAAGAAGTCTGTTTTTTGTTCTCGAGGCAATGAGAATCCATTGAAGGATTTTAAGCAGAGAAATGACATAATCTCATTTACATTTTAAAAAGATCACTTGGCTATGTGCACAATGAATTGCTTTGGGAAGCAGAAGCAATTAGACCAGTAAGGTAGTTAATGCAGCGGTGAAATGTCCTGGAACCAGGTAGCTGGTCAGAGAAGTCACCTGGAAAGAGAATGACCTGGAAATGAAAGGCTCTAATTACTAGTTTCTGTCTGTAGAAATTATAGAGGGCTTTGTGCAATTACATAATGGGTAAGTGTTTGAAGCTGAACTGTTTTCTCTGCCAAAATCATGTTGTTTCTTTTGGAGATGTGTTCGCTTAGGACTGTATTATGGAAGCAAAAGCAGGAGCACACAACTGCGGAAGCAAGACCTACTTACTTGCAGACCTCTAAAAGGGATACTGAACAAGACCACGCCCAGACTGATAGACATCCAAACCAACTTTATTCTTTTCTCTTACCATCTCTGCAAACTGTATTCATTGGAGAGGACTCTTTCCTTGCTATGGAGAAAGGCTGCAGCAAGTCTGTGAGATTCTTAGTTAACAGATAGTTCTTCTTCTTCTTGTTTTTTTTTTTTTTTTTTTTTTTTGGTACTAGGGATTAAACTCAGGGGGACTATGAGCCACATCTCCAGCCCTATTTTGTATTTATTTAGAGACAGGATCTCAATGAGTTGTTTAGTGCCTCACTTTTGCTGAGGCTGGCTATGCACTTGCAATCCTCCTGCCCTAGCCACTCGAGCTGCTGGGATTACAGGTGTGCACCACCAAGCCTGTAGTTCTATGACCAGTTTAAAGACAAAACATAATTTCAAATAATATCTAATTATGTCTAACAATAAATAATTTGTACCTGTCATGGCTTTAAATCTTTTCCCCTCTCAGCTCTGCCCCACTTAAAAGTCAAGGAGCCTGCTTTGGGGAATGGAGGAGTGCTCTTTCTCCCCATACTTCGTCTCCACCTAATTGCTGCTATTTATTGTGTGCCCAAGTCGAGAGAGAGAGAGAGAGAGAGAGAGAGAGAGAGAGAGAGAAAGTAAGGGGGTAAAACAGTCTGGCTTGACTGGGAGGTTATGTGTCCTATGTGCCTGACAGATATTTCATAGGTAAATTCCTGCTGTCACCTAGAGACCTTGGTGGATACATATATATTCTGGGTGGAACCCTACAACTCCCTCCCCAGCCCACATGGCACACTCCTCACTTATCTGTGCCAAGTCTCCTAGCTTCTTAAAAATGGTCCTATTGGACAAGACCAAAGACCCAACCCCACAGTTCCCTCTTTCCTGCAAGGAAAGAGGATACACACATGCATCACTTGCCAGAGGAAATTCTGGAAATGGAGACCAATGTCAAAGCAGCAGCAATCTCTTGACCCCACCACTGAAAGAGTTTGTGAGCTTTTACTTGCCCTGTACATTTCCAGGGTAGGGATCAGACTCCAAACTCATCATTCCTCAGCTGTAGGAATAAGTACCTCATGCTCCCTAAATAGTCCCAGTGAGGTTTCCAAGGGACTTGAAGTAGGAGGGCAAAATCCTGCCCCTCCCTAAAGAAGGGGTTAGATTCTGACAGACCCGCTGTACACTGAGAAACAAATTTTCTGAAAAACAATCTTGTACCAATCTGCTCCTATCCCATCCTTTTTACTTAAGACTTGAACTTCTAGTATGCTATAAATGCTGCCAGCACTAGTTCAATCATTCCTTCATCTATTCTCCTAGAAATAATATTTACTTCTCTTTTCCTTTAAACCCCAACAACTCCTCGCCATTCTCACTTTCAACCAACAAATTTGCTTCCTGTTTCACTGAAAAAATTCAAACAACCAGAAAAGAATTTGTGGGGACTGATCTTAATTTACTGACCCAGAAACTCAGGGAGAAGGCTAGAAATCTGCACAATAATGAGGCTTGTAAGGTGATTCTAATGAACTCTAAAGTTTGAGAACCACTGCCTTTCATATTCTAGCAGTAATACCCTTCCAATTCAATCTATCTCCTACTACTCTTGTCCCTCCTTCAATCAGTTTTAGCCACACAGGTTTCCAGTTCCTTAATCAGTGAGCAAGCTATTATTCCTTAATGAAATACACATTATTTTTCTATTAGTATGGACTCTCAACAAAAGACATTGAAGCCCAAGAATGGACTTGAACAAGTTTGTCCTGAAGCTGATGACAGAGAAGGCAGGAGCCAGATCAGGCTTAGGAGAGTCCTGCTTTTGGAATCAGGATGACTGATGTGATGACACTAGGGCCTGAGTCAGATTCAGAGAGATGTTTATTCAGGTGGCTGCAATCAGAATAGGCAAAGGGAGTATTCAAATTATAAGGCAGACCTCAGCTGGCCTGCTGAGTTTAATGAGAAAACATAGGAAATACTCCAGAGCTATGAATGTTAGTAACATTTGGGAAAAAAGGCAAATGTGGAGCTAGCTATGAAAGATGATTGTGTATCCTACAGTGAGATACTTTTGATACTCAAAACACATTTATTAATCTTTATGGATTGCCTCCCACTTGGTTATTACAGGAAGCTCCTACTTCATGCCACAATAGTCTCCCAATAAGTTCCATGAAACTGGAGAGGACTGTCAGAGCATTTTATGTTGGCTGCCTGGCAACCAGCTCCACTGACCAGCTCACATTACCCCTAACATGGAAGTCTTTCTAGTAGGTTGTATAAATTCTGCTCTTTTGAAATAAATGCCATCCTGCCCTCTCCCTCCCTTTCTTTGTCCATAGATCTTCTGGAGCATCTCCTCCCTTCAAGAAGTTGGTACCTGCTCCACTGTCAACTTTACTATCATTCTGGAGAAATTCAAATCTACACAGACAACCCCCTCCCCATAATACCTGACCCTCAGTTCATTATCCAATCTCCAGGCAACCTCCCTTTCACTCCTCTTAGGCACTTACCCCAGTGGACACACCCTAGACTACCCTCACCTGAAGCTGCTCTGCTTCTAAAATTAATAATTCAGGCTTCTGATTTCTGAAAGTTTCCCATCTTCCCAGGTCACTTGTCTGATTATCGTACAACTTGCCATACAAAAACCTACTCTGATCTCCACTCTCTTACCTGTTCTACAAAACTCCACAATTCAGCACAGCCATCACTTACATGTGATAGCCTAAAACTCCTTTGCTCATTATCCGTTCATTTCAGTTGCATGACATCAACTCTGGATGATCCCATAATACTCACCTCTTTCACAGTTATACCCAGATTCCTGAGTAGATAAGGACAACCACATCATTAGATTGACTGGTAAAACTGTAAATTCAAGAATATGACAAATTCAAACTGCCCTCACCATTGTGCAGCAATCTTCACTCAATTGCAATCTGACTTCTCTCTCATTTTAATAGACCTCTCAACAGCATATGATAGTTGACAATGTGCCCATTCCTCCTGTATAAAAAAACTACTTTTCTGATTTTACTCCTCTATGGTTCAACCTTCTCATCTTGTCACCTTTACTGGTTAATTTTCCTTTGTCCATCTATTAAATGCACTTCAGAATTCAATTCTGAGCCACTTTCTCTTTTTTTTTTCCTATCATTAATACTTTATCTATTCCATCAACTTTACCACCTCTAGGTTACATCCCCAAATCCCTAGCACAATTTCACCCATGTCTCATACTTTTCTTTCCTTTCTTTTTCTGAGACAGGTCTCACTATGTTGCTTAGGCTAGTTTCAAACTCTTGGACTCAAATGAGCAAACACAACCCAGTTCTAGCTATTGCTTAAGCCTTGCAGTAGTTAGGACTATAGGCATGCACCATTACCCCTAGCTTGTCTCACTTTCAAATGACATCTGATGAGCACCTGAACACTTTAACAGGTATCATCAGCCCACCCAGTTGCTCAAGCCAGAAACCTGGAACTTACTGCAGATTCCATTCTCTCAACCACCCTTGACATCCCACCAATTCTATCTAATGAAGTTCTCCTACTTCTTTCATCACTAGTCCACAACACTTTGATCTTATGCTACAAACCTAGACTTTTACAATACTGCTACTCTCATCAATCTCAACTCGAATAGATCTTGTCATTTCTTAGCCTTCCCTAGGTAAATGAGTACATTGGCTATTATTCCTCAGGTGATAAGCTGTGGAAACACAAAACTAAATATGGCTCAGAAGACTGAAGCCTAATCAACAGAGTAACTACAACACAGTATTTAAATGCTACCTCTTTGTGTAGTACTTTGAGAACACAGATGAAAAATAATTCTGCTTTGGGAGTGGGGGAATATGAAACGACTATATTTGGGATGACAAACTTTCCTAAAGTCAGTAGAGAACAAAACATGCAAAGGCATTGTGTTACTTACGTTGAATGGTTCACAGCTCATCCAAATGGCTCAGAGCCCTGTTACCTATGTTTTTCTAGTAGGCACTCTCAGATTTGTTCTTAGACAGAAGAGGCTATATCTTTACACCTGAGTCCAAGGCAGCTACCTTCTAGGGGAGGCTTAGGATCTGTCATTCTAACTCAAATTTCCCTAGCACTAAACTTGCTTGCCTATAGCCTCTGAGGACATGCTGATCTGGGCCCACTACAAGGCAAAAACAATGGACAGACGATTTGACCATAAGCAGCACAATTGCCTATACCAGTGTGACATCAACTAGCTGTGCATGAATAGAAACTCAACTCCTGGACTACCTCTTTCCAAGGACAGTTCAAAATACATTGAGTCTCTAAGCATCCCATGAAATGAGTCTCTTGAAAGTCTTAACCTTAAGTCTCCCAGAGTCTTTCTCAGTCAATAAATCTATTCACTTCAGCCTTCTACCAGATCCAAGAAAGGTCTTCAAAGAACAATAAGACAACATATAATAGAGTTAGTTTATTGAGCACCTTCTATGTTTCCAGTCCTGGCTATAGACCTCCTCAGTTAACTCAGACAACAATGCTGTAAGACAGAAATTTTAGCATTTTCCAAGAGGGAAATGTGATAATCAGAGATTACATGACTTCCAGCTGTAAATAGTAGGCCAAGATTGTAATTGCCATGACAGACAGGCTACCTGTCTGCAGTCTTGAAGGCCTTGGCAGACTAAAGCTGAGAGGACAGAAGTGAGCAGAGGCTGGTCAGTACAGATCAGAAAAGAGCACAGTGGAGAGATCAGGACAAAAAGCCCAAGTGCCTTCTGAGATGGAAAGAAGAGCCAAATCCAGAGAACCTTCAATTCCAAACCAACTAGTTTTCATGAGGTCTAAAGATCTATATTCCTCAGATATCTTCCTTTTCTCACAGCAAATTTCTTATTCTTTAGCTTGCCCAAGGGATGTTATGTTCCTTGTAACTGAGAAGACTTCACTTAGAGCTGTGACAGGGGTTTTATCATACTTTGTTCTTGGGACAGAGGGAAGGCAATACTAGGTCGTGGCTCACAGCTTGGCTGGATTCAGTCTTGAGAGTTCTGAACCTGCCTCCCCTTTCAGGGAGTGTCCAGAGGTCACCTGCGCTTGTAGAGGCATGGTTGAAGTTTCAGGCCTAAAAGTTGAGCCTTGGGCCCTACCCGAGGGGGCCCAGTCTTTTCAAAATCAAACAAGAAGAAGTGACTGTTCCTCAGGTCCTAGGGGAAGAAAGACCCAGTGAGCTCCAAATGCACACAACTCTTCAAAACACCTCCCTCTAAATCCTTCCGCTAATAAGACAGCTTCATAGGGCTTCCTGAGAGTTGTGCCTCTAGAGAGAAAAATGTCTATTTCACATGTCTATGCCTCCTTCCTGATCACTACACATAAGACAAAAATAGAAACAGACTTCTTGAGGTTCTCACCTTGGAGATGACCTTGAAGCCCAGTTTGGTCACAGCCCCCAGAAAGGCCCGAACATCCTCAAAGCGGCTGCTAACCTCAGCCACTTTCAGAAGACCCCTGAGAAGAGGAGGAAGTTCTGTGTAAATGTGCAGATACATGCATACACATATATATGTATCTAAATCCTAGGGGCTCCTACCCTGGCTTCAATACCCGATTTGCCTCCTCCAGGAAGTCCCTGATGTTGGTTCCCATCAGTGAAAGGCAAAATACAGCCACATCCACAGATTTATCCTCCAGAGGCACCTGTGGAGAGTAGGAATATTGAATGAAGCATATAGTGCTTGAAAGAGACATTCAGTACTGGATTGGATACTAGAATGGGGGGAAGAGGGATTAAAGAGTACAGGCCATACAGGGGTTTACCTGGGCCATGTCACACACAGTGACCCTGGGATCTAGAGAGGCCAAGTCAAAGCAGTGCACAGGGTTCCGGATACTTGAAGCCAGACGGCAATCTCCACATCCAAAGTCAGCCACCACTAGGGATGCAGGCCTGGGAATGGAAGAGAACGGTCACACATTGGTCTGATCTGAGCCCTTGAATGACCCAAACCATTTCTCAAAGAGCCCACCCTCACCGCTGGCGAAGATCCCTGGCAATGCAGTCTACTGGCTGCAGTGGCCACTTCTTCACTTGGCTTTGGAAGCCACGATGGTAGAGAAAGAAAGCCTCAGGGTCTTCCTGAAAGAGACGCTGTGCAGCACTGCTGGGCCCTGAGTACAGCTGTTCATTGAGGTAGCGAAATCGGGCGCCATCCAGCCGCTGGGCCATGCGGGCTCGTAGGGCTCCTGCCCGAGTCTCTTGGCTGTTCGGCGTGGGGGCAGGAGGCACCTCTGTGTCCTCTGTGGAGTCCTTGGCAGGAAGCTTGTCTGGTGCTGGAGGTGGACGAAATTTGTTCTTGTGTCTCCGCTTATTCTTTTGCCGATTCCGCCACTGCTTGCGGCTCAAGGTACGCGGGTGTTTAGGAGAAGGAGACCCAAGGCTTGGCTTGGGCAGGTTATTTGTAGCACTACTCTTCCAGGCTTCGTGGTCTGCAGGGAGGGAGAAAGGAAGGTATTATTTGAGGCAAGGTCCCCTAAATTCTGGCCATAGTCTTGAAGACAGACTGGCCTGGATAAAAGTACTCATTGCCTATGGTGGATATCCTCTGTACAATCAGCTGAATGATCCCTCCACTACATGTACATATACACATCCAATGTACCTGTTTGGTCAACACTGTCCAGGTGTTGGGTTGGGTTTGAAGAAGTCTGTTTTTGGTGTTTCCTCTTTCTCTTCTCTTCAGCAGAATCTTTGTCAAAAACTTCTTTGTGACACTTCTTCCTTTCTAATTCCTTGTCCTCAGAATCACTGCAAGGTGGGCCCTGTTTTGGACGTTTTTTCTTCCTTTTTTCCCCTCCTTTAGCAGAGGAATTGGCAAACAAGGCCTTTGGCAGTTGTTTCTTCTGTTCTACAACTTCCTCCTCCTCATAGTCACTGCCAGGTGGGCTACCAGGGGGTTGCTGGGAAAGAGATGCTGCTTCTAGGGTCCGTAATGTGGCCAAAAGCTGGCGGCGCTTGGAACCCTGGAAGAAAACAAAGGATGAGAATAGGGTGAGAATGGGTGAGGACAAGAAAGGAGAGATAGGGACCTGGTTCAGATATTGGCAGAGGCATCTGGATTTTCCAAGTCAACTTCAACTGTAGTGAAGTTTTCCAGATCCACAACTTTCATGTCACCACCCCAACCTCTGGAAGGCCAGAGAGCCGAAAAACCTCCTACCCTATTTTGTTCAATGTGTAAATGATTAGTAATTGAGGTTCCCCAGAGGAGTGTGCTAAGGCCACAAGCAAGGGAACCAAAGTGAGACCATTCCAGTCCCTCGTTTCAGGCTTTTACCTCCAGCTGATACCTTTAGAAGTAGGGAGGTTTCTTCAACACAGGAGGAACAGGATCACATGTAGTAAATGTGATAGTTGCAGTATACAGAACAACCTGAGAGGAAGAAGCTACACAGAGAGACCAGTGGCCTGGATTAGGCTGATGAGCTGTGGGGATGAAAACAAAGTAGGCAGTCCATGTTGGAGACTGACTGAAGGATAGAAAAAGCCTATGAAGTACAGCAGTCCTCACATCTACTGAGCCTGAAAAGAAAAGGTCTACTGTTAAAGGAAAAGGGAAGCTGATTCAGGATTAAAAGTCCTAATGAGTGCTCCTAGGCTAAGTATTTACCTTGAAGGTTCTCAATCAACCCCACACCCCCTTGAATAGCAATATTGACAACTCTTCCCTGTCACCCACTCTTACTCTCTCCACTCAATTATCTATTCTCCACACTGTAACCAATAACCTTTTCAAGGCTGGGGATGTAGCTCAGTGGTAGTGTGCTTGCCCAAAATGCCCAAGGTCCTGGATTATTCCCAAAACCTCGAGAGAGATGGAAGAGAATGGAGAGGGAAGAGGAAGGGAGGAAGAGAACTCCTTTTCAAAATTCAAATCTGAAAAAAATCACCCCCCTGCCAAACACACTTCATTGACTTCTGTAGCCTCAACATATGCAAAACTTCTACTTCTTCAACAGCACCCCCTTTCATTTACTCGGTGTTCCAATCCATGGATTTTAACAAAACAGCAAATGCTCCTTGCCCCTTTCCTGTCCAAGGAACCTCCTTCTCTTCAACAAATTCTACTCAACCAACTACTTCGGATCCAGATCTTCAGATCACCTACTGTGCTGTAAATACCCCCTCTCCCAAACGTACAGGCAAGGCATGCCCCATCACCGCGATCCATTAGGGTCTGATTCGCGGCCTGATGCAATCCCACTACCGCTATGGAGTCCCTTACCTTGATTTGCGAGGCTGCCGCTGGCCGAGTCTGTGGGGTTACCAGCCGAAGGCCTGCGGCTACTGGGGCCGCCCCGGCCCATTCAGGCTCCTCGAACATGTGGGCTGCGAGGGCAGAGTGTCAAAGCCCACCCTACTCTCCACGTGCATAGAGCGTCTCGGAAGTCAAAACGTCCAGACGCCCCAGGACACAGCCGGAAACCAAAGAGTAAGGACAGCGGCTGCTAGAGCGGCCTGTGTGACGCAGAAACCATCGAGTGTAGGCTCTCGTGGGCTAGAAGGGCAAGGGAGGTTATAGGACGGGAGGGAAGGCCGCCCGCGGTGGCCGTAGAGGGCCAGGGTGGGGCGGGGCCGGGCGGCGGGCGCGGCCGGACGGGAGTTCCCCGAAGAAGGCGCCTCCAGCCCGAGACCCGGTGAGTGCGGGAGGACCGGCGCCCGCTGACCAAGACTGAGGCCCTGCCAACCCGTTACTCCTCACTCAGCCTGAGTTCTGAGTAGGGAACCAGAGCGATCCTCGGGAAGGACCCCCATCCGGTCTCCCAGGGTAAACGGAGCCAGAGCCACTTCCCCATCCCCCCCCCCACTCAGAGCGCTGTT
>NW_026000174.1:19562120-19564339 GCF_001458135.2 Marmota marmota marmota
CCCACTCAGAGCGCTGTTCGAGGGTAGGGTCTCCGCGCCTGGTGTGCGACTTGGATTCTGGAGATAGCCTCGTGATCACTCCTACCCCTCCTGGACCTTCCTTTCCCTCGCGCCCAGGGGATTATCCACTCTCCCTGAACTCCTTCACAGACCACCATTAGCCAGGGCACAACGCCCAGCCCCCTCCTCAGCACCAACACTTTTACCCCCTCTAGCGGATAAAGCTCGGGCTCATCCCCCTTCCCTGGGAACCCCCACAGTCCCCAGGCTTCCCCCTCGCCGGGACTCTGCTATGGACGACATTTTCACTCAGTGCCGGGAGGGCAACGCGGTTGCCGTGCGCCTGTGGCTGGACAACACGGAGAACGATCTCAACCAGGGGTGAGCTGAAGCGGTTGGAAGTCTCTTTCTCCACTACGTGGGGTGTTCACATCCAGTGGGGGACTGCTGACTTAGCCATCCAGTGTAATGAGCGCTAAGCACAGCCTGTCGTGGGCAAAAGGTCTCCACAGAGGAAGCAGTGTTTGCGCCGAATCTTAACTGTTAAGTTTCACAAGCAGAGGCTGCAAAGAGCTTCACAGCCTTAATGAACTACATGGGCAAACGTTAGGAGGCAAGACAGCACAGAATGCCAGGATATTGTCTGGAGTTACATGTTGCTGGAGGATAGAAGAGCTCTGTGGGATGGAGCATTGGGTATAAGTGAAAAAGAACAAGAGAAAGGGCTGGAGAGACCTGCAGGAGTCATGCTTCTATTCTAAGAGCTTGGTTTTAAGGTTGTGTAGTGATAAGATGTTCCATGAGTATCATCTTAGATGCTTTGTGAAAAGCATGCAATTTCCTAGTTCATCCTAGAAGTGATGTTTTGGATCACATTTGGGAAGGTGAAAAATGAGATGTGATCAGCTTCCAGAAATATTAAGGATGAAAAATTAATGGGCTTGGGGTGGAAAATGAAGGATGGCTTTGACTTGGGCTGGGCACTTGGACAGATCTAGTGGTTGCTTTTACTGAGATGGAGAAAACTGAAGGTTGAGGCTTTCTGTTCTGTACATATTAAACTTAAGGTGATTGTACAGCAACTTGGAAATGTTAAGTAGGTTTACATAGATTTGGAGTTCAGGAGAGAGATCTGACTTTTAAGCAGATTGGAGATACAGTAGCATGTACATGATAGTGAAGATAGTCTCAGTAGGAGATGAAAAGCCTGGCCGACTGAAAAGATACAATCAGAAGTTGAAGAAATAGAAAATAAAGGTTAGAGAATACATGTATTAACAGAGAGGGAATAGTGAATAATAGTATAGGCTACTGAGAAGTCAAAGAACCTAAACGTTTTGAAGTTACTGTTGCATTTACAATTAGAATATATTTTATGATCTCTGAGTGCTGTTTCAGATGATTAATTGGTGAAGAAATCAAACTACATAGGGTTCCTTCAATTGAGGAACTGTACTGAATACCTCCTGTGGTGGGTGCTAGTCCCACAACCATAGATAATCTTTGTCCTCAAGGTGGTGACTTGGGCAGGTGGAAAGTGAATGGGAGGTGAGGAAATAAGAGAAAATAAATGTGGATTAGTTTTCAATGTTGCCTGACGCAAGAAACCAAGACAAGCAGTAGTGTTGGCAATTCAGGATAGTGGATTTTAATTTTTTAGCTTTTTTTTTTTTTTTAAAGTGCGGGAGTGATTACTCTTTAGGTTTGAGAGATCACGATCATCTATCATCTTAGTCCAGGCTGCACTGGTTCCAATAGTCTTATGCTGTTTTTCTTTAATAATTTGCAAAATCACTAGTTTCATTTCCCATATAATTCATAAAGGGTACTCTGATAAGAGAGTGGGTACAGTAATTATTCTGTTCTGAGGAAATATAGAGGTTTAGGCAGAGCTGCCCAGTGTGACAGACATATTTGAAGATTCCTCACTGCCAAAAGGTGAAGAGGTAGCATTGGTGATATCGGAAGATTTCATTGCTGGTTTGAGGTACTAGAGTATGGGAGCCCAATCTGTCTATATGCTGGATATGAGGTGGTGGTTAATTCCCTGCAGGCCTGCTTGAGATAATAGTCCAGACTTCGAAGTAACAAGCAGCCTGACAGTGGACAGCACCCTTTTGCCCATACCTATGCCGTCAAATTTGGGGTCACAAACTGCTGGAAGCTGATAAGGGTATAAATTGAAGGTGGGAGGCAAAGGGGGGGGTTGGAGGTGAGTC
>NW_026000174.1:19564364-19572884 GCF_001458135.2 Marmota marmota marmota
ATCCCCCCCCCCCCACACACACACACACACACACACTCTTCAACTCGTTCGGGCACCTGGGTGGCCAGACCCTTGATCTGTTCCAGGCTCCCATCTAGAGCCCCCGCAGGAAGTGACCACAGCAGTAAGGCATCCGGAGGCTGTGGCCAGGGCTTGGGACCGCCCCCTGCTCCACCCCTCAGATCAAAAGCCCAGGACAAGAGGGAATTTCCTTTTATGGCTCCAAGCTGTCAGGCCGACCTAGCTCCCACCCAATTGTTTTGCTTGTACACTTCTTTTACTTTATAAAACATATGCCCTGGGAAAAGAAAAAAACAGGGATGGTTTTCACTCTAAACAACCATTCTCATACTTTCTGTCCATTACTGCTAAGTAGGAGAATCATGTTTTGTGTGGTGTTTTCTCATAGTAATCAAAAGCATTTCCCCTTTTCTTTATAAATCCCTCCAAGACATCATTTTTAATTCCATTCCTTTTTAGATATTAGTTTCAATATCAGAGTTAAACAGTGTGTTTCCTTTCCCATGAATTGTGGTCTGCCTTCTCTAACAGTACCTCTCCCCATTTTAACATACCCAGAGTGTTATTACCTAATGAAAGAGGACCTGCCAGGAAAGAAAAGGTGTGGAAGATGATGGCAAAGATAACAAATCCTATTATAGAGAAGTTAAGTTTTCTAGATGGTTGGTTGGGTGTCAAGCTCAGGGGAAAGTGAACTGGACAATTGGAAGTTGCTGGCATGAATGAGAAGTCCTAGAGAAGGGAGCCTTCCCAGAGAGTGTACAGAATAACCATCCGTTTTTCATGAATCAAAGCTTTTTCCCAGACCACCTTCAGCTCAATGACTCTTGCCCTTTTTCTAAGGGATGATCATGGCTTTTCTCCCTTGCACTGGGCCTGCCGAGAGGGCCGCTCTGCAGTGGTTGAGATGCTGATCATGAGGGGGGCACGGATCAATGTGATGAACCGTGGGGACGACACACCCCTGCATCTGGCAGCTAGTCACGGACATCGTGATATTGTACAAAAGGTATGCACAAAACCCTCCATCACCCATATCACAGACATACCATGAGGTCAGCAGGCACTTGTAATCTAAGGTGCCTTCCCATTTTCCATGCTGGAACACATTTGGGACTGACTGCCTTCTATCTCTTCTTTTTGTCTGGCCATGGGGCCCAGCTGTTGCAGTATAAGGCCGACATCAATGCAGTGAATGAGCATGGGAATGTGCCTCTGCACTATGCCTGTTTTTGGGGCCAGGATCAAGTGGCAGAGGTGAGTACTCAGGCCCCAAGTCCTGGGACGGGTAAGAAGCAAAGTGGGCCTAAAACCTCAACCTATCCTATCGGTACTATCATGTGACACTCAAAAGGATTGTTGACTGCCAGGGAAGTAGCAGGGGTACTCATCATAACCACCTTTTCATTCCAGGATCTGGTGGCTAATGGAGCCCTTGTCAGCATCTGTAACAAGTATGGCGAGATGCCTGTAGACAAAGCCAAGGCACCCTTGAGAGAGCTTCTCCGAGGTCCATCCCTTACCCCTAGTTTGGTTCTCTTGTCTTGTCCTTCCCTGCCTGTGTCCTTCCTCTTTACCACAACTCAGGCTGTTTTTCTTCCCCAGAACGGGCAGAGAAGATGGGTCAGAATCTCAACCGTATTCCATACAAGGACACATTCTGGAAGGGGACCACCCGTACTCGGCCCCGTGAGTCACTGTTGTGGGGGGAGGGGTTGAAATAGTGTTATCCTGGGCTCCTTGGGCTGGATTAGGGCAAAGCTGGGTGCCTGACCTGCCCATATTCTTAGGAAACGGGACCCTGAACAAACACTCGGGCATTGACTTTAAACAGCTCAACTTTCTGGCGAAGCTCAATGAGAATCACTCTGGAGAGGTGACTCTTCCCCTTCTTGTCCCTCCCTTCCAAAACCCCCACAAATTACCTGCTTTGCACCTGCTTTTAAGATTTCCCCCCAGTTAATGGACAAAGAAGTGGTGGCTTTAAAGCCTCCTAACCTGTACCTGTCCTTCAGCTATGGAAGGGCCGCTGGCAGGGAAATGACATTGTCGTGAAGGTGCTGAAGGTTCGAGACTGGAGTACAAGGAAAAGCAGGGACTTCAATGAGGAGTGTCCCCGGCTCAGGTGGGGCAAGGTCTAAACTGGAAGTTGCTGGTTCCGAGGAACTCTGAATGGTACAGAAAGGGGAGATCTTTTATCATAATTCTCAGCCAGGGACAATCTTTCCCTCTCCCAGGATTTTCTCACACCCGAACGTGCTCCCAGTGTTAGGTGCCTGCCAGTCTCCACCTGCCCCTCACCCTACACTCATCACACACTGGATGCCGTATGGATCCCTCTACAATGTACTACATGAAGGCACCAGTGAGTAGGAATGCTGGACTTGTCAGGGAGGGCCTGGGAGAAGAGGTACACGTCTTCTTCAAATTGTTTTGACTCTTGCCTCCCCTTAGATTTTGTCGTGGATCAGAGCCAAGCTGTGAAGTTTGCTTTAGATATGGCAAGAGGCATGGCTTTCCTGCACACACTAGAGCCCCTCATCCCACGACATGCACTCAACAGTCGAAGTGTAATGGTGAGGCCATCAAGTTCATTACTGGCCCAGGCCCCAAAAGCCTTTGCCTATCTAAAATGGGACTCACCTGCTTCCACGTATCTTCTTTCTCAGATTGACGAGGACATGACTGCCCGAATCAGCATGGCCGATGTCAAGTTTTCTTTCCAATGCCCTGGGCGCATGTATGCACCTGCCTGGGTGGCCCCTGAAGGTGGGTGAGGGCATCACGTTGGGAGGTAGAGGCGGACCAGCTCAATAATAGAGGGGGCAGAGACAGGATAGGCTAGACAGGTGAAACAAACAATGGCTATTCCCCCAGCTCTGCAGAAGAAGCCTGAAGACACAAACAGACGTTCAGCAGACATGTGGAGTTTTGCAGTACTTCTATGGGAACTGGTGACACGAGAGGTACCTTTTGCTGACCTCTCCAATATGGAGATTGGAATGAAGGTGAGTGTAGAACTGTATATACTTGTGTTGCAAAGGTGGTGATGATCATTGTAGTGAGCCTAGGCTCTTCCCAAATTTGTTCAGTCATTCTGTTCAAGAACCAGAGGCCTCTGCTCACATGATGGACTCAAATTCTGAGACTCACCTTGTTTTTCCTTCTATTTGCAGGTGGCACTAGAAGGCCTTAGGCCTACCATTCCACCAGGTATTTCCCCCCATGTGTGTAAGCTCATGAAGATTTGCATGAATGAAGACCCTGCCAAGCGGCCCAAGTTTGACATGATTGTGCCTATTCTGGAAAAGATGCAGGACAAATAGGACTGGAAGGTCCCTGCCTGAACTCCAGAGATGTCAAGACATGGTTGGGGGGAGTACACCTCCCCAGAGAAGCAGGCCTCTGGTTGCCTCCCCTGCCTCCAGTCATGGTACTACCCCAGATATGGGGCCCAACCCCTGCTCCCATCCCTACCACTGTGGCCCCAAAAGGGGTTGAGCTCAGAGCTTTGTCACTTGCCACAAGGTGTCTCCCAGCATGGGAGGGATCAGCCCCGCCTGTCACAATAAAGTTTATTATGAAAACAGGCTGGTGTGGGGACATGGGAACAGACAAGTACATTGGGTTGGGTGGCTCAGGTGAAATAGTGCGGCTTCTTCACATTGATGCCATATTCGCTGAGGGCAGGGGTCAAGTCCTCCATGGTTAGAGTGTACTTGCGGTCCTGAGGGAAGAGGGAAGAGTACCAGCTGAGCACAGGAATCCCAGATTCCAATCCCATGTGGGTGACCCTGAGTATGACTTATACCTCCCCTAGGATGCAGTTCCCCAAAGGGGTTTGCTGGATAAATTAAGCCTCTACTGTTGTGGAGAGTAGTTACTGACTCAGTGAGCTTCCCTTCACACCTTGCTTTTGCTCCGGGAGCTGCCAGAGGCTGTGCCCTTCATTTTGCAGTGCTGTAGGGCATCGTTGGCAATATCTGAGATGAATTTCTGGGCAGCTAGGGAGATGAGCCGAATTCTAAAGAGAAAAAAACTGGTATGAGGAGATGGACAACAAACCATACAAAGCACCCAAAGCTCTGTCCTGCCCTGGGTTTACTCACATGCGTGGATCTGAGGCCTCAAAGCCAGCCCGGTTCAGGTAATAACCAGTCACTGCATCTGGGATCTGAGAAATCAATTAGACAACTGTCAGTGTTAGCCCTATGCCCTGATGGGCTAAGTGGGAAGAGGGTAAGGGAAAAGATTTGGTCTTCATATCAGATGGAAGCTCGTAGTTTGGGTGGAGAGAGGGAATAAACAATAGAAGACGCTGGAAAGCACGCAGGTGTAGCTGAAAATTGTTATGACAGTGGGCCTAATAGCCGTGTTCAGGCAGGAAGCCCACCGTAGGCGTGTAATCCTCCAGCTGCATCAAGAAGTCCACCAGGGGCGTGCTGGACACCACCGGCTTTACGTCTCCGTTGGCCGCGCTCGGCAGTACGTAAACCCCGTTAGACATAGCCCCCTCCGGGGGCGCCGCGCCGCCCGCTGACACCGGAGCTGGAGGAGAACCAGCAAACTGAGAATCAGAGGTGGGGCGCAGGGTCCCAGCTAGGTCTGCCTGGTACCCTCTGCCCTCACCCGCCGCTGGGCCCAGTCCAAGGCGTTTCCCTCACCCTCACCCGTCCCGGCCCTCACCCGCCCCGCGCCGCTCGGCCGGCTCCCCGGCCCGCGCCGCCACAGGTCCCGTGACCCCAGCCGCGGCTCCAGCCCCAGGCCCCCCTGCAGTTCCCGCGGGGCTGGCCTTGTTCTCCGCGGCGGTGCTGACGGGCAGCGCAGCGGGAGCCGAGACCGGGGGCGTCGGGCCCGGGGCCGAGGCGGCGGAGGCTGGCGCCGCCTCGGGGTCCGCGCCGGAGCCGCTGCAGCTCATCGGGCCGGTGGGAGAGGCGGCGAACAGAGGCGCTTCCGCTTCCGCTCACGCTACGCACACCCGGGGTGACGTCACACGTTCCGCGGGTCGCCCCGCATGTCACCGTGTCAGTTCTTCCGTGGATCCCACCTCCTCCCATGGCTTGTGGGCGGGTTAGGTAAATGACCGAAGGGTAAAAAAAGCAGTGGGGAGCTTCGCTGCTGTAGACATTCCACCTTCCACCCCGCAACACTCCACGGCAGTTCTGCCCAGATGGGAGACACTGTATATCCTGGATACAGTGCGGGTCTGGGACACTTCATTCAGATGGACGCTTAGACTTTGCTTTGGGGCCGTCAGTCCGACCCTCCTTGACTACGAGCTGCTTGGCAATCTGCATACTAGTAGTTACCTTATTCAGCCTTTTAAGTGTCGTAATGGAGTTAGAAAGCTCCCCGCCCCGCCAATTGCTCTGAGAGACAAAAGCAGCATGTCGCGCTGCTGTAGATGGAAAGGGGAGATATTTCAGCCTAAGGAGATAACAGACAAATCACAACGAGTGTAAACGTGAGGTTGTCAACAACATTTATTTAATTCTTATTTGTCAACTCTTGAGCTAGAGCCTGGAAATACAAAGTTAAATAAGACAAAATTCTAGTCCTCTAGGCACCAACGGTCTTGGAAACTAACACACTGGCAATTTCAATACTCTGCGGTGGTTAACAATGCTAGAGGTAGACACAGGTGAGCAGTGCAAGGGAGGAAGAGAACATATGCTACCCACCTCCAGGTGCCAGGCACTCTATCAACATGATTCCACTTAATTTTATTCCCTGATTATGAAAGGCAGGTAGTGATATCCCCACTTACATGAGGAAACGGTCTCAGATAAATTTACTTGTCCAGGTTTCTCTCCTACAAAACCAAGATTCAACCAGGTTTGGTTTTGAAAGTTTATGATTTTTTCTGCCATACCAAAATCAGTTAGCCTCGGGGAATTAGAAAGTGATTTCTGAGCTGAGTCTTGAAAGAATCATGTAAATCATGGAGGCAGTTGTATCAGGGGGTGGTGTTCTGGGCACTGGAGAGCTTCAGCTAGAGTAAGAGTTTCTTGGCCCTTGGGGCAAATAGAGGAACAATGATTTGCTACTCAGGATCAAATTTTTTCCAATCAAGCCAGAAACCTATGTCCCTTGACTCTCATTTTCTTCACTGCCCACCTCCCACTACCTTAACATCATCTAGTAATCTTCAAAGCATTTCTATCAGGTAAATGGCTTCATGGGATTTGTATTTCACTCTAGAAGGTGGAATAGGGATGTAAAAAAGTAAGGACACTATTTTTACAAGGGTTTTCTGTAATTTAGAGGAGAAAGAATATGGCTTCAAGCTAATATAGTAGCAGTGGGGATGGAAAGAGAAAAATAAATTCAGATGTTCTTAAGAAATATAATTGGAAGGACTTTTGCATCGATAAAGATATATTTAAGAGGTAATATCAGTAGGACTTGTTGATTTAAGGTAGCTGGGGGATGAAGAAAATGAGAGTCAAGGGACATGGGTTTCTGGCTTGATTGGAAAAAGTATAGTATCATTTACCAAGAAGAAACAAAAGATGGAATAGTTTGAGGTTGCGTGAAAGGAGATGAAGTTTCAAGTATTGCATATCTTACATTTGAGTATCAATCATTACTGGATAGAAAATCTTATTTAGGGAGATGGGGATAGCTATAGATGCTAGTAATTTGTTCCAGGAGACAATGATTAAAATGATAAGAGCCAAAGACTAAGAATGGAGCAATGAAGAACACCAGTATTCCAAGAGGAAGCAGAGCAGGTGAAGCTGTGAAGGAGGAAGACAAGAGTGATAAGAGAAGTTATGCACTAGAAGTTAAAGGGAATAAGTGGGCAACTATAATGGAAAAACCATCAAGGAAAGATTGAGTAGTTTGCACTGGATGAAGCAGCAAGTAGGCCATTGTTTCTTAGTATCAGGGGAGGAAAGAATAAAAGATGAGAGCAGAGGTCTTATTGCAGTGAATTGAGGCGCAAACATGAAGTGGTGGTCATCAGATCTGAGCCTGCTGTAACCAATAATGACAGACCACGTCCTCACCCTGTATTCACATCTCTGGTTGAAAAGAGGAAGAGGTGAAGGGAAGGGCAGACAAAAATTTCTGGTTATATCATCTTGTTGAGGAATCCCGAGGCAGGAGTAAGGACACCTGAATATGAAGGTGCAGGGTAGGGTGGGGAGTGAAGCCAAGCTGACACAGCATTTCAGAGTTAGGGAGATGAGCTGTCTGCAATTTTTGAGGATTCAGTAGGGCTTCCAAAAAGGCAGAATAAGGAACTGATTCACCAATCACAGGACAGAAGACAAGTCAGCTTTCCTGGCAGGAAAGAGTCAAGGATTGAGTAATGTCTTCAGTAAAGCTGGAAAGTTGGGTGTTCCCCAGCCTGTCACAGGATCCCAGCCAGGGCCAGAGCAGAAACCCTGACCTTCCACTTCTTCATTCAGACAGGACTCATGGCAGCCGTGGGTTACCTAGGGAGGAAGTGGGCATTAGATCTGGGTCTGCTGGTACAAGTACCGACAGACTGAACCTCCTTACCCTGTGTTCAGATATCACCAACTCACAATTACCCCCAAGTTCATCTTAGCCAATCCCATACTCATATGACATCTATATACCCTTCCCATCCACACTCACATCGAAGAGTCCTGCTCCACGCTGCTGATAGAGCCTTGGGTTGAGAAAGCCAAGAGGGGGGTGGCCACTAAGGATTCTGTGTTCATTTATCAAGGATATGAGTCCCCCAAACACTGGAGTAGAGGCCTGCAAGGTGAAGGTGCAAGTAGTGGTCAGGGTTTCTGAATAATTGAACCTTTGGGGATGAATGTTTGAAAGGATTAGTGGTCTCTGATGAATCAGGGGCTCTAGGGGCAAGGTGCTAGAGGTAGGAGGTAGTTACTGAGAGGGCATTTGGAGTAAGGCTGATTCTCACCGAGGTTCCAGAAACCCATGGAATAGGCACACTGTTGCTGACCACCCAGTAGCCATCAGAAAGTGCAGCAACATCTGGGTAGGCACGGCCACTACCATTGAAGTAACTGGATGGTGGCAGGTGAGGGCTAGAGTTCAGGAACTGGACTACAGCTTCCTCCTGAAAAGCACTTCTGAGTAAGTACTTACCTGTAGCTTGCCCATCAGTCTGCTGAATTGAGGATCTCCCAACCTCTTATCTCTCCACACAAACATGCATGTACCTGGTATGAAGGCCGTGGGAACACGTTGCTGAAGCCGCCACCACTGATATAGTCAACTATCTCATTTGTAACACGGAAAGGATTCTGGAAGGAAGTGCCTCCTACTGTGGTGACATAGGGGCTAAGGGAGAAGACAGCATTCAGATAATACAGGACCTCCAAGTTGTGTGGATGAGTAAGCATGGCCTAAATCTTGTTGGAGAGACTAGACTCTATGGGAAGCATGTACACATGCCTCAAGGCATGGTCTGAGCTGACTATATATATATATATATATATATATATATATATATATATATATATATATATATATATATATATATATACACAC
>NW_026000174.1:19574503-19612629 GCF_001458135.2 Marmota marmota marmota
AGAGACAGTATATATATATATATATATATTTATACACACACACTTTTCTCTAGAGAACACTCAACTTAATCTGCCACTAAAATGCCTAGGGACTGAGGAAGAGGAACAACTGGGAGCTGTGTCCCACTCAGGAGACTTGAGGCCTAGAACCTATAGGAAGAAGAGAGGGAGTGCAGCAATCAGGGCAGGTTAAACTGAAGGCTGAGCGATAGGAACACCTGATGGAATTAAGGTAAAGGTGCTAAATCACAAGGTCACAGGTGAAAGATATGTGATCACAGGTAAATGGTAGTTTGGAGTGCTTACCTGGAGGCCGGGAAACTAGGACGAAACTGGTGTCTTCCAGAGATAGACCAACACCCAGCTCCACTGTCACCTAGCAGATAGACAAATTTGGAACCTATATTAGTTGGTCAGAGCTTGGTATGTAGATTCAGGTGCTAGGGAGGAAATCTGTTTATCAGCTCTTACTGCAAAAGGTCAGAGTTTAGAGGTTATGTCATTGGTCTCTGTTGAGGTTCTGAGTTCAGATTATGAGTCAGAGATCAGGTTCAGTCAGTGGTCATGGGGGTGAGGGATCAAAGCTCCCAAGTTGGGTGGGTTGGGATAGAATGTCTAAGTTCAGTGTAGGAGTTCACCTGAGGCAAAGAGCAGGGTAAGACCCCGGCTGGCAGCCTTCATGAGCTCGGTGTTGACCCTCTGGATGTAGGCACTGCTGAGGGAGTCTTCATCATCACCATAGCTTACAGTATGCACATGTGGCAAGGATGACTCATTACTGAGCAGGAGGAGCCACTGCAGGAAGGGCTCCTGTGCCTCATGCCGTCCTGGATTTTTTTTTTTTTTTGAGAGGTGGGCACAAAGGTAGTCATTAGGGGTTTGTCAGGATCTCTTTAGCTCATGGCATTCCCTTGTCAAAGCAGGGATCAATAACCACCTCCAACCCACTTCCCCACCAGATGGTCCTCTTAGCAGTACCAGGGCTACTGTAGACCCATGTGGAGATATTGGCACCAGCACTCATCAGGTATTGCACATCCAGACTGGCCTCGATCCCTGCCCGGCCTCGGCCCTGTTTGCCAACCACTCGGGCTACTGATGTCTGGTGTGCAAAGTTGCCACCAAAGAGGTGCATGAACTCAGCAAGATCTGAGTCATGGAAGTACTGCTCCAGAAACTATGGAAGGAGTCAGAGCAGGAATCATGAGTCAGAGAGTGGTAAGACACTGAAGACACCTTGGGGAGGCTGGGGGAACCCTGGGCTCTCTGCTTGGCTCACCTGGGCACAGGCCTGGCTGTTGTTGGTGGTGCCAGAGCCCACATCTTGTGCTGTCAGGTTGTATCGCTCACGAATCACGGATGGAGTCACTCCAAAGTGCAAGCCAACGCTTCCTGCCACTTGTGGCTTGGGGCGTTGCCTCAGGGATGATGTAGGGGGAAAGCGGTGTAGTCCCCCCACTGTGGAAAGGGGTCAGGTTGAGATCTTATAGACTTCAATACTCATTTTGTCCCTGAGCACCTCCACTCAAACCCCATCTAAACTTCTCAGCCCCTGGATCTGCTTGCCCCAACTCCACCAACGCCACTGGGTTTACCAAAATCCACATGAGAGGCCAAGGCCTGAGGGAGCTGGTAGGGACGTAGGGACCTTACAACATGGATCTTTGCTGGTCCCCCCACATAACGATGAAATTCAGCCCCAGGGAGCAGCAGCTCTGCCTGTCTGGAGGTCAGAGATCAGAAAACAGAAGTCAGAAAACACAGAACAGAGCACCACTGGGCAATCAGTCATTATCTCCTCATGCATTAACCACTACTCACAAGCTCTAAGAAACTCTCAACTCCCTCCCTTTGGGGTTTCTAGTCTCCCTGGGACAACTGATGCTTTCCAAGGGGCAATCATTCTCTCTCACCGGACACTCAGCCAGCAAGTCAGAAAGTCCTGTGTGGTCACTGAATTGCAGTTCCGGGCTCCAGCTGCCAAAAGCCATTTTTTGACTGTGTGGAGGGTAAGTGGTGATGGCCGGACCAGCTCAGCCACATCCTCTATGGTTAGATATTTTCCTGCAGATATTCAAAGAGGGGCTTGCTTTCATGGCTTTCCCAAGCTGTCTTTTTGAACCCCAAACAATAAACATCAGGACTTTCCAGGGAGGGCTGTGCAGGTGCTGGGTATATTTGGGGGCCAGGGGAAGAAATGTCTGGAAAGACTTGTAATGCTGTGGTCACGAAATACAGATTTACCCTAAAGACCAGTAGGTTGCAAATGATGCACCACAGCATGTATTTCCATGATCATGAAAAGCAAATGAGATTAATATAAGTTTTCTATTTTATCTCCAATAAAAGTTTCCAAAACTTTTGGAGCCAATCATAACATCTAATTTACCTCTTGTCACCATACTTGTTGATTTTAAGCTTAACATGATGGTGAACCACTATTTCCTACATGAAGCCACACACATTAGTACTCCCCTCTCAGGTGATCTGAGACCTCCCCCTCTCACTTCCACTCTTCACACATACACATTGTCCCCTTGCCATCAAAGACTTTAACTAGAGAAAAGGATACAATCTAGTGGTTGGAAAGACTTTTTTTTTTTGTGAGTACAATAGGTAGTACAGTGGGACTGAGGTAGAGGGGAAAAAAGACTGCAGACCAATCATGGGGCTGGGCAGTTGTCCAGAAGAAAGAATAAACAATAGAGTTGGGGGCAATGAGAGATGACCAAATGTGGATTAACTTAAAGATAATTTAAGAGTTGAAATTGGCAGCCTTGGTGTCTGAGGAGGAAATGGGAGTGGATTTGAGCAAGGGGAGAGGAACTTGAGTTGATGAGCACTTACGGATAATGGGTTCTATTTCATTTATCTGGTAAGTAACAGAATTTAAATCTAGAGCTGATCATAAAGTCTGTACCTTTAACCTTATCCATTTTTTGGTCTTTAGACTGAGGAAAACAGGTGGAACGTGGGGGAAGAATGTTACTTTGGTAGTACAGTTAAGTTCTAATTCACTTTTTTATAAAAAACTCCTCAATGATAGTCACTGCCATTCATCTGCCCTATATCACTCCCCTGTCAGGCACAAGGAGCATGACCCTGATGTGATTTATACCATCTCATGCCCTGCCCAGCCCTGTGTCTTTCACTGCATTCCACTTTGTGCCCTGGTTCCCAACATGCACCGTAGCGAGGAGAGCCAGGATCCGACACGGCCTGTACCAACTCCGAGAGTCTCTCCAGATTCTGCTGTCTCAAAGCAAAGGTGAGACTCAGCTCTTCCTCAGGGTCCACAGGGCCCAGGGACACCCAGCCTGGGGGCAACCTGCAAGGTCAGGGGACAGGTTAGGATGTGGAGGGGAAATATGGGTGGGTTGGGGAAGGTTCTGGATTAGCGGCTGAGACTTTGGGTACAATCTCAGAAGTGGATAAGGATCACAGAAGATGAATGACAAACTAAGCCTGGGAAACTGGGGTATGGAGGCTATAGAGGTAGAAGGAGCTGGTTTGAGAGTGAGGGATGCTAAGACCAGGACAGTGGGTGCAGAACAGGGCATTCGGAAGGAGACAGTCAGTGTTAGGTCAACTCACGTCCTCCGCTGGTCAGGCTCCGGGCTGTAACTACCTTTGCTGGCGACGATGAGGGCAAGGAGCCCTAGGAGGCTGCGGGGACGGCAGGTGGGTTTTAGTGGTAGCTTTACTGTCATTATATTCCCACCCTCCAACACGTATTCTTTCCAACATGATCCCCTTCACTCCGGCCCCCCTAATTTCTCACCAGGTTCTGAGTCCCATTCCGCCTTTCTGCAGATGTGCTGTCATGTGACAGATCACATGGGCCCCATCTTCCAGGGCCACCACCTCCCTGCCTAGTAACTAGTGACGATGCAGGCTTCTTCCTCTCAAATGGTCCTGAATGCTGGGAAGGGGTGGGGCTACCATTAAGATTTCCTCTCTCTGCATAGTTTAGCACAGCTCCCCACCTGCTGCCTAAGTCCCGTCCCCACCCCTCTCCAAGGAATCATCACCAGGGAGTGGTTGGTTCTGGAGGCCTACAGACATGGGTTATTCCCAGCTGTTTGATTAAGAGAAATAACTTCTTAGACTTTAGGTTTCTACATTTACAATAGAGACTATCATAAAAAGTGATTTGCCTCCAAATTAATTAGGGTTACAGTGAAAATTTATTCTGAGATAAAACAGCAAATTGCCAAGCAGAGCCTGACTCAACAGATGTGAGGTCTTAAGCTCCAAGAAGGAATCACTTCACTTGGCTACTCCTTTTTTTATGGGGTGGATACTGGGGAGCCTAGGGCTGCTTTACCCTGAGCTACATCCCCAGTCTTTTTTTTTTTTTTTAACAGTGTCTTGCTAAGTTGCTAAAGCTGGCCTCAAACTTGCATTCCTCCTATCTTGGTTGGCCTCTTGCCCACATTAGAGGGAAAGCACTGTAGAGAGATGTGATTGTCAGTCTCAGGCTAGGCTCTTGAGCTCCTGGTATAATCCCCATCCTAGATATACATATATCCATAATAGGTGCCTTCCAGTCATCCCCACAGAACAGAGCCAGAGGCTGGATACAAACTGCAGTTTATTAAGGCTCCAGAGTGAGAATTGGCACTTGTTCTGGGTAGGGGCAGGGTGTCAAAGAAACCCAAAGGAGCTGGGCCCAAACAGCTTAGAGGGACCTTCCCCATTCCCCTACCCCCCCAATAAATAAAAGTCTTGCTCCATCTCAGGGTGCTGGCACAGGGCAGGAAGTCCTCATTGAGGAGAACCAAGGGCTGCTGCCTCCTTCATATTCCTCCCCACACTGGACCTGACTGGGATGAATGTGGGACCTGCCCCCACTGAAGAATTTGGGATGGAGAGCTGGGGCTTGACAGTGGCCTCCCTGTGGCCAGTCATGGTCCGAGGCTGCCCATGGCAGGCTCAGAGTGGGGCCTGCATTGGGGACACTATGCGCATCCCAGGTCGGGGCCCAGCCTGGGCCACAGCTAGATGTGCAGCTCCGTGTCATCAGGTGGCTCCAGGCCAGACTCTGTGCTGAGTGCTGAAGCTGAGGGGCCCTGGGCCACCCCAAATGGGGAGACAACAGGTGAGCGAGCAGCCAGAGGAGACAGCGAGGGTGAGAAGCTGGGGGACATGGCAGCTGAAGACAAAGAGCCTTCGTGGCTGATGGGAGAGCGGTGAGAGGACGGTGGGAAGATGGCCCGTGCTGCAGCTGTGCTTGCAGGTTTGGGGGGCACAGACTTGGCTCCTGGGTGGGCCACGGCAGTGATGAGGGGTGGTGGGTCAATACGGGGAGCAGGGGGACATGGCCGTGCTTCATCCTTGAGCCGAGCAATCTCTGTGAAGACACTGGCCAGTGGTTGGAACTGAGGGCACCAGCTCAGCAGGTAGTCCCAGTTATAGCTGCCACGAAGCTCCTCCTCTCCAGCCACAATGGCGGTCAGTGCACCTGCCACACATGGTTTGCCATCTGCTGGGAAGCCATAGTCCCCAGTGGGTGCGGGGCTCAGGCCACAGCCCCCCAGAAAGGCTGTGGCAGTGGCTGGGGGTCCCTCCTCTCGATACAAAGTGGCTCCTGCACCTGGCAGCAGCAGCCCTGCCTTTCGACCCTTATACCAGGTGTCAGGGGCAGGTGGCTCACAGGATGTGTCACTCAGTCCATCTGCATCCTGCTGGATGCCTGAGTCAGGGCCCCGGGCAGCCAGGGAGGAGGCCACACTGGCCACACGGGGAAACTCGTTGATCATGCGTATCTCATCATCTTCTGCAGCCTCTGCTGAACCTCGGCCACTTGAGTGTGAAGGGTCCAGGGAGCCACCACGAGGGTAAGGTCCGCCAGCTCCCGGCCCACCATAGCTGGGGAGAGTCTGGTGATACAGGTGCTCTGATGGTGGTGGGCTGGGAGGATCCCGGCCCAGCTTCTGCAGGGAGCCACTGGCTAGGGGTGCTGCCTGTGACATTGGGCCAGGGGCTGCATCAGCCTTCCGGCTGCGGGCCCGAACAAGTCCTAGGACCAGGGCTGCCAGTGCAAGCACCACCACAACTCCCAAGGAGGCTGCCACAGCCCCCACCAATAGTAGGTTAAGGTCAGGTGCCAGGCCTAGTGCAGTGTGAGTGATATCTACAGTCACAGGTACAGTGGCACTTCTGGAACCAGGCAGAGGCCCCCGTGCTACTACCTCCAGCCTTAGCTCCCGTGGTGCTTCACGCCGGGTCCGGCTCCCACCCCCAGAGGTGGTTGTTCCACTGCCTGGTGCCTGACTGTCCACCCGCAGGTACAGGGCACCTGTAGTCTGGTTGATACCAAAATAGGGGGAAGAGGTGGCAAGGGAATAGAGCACCAGGCCATCAGCACCCCCGTCCTCATCTGTGGCCTGCACATGACCCAGGCTGTGGCCACGCTGGGCACCTTCTGGCACTTGGAAGTGGAAAGCTGGAGCCAAGAATACTGGGTCATACTCATCCTCTCCAGTCACCAGCACTGACACAGTGACAGAAGCTGAGAGATTCCCAGCATCAGCAGCACCCACCAGCAGCCGGAAACTTCCTGTGTGCTCATAGTCAAAGGGCACTCGTGCCCGCAATTCCCCTGTAGAGCTGTTGAGTGCAAAAGCCTCACGACCCCCAGGCCCAGCCTCTAGCAGGCTATAGCGGAGCTTCCCAAAAGCCCCAGCATCCCCATCAATTGCATGCAGAGTGGTCACAAGAGTGCCTGGAGGCTGGTTCTCAGCCAGGCTGGTGCTGAGCAAGTTCAGTGGGAAGGATGGGCCATGGTCATTCACATCCTGGACCTCAATTGTCACTGGTGCCAAAGCAAAGTGTGCCCCAGCAGGGTCAGCAGCCTGCACTACAAGCTGATGGCGAGCCTGGGTCTCACAGTCCAGGGGGAGGGCCAATCGCAAGGTGCCAGAGCTCTCATCCAGTTCAAAGAGCCCCAAAGGGTCACCTGAACTGAGGGTAAAATGCACAAGGCCATGAGGGCCAGGGTCAGCATCAGAAGCCTCCATGTGCAGCAGCTCAGCTCCAACAGGTATGTCCTCAGGTACTGTCACATGGTAGGATGCTCGGGTAAAGACAGGTGGGTTATCATTGACATCCAGCACAGTAACGGTCACTGGCACAACTGAACTGCGTGGTGGCTGCCCCCGGTCAGCTGCAGTCACAGTTAGATTGTACTGTGTGAGGCTTTCAAAATCTAGAGGCTCAAGCAACACCAGGCAGCCTAGTGCCTGGGGGCCTGGTCCAATGCCCTCTCCAGCCTCGGCCAGCCGGGATTCCAGATGAAAGACTCGGCCCCGGTTGCCACTAATGATGCTATAGTCCACAGTGGCATGAGTGCGGCTTCTGTCAGCATCTGTGGCCTCCAGGGTGAGCAGTGTGGAACCAGGGGGTAGATCTTCAGTCACAGCCACACGGTAATGTGGCAATGTGAAGCTTGGGGCGTGGTCATTTTGGTCCTGTAGCTGCACATGCACTGTGGCTCGTGCTGCTCGGCCTGGAGTCCCATGGTCTCGGGCTTCCAGAACCACATCCACCACTCCTGGCCCCTCATGGCCCAAAGCCACTGTTCCTAGTGTTGTGAACAAAGTTCCTGAGATGAGAAGGGAGGGAAAAGAAATAGTCATTCAGCAGTGGCTGTGTGTGAGCAGCTTGGGAAGTCAGACTCCAGGCAATGGCCTGTGTGCTGGGAGAGTATGGAATGGCCTCATGGATTCAAAGCTCAGGGAATAGCTTCTAGACAAGCAGTCAGGGCAGGGCTTATCATATTAAAGACAGAAGGAAGAAATATCCTCCCTAGGTCAGAGATCTAGGAATCAAAATTTTGAGTAATAAGTTCTAGGAGTGAGGTCCAAATGTGGCCCAATATTGTCAAAGATAAAGGGGTTACATTCTGGGGAAGACACGCACCATTGTTGGGATCAACACTGAAGCCTTCAGCAGGGGAAGCCAGATGGTAGGAGATGTGACCATTGGCACCGGAGTCACGGTCAGTGGCAGAAACAGAGAGAATGGCACTTCCTGGAGGAGTGTGCTCAAGCAGCATTACCTGGGGTGTGAGAAAACGTGTTCATGGCCAAGCTGCCATGCTTGGTGTCCATTATGGCTTGGAGCCCATACTCCTTAATATTTGAATGAGAACTGCCCACCTTCTCCCCTTTCTGGCCACAGGATGTAGAAGTTCACACAACCTGGAAGGCTTTTCTGAGATGGGACCCTCCCATTCCAAGGCAACTCCAACATCCAGCCCACTCCAACCACTTCTAGCTCCGCCACATCCCTCCAACAGGAACAATTTCTGGCCCAGTTGTGGGTACATCCAGGGGAGTTGGTACCTGGTAGAGGCTCTGTGAGAAGGTAGGTGCATTGTCATTGACATCCTCCACAAGCACTGTGAGGTTGGCATGGCCCTCGTGAGGTCCATCATGAGCCAGCAGCTGCAGATGGTAGTGGTCACACTGCTCAAAGTCCAAGGGACCCGTGAGGGAGACACGGCCTCCATAGCGGCCAATACTGAAAGGATCCTGAGGTCCAGATGGACTTAACACATACCACAGCACTGGTCCAGAATCCACATCATTCCCTGTTACCTGTGCAATCTCTGAGCCCAACAGTGCATCTGCAATATATGGGACGAGGTTGCTTTGGCGGGGTTCCAAGCAACCCTGGAGCTGCAGGATGAGAATTAATGCCTCTCAACCACCCCTTTATACCTCTTGTTTTACCAGCCCTTACCTTCAGACACTCGGAGCTCCCAGGGCTGGGGGATAGTGGGGCGATTGTCATTGGAATCGATGACCATCACTGTCAGGGTAGCTGAACCCACAAGGGCAGGGCTTCCTCTGTCTGTGGCCATCAGTACAAGCCTGGACACAGAGCACAATCAAGGAGCAGGGTCTGGGGATAGAAGGGGACCCTGCAAAGGGCTAGGAGAACTCAGGAAAGAGCTGGGTTCTGGGGGAATTCATGGGGTGGCCTAGGGACAGAGAGGGATTCAAGGCAGGAGTTGGAAACTAGACAGACCTAGGATGGTGTCTTGGGTCCATAGGGGCCAGGCCTTACCGTGCTTCAGCCCAGATCTCACGGTCCAGGATGGCTGTGGTAGTAATAGTGCCTGTGGCTGGGTCTACATGGAATAAACCGCGTGCTGGCTGGGATGCAGCCAGACTATAGGAGATCTGTCCTCCAGAGCCTTGATCCAGATCATCTGCCTCCACCTGGTGAGTGTAGGAGGTTGCTGGCACTGGCTTGGCCACAAACAAATCTGACCAACCCTTGCCCCCTAACTTCCTATCACTCTCCACACCTGCAGCAAGGGCCCCTCCAAAGGCCGGGACTCTGGCAGGAAAGCCACATAGTGGGGCCTCAGGAAACGGGGAGCATTGTCATTGGCATCTTGAAGGGTCAGGGTCAGCACAGAGAAGGCAAAGGCTCCTCCACTCTCAGCCTGTAGGACTAATCGCAGTCGTGGGTTTGTCTCAAAGTCCAGGCCTTCTGCTGAGTGAACTGTGATGGCTCCTGTTGGGAGGAAACTGCATCAGTCACAGCCACTTTCCTTGCCTGGAGCCTCACCCTTAATCCAGGGCAACTCCTTTCACATTAAAGCCTTCTCTGGCCCAAAGAACCTATTTCTCAGGAGCCTGTTCCCTTAGAGCCCTTGCTCCCCTTCTTACCTGTACTAGGCTGGATAGAGAATATTCCTTTCTCATTCCCACTGAGAATACTATAGGTGATGGGTCCGTTTGAGCCCCCTGCATGGACAGCCTTGGGGGAGATAATAGGAGTCCCTGTAGAGAGGATGAGAGAGGATAGTATCAGTTGGACTGTGAGTACTAGGGAGGTTTGGGAGACATTTTCAATGAGTAAACCATCCAAGGATACAAATCTGGGACACATGGCTAGGGACCTACCTATGGGTGCATTCTCACGAAGTGTAGCTTCACTACTAGCCCGGGGAAAGCGGGGTCCACGCTCAGACTCCCCCTGCAGTCCAATAATGACCACACCAGTGGCAGAGCGAGCTGGACGACCAAGGTCAGTAGCCACAATGAAGAGGACACGATCTTGGGGACTCAGAGATGCAAGAGAACGGGCTACCCGGATTTCACCAGTGTAAGAGTCCACAGTAGTGCCAGGAGGCGGTGTGCCTGACAGCCGGTACAGAATGGAGGCATTGGCACCAGCATCACGATCTTCAGCTCGTAGTGTGGCCAGAGGCAGAATTGGAGTATTGAAGCTAGGGCCTGGGCGAGGTAGGCGCAGACGCAGAGGGCTAGTGGGGAAAGTGGGTGCATGATCATTGACATCACGCACTGTGATGGTGATAGGCACTGTTGTGCTCAAGGGCCCAGCAGCTGCACCATCCACTGCACTCACAGAAAAGGCATAGCTGGGACAGTGTTCTCTGTCCAGGGCTGTGGCTGTGCGAAGTTCCCCAGAAGTAGGCTCCAGCAGGAAAGCTCCTGCTGTACCTGAACCCAGGTAGTAGGTCACATGACCATTGGCCCCAGCATCAGGGTCATGAGCCTGTAGTTGCAGCAACAGGGTCCCTGCAGGTGCATCTTCAGGCACCTCTACAGAGTAGGCAGGCACAGGAAAGGCTGGGGCATGGTCATTGGCATCCAGCACTGTTACTGTCACAAGTAGAGTGGCACTGAGAGCTGGCTGGCCTCCATCCCGGGCCTCTATCCGCAGCTGGAACACTGGCTCCACCTCCCGGTCTAGTGGCCTCAAGGTGCCAAATTCCCCAGAGGCAACATCTAGGGTAAAGGCTCCTGATGGGTCCCCATCTGCAGAGAAGGGTATATACACATAATCATGCATGTCTCATTTCATGGGGATGGTGGTGGTTTATAAGCAACAGCAGAAGGAAATACAGGGGTTGGAAATGGGATGGGAGAAAGACAAAGATCAGAAATAAAAACAGTAAAGCAAGATACTATCAAGCAGTTGTCATCACTACAGTGTGGTTTGGGAATTCCTAGGAATCCCCTGAGGCTCCTTCATATACATAAGGTCAAACTACTTTCATAAACATTACATGCCTTTTTCATTCTCATTTCACAGATATACAGGAGTCTACAGATGCTACATGGCATAATGACATTATCACTTGGTTAATGAAATGTGTGCTTATGTATTGTTGTACATAATTTATAGAATAGGGAGAAAGTTTAGGGCATGAATATGTGTATTTTTAGAGATTCAGTTTATATGGCTACCTTCAGTTCTACCTATAACCTCTGCAACTTCATCATTGTCCAACAAATTGCTATTTAAAATCGTAACATTTCGTTGTGCCTTTGCAGAAATACAGCAAACAGTACACTTCAGTGGCTTTTTTCTCAAGGATACTTAAAAATTGTGTAAGTTTTAATATCTAACACAATAAATATTGATATGATCCACATAAAAATCCTTTAAGGTTCTCAAAAGTTAATTCCTGGGACCAAAAACTTGAGAACCACTGTTATAAGACACAAATAGAAAGATAAACACAGAGACAAAAGGGAGCTAAAGAGCTAGAAAGGCATAGAGATACCCAGATACACTGATATAAGCATGAAAGAAAAAGTGGGAGACATAGAGGAGAAAGGAGACACAGGAAAAACTGACTGAAACTGTCAGTGGCTAGCAAGGAGCAAGAATCAGGCTAGTGAATGCTGAGTTAGTGCATATAGGATAATTCTCACCAAGGATCCGGTACTGCAGCTGCCCATTGGCTCCTACATCTGGGTCGGAGGCCCTCAGCATGGTAAGAGTCTGGGGGTCTTGGCCCTCAGGTATTTCCAAGTACAGGTGGACATTCCCAAAGGTTGGAGCATGGTCATTCTCATCCTCTACAGCCACTCTCACTGTGACATGAGTTAACAGAGGGGGCGAACCCCTATCCCGAGCATATACTGTGGGCAAGCAAAATTAATGAGGTCTAGTCTGCCCCCATCCTGTGGTGAAATCAATACCACACAGTGTTCATACATGTTTACCAATACACACATAAATTACACACAAAAACCAGAAATCATCTATTTCTATATACACACTAGGCCCACATATATACATGCATAGCATACATGTATAAGAATATGTTCTTTTCCTTCCCACCTCCCAAGTTTGGTACATACAAGATGTATCTTGAATTAATGGTGCTGTGACAGAAAAGACACTGAGGTATTGAAAGATCCAGACTCAAGTTCCAGTCCTGCCATTTCCAAGATATGTTAGCTTAAGCAAGTCATCTGACCACTCTGATACTCAATATCAATATGCTTCAAGCTGTTAAATGGCTGCAGTATAATTTGAGGGAGGCCTAGAAGGCAGAGCTGTGACAATATGCATTTGAGAATTTGTATGATCACAGTGATGACAGCCTAGTAGTCAGTTTACCATGTAAACTTCCTAACTCCGGACTCCTCAGAAAAGTCCCAAACTATAACAAGCTGTGCTGTAACACAGAAATCTCTAAAGTACTTTGGGGGTTTTGTCCATGTTTACAGCACCTCTGGCTCTTGGGGTCCTGTTAAAGTGTACCTGTCAGGTTGATCTCCTCCTGCTCCTCTCGATCCAGGGCCCGAAGGGTAGTGAGCACGCCAGTGTTTGGGTCCAGAGAGAAGCTTTCACCAGAAATGCCTCCATAAGTCACTTGGCCATTGGCCCCTAAGGAGGGCAGCATGGAGGGCGATCAGAGGGTAAATATACTCTTCATTCCCTGAGTCCATCCCTCTCACAATTCATCAGCCCAGTTCTTACCTAGATCAGGGTCGGTTGCTCGCAGAGTTAGCAGAGATGTGCCAGCAGGGCTATTCTCACGCAAGAGAACGCTGTACTCCTGCTGCTCAAAAATAGGTGCCTCATCGTTGACATCAACAACACTGACAGTCAAGAGCTGAGTGGAGGAGCGTGGGGGGGAGCCGTGATCTGAGGCCACCACAGTCAGAATGTGCTCAGCTCGCTGCTCCCGGTCGAGAGGTCGTACCACAGACAGCGCTCCTAGGTAGGCAATAAGACAGGTTTGGTAGCAACCTCAACATTCCCTCCACACTAGAACCCTTCTCGTCCTCACCCCCTAGGCACAACTCTCACCAGTGCTGGAGTGTAGCCGGAAGTGGCCATCCCCACCACCTGCCAGGCGATAGGATACGCGTGCGGCCTCTCCTAGGTCTGGATCCCTGGCTACCACATGTAGTGCTGCGGGTCCGGGAGGCTGATCCTCTGGTAGGCGCACACGTGAGGGCGAAGCGAAGACTGGAGCGTTGTCATTTTCATCTGTGACAAAGACGCGCGCAGAAACGCGCGCTGCTCGGCGGCGGCTGGCGTTGGTTGGCCGGTCAGTGGCCTCTACCAGCAGTAGCAACGCAGGTGTGGTCTCCCGGTCCAGGCCGCGCGGAGCGGTGAGCGCTCCGGTGCGCGCATCCAGGCGAAGAGGCGGCACTGGCGGCTCCTGACGTAGCAGGCGGTAGCGCACTTCGCTGTTGGGGCCCGGGCCGTCGGCGTCAGATGCGCGGAAAGTGTACAGCGCCGCCCCGGGCTCTGGGTTCTCCGGCAGCGCCAAAGCCAAAGGATCGCGCGCAAAGGCGGGGGCGTGTTCGTTCTCGTCCTGCACTCGCACCTGCACTCTCAGCAGCCGCGCGCCCGCGCCTCCCGGCCCCTCCGCGCGCACCGTGAGCGCACGCCAAGCTGGGCCCGCCTCGAAGTCCAAAGGCCGCGCCAGGTACAAACGTCCCAAGGCAGCATCCAACGCGAACGTGCCCTCAGGATCAGCGCCGCCTACCAGCGTGTAGGTGAGCGCGCCTACACCGGCTGACTCTGAGGGCGCCACTGAGCCCAACAGGGATCCCGGCAGAAGCCCCTCAGCCGCCGTCACCGTCAGCACCACAGGCACTGGCACTGTTGGGTCAGGCTCTGCAAGATCCGGGGGCAGCTCGGCAACACGAACAGAGGAAAGCACCTGTTGTGTAACAGAGGGGAGATGGAATCAGAAGGGCTCATATTAAAGAAAGTCTGCACTGGCTCCTTGGTCGTAGGTTAGGATGGTTAGAATAGCTTTACAAGAGGGCCCAAGGACCCCCAAGAAGCTAGAACTACCGAAGAGGGGCCCACAGAGCAGATATGGGGAAGCCGGTAGATAGTAGGGAAGGGCAGCCATACCTGCACAAGCAGTTGGAGGCTGGCACTCCGAGGAGGGCTGCCTTGGTCATGAGCAGTCAACGTTAACACATAGTGGGGCCGTTCTGCTCGGATCAGGGATGCTGCAGTGAGCAGCTCCCCTGAGTGAGGGTGTAGAGAGAAGAGCTCTGAGCCAGGACCTGGAGACAAGGCAGAGCAAGAATGAGGGTTTGGGGCTCAGAGCTGGGTAGACCATGAGCATATGTCATCACCCATCAACTCCCTTTACCCCACCCCACCCCACTCCACCCCATACCAGTTAGGGTGTACAAGATGGTCCCATTCTCCCCCTCATCGGGATCCTTGGCCTGCAGAGTTGTTACAAGTGTTCCTGGAGGCACTCGGTCTGGAACCTACAGAGACAAAACTTATTATCTCCTTCCTGTTTTTGAGAAAACTCAGAATCAAGTTCCCCTCACCAGTGTGTAGGCAGAGCCCCTTTTTTGCTCTCATGCCTGTTGCAGGAGGCAATCTCTCTTACCCTACAGTTCTATGGATTATGTGGCTGCAGTATAATCTGAGGGGCAGAGCTGTGACGATATTGAGAATTTGTACAATCACAATGATGACAGCACCCCACTCCCTCTCACACTTCTTCAGGACAGGGTCCTGACACTACACATACCTGTATAGGGAGGCCCCCACCAGCAGCCCCTGAAGCCTGCAGGAAGGTGGGACTGTTGTCATTGAGGTCGAGCACTGCAATGTGCACGGTGCCTGTGGTGCTACGGGGTGGACTCCCCCCATCCTGCACCTGCACCAGGAGCTGGTAGCTGCTCTGCTGCTCTCGGTCCAGAGTTTGGAGTGTGGTCACTTCTCCTGGGAATGCAGGATGGAGATCACATATGAGATAGTGATATGTAGCCTGAGGACTACAGGTAAGAGATAGTGATATGTAGCCTGAGGACTACAGGTAAATTCCAGGCTGACTCCTGGTCTGAATGGCCAGGATCTAGGTTGGGAATTGAGGATCCTTTCTGGGTGTTTATCAGTCTGGGGATGAGGCTGAGGAGTCTCAGAATTTGAGTCCCAGTGCTTACCGGTCTGGGGGTGGATACGGAAGGCCTTGCTGTCCTCTGACAGCTGTCGCAGGCTGTAGGTCAGACGTCCATTAGGTCCGGAGTCTCGGTCAGTGGCAAAAACCCGGCCCACACTGGTCCCTGGGGACTGGTTCTCAGCCACAGCCAGGAAGGTGGGCTCTTCAGACAAGCGGGGACTGTGATCATTCTGGTTGAGTATGCTGACCCTCACAGTGGCTGTGCCTGTCTGTTGCCCCAGCTCAGCTTTGGATCCAGATACTGCCATTACCTTCAGTGTGTATAACTCCTGGGTCTCAGGGTCCAGTGTTGCCCGTACCCACAGCCACCCACTCTGTGGCTCCAGGCCAAAGGGACTACTTGCTCCATCTGCTGCAAGGTGATAGGTTATAGGGCTCCCATCTGGTGCCTGAGCCTGCACTTGCAAGACCTGTGTTCCAGGGGCGGTGCCAGAGGGCAGGTCCACACGGTAGACAGAGCTGTCGAATCGGGGAGCCACACCACGGGTCCCCAAGTCCTGTACCACCACCCTAAGTCGAAAGTGGCTATTGCGTGGTGGGGAGCCCCCATCCCGGGCCTCGAGTTCCAGCTCATGGGCTGGCCCCCCTGGGGGCCCCAGAGGTCCTATAAGCCGTACATGACCTGTGGTAGGGTCCACTGTGAAGGCCCCACCACCTCCAGCAAGCAAAGTAAAGGTGACTCTACTGTTAACACCTGAATCAGGATCCAGAGCCCGCAGGGTATAGATGGGAGTCCCTAGGGCAGTGTTTGGTGGCAGCAATACCGTGTCTTCAGGTATAGGGAAGGCAGGGGAGTTGTCATTCACATCATCCAGTAGTACCCGTACCCGAGCTACTGTGAAAGCTGGGGGCACTCCACTGCCTGCTCGTACTTCCAGCTCCAACACTGGTCCCAGAAGCTCCCGGTCCAGAGGTCGAAGTGTTTGTAACAGCCCTGAGGCCGAATCTAGGGAGAAGAGTCCCCGGGGATCCCCGCCTGATAAGGCAAGGGTCACAGGCCCCAAGCGACCTAGGGAGTAGGAGAGAAGGGTCAGGAAAGAGGTCAGGGGGGCACCTGTTGAGTCAGCTCCCAGACTCTGATCCCAAGAAGAGTTGAGTGGTACCCACACATATATTTTTCAAAGTATTAAGAAGAGAGGCAGGCGCTGGCAGAGAAGTTGATTGCCACTAAGGTGGTATTCATGTTCCACAGTGTTTATTATTGGGGCTATCTATAGTATGATACTGTAGGGCACCTTGAGATGGTGTTAGAGGGCTATACTGGGATATCTGAATGTGGCACCAAGTGCGTATAATGCTAAATCATACCTGGTGGGTTGTGTGCCTGGACTATGCCCACACTGGTGCCTGGTGCCACATCCTCTGGCACAGAAAAAACATACTGTAGTTGCTCAAATATTGGTGGTGTGGGGGTTCCAGGCACAATGCTGATGTTGACTCGGGCACTGGGTTCTGCCTGTAGGCCACCTCCATCCTGGGCTCCAATCTCCAGTTGTACCACAGAATTAGCCCGTCTGGCCAAAGGCCAGGCTACTGTCAACAACCCTAAAGAAGGGATAGAATCAGAGATATATAAGGGAAAGAATAGGGAAGTGTTTTGGAAGGGAAAGCAATACAACATTTACTGGGGAGAGGAGCCTGGGGCCAGGTCCTGGTAATGGGAGGATCCTTACCTGAGTGCTCATCCAAGGCAAAAAGTGGGGGGCTATTACCAGCCAAGATGTGATAGGAAAGTCGCCCATGGGGTCCCTGGTCAGGGTCGTGGGCACGCACTCTTAGCACAGCTGTGCCTGGTGTACTCTGAGCACTCAGACTGGCAGCATACTCCCATGGATAAAACTGAGGTGGGTTGTCGTTCTCATCTGACACAAACACCTTCACATATACCATGGACTTGAGGCCTCCCTGGTGGGACATGCAACCATAGGTCAGGTGGGCCCTGCCTGGCCCTGATGAGTGCTCTACTCCACTTTCCCTTCCCAAGGTCTGCCTACTCACCCCATCCACAGCCGTCACTGTGAAGTCAAAGCTTGAGGGCCCCTGATCACGGTCCAGGGTCCGGGTTGTGCACACATCACCACTATGGGCATCAATGCGGAACGGGGGAGGCCCAGAGGCCCCAAGTCCAGCACCCAAAGAATAGGAGAGGAGGCCAAATGGGCCGCTGTCAACATCGGTGGCTGTCACCTGAGGAGAGGATAGAGTGAGTGAGGCCCCATTTTTTTGGCCAGAAGAAGGTAAGTGGACCAAAACCTGTTCCCAGCCCAGACCTCACCACTTGGTAGGTTCCTGAGAGTCTCTGGTCACAACTCTTTTGTTAAATGGTCAATACATAACCTTGTTTGATGTGTGTTTCTGTTTAAAGACAATTTATTAACATTAAACTCACAGCCATTAACACTATAACTATACCTGAATAAACTTTTTTTTTAAATTTACTTTTCTAGTTGTAGTTGGACACAATAGCTTTATTCCATTCATTTAGTTTTATGTGGTGCTGAGGATCAAACCCAGGGCCCCACATGTGCTAGGCGAGTGCTCTACCGCTGAGCCACAATCCCAGCCCCTGCCTGAATAAACTTATCTAACACATGCATTTTCTCTGTAAGGCACATCAAAGCTTTCTTATGCCTAGGAATACTAGATAGTACTCCAGCACTATGCCTAGAGAGCATTTGGAATAGCAAACACACACACTCTCTCTCTCTCTCTCTCTCTCTCTCATACACACAACCACAAAAAAAAAGTAGCATTAATTAGAAATCAAAAAGTAGACGTGTTTTTGAGGTCTAACTTATATAGGAGCTAAAACAAAAGGCAAAGCATCACTTTTTCAAACTCAGCTGGCCATGTGCATATTGGGTGACTCAAATTTTTCATTGTTCTGCCTATGTCTGAGAATGACTGCAAAAGGGCTCCAAGTATTGATTTTTGGAGTTACAAATATATTTTAGAGAATAAGTGAGTTTGCAAATAACAAGGACCAACTGTACCTACAAAGATAAGTGCTGAGGGCTGGAACCTCAAATTTCACACAGAAATTAATAACCCTCACCAAATGTCCTAATCTCCCTGAATGGAGAACTGACCGACCCATATAATTATTAAGATTGAAATTATGAGTCTAATCTTTATTGAGTTGATCATTACACAATGAGATCTGATGTCACTATGGGGTCTGCTCCATGGATTTATCCGTGTGGCTCATGCACCTTTTGCCTATGATAGGGCCAAATACACAATAGATGCCCTATGTGTATTCGTTGATTGAGAAAATGGACATTCTGATAGACTGCATTGTAACAAAACCTTCTTTCATACTAAGTTTTTTTACACTGGGTCCACATTAGGCCCTCAATAGTGAGTTAGCTGGTGCTGACTGCTGCAGGCTATGACAAAGTGCTCTTTGTGAGTAGAAGGACCTCAGGGTCATGATATGCTGCAAAAGGAAGATGGAGCGTTCCCTTTCTCAGCCAGAAAATGTGCTCAGAGAGAAAGCTGGCCAAGGATTACTGATTGTTGCCCAGGCCCCGAAAGAAGTGATCTGTGCCATTGTTTACTTTCCTGGAGACACTAAGACCCTGCTACAGCTGAACCCTGGAAACAGTTCCTACTCTAACTGTGGCTGTGGGCCCGGATATCCCAGGAGACAGACTTCCCCCTGCATCAATCCCTGTGGGCAGCAGCACAGCTGTGGCACCATCTTTAGAAGCTGTTAAAGACCTTTGCCCTCTGACTCGCAGCAGGAAGAAAGCAATAAACAGTGGTCAGGGGAAGTTGTCAGGAAGTGACCCCCAAAGGCACAGGGGCATTGACTGGAAATGACCAAGGCAGAAGTGAATTTCCTGACCTGTACAGCTCCTGCTTGGAGGTTTCACAGCAAACACAATCTCCTTTTTCAGTGGGTTCTCAGCTCAGCTTCTCAGTCCAACCTTGGTCAGCTCCCTCTCCCTGCTGCCCCAAATGCTGTAATAAACCTCACTCCTCTCCTCTGTCTCCACCCAATCCCTGGCTCTTTACCAGATGCACTATTTCAAGAAGAAAGACCCTTATATGTGAACTCTCTCAAATTCCTACTAGATTCTTAACTCACTGCATCTGTCCATCCTGACCTCCTTTCTAGGTGCATTTCCTACTTTGATTTCTGGACACTATATTCTCCTCCTCCTTTTCTCACTGTTTCACCATCCTCCATTCCTTCTCCATCTCCTCTTACTCTGCTTGCTGTCATATACTGATGCTCCCTGAAATTGCTCCTTGGCCTTTTCTCATCCTACACACTCTCTTCAGTTTTCTCTTTCACTTGCCTGGCTTCAGTCATCATCAATCCTTTCTCTCTGGTCTGGACAACTACCCTAAACTGCAAATGTGTATATCCAGATGCCTGTTCAACATCCCCACTTGGATGTCCCACAGCCACTTTAAATCCAGCATATCCAAAACTAAACTCGTGATCATTCCAAACCTGCTCTAATGACTCTTCCATCTACACAGTTGCTCAAGCCAGAAATCAGTTTTTCCTTTTTCCTCACCTGGTATATCAATCAGCCAGGGACTCAGTAAGTCCTCATTTCTACTATTTGTCTATTCCTACCCATTGCCATTATCACTGTCCTGATTAGGCCTAAGTCAACACTCCCTGGACTATTGTAATTCCCTTCTCATAGGTGTCCTACCCTCCAACCTCTACTCTACACAGAGTTTCTCAATGTTGGTACTACTACTGACATTTTAAACCAGATGATTTTTTATTGTTGGGGATGTTGTGCGCATTATTGGATGGTTAACAGCATCCTATCCCCCACACGCCAGTAACATCCCACCAGCTATGACAATCTCTGTCTCTAGACATCGCCAAATATCTCTTCTGAGGGCAAAATTACCCAAAGTCATGAACAACTGACTACCATTTGAGAAAACAAATATGATCATTTCACTCGTGTACTAAAAAATCTTCAATGTTCCCTTTAGAAAAAGCCCACATTGCTTGGTTTGGCTGCTCATTGTCTGACCTACCTGCACAATCTCATTTTTGCACTCTTCCATCTCATATCTTAAACTCCAGAGATAATGAACCACTTGTAGCCCCTTGAACAAGTCAGACTCTCCCACTTCTATGTGTATGTCACCTAGGTTGGAACCTTTCCCCTGTCTGGTCCCCTCATAAACTCCTATTCATTCTTCAGGTCTTCATTTAAGGGTTCTTTCCCTTGGGAAACACTCATACTGCCTATATCCCCACTATGGAGGTTTTCTTATTGTAATAATCTATTTTTTGCAAATGAATCTCTGCTCTAGACTACAATCTATGTGAGATGAGGGGTAGGATTGATTTGTTCATTACTGTACACTGCATTTCTAGTACAGTGATTGGCATATGGTACAGATTCTATAAATGTATATTGAATAAGTCAAACGTCAAGACTTTGTATAGTTATAAACCCCCAATAGTCATTTGTACCTCTTCTTCATGGTTACTAATAGTAAAAACTCTTGGAAACCATCCGGAGAGTTGCCCTTTTGCTTTAGGAACTAATGGTGAGAGAATACGTTTGGAAGCAATAACCCATTGGTCCTGGCCAAGAGGAAGAGTAAACACATGGGAGAGTGGGTGGTGGGAGCCAGACAGCAGCAGGCAGGCAAATATCCAGTCTGGCTGGATGCCAAAGGGTCAGCCAGGTCCAGGCACTAGCCTGGAAGTCTAGGCCAAAAGCAGCCACTGAGGAGATACTCAGGGGTCCAGCAGACTTTAAGCATGAGTCTTTTAAGAGGAATATTCTCTCCTCCAGCTATACTTAAGATGCAGCCAAAGCAATATTTCCAAAAGACATTAGATTTATTCAGAGCCCCTCATTGGTTTCCTGTGAGTCCTAAGCCAAAGATGGTGATCTGGCCCCATCTACTATTTTGTTTCATTTCAACCCACTTCTTTCTCATCAGTACAGTCAAGGACAACCTGTTAAGTCTCAACATGTCATGATGTTTATTCATCAGTCCTTTTTTCTGTAGGATTGGCATCTCTGTCCATGTACCCTACATTATCTATTTGGCAAAATCTCATTAGTTCTTCAAAGCCCTGCCTCTGGGCTTCCAGAGCACATCATATGCCATCTGCTACAGCACTAGCTGGTGGTCTATCTCCCTGTCTAGATAGAACCTGCCTAAGACCTGTTTTCTGGATCCAACACAGTGCTAGGTTTGTAGTGCCAAGGAATGATTTATCACTCACCCACTGATCCATTAAAAGTCAGTTATTTAAAATGAATAAATAAGTGTGTGTGTGTGTGTGTGTGTGTGTGTGTGTGTGTGTATAACCATGACCGTTCCATCTCAAGGAAGTTCAGTGACTTCCTTTGCTTTCCAAGTAAGGACCTAGTGACTCACAGTGTGGTATCCAAGGATTTCTGTATTGTGGCCTCAGACTGCCTCTCAAGGTTCATGTTCCTTCTGCGTCTTCCAGGCCTGACTTGATGCCAGCCTGTGCTTCCTTCAGTCTGTCCATTGTCTCTTCCCCAGAGAGGCCTTCCTGCTCTGGACATCAGGATCTCACTAGATAGTTCTTGCTACCTCTCATCCTCATCTCTGAGCCCACGTGTCCCATCAAGGCACAGTTCCATAGGCAGGGACAGAGATTTCTTCCAGCATAGCCCAGCACTGGACTAGGCATGAAGGGCTTCATAAATGCTGGCAACTCCCTGAGGAGACAGGAACTACAGAATCTCCATCTTAGCCCTTCAGAACAGCTTTGAGATTATTTCTTTCACTTCTTGACCCTGCAAGAAACTTTTCCTTTATATATAATCTACATTCCTTCAACTGCCAAATTACTAGCCTGAGCTTTTGTAACTTACTTTCTTATCTTCTCAACAATCCCCCACCCTTAGCACAGGCTCTGGAGCTCAAAGGATAGGATTGAACCCTCTGACATAAGTCATCACCAACATATGCACCTGCAAGGCTTGGTTCCTACTCTGAGGTCCCCTATGTTGCTCAGATCCCCCCTGCCCACAGTACAGTGTTCAGGGCCTACCTACCTGCAGGAAACAGGTTCCAGGCTGGGTACCCTCAGGCAGTGAGGCATTATAGAAAGTCCTTTGGAACTGGGGCTCATTATCATTCACATCTTGCAGGGACACACTAACTGTGGCAGAAGAAGCTAGAGGGGGCAGGCCCCCATCTGTGGCTACCACAATCAGCTCTGGCTGGGGTTCCGACTCATAGTCCAGGGAGGCAGTTGTGGTGATGATGCCTGAGGTGGGATCAATGGAGAACCGGTGGGTGTGAGCCCCAGGAACCAGACTATAGGTGACCTGACCATTGGTGCCTTGATCAGGATCCCGGGCCGTCACCCGCACTACGAAGCTACCAGGTAGTGCAACCTCAGGCAATGGCTCAGGCTTGTAGAGCTGGCGGTCGAAGGCAGGTGCATTGTCATTGACATCAGTGACATGTAGCACAAAGGCAGCTTCAGCCCGCAGTGGGGGTGAGCCTGAGTCTGTGGCTGTAACTCGCAAGTTATAGGCATCCCTTTCTTCTCGGTCCAGCCGCCGAGCCACACATACCAGATAGATGACACTGTCTTGGGTACTTAGAGCAAAGTGGCCCTCTCCACCCTCCAGGGACACGTTGACATGGGCAAAGTCACCATCATCGGGATCTGACACAGAAATGCGAGCAACAAGCTGTCCAGGTGGGGCAGCCTCAGACACTCGGGGAGAGCCATCTGCACTTAGAAAGATGACAGTCATGGAGGGTTGATTATCATTGGCATCTCGCACATGCACAGTCACAAAGGCTGAGCCCAGTTCTGGGTGAGCCCCACCATCCCGTGCCTGCACCACCAGTTCATGGACCCGCCGCTGCTCAAAGTCCAGTGGTCGCTCCAGCCGCAGCAATCCTGTGTGTGCGTCGATGGAGAAGGGTCCATCACCTTCACTCTGCCTTCGGTTGATCTCATAAGTCACAGCCCCATTGGCACCAGCATCAGCATCAGAAGCAAATACCTGCAAGACAGGACTGCCAGGGGCCAGGCTCTCTGAAACCACAGCATGGTAGCGGCTCTGATTGAAAGCCGGAGCATGGTCATTGATGTCCAATAGTGTTATGTCAAGCAGGGCCTGGGCCCTCCGGGGTGGTGAACCACCATCGTAGGCCTCTAGCTGCAACATATAGTGTGAGCGGTTCTCTCGGTCCAGCTCCCCAGTAATTACTAGCTCAGGCACGGGAGCGCCATCTGGACCAGGGCGTGTCTCCAGTCGGAAGGTCTCTCCAGCCCCATCACCAGATAGTGCATAGCCCTGGGTTCCCAGGCGGCCAGCATCAGCATCACGGGCAGGCTCCAGAGGGTACCTCGTGCCAAGAGCTGTATGTTCAGGTATCTGCAGAGCAGCCCGAGCCTGTGGGAAGGCTGGAGCATGATCATTGATGTCAGCCACTCGTACTGTAACTTCTACAGTGGCACCGTCAGGAGTGACTGCAGTGAAGCGGTAGCGGTCCCGCCGCTCACGGTCTAAGACCCGAGCTGTACGGACGACCCCACTGTGTTCATCTATAGCCAGGTCAGTTCCCACACCACTGCCCTCCTGGGCAGAGATGAAGAACATGGGAGGAGCTGCTGTGCCTGCTGGAAGCCCTGCACTGATGTCCCCGATCAGAGTGCCTGCTGGCTGTTCCTCATCAATCTGCAGGTCCAGGCTCCCAGCCTGACCCCAGGTGCCTGGCACACCACTTCCCAACAACAGCACCAACAGTGGTAGGAGGAGGAGGGGCCTGGGATTCTTCATGCCAGGGCAGGAGGGCACAATGCCCAGTTCCTTCTGCATGACAGGGGCAGTCCAGCTGTGCCTGAGGCTCCTGCTCCAGGCCAGATTCTGGGCCCAGCTTGATCTCAGGTCGAACTTATGCCCTCAGGCTCCCTGACTGAGGAGAAGAGCAAAACAAAAATGGTCATTAGAGAAGGAATCAACAGTCCAGAGAGATTGGGATGTGGGTCATTTTGATCATACCAAAATGCAGACATTCTCCAGCAGGACTCTCATGCTGCCACATACCCATCTCCAGTCCCAGGAACCTGTGCTTTGGGATTCCTCAAGGTCTCTCCAGTCTTTGCCCTCACAAGTCTTCATCCTACCTCGAGCCCTCTCAGATTACTCTGCTTCCTATATTTCAGGTCTGATGCCCACAAATTCTCTTCTATCTCTAGACTTAAAGATTTAGTCAATCCTTTCTTATTTTCTGTCATCCAGAACTAATGCCTTTTTCAGGCTCAATAACCATGTAGTTGGTAGCCCTGCCTGAATTGTCAACCTTTTCCTCTCTGCTAGAATCTTCTACCAGTATTTAGGTATGCTCTAGTCTTAGCCCTGCTTCCCTCTCTATTCAACAAGATATTGAGCACCTCCTACATGGAGGCACTGGTAACCCAACAGTGAATAAAGGAAACAGGCCTTGGCTTCATGAAGCTACAGGTCAGGAGTTAGGCAAGTAGTTATAAATATGATCAAGGCTATGAAGGAGAAGTACAGGAATCAGGAGAACATGTAAAGAGCTTAACACAGGGAGTCAGCAAGAGATTTTCTGAGGAAGTGACATTCAAGTTTAGAGATAAACAGTGAGTAGATGTTGGTGCTAGTTATGCAGTGTTGGGCAGAGGTGGAGGGATATCGGAAGGAAAGCATTCTGAGAGAGTGAACAAGATTTAGAAAGGGTAAGAGTATTTGGGGTGGGTTGGTCGGTGATGCACATAAGGTGTAGAGCTAGGGACTTAGAGTATGAAACAAGGCAGGACTCAGAAGCTTACTAAAGATTTTAACATGATCCTAATTGCAAATGGAAGCCACTAAAGTATTAAAGAAGTGCCATGATATGACTTACATTGTCTGAGCATCTTTATCACTGCCCTTTGGAAAACAATGGCATTCAGATAAGATGGTGAGGTACCTGTATGAGTCTAGGGGATGACATTGCTTTGACAGTGACTTGGATGAGTGTTAGAAATTAAAGTGGTGAGAAGTGGATATGATATATGAGGGGGATTAGAAGGTAGAGGAGACAGGCAGGGTTTAATGACTGCTTGGAAGCAGGCAGTGAGGAGTGAGCCTCTTTTCTGGCCTTAACTATCAGATGGACAAAGAGTTAATTGGTCAGAGAGAGAGAAAGGAAGAAAGAAAGGGAGGGAGGAAGGGAGGGATGAACAGCCAGCCCAAGAGGAGTGTGCCTTGGCTCTAAGGAGAAACAGGTTTCAAATGCTGCTAAATTTCAAGGAAGAGGCCTAAAGACCCAGAGGAGGCATTTGGTGACTAGTAAGAGTAGAATCAGTGGAGAGATGGAAACAGAGGCTGAAAGGAAGCAGCTGCAGGAAGAAACAGAGACATTTGGAAGCCACTGCCCTCTATGAAAGGTGGTTTCATTCCCCCCATTTTCTCCCTTTTCACACCTCCTGCTGCATGTAGTGAGGCATCCTCTCTTGTGACATTGCTATCACTAAGCTTCCACGCATTTCCATGTTCTACATCCAATGGTCATTTTTAAATCTTCTTGCTGGATTATTCTGGAACACCTCTTGGCTTCATACTGTAATACCCCACCCCCTGCCTTGCTTCCACATGCTTCCCAGTCCACTACGCAGTCTCCCTCACAAGTTCATCCTCTGCCCACCCCTTCACCTTTGAGGCTCTTCAGGTTTCTCTCTTCCCATTCTCTGCACTCTGCCTGGGTGATCTTATTTACTCTCATGCCTCAGTTAAAATGTATCAACCACTTTTTATGTGCCATCTATTTGCCAGTGACTTTCCAATCTCCATTTCCAGCTCTGAAGCCACTCTATGGAGACCCATGTCTAGCAAAATACCGGATTTCACAACATATTCCCAAACCTCACCTCAAACTGATTTTCCTCTTCCCTTCCCTTTCCCATGAACAACAGTTGTCCAGGTGGACACCATCCAGGTGTCCAAGCCAGAAATCTGGAAGCTGTCTTTGCTTTCTTGCTTTTCTTCAATCTGATTTCCATTTTGTCATTAAAACCTGACCATTTTAACTAAACATGTCTCAGTTTTGCCCTTTCCTCCCTTTCCACAATGCTGCTCTTCCAGGCCAACCATTGTCATCTTCTTGCATTCCTACAACAACTCCTTACTGGTCCCCTTGCCTCCTGGCTCAGACCCTCTGATATCTCCACCAGGCCAGAGAGCCACACAACTCTTACCAAACCACTCCTGGTTAAAGGTTCTCAATACTTCCCCATTACTAACAGCAGAAAACTGCTTCTCCACAGAAAAAGAAATGCAGATAGACACAGATACAAACTTGTGCCTGAAGTTTCAAAGGATTCATAGATACTAGGTATAGAACTTCTGATTTCCAACATAAAATCCAACCTCTTAGTGTGTCTTTGCAATCTGAGCCCTGTCAACCTCTCTTGTGTTTCCTACCTTTATCTTCCCCACCATGCCTTGCATTCTAAGACTAAATGTCGCATGCTCCTTCGTAACTCCTCCTTGCCTTGTATGTGGTATGATCTCATCCTGAGATAGCTTCTAAAAATCCTCTCCATGTGGCCATCTCCTATTTGAATTTCAAGACCCAGTTTAAATGTCGTGTCTTCTATGAGTTGTTCTCTGACATACCCCCTCTGCCATCCCAAGCAGAGCCCATTGTGCTTTGCTGGGTTCCCACTGCTTTTGCAACACATCAGCAATAAACTGCACTGCAGCCCTGATGTATTCATGAGCCTCCTGCACAGGACTGGAGGCTCCTTGAGGGTAGTAGCAGGTGTTAGCTGGTTTCTGCTTCTCTGGCATTTAGTAGAGCAATAGCATGAGCAGACAATCAGTGCTGAATCAGTGGTTGGAGCTTCATGCTTCTACATCACCACACTCACATACTAACCACTCAGAAAGAAATGTCCACAGTTATGCCAACTCAGATGACATACACACAAACAGGTAAGCCCACGACCCTAAGACATTTTGGTCAATATGTAGCTACAGAAGTTTGTCCTTGAGTCTTTATAGATTTGTTCTGCTCTAGGACTTCCTGTCCTCTGAAGGGAAGTGCGTTTCTGACCTCCACTTAAGCTTCAAACTTTCATCTCTCCCATCTGTGCAAGGCCACAAAAAAAGCAGGGGCTTTGGAGTTTGGGCTGGATTTGAGTTCAGTATTAGTGTTATTTTCCTTATCTGTAAAACACTTGAATCTAAGTCCAGAGATTGGATTAGGGGTCAAGGGTTGAAGGTTAGTCCTATTCATTTAATCAGTCAATGGAGAGAAAGCAGTAGTGGTTTGGGGGAAGAGAAGGTAATGGACAATGAGGTCAATGTATATATCACTCTTTGTATTATAACTATTTCTCTCCCTACCCAGACAATGAGCTGTTTAAGGGCCAGAGGTATATCTTAGTCACTTTTATGTGTAGCATGAAGCATAGCACATAGTTCACAGTCAATACATTTTCTGGAAGAAAGGATGTATCAATAGTATGAGATTAAAGCTCAGATGAATGATCAGCTTTGAAGAGGAAGGATTCAGGCCCAGGCAGATGCTCTGTGTGAAAGCAGCCCATTCTCCCAAACTCTGCAGATCTCCATGCTCTCTTCATTACCCAACCTGGGTCCCTGTTCATTATAAACTCCCCCCAGTGCACTCCTACACACAAAGGCACATGCTCAAAGTCACAGACCCACACACTGCCAGACATAGATGAAAGACTTACACAGATGCATTTTTACACACAGCCACGGCACATACACAGACACCCTCCTCACATGTGTTCAGAAGCCCATTTTCACACACAGACTGCCTGTTCATTTACATGAAGCCCCCCTAGCAATATATGCAGGCATACGTATGCACACAAATGAAGACACTTTCTCATGGACCTCACATGGAGAGGCACATTTGCACCCTTGGAAATCCCCCCTATATAAAGAGGCACATGCACACACCATGGGCAAGCCTGCTGTCATGAATGTACAGACTGACAAGGCAGGCACACGCGCACACGCCTGCGGACCCACCCACAGGCAGGCGTGCTCTCACACATGCTGCCGGGGCACTCGTGGTCAGCTCTGCGGCTGCAGCTGTGACCTCTAGGTCCCTGGGGCCTCTGTCTGGACTATGCCTCATCACTTCCTGCTCCACAGCTTCCAGTTCCAAACTCGAACTCCAGACTCTCTCCCGAGACCGTCTCATCCTCTCTCCAGCCTGTTCTCAGCACCATCTCTCCCATCTGTCCAGTGTTTCTCACTGCCTCTTCCCTAAGACTTCTCTCCCTCCCCATTCTTTTCTCTTCCTCTCCACATCTGTCCTATCCTGTCTCAGGGCTGGCCTAACCTGTCCATCTTGTCTTGTCACCCAATCTGTTACATCTTTTCTCTTACTCATTTCTGCCTTACTATATGCCCTTGTTCTGTTCTCAGTCCTGTTACTTGGTCCTCTGACTCTATCCTACTCTCCCCCTCTATCCCCACATCTGGGCCTCTGGAAACACAGCTGGTTCTCATTAGGAGGGGGAGGGGCAAGACTGTTCATTGGGGCCTGAAACGTGATGTCAATTCACCCTTCCTAGCTAACACAGCCTCCCCGCAAACCCCATCCCTGGCCTGTGTGTCTGTAGGACCTGGGAGAACAAGGAACATGGGAGAGGAAAGAGAGGTGGGCTGGAGGGAGGAGCAGGGGACCACAGGGAGGGGGTGCTCTCCAGGAGGAAGCATAGGAGTGGCTAAGGTAGAGAAAGGAAAGCAGGCTGGGGGAGCTGGCACAGCTTAGGCCTCCTCCCTCAACTTCCTGTCCCAGAGCCAGCGAGGGGCAGGACCAGAGGACAACAGGGGTGGTGGCTGTGAAAGGCAGAGGAGCTAGAAATGGAGGAAGAAGAGGGTAGCCCCAGTGAGCAAAGGGAGGTGGGGATACAGAGCTGGACATAAAGAAAATGGAAAGAGAAGCAAGAGTTCTGGTGGGAGGGTGAGAGGTAGCAAGACTGAGGGAGAGTGAATATGCACTGCAGAGGAAAGAGTGAGCAGAGACAAGAACAGCCAAAGGTTTGGAGAGGGGTAGAGGGGCAGGAACACAGTTAGAAGAAGGGGAGGGGGAGAGAGGAGGTTGTGGGAGGAGAAAGAAGACTAGCTTCCCTGGATATCCCTGGGACAGTGGCCAGGGCAGTGCCAGGGCCTGCCTCTGTCTCTCTTGAGGACAGGTCTCAGAAGGCACTCTAGTGACTCAGGTCAGGACAGACCTGAGTAGCAGAGTTGTTTTTTTCTGAGCTTTTACAGCATACTGGGCCCCATGCCAGGCAATTCACAGACAGTATCTCATTTAATCATCATAACAACCCTGTGAGAAAGGAATTCCAGCTTCCATTTTCCAGTGAGGAAATTGAGGCTTAGAATGAAACAATTTTCCTGAGTTAATGCAGCCTTAATTTGCTCCCAGGACTATGCTTTCATGTTGTCTGAGATTTAGGAAGAAGGAAAAAGATGGAGAGGAAGAAATTATGGAGAGGGTGAAGGGAGGGTCCTAGGAAGATACTAGAGGCCTGAAGAAGGAAGAGAATCTGAAGCAAGAGAAAGACCAAGGGTGCAGCTAACCTGTAATAGTCCAGGTTATCAGTTGTGGCTCTTAGAAGACACAAAGAGGTGAGGAGGTGAAGTGGATGAGGGCTCTTGGGCTCTAGACTCCAGACTGCCTCCCAGAGTCCCAGTGTGGATATCATTGTGGTGCCACTAGGATACTGAAGAGAAGAAGTCATTTTGAGGGTTGCCTGTTGGAATCCTTTCATGGACATGTCCCAGACAGTTGGATTTGCAGGCCCAGAGCTTAAGAAAGAGGACGGGTTTGGAGATATTTGGACAAATCAGAGGGTAACTGAAAGCCATGGGTATGGAGACCCCCATCAGATAGGATGTATAGCATGAGAAAAGAATCTAGTTCAAAACCCTGGGAAACAGGCACACAGAAGAGGCAGTAGAGGATACCTTTATTTTTCCTGGATGCAGCATCACAGAAGTGAAGGATGAATCATTTGAAAAAGGAAGGAGAGATTGATCGTTTCCAATGCTGCTGAGAGTCTAAGTAAGATGGGGGCTGAGAAGGGGTCACTGAACTAATAGTAAGGAAGTCACTGGTGATGCTGGAGAGAATCATGTCAGGAGAGTGGTGAGAGTGCAGGGTTCCTGCAGTGGGAAATGGGAGAACATATTGACTCAGATCTGGGCAGAGACCAAATTAAATTCAGCATAGATTCATTCACCAATACACATTTACTGCTTTCCTAATATAGGGAGACAATGTACCATAACAAGGTAGGACAGGATTGTGATTAAAACACTAATCACTGGATTCGACTCCCAGCTTCACACTTACTGACCCTATGACCCTGGACAAGCCATTTAATTTCTCAGTGCATTCATCTCCTCATTTATAAAATGGGTATGATAATAATACCTACTATTTCATACTCAGTAGTTAGAACAGTGACTGGCACACAGCAGTAAATATGCAAGCTTGAGCTACTACTACAGTGGCTGAGAAGACAGGCTCTGCTGTCAGACTTGAGTTCAAATCCTGACTTGGACACTTACAGCATTTCCCTGAATAAGTTATTTACCTTCCTAAGCCTTCATTTCCTATTCTGTAATACAGGGATTAAAGTGCTGACCTTACATAGCTGATATGAGAATTAAATTAGACAATTCTCACAAAACACTTAGCACAATATCTGACACATAGGGAAGCCTCAATAAATGTTAGCTGCTACTGTTTTGCAACACACACGCCACAATAATACTGGGTAAGTGTTACTTGATGATTAGGAAACTGAAGCCGAAAGAAAGCAGTAGAGAGACATTAGAACGCAGTTCTGATGGATTCCAGAGCTAGTGCTTTCTGTTAGACTAAATTACTGGTGGGGAGCTTTGTATGCTCAGACAAAGAGTCATATGGCTGGCTAGGCAACAGAACAGGGAAGGAGAATGATCAACATTTTGCTTGAAAAGAATATATCTAACAGTATGCACAGGATAGGTTAAAGGAAGAGAAGATCAATACTGAGGTAACTGTCAATCCAGATAGAGGATCAGGTAAGCATGGGGTCAGTGGTCAGAGGAGGGAAAGAACATGGAGGATGCTTGGAGGCCTCTAGGAATGAAAGAAAAATATGGGGAAAGGAAATGGAGGACCAAAGTCATGTGTGTGAAGTGACTGATAGATTTATTCAACAAATATATACTAAGACTTACCATGTGCTAAAGACTATACCAAGTGCAAAATAGAACAGTGACCAGAAAGCTCAAGTATCTGCCTTCATGGTGTTCACAGATATGGAGATCAAGGTAGGCATAGGCCATGTAGACAGAGGGAACTGGAGGTGGTGGTGATGAGCAGCAAGGGTCTGGTCCCCAAAATGGACCTGGACAATCAGAGTGCAGGCTATAGAGGAGGCTAGTAAGGCCAGAGCTGTAAGGACAGGTGAAGACATAGCAATCAAAAGATATAAAGGACTCTGCTTCCTGATTGCCATGTCCTGAGCTGCTTTCTTCTGCCATGATGTTGTATCCCACCTTGGGCCCAGAGCAGTGAAGTTAGCCAACTAAGACCACTGAATCCTTATCATTCCATTATGAAGACTACATTTCAAAACCTGAAACTTTTCATTCAGCTGAAGACTTAGTAACAGGTAGAAATATGCAGAAGACAAACATAAAGAAAGATTGCTTTAAGGAAGAAATACACTGGAGGCAGCAGCAACAACCGGGGGGTGGACTTTCTGAGATGATGGAAAGGCTCAGTCTCTGTTCATAGGGGTGTGAGTTACACTGGAATGTTCATTTGTTAAGACTGAGCACGTCAGACTTATCTACTTTAAAAACTTTACAAGTGAAGAAAGTGGGGAGTGAGTAAGGTAAAGATGAAACAAGGATATATATATTTCTGGTGGTTGAAGCTGGGTAATGACTACATGGGGGCTCATTTTACCATTACATTTGTTTTGCATATGTTTAAAATCCTCTATAATAAAAATAAATTTAAAATATTGAAAAGGTATAAAGAAGGAAGAATAAATTTGAAGAAGTAATAAATTGAGGATCAGAAGAAATGAGTACAGGACTAAGATTTTAGACATATAATTTCTGGGTTTGATCCTCAGCATTGCAAAAATAAATAAATAAACTGATATTAAGTTATTAGTTGAGCACTTAATACTTTTTTTTCCTGAACCTCCAAAACAAGTTTCTTAAAGCAATATCACTATCCCCATTCTTACCTGAGGAAAGGAAACTCAGAGAAGCAAGTCACCCAGATGATAAATGATGTGGCTAGAAGGTCTGAAGTGTAGCCATCCTTCTCCCTCCCACCTTTCCTCTTTGTCTTCTTCCTTTCCCAGCAGCCATATGGGAGGCAAGTTCTAGGCTCTGAGTGATAATAAGCTCCTTCCATTGAACAACTTAGAGAAATAAAAACAAGGACATTTCAGTGTGCTAAGTGAACGGAGAGGAGCACCCTGACTCAGGCTTTTGAGCTCCAAGTGGACCACTCAAAGAAGGGCATTGGCACCTGGAAGCCCCTTCCAAGAAACAGTGGTTGAAAATGCCCTGGTCTCAGAGGGTAACATAGGGAATAGGGACAATGGAGCTGAAGGAAGGGGCAGGTCGCAAGAAGCTGGTGAGAAGCTGGGATCTAGCAGCATGAACCTCTGAGAGTGGCTTTTGCTAACAGGTACAGTGCATCAGAGAGGAGAGAGGCCAGGTTTGCTTCTGTTACAACTGAACAGCAAGAGAGGGAAGAGGAGGAGAGCACATGAATCAGGGAATCTAAGATAGGAAGAAGCAGGACCAAAATGCCCGAATTGGACTCAGGGTGAGTAGGTGGTACATTAGAAGAAGGAACAGCCTAGGATACTTCAGGGAAGGGATCTGGTAAGTAAGATGGGGGTCTGAGAAGGGGTCACTGAACTAATAGTAAGGAAGTCACTGGTGCTGAGTGGAGGAGATAATGAAGCATTGTAGTGCCTTGTGACAGGTCACAACTTTGGCATCTTTCATTCCTTCCAATAACCTAAACAGATACTTGGCCCAGTGGATGTGGGTCTGTAAGCTTCCAGAGCTCCTTAAATATCTGATGATTAAATAAAGAAGTAATGTTCAGAAAGGACTGAGGAACAGGAACCAGGAAAAGAGAAGCCCATGTAAAATGGAGACAGAGGAGAGAACATGGGGTGAGAAAGGAAAAGTTGTGAAGAAGGAGAAAGGAAATGTCTGCAGTGGGGCAAATGTGTGATGTGAAAATTCCCTGATCATATGGCCATCTGAGAACAAGAGTCTTCTGAAGAGTGAGGGTGAAGGGTGTGCTGAGGTGTCTCAAGTAATCATTCATTTGTTCATTGCCAACCATATGTTTGGGACCCTGGGTCACAAAGAATAAGTGATGTGCAACCTTGCATCAAGGGGATCCCAGCCTTGTTAAGGAGACAGAACAGGGTTGAGGCAATAACAAGAGTGAAACAAAAGGAGGTCCTGATGGAATCAGATCTGAATATGAGAAAGGATTAGCTAGGAGAAGAAAGGAGTGGAAGGGCCTTTTAGACAGACATAACAGTATATGCAAAGAGCCAGGAACAAAGAATGCCATGTCTTTGGGGGAACTACAAGGAATTAAAAATGTCTGAAACTCAAAATATAAGAAAATGGGACAAGCCATGTGGCTAGGGAGATTGAGGAGTCAGAGCACGATCTCATGAGCCTCATCAAAAAGTAGAGATTTTAATTGAAAAAAAAAAAAAGAATGAAACACTGAAGAATGACAGTGATGTGACTAGATTTACACTTTAAGAAAGTCTCTCTTGCTATAGTGAGAAGAATTGATTAGAAGAGGGAAGAGCAAAGTATAGGAAGATCATTTAGAAGATCTTCTGATGGTAAGGTAAGGGCAACAGCAGAAGTGATGGAGAAAAGGGATGGGGCTTCGGAGACTGCCAGAGAGGACGTAGAATCAATAAGTTCCAAGAACCTTCTGGATTATGGTACATGTGAAGAAGAGAATGCTACTGGTAATTTCTGGGTTTTCAGCTTACAAACTAAGTCATATGGATATCATGAAACAGTCATTTGGAAAAGAAATGAGTTTAGGTTTGCACATAATAAGGGGCCTGTGAGCTATGTAGTAAAGATCAAGTATGCAGCAGGTTTGCAGGTCTAGAACTCAGAAGAGAGATATTTGGGAGTCTTCAGCCTGTAGAAGACAAGTCAAATCCTGGAAATGAATGGGACGCATGACCCAGAGGGCTGTACACCTCTGAGATAATAAGAAAGTCCAAGCCAGAACCTTAAACAACAGTAACATATAGGGGCCACGCAAAGGATCTCTTAAAGCATACTGAGACAGAATATCCAGAGGGAGCTCTTGGAGAGAGATGCACAATGCCATCATACTGTAATCATGGCAACACAGTGATAGAAATCATCTGCTTATTTCTCTCTCTCTCCCCAACTAAAGTGGCAACTCCTGGAGAGCAGGAACAGTGTTTGCTAAGACTTTATTCCATTCCCATCACCTAGCAGTGTGGCTAGCACATGGATGCTCATTACATGTTAATAGAATAAAACAGTGGTTCAGAAGCCAAAATCAAGAACAATTCAATAAGAAAAGAAAACTCAACAATGTCAGCTCCTGCCAAGAGATCAAGCAGTTGAGGACTTTTGAAAAAAAAAAAAAATGCCCCAGTTTTGACAGGAGAGAGGTACCTTTCTCTTAGGGAGAGCAGTTACACAGGAGAGGCAGGAGTAAATGAGAAGTGAAGAAGTGGAAACAGCTATTAGCAGGGGATTTTTCACAAAATGTGGGAGCAAAGTAAAGTAAGAAAGCCTCTTAACTAAAGGGGTATTATAGGGTTTAAGAAGGATAAGAGGGACTGGAGGATCTTGATGTGCTCCCAGGAGTAATAGGAAAGAAGGAACTGTAAATATGAGGAAGACATGGAATAATCAGTTAAAAGAAGTATCCATGGAGGAGATGGAAGTACAGATGGAGAACTGACCTCAATAGAAGAATACCTATTCGTTATTATGGGAAGAGAGGAGAAAATATTGAGAAGGATGCAGGTAAAAATTTGAGGGAGGAAGCAGAAAGCTGAGGGAATCAAACCAGACAGCCTCATTTTTTTTTTTTTAGCAAATGAGTAGAACAGGTTTTCTACTCCTAATTCCTCTCTCTCTTCCAAACTCCACATCCATTTTGTCACCAAGTCCTGCTGACCTCTCTGTTTATAAAGAGCTCCTGCATCCACTTTCGCCCTCTTGCCATTTTTCCAGTTCAGGCCAGCATTACCCACCCCCCACCAAGGTTCCTATAACACCCACTAGCCTCCTCCTTGTCAGACTCCTCCTCCAGTCTCCACAAGTCCAATCAGCGTGGTATTTCTAAAACAAAGCTGGTAACATCACTCCACAGCTTCAAATGATTTGATGACTCTCCATTATTTATGAGTTAAATTTAACTTTTTCATGTGTTCTGCAAGACCCCTGCATGATCTAAGCCTCTGCCTACCTCCCCCATGGACTCCCTCACTTCTCTTCACCTCATGCTACAAGTGCTCTGCTCACTCACTGCTCTGTCTTTCAGACACATGATACTTTCTTGCACATATGGATGTTCATATGCTGCTGCTATGACTTGAGATGTTCTCCACCAATTCCCTCTCACCTCCACTTTTCCTGTGCTTGGTTGACTCCCTATTTATCCACAAGTTTAAATGCCATTTTCTCCAGAAAACCTCTTCTGATTTCCTTACATGGGCATAATTTTCTCTGTTCTGTGCTGCTGTTATGACACTCACCCTATACCCTGTAAGCTCCATGAGGGCAAGGACCGTGCCCATTTTGTTTATTCTTGTAATGCCAGTTCCTATCACAATGCCCGTCAGAGTAGGTGTTTAGTATGTGTTTGCTGAATGAATAAACCAGTGGATTGATTAATAAATATACTGAAAACAATGGGGGAGGAATGTGGGGTAAAGAAAAAAAAAGTGTGAAAAAATAGAAAAAGATCATCTATTTATTTATTTATGGGGGGCCCAGGTGAGCAGAGAATTTATAGAAGCAAGAATTTATAGACCTATCACTTGGTATGGCGGAGAAATCTTGCTAGCTAGGGTTGAGAATATGTTGGATGGGAGGGCTCAAGGACAATGAAACAAAGTGGCCAAGGAGTGAAGGGATGGTCCTTGGCATATGAGCTGGAAAGAACACACAAAGCCAGGAAGGATCAGATTAGAAAAAAAAAATCAAAGAGGTCAAGGGTAAGAGGTTATTAGAAGTTTAAAAAACCTAATAGGAGGGAGGGCATCTGAAAGATGGGAAGATAAAGGAGGCTGTGGGCAGAGAGTGGAATGTAGGAATTTAGAATTTTAGAGATCAAATAAGTCTATAGAGTGCTCCTGGGACGAAAGAAGAAGGTAGCAGAGGCTAAGGAGGCAAAGAAACGGCGTAGCTGGTATTAAAGAGAGACTTAGGATTATGGCGGGATATAGGGTGAATGGAAGACAACAGGGAACAAGAAAGTGAGCTCAGCGGTCTATGGATGAGAAAGAGTAATGGTATCAGCATTATAAATCAAAGAGTTTATTCAGCAGTTAGGATAGTTCTCCCCATAGTGTGCATATAACATTCATGACCATCTCCTAAGGGGTGTGCAAGTGGCTGTGAGGTAAGAACAATCACAATACAGCTTCCTGTTGGTGTCAGGCATACCTGCTGGATGTGTGCGGCTTTGATGAAGTATATGTAACCTATATGATGGGTTGTTTTGAAAGTGTATTGCTGTGACGGGGTGTTTTCAATAACATTGTCTTCCATTGTATGTATTGGTTGTGATAATGATCCTGTGGGAATTTTTCTGGTTGCAACATTTCTGCTGTGGGTGTGCACTGTCCTGAGAGCATATCCCATAGGTGTACACTGGCTTGACAGAGTCTACAGTGCATCGTATTGGTTCTCATTGTGCTTCTCCGGGGTGTTTGATGTCTGTGAGGCTATTTCTCAAGGATGTATGTTGGCTGGGACTGTGTCGCCCCTGTGAGTTGAGGAGGGCTATGATTATGTCCCTTGTGGGTATTTGAAGAGTTGACATAGTGACAATATTTTTCTGGCCTATGACCTTGTGGCTGTAGGCCCAGCCCATGCCACACTGAGTTCATTGTGCTTCTAGACCTCCCTCTCCCCACCCCCTCCATGTGGGACCCAGGCCTCCAGTGACCTCCCTCTGTCCCCTGCACAGGATTCTGATCTAAGCATCCTGGACACAAACTCCCACTGGCTTCCACACTGGCTCTCACTTAGAACACCAGTTTGGATGACCTACCCCCACTTCAGGCTTTGCCTGCCTCTCCTTTGCTTCTCTTTACTTCTCCTCCCTCAGTTTCTTTGTCTCTCAGTTTGTCTCTGTCACACACCCATCCTCCACATTCTGACACATGGCTCCCACATCGCAGAGCACAACACACACACATGCACACAAACATACACCCTCAGAGAGACTTGCTCACCATCGCACACACCCATTCTGACCCACACCGCCTTGGAGAGACACATACATGCACACACAACTACACAGACACACGCGAACACACAACCTCCAGGGGACACGCACTGACTCACACTCAGACGATGCGCTCACACTCGGAGTAGCACACACAGCCCTGCCCTTACCCACACCCCAGGCACACTCTTCACGCCGCCACACACTCTGACTCGATGACACACGCACACAAAGACCCCCAGGCCCTGCCCCCACGCTCACGTTCACGCTCGCCCTCGTCCCGCAGGCCCAGGCCCCCCCTCCCCCATTGTCTCCGGCTCAGAACAAAGCCCCGGCCCGCCCGCAGCCCGCGCTGCCGGGACGCCGC
>NW_026000174.1:19612654-19720895 GCF_001458135.2 Marmota marmota marmota
TCCGGCTGCGGTCAGCCCCCGGGGCAGCGCCCGCCCGCGCCGGGCCCTAGGGCCGCGCATCGTCCGCCGCCGCTGCCTCCAGCCGCAGTCCCCTCCGGGAGGCCGGCCGTCGGTCCTCTCTCCCTTGGCCGTCGATCCGTCGGTCCGCCACCGCCGGGGCGCCGCCTCCTCCACAGCCGCCCCGCGGAGGATGCGAGATTCGCCGCCGCGGCCCGGAGCCCCCTCCCCTCCCCTCCCCTCCCCTCCCCTCCCCCGCCCTCCGAGCGGTAACCCGAGCCCCCGCCCCTCCGCCCGCGGAGCCCCCGCCCCCGCCCCCACCCGCGCTCGCCGCGACTCCCCCACCTCCCTCCCGCCCTCCCTCCGCCCCTCCACTTCCCGGCCCCAGTCCCGAGCGCCGGATCCGGCCCCTACGCCGAGCCGTCCCCTAGTCCTGGTTCTCTTCCTTTCTGCCTGTCACTTCTCCCGGTCCTCTCCCGTCCGGTGCTCTACATCCTCTCCGCTCTTCCCCTTCTTTCCATTCCCTACGGCTCACCTCCTTCCCTTCTGACCCTATTCCCTAGCTTTCCCTCTTCCCCCTCACTGCCCTGTTCTGGCTCTCGCCTCTTCTCCCTCCCAACCTTGATCTTCATTCTCCCTTCCCCTTCTCCCCGTCGTTCCTCTGCGCCCCCATCCCCTCTTTCCATGCCTTTTGCTGGATTCTCTCCTGTCAGCCTCTACGCTAAATTCTCCCCATCTCTTTGGAAATCCGTCTCTCACCCCTTCTCCTGTCTCTTCTGTTCTTCTTACCCATTCTCCCTGGCTCGCTCTCCCCATCTACTCCTTACCGCTTTTCCTCACACCTTTCCATTCTCTTATCTCACACCTCTTTTTCCTACCCTCCTCTTCCCCACCCCTCCTTCCTTCTTAATGTCCCCATTCTCTCCTGCTAGTCACTTCTCATTACCCCTCCCCCCCATGGTCTTTATCCCTTCCCTCTCCTCCATCCTTGGAGACTCTTTCCCCTCACTTCCTCATTCATTCCAAATTTAAAGCTTGAGACTCGGAGGTATTGGACCTAAGATTTTAAGGAATGGTGGTCTATCTACCTCAGAGTATAATCTCCAGTAAAATAAAGTGTGAAGGAAATTAGAGAAGTAGGGACGATCCTGAGGGACCATTTGGGAGAGAAAAATGGGGAGAGGTGAAGTTAGTTAGAAGTGGAGCATAAATGATCTTAAAAGACTTGACTTCTCCCTCTGTCTTTCTTATGACTTTGAGTAGGCTGTGAGAAAAAAAAAATAAAGTCTGGATTTGAGACATGCACAAGTGGCACAAAGAAATGAGGAACTTCTAGGGAGAGAGAACAAAGGGTCTCTTAAACAGAGGAAGGGAGTGCGATTTTGGAAGAGTGAGGGAGAGGCTGGGATCTTTGATGGCATCCAAATTTCTAACTTGGACAGCAGGGTGGATGGCGGTGACAATCTTTGTTCTACACAAAAAAGAGCAGGAGTGGATTGAAAGGGGGTTGGTATAAAAAGATGATGACTTGTGATTTGGGGCTGCTGACTTTGAAGTGCCTGTTGAGTAGGTAGGTTTGCAGCTTAGAGGAGCGGTCTAGGATGGACATAAATATTTGGGAGTCATCTGCAAATACCGAATAAGCTTGAATATAGGGTGAGGTTTTTGCTTTTTTGTTTTTCCAAAATCATTTCTCAGGAAAGAGGGAGTAACCTTATATTTGAGTCCTTACAAAGTCTCTCATATTACAGGGTTTGCTCTCATTTACTTTATTTTGAACAACAAACCACTGAAGAGGGCAGTATGGTATGGTGACTAAGCTTGTGGACTCTGGAGCCAGACTGCCTGGCTCGGGGTCCAGATGCTGCCATTTTTGAGTTATGTGCCTTTGGAAAAGTTATTTAACCTGTTTCTGCCTCAGTTTTCTCATCTCTAAAATGGGGCCAAAGATTAAATTATTTAATATAGGCAAAGCACAATGTATCTGGCACACAGTTAGTACCCAGTAAATGCTAAGTACATTTGCTAGTTTGGGCAAGACCCATTAGCCTGAAATGTCCTCAACAATGCTATTTTGATACTTGTAGAGGTCATCTGCCACAGAATCCCTGGTCAAAGAAATTTAACACAGCTTTGTTAACTATTCCCGGTAGTATGACCTCACACAACTGCATGTGTTGGATGTCTCTAAATATATTTTAAAAGATTACTTTAAAAAGAAGTACAGAGTACTTGGGAGGGGCTTCTGAAATACTAGAAATGTTCTATTTCTTGACCTGAGTGATGTTTTATGGATGTTTCACTTTATGACAGTCCATTGAATTGTACACTTATGACTTGTGCCCTTTTCTGTATAAATGTTGTACTTCAGTATAAAAGTTAACAATTAAAAACCGATCTTAGAAACACAATACATCATGTGATTCTGTGAACATACTCTTGCAGATGCATGCCAAAAGCTAACTACTCTAGTATGATGCAAATGGGACTTGTGACTTGGGATAAAGTTTCCAATGACTGCATCATCTCTAGATTCAAACTCTGCTGTGTCCTCTCCCATATCCTTCACATAGACTGAAGAGAAAGTCATCTGACATGGGAAAAGGTATAAGATGGATGAAAAAGTGACCTACTGTTGAGAAAGACACTGCTTTTTAGGGTGTATTTTAAGAGTAATGTTACTAATATTGTTTAGTAACTTCTATTATTTCATATGATATATGAATTTAAACATATGAAACATATATGAAGGTAAACATATAAAATTTAACCCATGATTGCTTCATCTTCATCTTGTGTACATTTACAGGCTGGTCAAAATCTTTCTAGATTTTCTCATTGGGAAAATAAACAATCTCCTTGGGTTTGGGTTGCCTTATATGGTAAATGTGACATGATAAGGGAAACTAAGGGAGTGAATGAGATTGCTCAGGGAGAGCAAGCACATTAGAAAAAGAAGAGAGTCTAGGACAGACCCTGAGAAGTTCCAACACTAAAAGGTTGGGAAGAGGAGAAACAGCTCTAAAAGGAAAGTGAGACAGCATTGCCTGGAAGAGAGAGAAAAGACAGGGAGGTGAGTGGTACCAGGGAAGAAAGGCCTAAAAGAACCATGATGTAGGGAGTAGTCATCAGGGTTGACTGACACAGAAGAAGCAGGAGAGGTGAGAACTAAAAAGTATCCTCTGAATTTGTTCAGGGGCTTTGGGGGGTGGGGGCGCTGATGACCTTGGTGACAACAGGGTAGATACAGTGGTAGGGATGAAAGCTGGCCAGCACTCAGTAATAAAGGAGTGGGTGGGAAGAAAGGAGGTAAAGATTTGGAGCAGAACTTGTTCTTTAAGGACTTGACTCCAGGGAAGGAGAGAGACTTGTTGGGTACAGGGGACAGGGGTTTTAGGCATAAGAGTGTTTTTAAATAGGATAACCTACACATATTTATTTTCTTGCATCTTTCATTTGTTGAAGACACATTCAGGTACCTACTGAATGTGTAGCTTTATACAAAGGACACATAGGTAATTAAGACAGGACTAAGGAGTTCACAGTAAGCTGGAAAGACAGACTTGAAAACTGGCACCAGAAATACAATAGAGGAAGTCATGAGGTTGTCGACATAGAAGGAAATCGTAATGCGAACCAGGGATGGGACATCATCAAATAGCATCACAAAGATAGTAGTGGAACTGGCTCTTGAAGGATGAGTAGAAGCAAAACAGAAGGGAGAAGTTGGAGAAAAGACTTTCAGGTGGAATAAACAGCACCATGTTCAAAATCACGGGGGCTGAAAGGAAATAGTTCTGCACATGTAGGCTGGTATAGAAGTAACAGTGGTGGTGGTCCTGTAATATTGAGGATGAAAGGAGACCAGATAGAAATGAGTTTCAATTGCACTACTTATAATGGAAATATAAACTATAAGATGGTGGTAGTAGGGTTAGAAAAGAGGAGTAAGATATGAGAGAAATTGCAGAGATAAAACTATGATACTTGGTGGCTGACTAGTAGTGAGAGGTGTGGCAAGGGGGGAGGATCCTGATATAGCTCCCACAACCTGGGTTAGATATTAGTGATGTTACTTAGGTTGAGGGAAAAAAAGGAGGAGGAGGTTTGCGGGAAGAGGTAAGGTGATGGATTTGGTGTTGGATATGATGAACTTAAGATGTAGGTGAGATAGAAAAATGAAGTTTGAGTGGTAAAGTATAAAATTAGGAACTTAGAAAAGAGCTGAGAATAGATATTTTGGAGCCATCAGTATATAGGTGGTTCCTGAGTATGGCAGCACATGCCTATAATCACAGTGACATGGGAGGCTGAGGGAAGAGGATGATAAGTTCAAGGACAGACATGGTCACTTAGTGAGAACCTGATTCAAAAAAACCCAAAATAAGTAAGGACTAGTTATGTGTGCCCTGAGTTCAATCCCCAGTACCCAAAAAAAAAAAAAAAAAAAAAAGGTATATAGGTGGTAAGTGGGTAAATGGAGCCCTGAGACCCAATGAGGTCACCTATAGAGAGTGCACAGTTTCTGGAGGGGTGGGTAACAAAAGAGCCATGAAGGAAATCGAGGAGAAACAGTAAATGAAGTAGGAAGAAAACAAGACAAGACAGTAGAGTCCAATGTGTTATCATAGATGCCAAGGAAAGAAAAAGCTACTAGAATAAGAGTTGTCATTGAGTAAAATTACTGACAGGTCCTTGTTAGATTTTAGCATCAGATATAGCTGATGATCTCACTGATGAAGGAGAGAAGGGAAAAGATACTAGACCACAGGGAGATAAGGATAGGAGTGGAGGTAAACCAGTGGTGTTTGTGTGTAAGAGTGAAAAGTTAATTTCATGTACAAGAAACTCAATTTGAATTAGTTTAGGAGAGAAGTCAACCATACATGAATGGAAACAGAAACTGAAATACCATCAAGACTTTCTCTGTGTCTCCAGTTCATGTTTTTCTTTTCATTTCACTTTGCTTATTAGGTTCATTTTCTCCTGTTGATTTTCTTAGAAAATTTATTTCAGAGTAATTTTAGATTTATAGAAAAGTTACCAAGATAATACAAAGAGAATTCCCATATACCCTTCATCCAGCTTTCTCTAATTAACATGGGCTAACACTGGTACATTATGGTTAAATTACAGGCTCTGTTCTGATTTTACCAGCTTTTCCACTAATGGCCTTTTTCTATCCCAGGATTCAATTTAAGATACCACATTGCATTTAGTCATCAGGCTTAGCTAGTTTCCTCTGGTCTGTGACAGTTTCTCCATCTTTCCCTGCTTTTTTTTAAAACATTTTTTTTTAGTTATTGATGGACCTTTATTTTATTCATTTATTTATATGTGGTGCTGATAATCAAACCCAGTACCTCACACATGTGAGGCAGGTGCTCTACCACTGAGCCACAACCCTTGCCCTTTCCTTGCTTTTTATGACCTTAATAGCATTGAAGTGTACTGGCTAGGCAATTTTGTAGAATTTTCTTCCATTTGGATTTTTTTTTTAATGTTTTTCTTATGGTTAGACTAGGGAGAAAGATTCCCAGTGAGATGAAGTGCATTTTTTACCATGTAATATCAGGGAGTGCATAATATCACCCCCTGATATAATTTCTACCAGTGAAGCTATCCTTGGTCACCGGGTTAAGGTTGTATCTGGCAGGTTTCTCCACTGTAAAGCTACTTCCTTTTTCCTTTCCATAGTTTTTTTTTTTTTTTTTTTAGTTATTCACAAATGATGACATTTATTTTTTTAAAAATACTGTAATTTTTTTCATATTTTTATTGGTATTTGATAGTTGTACATAATGGTGGTATTCATTGTTACATGTTTTTTCATGCATACAATATAACAATATAATTTGGCCAATATCATTCCCCGGTGTTTTCCCTTTCCCTCTTCCGTATTCTGTTCTTTGGAAGTGAGTCACTAAGTCCCATACTCAGGAAGGGACAGACTCTACCTCCTAAAGAGGGCACATATGATACATATTATAACAGTTATGCCATTAAGAATTCTTCTGTATGGAACATTTGTCTCTTCTCATGATTTTTAAAATTAGTTTTCAAATCAGTACTATAAATATACTTAACTTAAAAAAATGGTTCCTAGAATAAGTTTATAAATCCTAGGGAAAGACTGGGTGGCCTGAATTGGCTGTCCTGCCCATCCAGATCAATCTTGGGAACAGGTGTGAGGGTCACTTATAAGATGGCAGCTCCCATTCAGACTAATTATTAAAAATGCTGTGGCATACACTTCCCTTTTTGTTAAGCTCTGGTTCCTTCTAAGGGACATTTCATTTAACCTTCAGTTCTCAGCTGAGGTATCACTTCTTCACAGATGTCTTCCCTGATCTGTCTGACTGGATTGAATCTCCATGTTGTGGGCTCTCAGTTCCTGGTAGTTCTCCCTTATGACAGTTATCACAATTGCGAGATTACAAACTTTCAGGTGTGGGGATATTTGACCAAATGTATATAGACTTTGTTAAACCGTAAACCTGGTGTGTGCACTGTGTTTGCATATAGGCAATGTTCAGTCAGTATTTGTTAACTGCATGACTGGCCTAAGGGGGTTGTTGTTCCAGAAGAAAGAAAGGATATTAATGAGACCACAGGATCAAAGGCTAATCAGTGAGTATAGAAAGAGAAAGATAAAGGGGTGAGTGGGAGAGAGAATATAGGCAATGGGGTTGAGAGGAAAAGTGGAGAGGGGAGGGGCTAAGGAACATTGTTTGGAGAAAAGCCATAGGGGCATGTTTAATACCACAGGTAAGGAGCTAATGGATAGGTTGTGGCTAGTGGAACCAGGACCCATAGGAGAGAAAAAGAACTGAGGAATCAGATATGACAATAAGGAGAGGTTGTTTGTTTGATTGTTTTAAACAAGAGAAGTACCTGCTTCTTCAAGGCTGAAAGGGAAATGGTAAGGATACAAATAAGACCATGCATGAAGCTATGTGGCAGTTGGGGAGGGAATGAAGTGGGAATCTGAGGCCATCACACCTGATGATATCATTCTCTTTGGAGAGGAGTTGGGATTTTGTGTTAAATGGCATACAAGGTAGGCACTATATTTGAAATCTTGAGAAAAGTTTTCAAGAAACACTTAAGGTTTAGATATGTGGTATCCCTCAAAAGCTTATGTGTGAGACAATGTTAGGTTTAATTTTGGAAAGTTTAATGATTCAAGCTGGAAAAGCTTTAAAATGTTGTGAGTGGACCTTCATAGGCAATTCTGGTGGGAGTTTAGAAGACCAGAATGCCAATAAGACTGTGGACAGCAAAGACTGGAGTCATGAGGTTTCAGAGGAGAAGGGGAACTCTATTGGAACTTAGACATTGTGGCTAAGAAGTTGTCTACATTTTGCCCATGTCCTGAGACTTTCTGTGAGGATGAATTTAATGATGGACTTCTTGGGGCTGGGGATATGGCTCAAGTGGTAGCACGCTCGCCTGGCATGCGTGCGGCCCGGGTTCGATCCTCAGCACCACATACAAACAAAGATGTTGTGTCTGCCGAAAACTAAAAAATAAATATTAAAAATTCTCTCTCTCTCTCTCTCTCTCTCTCTCTTTCAAAATAAATAAATAAATAAAGATGATGGACTTCTTAATCTATTGGAAGAAATTTCTAGGCAGCATAGCATTTAGGCGGTGTCATTGATATTGCTGGAAGCTTTTAGCCAAATTTATTGTGATAATCAGGAGCAGAAAGCAACTCAGAAAGATTTGAAAAACTTGTAGTTTGACCAAAAAACTGAGTAAAACTGGGGCTAAAGAAGATGTGGTTGTTAAAGGCATTGCAACCACTAAAAAAAAAAAAAAATGCTAAAGACATTGACCAGAGACAATAGGAAAGATGACTTGCAGGCATCTCAGGAATTGGCAAGACCACACCCATCTCAGACTGAAGGGTGTAAAAGTAAAAATTCCTTTGAGAAGAGACCAGTGGGGCACCCTGCTTACACATGGGTCCTAGAAAGTTGTTTTACCATGCTCAGCTACTTAGGCATTCAGAGGCTGCTGCAGCAGAGATAGGATAGGCTATGGAAAGTAGGAAAGGGATAGTAAAGGACAAAAAGAGGGCAAGTATGAGAATAGCCATCTTACCATGCCCGATCATATTATGAAGCAGTTACTTACTATTTCTCAGGAAAGTATAAATTTCCAGCTTTCAGAAAGCAATGCATAATCCATAATCCAGCCTGCACCCACTGAGGGACAATTGAAATATCCAAAACCAATCAAGAGGAGCTTATCAACTTCTCCTTACATGTTTTTTAAAGAAGGAACCCTGGGGGCAGAGGATGTGGTTCAAGTGGTAGGGTGCTTGCCTAGAATTCCTGAGGCACTGGGTTCGATTCTCAGCACCACATAAAAATAAAGATATGTGTCCACCTAAAACTAAAAAATAAATATTAAAAAAAAAAGAAGGAACCCTGTAAGACTTAAAGGGAACCCTTGCACCTCCCAGGTGTGTTACGCCACGAGTTCTGAGCCTTTCTCTCACTTTCCTCTTTAATAAAATTCCTGCTTGTTTGCTTGCTTGCTTGCTTACCTGGGAGTTCGTGGTATTCATTTTTTGATTCCATGAAACCTGAACCTGATCCCAACTCCTGCCGTAACATGGCCATGGTCCATGGGGGTATGTCTACTGCTTTAGATGGTGGCAGACCACATGGTGCTTGTTTTGCGGGATTTCAGGATTGCATGGAGGTTTCCACCAAGATTTTAAAGGAAGGCCTGGGAGGCCAGGCAAAGTGCAGCAGGATCAGAGTCCTTGTAGGCAGGCCCTGAGAGGGCAATGTGTGTGGATGTGAGGAGGAAGCCAATGCTGTAGTGGAGACTCCCCAGTATTAAGAAATGCCAGTATTATGGAATACCTTACAAGAAAAGCCGCAGGACTTGATCAGACATAAGCCAAGAGAGGTGCCATGTGCTGCAACCAGCAAAGCCATAGAGGTGGAGCTACACAAGCCCTTTGGAGAGCACATCACCAGTGCCATGTGCTTCAGATGCTGGAAATAGAGCTACAGGACTGTTTGACCAGCTAGGATTTGGTCTTGCTTTGGTCCCAACCTTTCTTTCTATTCCCCTGTTTCTACTTTTTGGAATGGAAATGTTTATTCTGTGCCTTTATATATTGGATGTATATAATTTGCTTTTGATCTTTTCAGGAGCTCACACTGAGAATTTGCTTTGAGTCTCAAAAAAGACTTTGGACTTGGACTCTGGAACTGTTGAGACTATGGGGACCCTTGGAAATTGACTGAATGTATTTTTCATGAGTTTTGGGGGTCCAGGAGCAGCATGTTATGGTTTAGATATGTGGTCTCCTCCAAAAGCCATGTGTGAGACAATGCAAGAAGGTTAGAGCTGAAATGAGAACCTTAATCCAATCCTGATAGGGATTGTGTAACCATGATAACTGAAAGCAGATGTGGCTAGAAGAGGTGGCTAGAAGAGTGTGGCTAGAAGAGGTGGGTCCTTGGGGTTTATATTTTGTTGTGGTGAGATCCCCTACGCTTCCTGTTCTGAGCCACTTTCCTCTGTCACACCCTTCCACCATGATGTTTTGCCTCACCTTGAACCCTGAGGAATGGAGCCAGATGTCTATGGACTGATACCTCTGAAATCATGAGCCCCCAAATAAACTTTTCATTGTCTGTTTGTCCTTGTCAGGTGTGTTGATCACAGCAGTGCAAAAGCAGACTAAAACAGACACTATTACATGAGATTGGCTAATGCTCTTACAGGCCTAAAGGACCAAGGGATTAGTGAGAAAACAAAGCTAGTGAAGCTAGTGAGAAAACAAAGGATATAGACACATCTACATCTATATTGAAGTCCTTGATGACAAAGAAGGGTCATTTTATCACCACACTGAGTAGGTAGAAGTTTGTGTAATATCTCAAAGTTTGGGGTATGCAGATGGAGAAGCTATTGTCTCTAGTTGGGCCTTGGAGAGCCCGAAGAGTATAATATCTCATCTGCAGATAAGTGGAAGGAGGTGTAAAAGTGAAGGTCAGATCTCTCCCTATGAAGTGGAGGCTCAGGGGTGTAGAGACCACTGAGAATTTAAGGTTTTTCCATGGTGATATGGCAATTTCAGAACAGGGAGAACTGAGGGTCAGGTACACAATGGGATGGGCTAAATGTTAGGGAAGCAAAGAGAGGGAAAAATATCCCAAGGGTAAGGTGTCAGGGGCTAGAAGGAAGTTCTCCTTCTAAGAATAGCCTGACCTTTACAAGAAACAGCCTGCGGCCATCTATCTTCCTGAAACATCTTGCAGTTATCTCGCCTTTGGCAGTTTCACAACCTACTCCCAGCAACTGCCAATAGGAGAGCTTCCCTATCCCCAGCTTATAAATACCTCTGTGTGAACAATAAAAATTTGTAGCTTGATCAGAACTCCTGTCTTGCTGTCATCCCTCGTGTCTCTTGTCCCTTCATTCCTCCCCGCCTAGGTTTGCCGCACTCGTTGATGTCCTGCCGGTCGGGACAGTAAGGAAAGGCAGATCAGTGTGGGAAATTCAAGTGTTGAATGAAAGATGACAAAAAGGCCTGCCTTGTGAATGATGATCCCAACAGACAGGATGGCAGGCAGAAAATTTATGGTGGCTCCCTTATTCCTTTGTTCCTTCTTAGTAAAAAAGGGGACACTAGGTAGCATCAGGGCTTGGTTTTAGACTGCTCGAAGTGTTAACCTCTCTGTTCAAAGTAGTCATGAGAAGTCGCATGTCATTAGAGCTCCTTGGTAGAGTCCAACTCTGGAGGAACAAAGCAAAAGCATTAAAAAATGGCCTGGACTCAGCACTGTTACATTTGGGATCTTTTAAGAGTAAGAATGTTTTCTAGGATCTGAAGGACTTCAAATTCCTATAGAGACTCTAGGAAAGAAAGGAAACTTCTGATTCTTTCCCAAGAGCAGAGAAGAGTCTGAGAAAGCAGGAGGTGGAATCTAGAAAAAGGGTGGAGAGATTAAATGTGAAGAGGAAGGACGCCTATCTTCTGGGAGGAGAAATAAGGAAAGCCAGTTTTCTGAATTTCAATTTATACAGTGATCAGTTTTTTTGGAGTTTACCAATTTTGTTGATTTACCAAAATTTTTGTTTCTTTCAATTATGTGTAAAGCTTGTAACAATCTGCATTTTAACTACTTCTGAAGATTTCTACAAAGTATTAGTTTACCAGTTTAAAGTTTAGCTTAGCTTTGTTTTAGTTTTAATTTATTTGCAGCTGTTTCACTGAAGTCATTTTGCCATGGTTGGCCAATTTCAGTGTATTCTAAGTTTTTCCTTACTTTGAAATTATGACCTTTGGGAATGGGATTTTCTTGTGCATTTTACTCTAAGTGTTTTGCAATGACTCAAATGTCAAAAATTTTATAAACAATCCTGGGGAGGGGGAGATTCTCTCTTCCAATGTATTTTCAATCCAATAATTTGCCTTTTTCTTTAACTTTATTTGTACATTTGAAATTTTAATAGATGGGTAAGTGTGGGCTAAAATATGGGTATAATATATTTACATGCTGGTTGGAAAACTGTCTAATAGTTAACTTCAATAAAGTATAGAATTAATTATAATAAATCCTGCTATAAACTTATTACTTCAAGACAAATTTTCTAATATATAAAGATGGCTATTGCTTAATGGGTCTTCTGTCATAGTGACATCTGAGAAACATTTGAAGAATATTTCTGCCAGTTCCATTTACACAACAATAGGAAGATTATAATTTAGGAAGATCCCTGCTTATCCTTATTGTATATTATGTAGTTGCTACTACTTCAAAATAGTTTTTACTTTGGCTTTATTTTTTTAAGCAATAGCTTTTTTTACACACAACATATGCATCTTAAAATTAATTATTTAAAAGTCTACAATTCACAATGGTTTTTAGTAGATTTTACAGAGTTGTGCATCCATCACTACAAATTCTAGGATGGTTCATCACCCAAAAAGAAACCAATGTCCTCAAACTCACACCCAAAATGTTATTCCCATCAGCAGTTGTTCCACTCCCTCTTCTCCCCCATCCCCCCTGGCATCAATAGTTGCTGGGAGCCATTAGCCAAGTAGGTATGACAATTTCCTTGCCAGCGTACCCCATGTTGCAGTGACATTGAATGTAGGTGACCTTGCTCAAGGACCAAGGCGGATTAGGGCGTTCCCGGTTTAGGTTCCAGGTTTAAGGTTTAAGATTATTCCTGCTGGGAATAGGGCGTATCCTGCTGCCTGAGTTCCCCTTGAGTTCTCACGGGATTCAGACAGTATATTTTTGGGAGACAGAAGCCCAGTGGAGGTGGATTTGGGCAGAGAACGTGGATTTCCCCAGAACGTGATTGTAGACGGCTGGTGTGAGTTCGGGAATAAAGAGTTGCTGTTTGAATCTACAAGCTGTGTGGTGGCTCGTGATTGTGTGCCCAGCCAGACTGCAGCATTTGTGCCCAGCCAGACTGTGGCAAATAGTCTCCTTTCTGACTCTATGGATTTGCCTCTTCCAGACATTTTACATAAATTGAATCCTACAACATAGCACTTTTTGCACCTGGCTTCTTTTATTTCATGTTTCCAGTACTCATACATGTTGTAGCATGTATCAGTATGTAATTTCTTTTGTATGACTAAATGATATTCCATTGTATGGATATAATACATTTTCTTTATATATTTATGGACATTTCAATTTCCACTTTGGGGCATGTCCTGTTAAGGATTTTTGTATATAAATTTTTGTGTGGCCATATCTTTACAATTTTCTTAGGTGCAGAATTACTGGTATACCTGTTATAACTTAATGCTTAACTTTTTGAAGAAATATTTGAAGAAATTTGTCAAACTGTTACTAAAGCAGCTCCATTGTTTCACATTCCCACTGCAGTGTATGAGGGTTCCAATTTCTCCGTATCCTTATCAACACTTATAATTGGTCATATTTTGATTATAGTTATCCTAGTGGGTGTAAAGTGGTATTTCACCGTCATTTCAATTTGCATTTCTCTAATGATTAATAACATTGAACTTTTTATATGCTTATTGGTCATTTGTATATCTTTTCTAACCTCTTTCAGGATTTTCTCTTTGTTTTTGTTTTTCTGTAGTTTAAATATGATATGCCGAAACATAGATTTTTTTCCCCCAATATTTATCATGTTTAACATTCTCCAAGCTGTGAGGATTTGTGGTTTGGTTACTGTTATTAATTTCAGAAAACTCTCAGCCATTATTACATCATTTTTTTTCTTTCTTCTGTTCTGGTACTTCATTATACATATACATGACACCTTTTGTTATTGCTTCTCAGTTCTTGGATGTCCCACTCAATTTTTAATAATTTTTTTCTCTTTGATTTTCAGTTTCAAAAGTTTCTACTGACAAAAGTTCACTTTTTCTTCCCTCAGTCAAGTCCAGTCTACTGATAAGCCCATCAAAAGTGTTATTTTCATTATAGGGTTTTATTTTCTAACATTGCCTTTTGATTGTCTACTTTTCCCTTTCTCTGCTTACATTATCCATCTCTTCTTAAATGCTGTCCACTCTTTTATTTGGGCACTTAGCATAAAATCATAGTTATCTTAAATTTTCAGCCTGATAATTCCAAATCTCTGTCACATCTAAGTCTGGTTCTGGTACTTGCTTTGCCTTTTCAGATTATATTTTTTGCCTTTTAACGTGACTTATAATATATTGTTGAAAGTTGATGTGATGTATCATGTAAAAGGAACTGAGAGAGATGGGCTTTGTGTTTAGTGGGTTAAGAGTCAAGCTAGGTTTACTGTTGGTTTTAGCTGAGTTTAAAATCTTCACCTTTTTGTCTTATGTGTTGTCTTTGGGTTTTCCTTGAGACTCCGTAAATAGTGTGTGAGACTTGCAGTTATCTTAACTATAGCCTGTTATTTAGCTGGAGCCCCATTAATGTGGTGAAAAGGTGTGAAGGATAAGGGAAGAATGCTATAGTGTTTTGATTAGATCTGAGTCTTTAATGAGCCTGTGTCCTTGGGCTCTGATCTTCAAAAGTACTTTTCAGCCATCCCACCTCCACAGGCACATATTAAAGAGATAGGAATACTAAATGGAACTGAAGATGGGCATTTCTCTTTCTTAATTTTGTTTAGCCTTTGGTAAAACCCAAATCAGTTAGGTTTTAGTAAAATTTTTTCCACTGAGGGCAGGCCTTATAAGAACAGAAAGCTGCCAGGCAAATGCCTGTAATCCCAGTGACTCAGAAGACTGAGACTGGAGGATCAAAAGTTCAGAGCCAGCCTCCGCAATTTAGCAAGGCCCTAAGCAACTTAATGAGGCCCTGTCTCAAAACAAAAAATAAAAAGGGCTGGGGATGTGGCTCAGTGGTTAAGTGCTCTGGTTCAATCCCTGGTACCCAAAAACCAAGACAGAAAACCTTGGGTATATTTTGAATTTGTTATTTTTTGTCCCCCTGCTGGAAACGTGGAAATTTTCTCTACTCTTCAATGGGAAAACCTGTTGGGGCTCCCAGTTCTTGTCAAACCAGAAATTGGTTGTACATCTTCTTTGGAGATACACATCTTCTTTGTCTATTCAAATCCTTTGCCCATTTAAAACCTGAGTTACTTTCTATTGTTGAGTTGTAAGAACTCTTATATTCTGGATATTAGTTTCTTATTAGATATGTGATTTGCAATGATTTTTTTCCAATTCTGTGAATTGTCTTTTCATTTCTTGTTAGTGTGCATTGAAACACAACATTTTTTTAATATTGATTTTTTAGTTATAGGTTGACACAATATATTTATTTTATTTTTATGTGGTGCTTAGGATCGAACCCAGGGCCTCACACATGCTAGGCGAGTGCTCTACCTCTGAGTCACAACCCCCGCCCAAAACACAACATTTCTAATTTTGATGAATTTCAGTTTATCTAATTTTTTTCATGCTCTTGGTGTCATGTTTAAGAAATAGTTGTCTAAAGCAAGATCAGGAAGTTTCACTTCTATGTATTTTCAAAGTTTTAATAACTTTAACTCTTACAGAGTTAGGTCAGTAATCCATTTGAGTTACTGTTGTATGTGGTGTGAGGTCAAGGTCTGCCATGGTTGTGGTGAGTGTTTACCTATGTAAAGTGTTGGCTCTTATGGAAGTGGTAATCAGAGGTGCTGTGGACCTCAAAGAGGTGGAGCCTTGTGGGATGCCTTAGGGCTTGGGACATGCTCTCAAAAGTGATTGCAAGATACCACCTGTATTCCTTCTGTCTCTCTGCTCCAGTTAGAGATGTGAACATTTTTCTCCAACAAGTGCTCCCCATCATTTCCATCTGTGGTTTGAGGGGATGCAGTCAAGGGCAGCCCTAGCCAAGTCTGTGTTTTGCCATTTGAACTTTGAACCTCCAAAACTGTGAGCTCAATAAAGCTTTTCTAACTGCCTCAGGTATTTTGTTGTAGTAACATGAATCTGACTAATACAAGGCCTAAATTTGCTCTTTTGCTTATGGCTATCTAGTTGCCCCAGCATCATTTGTTGAAAAACACTTCTCTTTCTCTGTTTAATTTTCTTGTCATACTTGTCAAAAATCAATTGACCATAAATGTAGGAGTTTATTTCTGAACTGTAAATTCTATTTCATTGATTTATGTCTACCCTTATGTTAGTACCACACAGTCTTGATTACTTTATGTAAGTTTTGAAATTGGGAAGCATGAGTCTTCCAACTTTATTCTTATTTTTCAAGTTTATTTATTTATTTACTTATTTAGGTACCACAGATTGAACCCAGGGGTGCTTAACCCCTGAGCCACATCCCCAGTCCTTTTTTATATTTTACTTAGAGACAGGGTCTCCCTGAGTTGCTTAGGGCCTCTCTAAGTTGCTGAGTCTGGCTTTGAACCCACAATCCTCCTGCCTTAGCTTCTCAAACCATTGGGATTATAGGCCTGTGCCAGTGTACCAGGCCTCAAGTTTAGTTTGGAAATTCTGAGTTCCTTGAATTTCCATATACATGTCATAACTGGTTTTGCAATTTTTGGAAAAAAGTTAACTGTGATTTTGATAGGGAGACTGTGTTGAATCTATAAATCAATTTGGAGAGTAGTAGCATTTTAATAATGTTAAGTTTTCCAATCTATGGATATATGATAACTTTTCATTTATTTAGGCCTTTAAAGATTTCTCTCCAAAATGCTTTGTAGCCAAATGTGGTGATGCATACCTGTAATCCCACAGACTTGGGAGGCTGAGGCAGGAGGATCACAAATTCAAGCACTTTAGCAAGGCCCTAAGAAACTCAGTGAGAGCCTATCCCAAAAAAAAAAAAAGAAAGAAAGAAAGAAAAATGGCTGGGGGTGTGGTTCAGTGATAAAGTGAACCTGGGTTTAATCCCCAGTACCAAAAAAAATTATAGTTTTTAGTGCATACAGTTTGTAGTGTCTTGCTAATTTTTTCCCAAGCATTGTATTGTTTGATGCTATTATAAGTTGAATTGTTTTAGTTGTTCCTTGCTACTAGGTAGAGAAAAAATTGATTTTTATCTACAATTGATTTTAGTATACCAATCTTGTACTCTTTAACCTTGCTGAACTCATTTTTCTCGTTTATTCATTTTAATAGCTTTTGAGGGGTGGATTCATTAGGATTTTCTATATACAAGATCATGTCATTTGTGACTAGGGATAGTTCTATTCCTTTCTTTCCAATATAAATTTATTTTATTTGTGTTTCTTATCTAATTGTCCTGATGGAAACTCTATTACAATATTGAACAAAAGTAGCAATAGTGAACATCCTGTTTTGTTCCTGATTTTAGGAGGAAAGTATCCTGTCTTTTAACATTAAGTGTGATATTAGTTTTTTTTTTATCATACATACCTTTTAATAGGTTGGAACATTTCCTTTTATTCCTAGTTTATTGAGTATTTTATAATGAGAGGGTGTCAGATTTTGTCAATTTTTTTTTATGTACTGAAATGATTACATGCTGTTTTTTTTAAAAATTTTTTTATAGTTGTAGTTGGACATAATGCCTTTATTTTTATTATTTATGTTTCACATGGTACTGAGGATTGAACTCAGTGCCTCACATGTGTTAGAAAAGTGCTCTACCACTGAAAAGTGCTCTACCTAGACTGATCACATGGTTTTATTCTTTATTATTTTGATATGATATGGTGTATTATATTAATTGATTTTAGTATAGCAAACCAACCTTGAATTCCTAGGATAAATCCCACTTGCGGTGGTGTGTAATTCCTTTTATATGCCCTAATATTTGGTTTACTAGTGTTTTGTTGAAGAATTTTGCTTGATTATTTCTAGGAGATGTTTTTATTTCCTTATGATGTCTTCATCTGGTTTTACTGTCAGGGTGATACTTGCCTTATAGAATGAGTTGGAAAATGTTCATTTTAACTGTTTTTAATTTATAGGTTTATCAATTGTATCAAATAAGTAGTAACTATTTATTTTAGACATCTGAATCTTAAGAGTTTGAAACATATAGCCCACACAATGGAGTTTGACTTAAATCGTCTACGTAACAGATCTAATGAAAACACTTTGATAAAACTAAAATTGAACTGAGTCAAATTGAAACTAACTGAAAATCTCAAAGAAGAGAATAAAAACCTAATAAACATTTCAATGAAACATAATTTCTACAAACTATACAAATCACTGATAGAAACAAATAACAAATTTTTGGTAAATTGATCATTTCACCAAATTGGATTTTAGTGTCCAAAAGCAATTTTTTTTGGGGGGGGTGAGGAGGTACCGGGGATTGAACTCAGGGTCACTTGACCACTGAACCACATCCCTAGCTCTATTTTGTGTTTTATTTAGAGACAGGGTCTCACTGAGTTGCTTAGCACCTTGCTTTCGCTGAGGCTGGCTTTGAACTTGTGATTCTCTTGTCTCAGCCTCCCTTAGTGGGGTAAGCCACTAAGATTATAGGTGTGTGCCTCCATGTCTGGCCAAAAGCAAATTTTAAAAAGTTGATAATTTTGAAAAATTTAGTGAGTTGGCCTTTGTTTAACTTGATCAGTAGATGAATTGTTTTAATAAATACATTTTCAATTAATTGCCTATTTCCTAAGTGCAGATAGGAGTCCAGAGGATAGCAAATTGAAAAGACTATGCCTCAAGCTTCCCATTTTTTCCTACTCTGAGACATAGCTGGTGAGGATAAGTGGAGTGGTGATAGAAAGAAGTTAAGGTCATATAAAGAGTCTAAGAAAAGTGGAGAAAGATTGCAGGAGTCAGTGAGGTGACAGCATTGAGTAACCCAGTCTTGTGCTCAGTATCTAGTGCTGTTGGTACCAGTTCCAGTACTTGTATCATGGGATTTTTGTTTGTTTATTAGTTTTTCTTGTTGTTCCTTAGAGTGCTTGGCTATGAGAGCACAGGAATAGAGGAATCTGGTGATTAGTAAGTGGGTAGGAGAGAAAAACAAGGGATTGAATGGAGGCTGGCATGAGAATGTTGAAGTGCTGGATGATGATATCCATGTTGGGTTTAAAAGAAAAGAAGACCTGGTACATACAAGAAAAAAAAAAAGAGATGGTCCAAAGAACTGAAGTCATGGGAAGGCAAGAGGAGCAAGAAGAGAGAGGCTGGGTTTCCATAGTGAGATTCTGGAGGGTTACAATTTGAGGACTAAATCAGATTTGGTCATGAAAGGGTCAGAGGCCTGGTAAAGAGGGGCTGATTAGTTACTGGAGGTTAGGATCATATGGAACTGTGGGACCAGAGTCTTAGATGGGGCATCTACATGTGTGGGGTAAGTACATGATGGAATGATAGCAGGTCTTGGGATGGTGAACAAGATTCTGGGCCTAAGACTACTGAATTTGTGAGTGATCAGGAGCCGTCTTCTCCCACTCCCAACACCCCCAGCTCTGCATGTGTGGTCCAGCCTTTTATTAAAAAGGGAAGGTATAATACTCAGTGTTTACCTCCAGAGAGGCCTTTAACCTTCTTGTGTTTGCTTCTATCTCTGCTAGCCCATGTTCACTTCTTTGTTGTGTGAGTCCATGATTGTCTGTCTGCTATAGCCTATCCTATTAGGTCTTTGATTAACTGAGTTTAGTGAGTCATTTTGTGACTATCTGCAGGTTACAAACTAGGTTAAGCTTGCCAACTGACATCCTGGGAGTTGGGCCAGAAGGGGCTGTAGATTCCTCCTTCCTAGGAACCTAAGGCCAATACCATCAGGAGGTGGTACCACAAATGTCTTGAGTCCTAAAAGAGAAGAGGCTTCACACAAAGCTGGAGTTGCTATAGAAGCTACAATGAGGAATGAGGAGAAAGCTCCCTCCTCCACCTTTGCCTTCAACCTAAGAATTTGAACTGTTCCCTGAACCTAACACACAAGCATAAGTGTCTGTCTGCACAATTAAGGCCTGGCAAAAGTATTCATTATAAATGAATACATTATTCTTACAAATACACTTTTTAAATGTACCTCCTTTTCAAGTTGCTGCTGCATTTATGTCCTGTCTTCCTTTTTCATTGTCATCAGACTTCTTGAGTTGCCTTTATGGTTTCTGATTTTGCCTTTCTTTTTTTGGTACCAGGGATTGAACCCAAGGGTGTTCATCCACTGAGCCACATCCCCAGTCCTTAATTTATTTTGAAAAAGGGTTTCACTAGGTTGCTTACAGCCTCACTAAATTGCTGAAGCTAGCTTCTAACCAGTGATCCTCCTGCTTCAGCCTCTTGAATCTCTGGAATGACAGGCATGCACCACCACGCCCAGCTGATTTTGTCCTTTTTAAGAGGCTGCTCTATCAGAGGTCAACAGTTAATGTCCTAACTTCTTAAAAAAAAAAAAAAAAAAAAAAAAAAACACAACTTTTTTTTTTTAGTTGTTAATGGACCATTTATTTTATTTATATGTGGTGCTGAAAATCAAACCTAGTGCCTCACACATGCTAGGCAAGTGCTGTACCACTGAGTCACAACCCCAGCCCTAATGTCCTAACTTCTAAGTCCAATGGCCAAAGAAATTCATTTAACTACTACTTCAGAGCCTGACCAACTTCCGGTTCTGAGAGTTTAAAAAACTTGTCTGCTCAAAGAACTCACAATCTACACAAATAGACATTTTGAACTCACCCTTCCCTTGGATTTGAGACATTGGTGTTCTAGTTGTAGACTTCTTTTTTCAGACTCCTAAGAGGGTTCTTTTTTCTTTTTGTTTGGCTGTTATATATTGGCTCTGTCCTATGTCTTCCTTTTTTCTTTCTCATTTACTTTTATACTGGGAAGTCTCATCTAGGCCAATTACTTCAATTTCCATGTATATGTGTGTGACTCTCAAATTTGAATTGCTAGCTTATGTATATTCTCTGAGCTCTGGAATAACTAGTGAAAGTTTATCACAGTAACTCCAGATCTGCATCTACTCTGCTATCCTCATTCTCTGTGAATAGAATTTCTCTTTCCAGCTGCGTAAGCAGAAACTTGGTATCATCCTGAAATCTTAATTTATTTTTCCACCCCATTTAATCACATGCAATGTCTAAAGGATTCTACCTTTTCTATGGCTGTCTGATCACTTTCTCTCCACCTACCTGGCCTCTGGCCTAGTCTGGTTTTCAAACAATCCTGCTTAGATTCCTTAACTAGCCCTCCTATTTGGTGTCCTCACTTCTAGTCTTGTTCCTATAACCTATCTTCCAGTATAATGCAAGAATATTCTTTCTGAAATGTAAATACGATCCCTTTTCTCTATATTTAAAAAATGCCTCTGTGGCTTCCTCTAGTCTTTAGAATAAAAGTCCAAATACTTTATCATGTCTTACAGGGTCCTTTGTAACCTGATCTTGCCTGACTTTTCCTTCTTCCTTTATTCCATTTTTTCCCCTTCAAATACTAATCCCAGCTGTACCAAATTACTTACTTGAAATTTCTCAACCACCCTATACTGTATCATTATTCAGGGCATTTATACCTGCAGATCTTGCTCTCTAGATAGCCTTCCAAACTGCTTCCTCTCCTCCATGCTTGATGAATTCCTCTACTCATTTTTCAAGAATCAGCTAGCATTGTTTCTTCTGAGAAATTCTGCACAATGACCTCCTCCTTTCTTGGTACTCCAGTATGCCTTATGTGAGACCACATTCATAGCTTCTGTCTTATTATGTTGTACTTATGTTCTGTCTCTCCAACTGGTCCTTTGGACCTCTGGGGTATTATTTCTATATTCTCTTCCCTACCACAGTGTTTTGAAGGGACAAGGAATATGCCAACTAAATTTATTTGATAATTATATTTTGAGTGTCTCCCATGTACAAAGAGGACAGTGTGCTAGATACTATGATGAATTTTGTAAGTTCCCATTTCTTGATTAAAGACAATTTCTCAGTCTCCTTCACAGGCTCTGTATCTTATTTGTCTTCGAATGTCTGACCTCAGCCTTCTTTCCTTCTGCATGTACACTCTGAGTCACTCCATCCATTTCCTTAGCTTTAATTGCTGACAAATCCCAAATCTGTTCTCCTAGCAAAGACCTCATTCCCAAGTTCCAGATGGTCCCAGGCATCTCAAACTGAGCACGTACAAAACTGAACTATCTCCCTTGTCTTTTATTATTCATGGGATAAAAGGAGAAGATAATTGTAGGAAAGCTTCTACAACCATTTTAAGGAAAAACAGTTAGAAATTAAGCCAGGACAATGTCATTAAGCTTTCAATGACATCCCTAAATGAAGTGTTTGTATTTTCATCTTCTTGGAGTGAATAGCAATGAAACTCCTTTAATGCTGAACAAAATAGTGGTGTACCAAGGCATATGGGAAGCTACAGTGTAAATAAATCTTGACTCTCCATAACATCAATTTTGATAGATGGTTTTATATAGGTATAATGTACAATATTTAACTTAAAAGGACTAAATATATTATTTTTTATATTAAACAGCTATATTGTGGAGTGGAAGGCAAATGTCAGAAAAGTTGAAACTCTTTTCCTCAAAATATAAGCACACAATTTCTAATACTAGGTCATATAAGATTCAACTACCAAATTTATGCTTGAGAGTCAGAAGAGATATATACTATACCCATGCATTTAAAAGCATGGAAATGAATGCCTACAAGGTACAGGCATTGTGGAGGCATGAAATGGGGAACTGGCTTTGTAGGAAGTTCTTTTTAAGATAGAGCAGAAGAAAACAGGAGAAGGAAAGTGTTATTGAGTACAAAATGCAGATCTAGGCTAAAGAACTTGCTACAACACATTGATTAGTTGATAGACATTTATAGATGCCTCTTTGTCTCACATTCTTCACTGGGTTATGGGAGAGGTGAATTAGATGTGTTCTCTACCCTCGAGGATTTCACTATTTAATGATGGGTAGTGAATAGTATAATTATGTCATTGCTGTAATAAAGTCTATATGGTGTGAAAATCAGACCACTGGAAAAGAAAATACAGAAAATTCCAATTTACAATAGCATTAAAAGGAATAGAACACATAGGAATAGATATAAGGGAGGAGCTGAAAGATATTTGTACTGAAAACTATAAGACACTAGAGAAAGAACTGTAGAAGATATAAATAACTGGAAAGATGTCTTTTGATCATGGATAGGAAGAATATTGTTAAAATGTTCACACTACCCAAAGTGATCTAAAGATTCAGTGTAATCGCTATCAAAATTCTAGATGTGCTTTTTTTTTTAAAAAAAATAGAATGCATAACATTAGAATGCAACCACAAAACACCCCCAGTAGCCAAGACAATTTTGTAAAGAACAAAGGTGGAAGTGTCTTCTTCCCTGACTTCAAACTATATTACAAGGCTAAAGTAATCAAAACAGTACAGTGTTGACATAAAAACACACACAGAGGCCAATGGAACAGGTTGGAGAGCCCACAAATAAATGAATGCATACATAGTCAATGAAGTTTTGATAGGAATGAAAAAGAACACATAATGGGTGAAAGGAAAGTCTCTTCATTAAATGGTGTTGTGAAAACTGGATTTTTCATGCAAAAGAATGAAACCGGAACTTTGTCTTACACTATCTATAAAGATTAAGTTGAAATGGATTAAAGATTCAAATGTTAGATGTGAAACCATAGAACTCCTAGAAGAAAACAGGGAAATTCTCCTCAACATTGACCTTTGCAATGATTTTTTGGGTATGACACCCAAAGCATAGCTGTACCCCAAAAGTAAAAATAACAGGTTGGAGTACATCCAACAAAAAAGGGTTCTAAACATCAAAGGAAATAATAAAATAAAAGATAATCTACAGAAGGGAGAAAATACTTGCAAACCATGTATTTGATAGGAGACTCATATCTAAAACATATAAGGAACTCACCAAAATCAATAAACAAACAAACAAACAAAATAACATGTCTGAAAAATGAGCAAAAGAATCTGAATAGATATTTTCCCAAAGAAGACATACAAATAGAAGACATACAAAAAGAAGTATATGAAAAAGTGTTAAATATTCACTAATCATCAAAGAAATGCAAATCAAAACCATGAGACATCTCCTACCTATTAGAATGGCTATTATCAAAAAGACAAGAGATAACTTGTTGATGAAGTATGGAGAAAGGGGTACTCTTGTACATTGTTGATGAGAATGTAGATAGCCATTATGGAAAACAGTATGGAAGTTCTTCAAAAAGTTAAAAATAGAACTACCATATATGATCCAGCAATCCCACTTTTGGGCATATATCTAAAGTAAAGAAACCAGCATTTTGTACTCCTATGTTCATTGCAACATTATTCACAATAGCCAAGATTAAAAAAAATGTCTCTCAACACATAAATGGATAAAGAGAAGGATGCACACACACACACTCATACACACACATACACGCACACACGTATGATATAATTTTATTCAGCCATAAAAAAGGAAATCTCATATATGACAAAATGGATGGACATGAAGGATATTATGCTGAGTGAAATAAGTAGACACAGAAAGACAAATACTTCTAAAAAGAAGCCAAACTCATAGAAACAAAATAGTACAGTAATTCAGGGGTTGAAGGGTGGGAAAAATAGGGCAAAGTCAATTAAAGCGTTCAAACTTTTATTTCCTTTTTGGTGCCAGGTCTTCACACATGCTAAGCACATGCTTTACCACTGTGCTAGACTACTCAACCCTGGGTCCAACTTTCAGTTATAACATGAACAAGTCTGGGAATCTAATGTACGGCATATATGTAAGTGTGGGCATTGATGCGTACGTTAAAAAAAAATTGGATCACTAGAATAAGGCTTAGCTTTGCCTGAAGAATTTAGTGAATACTTTAGAAAAGAGGCATCATTTTAGCTTTTGGCTATTTTGGAAAATGTATAGGTGTTTTCTGCCTGTGTTTTAATTAGAAATATTCCAGGAAATTGGAATATGAAATGTGTGGGGGATGAATTATACACATGCTTACATTTTTGACAATAATTATCAGCATTCAAATCCCTGAAGAGGAAGGAGATCATTTCTTTTGTCTTGGATATGCAGCAGTGTAGCTTAGCCCTGTCTCTGCACATAGTACTGTGTTTATTGTTTTGTAAGTTGCAGATAGAGTTGAATATGTTATAGTTTGGATCTGGAATGTCTCCCAAAAGCTCTTGTGTTGAAGACCTGGTCCTGGATGCAGTAATGCATAGAGGTGGGGTTTTTAGGAAATGATTGAATCATGAGGGTTCTAACCTCATCAGTGTATTAATCCATTTGAATGGAACTGGAAGGTGGTACGAAGTGTAAACAGATGAAACATGGGTAGAGTATGTCATTGGGGGCATGCCTTTGGGGACTATATCTTGTCCCTGGCCTCTTCTCCTCTCTCTGCTTCTTGCCTGCCATGAGATAAGCAGCTTTCCTCTGCCTCACCTCAGGCCCAAAGTACTGGAGCCAGCTGAACATGGACTTAATCTCTGAAACTGAGCCAAAATAAGCCTTCCCTCCTTTAAGTTGTTTATGTTAGGTATTTTGGTCAGAGTGATGAAAAACTAACACACATGGGTTATAGCTCATTCTTCATTTAATTAACATGTACTAAGAACCTACTGTGTATCAGTAATGTTGTCAAGAAAACGAGTTATAGTCCCTGACTTCAGAAGCTTGGTTGAATTAGGGAATCAGGCAAGTAGACAGGACACTGTAGTATAGTGTGGTGAGTGCTTTAATAGGTGTTTGGCCATAGGAAAATAACCGCACACCGGAGGGCACCTGCTCCCATTTGAGGTATGACACAAAGTCCTCCAGTTCTGAGAAGGCTTCAAAAAAATGACTTCTGAATGTAGATTTGAATGAGGTGTTGACTTCAAAGAAGGTAAATATTGTAGTACAGGGAATGTGACAAAATTATGAGATATTAAGTTTCCTTTGAAGGATGGTAGCAAATGGTAAAAAGAGGTCGAAAGTAGCTGGGGTGAGGCGATAGAGGGCCTTTGTATTATGAAAATTCTGGATTTTATCTAGTGAAGGTGATGCTTAGTCATTGAAATACTGATTAAGACCAGTAAGGCAAGTGATAAACCATTAGTGGGTTGTCAAATCAATTTAATGAATTGGGATCAGCATTTTAAAAAAGGGAACTAGAAAAAAAAAGAGAAAATATTAGTGTAGTTATTTATAAAGGTAGATATTTTGAGAAGCACATACAATTGTATCATTTATATATATTTGTAATTATTGTGTTCTGATGTAAAATGTTTTTTGGTCTGAGTCATAGTAAAACTTTTTCTGAAAACACTGAAGGTTCAGTGGTATACAAGTTGATGTATCAGATTCCTTTTGCTAGCAATTAACAGAAAATCAACAGAAACCCTGCACTTAAATGGCAACAATCACTAAAGATTATTTAAATATAACTAGGATTCCAGTTTGGGGATTTTTTTCATTTTCTTTCTGTTTTTGGTAGTGGGGATTGAACCTAGGGCCTTGCACATGCTAGGCAAGTGCTCAACCACTGAGCTACATTCCCAGCTTCTTTTAGTTTTTGCCATTCTCAGTGTCATCTTTAGCCTAATTCTAGTTCCTCCAATGGCACTCTTAACATGCCAACATATTCTCCCAGCAGAACAGAGCCTTGATTTTCACTGACTCAAATTTTAGTTAAGATCTGTTCATTCTGAACCCATAAACAGCAAGGGATGGAAGTATATGACTGCTTTAGACAAATTTGGGGTGGCTGTTTAGGACCAATCATTGTAGGACACTAATGCAATGTGATTTTGGTATATTACAGAAACAGTATAGACAGATCTAGTGTTTTGTTTTTGGTACCAGGGATTGAACCCAAGGGCACCTAAGCACTGAGCCACATCCAGCCCTTTTTATTTTTTAAGACAGGGTCTCACTAAGTTTCTTAGGGCCTCACTAAGTTGCTGAGGCTTGCTTTGAAGTTGGGATCCTCCTGCATCAGTCTCCCAAGTTGCTATAATTACAGGTATGTGCCACTCTGCCCAGTTGAGGCATCTAGTTTGACAAAGTAACAAAACTTAGGTTTGGGGAGGGGATGGTCAGAGGAACCACCCAAAATTCTGTGTACAGGTTAAGTAGGTAAAAGTTGGTGTGGTCTCTAGATGGTAAGTATTGCATGAACATCAAGAGTTGGATACAGGGTAACAACCAAAGTGAGGACTTCTATGCTTCTGTAGCATAAAATTAGAAGGTATATACCTGGAGTATTGAGCAGATGCCTAGTCATGGCGTATAGTCATAGTAAGGAATCAGGACTCTGATCTGTAGGAAATGAGCCATTAGTGAGCACCAGGGAATTAAGATGATCAGGTTTTCATTGCAAAAGTTGCAGTGTGAAATGAATCAAGTTATTGTGGCAATCCAGGATAGGTATGTCTGAGATTTCTGAAGGGTAACTGCATATTTGAAAAATGACTTACTTCCTCTGAAGACAGATGTAAGAATAGTCCCTTTTCTAATTGTAAGTAATGGATTTGCTCTATTACCTGTTAAGGTTAATTTGTCTTTTGGGTAGTTGTAGGGCATTACTTTGTTACGTTATTGTAAAGAATGGGAGTACAAGACAAAGAACCTCTGAAAGTGGTGAGGGAATTCAGTTATTCTGGGCCTCTCTTGGGTTTGGAATTTATTAAAGCAGTGCCTAGTTGAACCTAGAACACATTCTACTGACCAAGGTAATTTAGAGGCCAGATTAGTAAAAACTGATACTGTATTTTCCTGGAGTTATCCTTGAGCAATGTTATAGGACTTGTGTACTTTTATTTGGGCCAAAATGTTAAAAGGGGTACAGTATCCCTTAAAGCCACTGTAGCAGTAGCCCTCTAGACTGTGAGCTACTTAATAGCAAAGATTGTTTCTTCTCATTTTATATTACTAGGATCTATTCCAGGGCTTGACTTAGAGCGGACATTTGATAAATATATCTCTAGTACTTAAAATGCTGTTGGGCATTGACATATGCTTAATAAGTACTCCTGGAACTGTTGAGAGCCCCAGAGATATATTTCTGGAAGCTAAGAGGAAAACTGTGGGAGTCCAGTGACAAATCACCAATGTAGTTTTTTTTTAAAAATTCTTCATATTCTTAATTATTTTCTAAATCACACACAGACGGATGACAATATAAACTCAGAAAGATATAAACATAGAAGATGTAGTTTTACGGGAAGTGCTTTCTAAGTGTCAAGGATAACTCTGAGATACCTAGTTGGGTCAATGATCATGCTAAGACAGAAAGAGGGAAAAACTTGGGGGGAGAAACATTCGAATTGTAGTTTTATTTGAAAAATGTTTTGCAGGTCTATTAAGGGCACTCAAAAGATAAGAACTTTTGGCACTACTGTGAAGGACAAGCAGAGTAGTGGGAAAGAGATGGAAAGCTCTGTTGGGTAGTTGTGACAAAATAGGAGTAGAACAGTACTGTCACTGAAGCTTAAGTCTAGTTGCTAAGCCAGTGACCCCTGCAACCTTATGTATACCATCTCAGAAAATGGAGGGGTTCAGTGGGCCAAATATACCCTGAAGCTACACCCTAAAATAAAATCTCTTTTTCCCACTCTACTAGGGATGTTGTAACTACCAGGCCCTGTTATCAATCGTTCAGGCCAAGGGTGATGGCTTTTCAAGGCTCTCTACCAATCTAGTCCAGTCTGAGTCTAAGGAGGTGGCAGGCTGCTGGGCTATGCCTGACTTCACTGTAAATAGCGGACAAAATAAAGAAGTCCCTGTTTCTCACATATCCTGGCCATTCTGAAACCGGATTTCCCATCTCAGTTCTCACAGAGGCCCAGTTTTGACAACAATGAAAACTTCCAGGAAATTCCCAGCAGGTTTAACGTTCTAATGCGTCTCTCACTTAAACCTTCTCCTTTACCCCTTCCTACACCAAGAGGAAGGAGCTTATACTGATCTTCAACATTCTCTGTTGGATGTCTCTACCCCTTTTGTCAGGGTCGTACGATGTTGGCATTCTTTTAGGTCCTTCTCCAAAACCCATTTAGTGTTGAGGAGAAAACATGAGGCTATTGTGTGACCTGGCCTTGAAAAGTTCCCCTAAAAGTTCCTATGGTACTAGTTTTTTTTTTTTTTTAAAGAAGTTTTACTTATAGGTGCTCATTCTACCTCATCCATCAGGAAGCAAACTTTCTCCGAGAAATCTGAAGTAGGTGAGGTGTGCGTAGGAAGGAGTGGCGGTGGTGGGTTTGGTCCCTGTGCTAGATGTTGAAACACAATCATCTCAGGAATCCAGCTTGGAATTACATGTCCCCATCTAAATTAGTATTAAGAAAAACAAAACTGTACCAACCAACTACAATCCAGAAACATTATCCATGATTTATTATCCTAGATGATTGACCATTTTAGTTATTATTTTCTAGAAATCCTAGAGAAAGACAAAAAGATCAATTTACATATATTCATGTAAAGAATTTTATATACTGTGCAAAGAGAGGGCCATATGGCTCTCCAGAAGGTTCTGGGCCCCATTAAGACTGCCCATTTTACAATTCAAGTTTCAGTTCTTCTCAGACATTAAAAGAGCTCCAAAGGCCTGTGATCAAGGCACTGAAAAGAGTCACAGACCTTCCTGCTCCAGTTAGATCCTTGGTGGTTGAGCTGTGTGGGAGCTACTGAGGCTTGCTTCCTGGTTCTGGTGGAGGTCCTGTCGCAGACCCTGCAGCAACTGGTTTAGGAGTGTAAGATTGCTGTCTCTGCGAGGCAAAGGCAGGGGTGGGAGGCAGTTCCCTTTATATTCTATCACTGCCATCTTGGCCCGATCCTGTTGACTGCTGTTTGGGATCCGCAGCATTCTTGTGTAGCCCCCATTCTGATCTTGGAACCGAGGGGCCAGTACTTGAAACAGCTTTGGAATCAAGTCCTTTTCCTAGAGAGAGTGAGTTTACCCAAAGACAGCAAAGTCAGGCATAACTGTAGAGACATTTAACTTTTCTACTATTCCTAAAGGTACTGGATAAATCTACGCACATAGATCTTCTCCACTCTCTGATCTAGTAAAGTCAGTTTTAAACCAGTTGTACAGATGCACGTATGCATGAAGTTCAGCTAACTTAAACACGGTTCTAAATTTAATTCACGTAACACTGTCCCATAAGTGACTGACTTAAACTTACACACACCCGGTCTTCCTTCTTGCAGTGATCCCTCCCCCACGGTGAGCAGAGTGAGAACTGGGCTGCCGACCAAGTGCACTCACCGTGAGCCAGAAGTCAGCCATGCGCATAGCTCGTTCGTTGGTGTCTCCCAGCTTTCCATAGTCGATGAGCTGTGAGGACAAAACATCATGCATCCAACCCGAGCAAGAAATGAGGGGCCCATCTTATTCTTCTCAAGCCGGACCTCGATCCATTTACTCCACTGACAAAGCAACTAATTGAAGCCGCTCTTAAATCCACAGCTCTCACCCATTTGAGGCGAGGAAGGACTGAGCTCGGCTCAGAGTACTAGGGGATCAGAGTTTGGGAAGGAATTGCCGGGAGTGGGGGTGGGATCCCACTCCCTTCCCAAACCCTCGGGCCAGAACGCGCGGCGAACGGCGCTCCGTGCCTCACCTTCTCAGCGTAGCCCCTCATCTCGTCCACACGCGCCCATGACGCCTCGATTCGTTCGTGTCGCACTAGTCCAGTGAGCAAGTTCCGCAAAAGGTGGATGCGGGACTCTGGGCCGAGGCCCAGGCGGCGAAATACGCGGCCATGGGAGATAGCGGCCGATACAGACAGCCGCATTTTCACCCTTCTCCCCGCCCCTTGGAGGCCGGAACTGGTAACTCCCAAGGCGAAAGCAGGAGGAGGTGATTTCAGGCTACGCATGCGCTGTGGGTCGGAGCGTGGTGGACGTGTTTGCGCATGAGTATCAGCGCCTGCCTCGTTGGCAGTGTGAAGAGGGCGGAGAAGGAGAAGGGGTGGGAACCTTTTCCGGACGGGGTGAGCTGGGCGGGTTTCTGGCGCAGCTAGCGCTTCATAGAGGGCCAGGGAGCCAGCGCCCCCTAGCGAGGCTATTAGGCCATTGGGTCTCCAGAGCTGCGTCAGCCTCCTGAGACGTTCCTAGCGATGCTGCTCAGCTCCCTGAGTATCTGCTGCGTTGGCGCCTGCGGGCTGCGGCNACAGGAGAAGGGACAGAAACCCAAACTTGGGCTTTCCAGAAGGATCCTCAGAGGTGTCTTTTTCGGGGATAGTGAGCCCTGAAAGGAAAGGTGGAGCACTGGGGGATGAAATTGGTCAAATTATATTATGTGCATGTACAAAGAGGTAACAATGAATCCCACCGTTATGTATGATTATAATGTACCAATAAAAATTTTAAAAAGAAAACTTTTAATTTTAATTTTGATAAAAGTTTCATACAAAGAAAGAAATATACAAATAGGAAAAGTTGTATATATATATGGGTGTATTGGCAGAGGTTTATACAAATCACAATCACTTGATAATAAATTCCAGAATTTAGAATACCATTCATAATCTTGTTTCTTTGAGAACAATTCTGTCAACTTTCAATTGTTTCCACAATTAAAAAATTTTACTAAGATCTTTTCATCAGAAAATGCATCATAAATTTCTTTGGTAAAAACTCGTGAACATTTTCTTCAAAAGTCAGACAATGAACATTGACACTTGAGTTATTTGGTTGTTTCTTTTCTTTCTTTTTTTCCTTTTTTTTTTGTGTGTGGGGGGAAAGGATGTAGTACTGGGGATAGATCCTAGTGTCACTTTACTATTGAGCTACATCCCCATCCCTTTTTATTTATTTTTTGAAAATTTGAGACGAGGGTCTTACTAAATTGCCCAGGCTGGCCTCAAACTTGTGATCTTCCTGTGTCAGCATGCATCACTGTGTTCAGCTTGATCCACAGTTTTAAAAGTCTCCTCTTGGTGAAAACAATTGAAGCATCAGACATTGTCCTTTTGAGTTTTACTGGCAATTTAAGACCATAATTTCTTGCTGCCGCATCCGGCTAACGGAGCCGAGTCCGGCGAGGGACGGCGGGGTTAAAAATACACAGGACACCAAGGTTCTTCATCCAGGAGGGAGCGTGTGCGCGCTTTATTGCCAAATTTGTTCCCCTTATATATCTTTTTAACAGCTGCGGGAAATTACTCAAAAGTGAGGAGGGGAGAGTAATAACTGCGTCCTTGGGTTACCATCACGTTCACCGTCCCCTATCAGGAGGCTCGAACAGGTCAAGATGTTCCCGAGAGACACATATGTGCGAGGCAGATAAACAGGGAACCGCAAGCCTGCGTCATGGCCTTGTGAGCTGGCCACATTGACATGCATAACAAAGAACTGGGGGTTGAGTCCCCAGGGGCCAGGGCGGGCCTACTATCAGCATCTTGCCTCTTCTGGTAATCTTCAAAATTTGATTCTTCTTTCTCTGTCATTGTCTTCATATTTCATTATCGCAGTTGCTTTCTCCACAGTTTTTGTGGGCTGATAGTCAACAATTTTCAACCTTGATATTTTATTGAATGTTGTTCAAGGCTTATTCTGGCTGTTTGCAGATATTTATTTATGTGTCTGATTAACCTCATCTGAAAAGTGATGTTAAATAATAATAAAAAAAAACATTGGAAAAGATAAATCCCATACAACTAAGCAACTAAGTTGTTTTAAGTCTACTGTTTTAAAAGCAGGAATCTGATATCATGAAATGCACCTCAGGTGAACTTGAAAAGTGATAAACTCTTCTGAATTTACTATCAAAAGTAACATTTATGGCAGTAAATTATCTATAAGTTATACAAAGGGCATTCTGTTCTTACCTTCCAACTCTTGTTACTTACTAGCAGTTTGTGCATCTAGGGAAGGTGCTCAGAATGGATGTAGATATTCCTGGCTGATCCAGGATTTCAGTAACTCATGAGAGTTGATGTTGAGCTCCTGGTAAAATGTTGGTTGTAACTTTAATGAATCTGGCAGAAATGACGAAAGTGGTTCCAAGCAGTGTTTTGAGAGGCAGCTGAAGATGATCCCATCTTTAGAAACACATTTTGTCCGTAGTCTCTGCTGGGAGAAGGAGGTTGGATGTATGCATAGCACTGCATAGCATCCCTAAATGCCTACATTCTATTCTGTGGCAGCCTTTGTAGTATCTGATGGAATAATGGTAATGTAGGACCAGTTAAAATGAGTTTTTTTTTTTTTTTTACTATTAGAATCACAAGGATATTGAGGATAACAGCAAGACAAAATACATCTCAAAAAGTGAAGCAGGAGGCATCACAATACCGGACTTTAAATTATATTACAGAACTATAGTAACAAAACAGCAAGGTATTGGCACAAAAACAGATACAAAGACCAATGGAAAAGAACAACAGTCAAAGAGACCAAAACACATAAATACAGTTTTATCTCATGCTAGGCAAAGACACCATAAACATATATTGGAGAAAAGGTAACCTCTTCAAAAAATGGTGCTACAAAACCTGGAAATCCATATGTAGTATAGTTATGTAGTATAGCTCTGTAGTATAGTTTTAGGTCTGGAGTACTAATGCCACCAGCTTCATTCTTCTTGCTAAGGATTGCTTTGGCTATTCTGAGCCTCTTATTTTTTCCAGATTAATTTAGATTGCTTTTTTTTTATTTCTATAAGGAATGCCTTTGGAATTTTGATTGGGATTGCATTGACTCTGTATAGTGCTTTTGGAGGTATGATCATTTTGACATTATTAATTCTGCCTATCCAAGAACAAGGTAGATCTTTCCATCTTCTAAGGTCTTCTTTAATTTCTTTCTTTAGCGTGTTGTAGTTTTAATTGTAGAGGACTTTCATCTCTTTCATTAAGTTGATTCCCAAGTATTTTATTTATTTATTTTTTTGAGGCTATTGTAAATGGGGAAGTTTTCCTAGTTTCACTTTTAGCAGATTTGTCAATGATGTACAGAAATGCCTTTGATTTATGGGTGTTGATTTTATATCCAATTACTTTGCTGAATTAATTTATTCCAGGAGATTTCTGGTGGAATGTCTTGGGTCTTCTAGGTATAGAATCATATCATCTGCAAATAGTGATAATTTGAGCTCTTCTTTTCCTATCCGTATCCCTTTAATTTCTTTCATCTGTCTTTTTGCTCTGGCTAGAGTTTCAAGAACTCTGTTAAATAGAAGTGGTGACAGAGGGCATCCCTTTCTTGTTCCAATTTTTAGAGGGAATGCTTTCAATTTTTCTCCATTTAGAATGTTGTTGGCCTGGGGCTTAGCATAGATTGCCTTTACAATGTTCAGGTATGTTCCTTTAATCCCTAGCTTTTCAAGCATTTTGAACATGAAGGGATGCTATATTTTATCAAATGCTTTCTCAGCATATATTGAGATGATCATATGATTTTTAACTGAGTCTATTGATGTGATGAATTACATTTATTGATTTCTCTATGTTGAACCAAACTTGCATTCCTGGGATGGACCCTACTTGATAGTGATGCACTATATTTTTGATATGTTTTCATATTCAATTTACCAGGATTTTATTGAGAATTTTTGCATCTATATTCATTAGAGATATTGGTCTGAAGTTTTCTTTCTTTAATGTGTCTTTATCTGGTTTTGGAATCAGGGTGATATTGACCTCTCAATAATATCCCTAAATGTTAATGGCTTAAACTCACCAATCAAAAGACATATAGGCTTTTTGTATTTCATGAAATAGTTTGAGAGGTATTGGTGTTTGTTCTTCTTTAAAGGTCCTGTAGAACTCAGTTGTGTATCCATCCGGTCCTGGGCTTTTCTTGGTTGGTAGACTTCTGATGGCATCCTCTATTTCTTTGCTTGAAATTGATCTGTTTAAATTGTGTATATCATCCTGATTTAGTTTAGACATATCACATGCCTCTAGAAATTTGTTGATGTCTTTGATATTTTCTATTTTATTGGAGTACAAATTTTCAAAATAATTTCTAATTATCTTCTGTAGTATCCATCGTAATAGTTCCTTTTTCATCATGTGTATTTGTAATTTGAGTTTTCTCTCTCCTTTTCTTTGTTAGCAAGGCTAATGTTTTATTAATTTTATTTTTTTAAAAGAAGCAACTTTTTGTTTGGTCAATTTTTCATTTTTGTTGTTGTTGTTTCAATTTCATTGATTTCAGCTCTAATTTTAATTATTTCCTGTCTCCTACTGCTTTTGGAGTTGATTTGTTCTCTTTCTAGGGCTTTGAGATGTAATGTTAGGTCATTTATTTGTGACTTTTTTTCTTTGAAGGAATGAACTCCATTCAGTGAACTTTCCTCTTAGCACTGCCTTCATAGTGTCCCAGAGATTTTGATATGTTTTATTGGATATCTTATGAAATCCATTGTTCATTCAATAGCATATTATTTAGTCTCCAGGTGTTGGAGTAGCTTTTATTTCTTATTTTATCATTGATTCTAATTTCCTTCCATTGTGTTCTGGTAGAATGCAGGGTAGTATCTCTACTTTTCTGTATTTACTAAGATTTGTTTTGTGGCATAACATATGGTCTATTTTAGAGAAGGATCCATGTGCTGCTGAGAAGAAAGTCTATTCGCTTGTTGATGGATAATATACTCTATATATGTCAGTTAAGTCTAAGTTATTGATTGTATTATTGAGTTATGTAGTTTATTTAGCTTTTGTTTGGTAGATCTATCTAGTGGTGAAAGAGGTGTGTTAAAGTCACCCAGAATTATTGTGTTGTGATCTATTTGACTCTTGAACTTGAGAGAGTTTGATTGATGAACACAGATGCTCCATTGTTTGGAGCATATATATTTATAACAGTTGTGTCTTGTTGATTTTAGGTTACATTAAGCAGTATGAAATGTCCATGTTTTTCCTTTTTGATTAACTTTGGCTTGAAGTCTACTTTATTTGATATGAAGATGGAAACCCCTGCTTGCTTACATAGGCCATGTGATTGATATATTTTATCCCAACCTTTCATCTTCAGTCTGTGGGCATCTTTTCCTATGAGATGAATCTCTTGAAGGTGGCATATTGTTGGGTCTTTTTTTTCTAATCCAATATACTAGCCTATGTCTTTTGATTGGTGAGTTTAAGCCATTAACATTTAGGGTTATTATTGAGATATGATTTGTATTACTGGTCATTTTTGTTTATTTTTGGTATTTAGCTTGACTTGGTTTCTCCTTTGGTTGGCTTTTCTTTTATTGTAGTTATTCCCTTTGTAGATTTTCATTGTTGTATTGCATTTCCTCCTTGTGGAATATTTTGCCAAGAATGTTCTGTAGTGCAGGTTTTCTTGCTGTAAATTCTTTTAGCTTTTGTTTATCATGGAAGGTTTTTATTTCATTGTCAAATTTGAAGCTTAATTTTGTTGGATATAAGATTTTTAGTTGGCATCCATTATCTTTTAGAGCTTGATATATGTTGTTCTAGGATCTCCTAGCTTTGAGAGTCTGGGTTGAAAAATCTGCTGAGATCCAAATTGGTCTTCCCTTATAGGTAATCTAATTTTTCTCTCTTGTGGCCTTTAAAATTCTATCCTTATTATGTATTTCATTATAATGTGTCTTGGTGTAGATCTGTTGTAATTTTGTACATTTGTTATCCTGTAGGCCTCTTGTACTTGATTTTCCAATTTATTCTTCAAGCTTGGGAAATTTTCTGATATTATTTTATTGAAGAAATTGTGCATTCCTTTGGTTTAAATCTCTGAACCTTCCTCTATCCCAATAACTCTTAAATTTGGTCTTTTGATGGTATCCCATAATTCTTGGATGTTCTGTTCATGGTTTCTTATCAGCCTCACTGTGAGATCAACTTTATTTTCAAGATTGTATATTTTGTCTTTATTGCCTGAAGAGGTTCTTTCTGTCTTCCAAGTGGTCTAGTCTATTGGTGATGCTATCTATTGAGTTTTTTAATTGGTTTATTGTTTCTTTCATTTTGTGGATTTCTGTTGTTGTTTTTTTTCCCAGTATCTCTTCCTTTTTCTTGAAGTAATCACCTGCAACCTGTATTTGCTTTCTTATCTCTTTGTTGGTGTGACTGATGGTCGCCTGAATTTGTTCTTTTATCTCTTTGTTGGAGTGATCGATTTTTGCCTGTATCTGCTCACTTACATCGTTCTTTAATTCCCAAATTATTTTAGTTATGTATAGTCTGAACTCCTTCTCTGACATTTAACCTACTTCACTATTTATGGATTCTATTGTTGTAGTGTCTTGGTTTGTTTGGGGCACTTTCCTCCCTTGTGTTTTTATGATGTCTGTTTTGGTGATGTCTTACCAGGTCCTTATTGTTGTCCCTAAAAGAAGCGGTGATATCCCAGTTTCATGGTGGTGGCAGCCTTAAGCCTATATGTTTCCTGTTGTTGGGCTGTGGAGCCAAGCTTTGGTGAATAAGGAACCCCAGAGAGGGTTCATTAGTTAAAAAATGACAAGTAAAAGTCTTCCTTTCTTGCAGTGTAGATCTGAGGTATTACAGCTTCTGCCCTATTGCCTTATAGAGTGCCTACAGGTTACCAATACCTTACTTTTAAGGGAGAGATCAATATTATAGCAGCCATATATCAGTTAGATTCAATTTTTACATTTACAGTTTTGTCACTATATACAGAAATGATAAGTTCCATTATCTTCAACCATATACTTCAGAGGTTTGTGTAATGGTTTACAGTTTCTGGTAGTGGAAGAGGGACTGGGGGCTGGCTGAGATGTTTATAAGGTAGGATGTGAGAATATGGAGGTATTATATTATATGACTAGTGAGAGGAAATCATGGGAAGTTGGCTGTTAGTAGGAGAAACAAGAGATAGGCAATCCTATGCAAGACTCTCTGTTACCTCAGCAATAGGATAACTGAGCACACCTAGTAGAGAAACCTCTGGTTCAGCCAGGCCACAGGGACCTTGGTGATGTCTTACCAGGTTCTTATTGTTGTCCCTAAAAGAAGCAGTGATATCCCAGTTTTGTGGCGGTGGCAGCCTTAAGCCTGTATGTTTCCTGTTGTTGGGCTATGAAGCCAAGCTTTGGTGAATAAGGAACTCCAGCACGGGTTCATTAGTTAAAGAACGACAAGTAAAAGTCTTCTAGCCAGAGTGAAAAATGAATATGTATTTATAATATCCAAACCTTGACCATAACTAATAAAAACATATGTAACAATAAATTCCACCATTGTATACAACTGTAAGGCACCAGGTAAAAAAAATTAAAAATAATAATAAAATAAAATTAAAAAGCTAATGAAAGAACTTTATATTATGGAAATTTTATCTCAATAAAACTATTTTAAAGGGTAAGGCTAATGAAAGCATTTCTCCCAGGAACTGAATAAATGTTCATGATTAATTTACCTCCAATATATGTATAAGTTGTCTTTTTTCTTATATAAAACATTAAAATGGAAACAAACAAAATTTTCTTTTCCTAATTCCTGAAATCAATATGTAGCTGACACCTAAGTGAGTGAAAATGTTTTTTCTCATTACAAAATGGATGAGACCTACATAGGTAGGCTTAGTGTTTGCAAGTATGGTTATCCAGCCCTAAGTAACAGAATTAAAGATTTCTCTATTAGACACAGAGGTCATACTAGTAAAAGGATTTTGCAAGATCAGATGACATTAAATTATTAAACTATATCTTAAGGGAAAGGACATCTGTAACCCTAAAAGTTAAATGTTGTGTTTACATCCCTGACATTTCTGGCAATGTGACAAATATCCTTAAAGATTTACATGCTCAGATAGAAGCCATGTCCTCAGCAACTTTGTCATGGAAACAATATCTTATCTCCTAGTTCTTGGTACTTTCCTGGTGGAAAACATTGTTAGTCTTGGTCTTTGCCATCATACTCATTGGCATATTCCTGTGCTATGGCATTTATTGCTGCATCAATATGGTTCCAGTACTAATGAATTCTTGTTTCTCTTATAGACCACCTATCCCTCGAATGGCCCTCCAGCCTAATACTGCTCAATTGGACTTTTATCATGGACCACTCCATAGACCCGATTTTAAAGGGGGACTCCAAACTTCTTGCCCCACATCGTCCCTTTTCAGCCTGAAGAAGCCAGAAAGATCTTCTTCGCTCCCCTTCCTTACAGCAGTAAGGAGTTCCCAACTTAGAGGGGGGAATGAAGCCAGATTTAAAGTTAGGTAGTCAGTGTAGTTAGGTGAATCGGGTCTAATATCGAGTGAAATCTAAAATGGAGGCCATGCTGGCAATGATTCCAGGAAACGCAGGACAACTCATGGAATGTTAATGAAGTCCCGAAAAGGCCCTAGGCCAAAGTCCACCTCAAAGAAATGTTAATGAACAGCCCCCAGCAAAAAGGTGCTGACTCAGAAGTCCTTCCTGACCAGATTACTTCTTTGGCCCACCTGTGTCCCACCCCTCGGGCCTTCCCACCTACATTCCATCACTGAAAGAACTATAAAAAGGGGAGACAATATCCCTTCCACGGATTCCACCTCTTGGGTCCCCTTCTTCCTCTGGGAGAAGTCTTTTCTGCTGTCCTTTAATAAACTTCTAATTTCTACTCTGAAAAAAAAAATGGATGAGAATGAACAATAGGCACACAAGACAGAAGATTATATTTCCCAGCACTATTTTATACATCTTGAATATGCTAAGATACATTAGATAGATAGATGAGAGTACATGATCTTGCCATGAACTTGTCATATGGATGGAAGTAGCATCACCTTCAATATTTCCTACTAATAATCTCCCTGATTTTCTTACCACTTTCCCTTAGGAATAGTGCATTTGTTGGTCTGTTTACAATTGTCAAACTAAAAAGAAATAAAGTCATTAAGCAAAAAGTATTCTTGTACTCCTTACAATATATTCAATTTTAGTATATTCCATCATGAGGAAAAATACCATTTCTAATGCTACATTTTATTTTATCAAAAATTTTTTTCCTTTTATTGATGGACCTTTATTCTATTCTATTTATTTATTTATTTCTATGTGGTGCTGAGGATTGAACCCAGTGCCTCACATATGCAAGGCAAGTACTCTACCATTGAGCCACAACCCCAGCCCCACATTTTATTCTGAACAACAATTATGTATGAGCAGGGAAAAGGAAGATTAACAGACACTGATATTTATTTTTACTTTTAAAATTTATTAGGGCATTACAGTTATACCTAATATTGGGGTTCATTTTGATATAATCATAAAATCATAGACTATAATTTGCTCAATTTCAGTAACCACTACTTCCCCTTTTCCCTCCCTCATTCTCTTTCCTCTACTTGTCTTCCTTCTATTTATTTACAATTTTTTAAAATTAATGCTTTAAAAATATATGACAATACTATGGTATATTCATACATATACACAGGATAATTTGGTCAATTTTATTCCACCATTCCTTCCTTTTCCTGTCTCTTATCCCTACTCATCCATCCTCCTTTCCCCAACTATCCTTTTCTGCTATTCTGCTGATCTCTCTTCTATCAGACACCAATATTTTTATTGTTTCTTGATTTGACCTCTGAATTTTTTACTCAGAATTTGTGTCACTGTAATCAAAAGACCAGATTAAAAAAAACAAAAACAAAAACAACAACAAACAAACAAACAAAAACATAGAGGAGGAAAATTCATTTTGGTTCACAATTTCAGAGGTCAGGGCTGGGAGTGTAGCTCAGTGGTAGAGTGCTTGCCTAGCACATGTGAGGCATTGGGTTTGATCCTCAGCACTACATAAAAATAAACAAATAAAGGCATTGTGTCTATCAACAGCTAAAAAAATTTTTTAAAAAGATAATTTCAGAGTTCAGTCCATAAGACAGCCAACTCCATACCTCTGGGTCCAAGGTCAGGCAGAAAAGCATGGCTGAGAAGTATGTCAGAGGAAAGCACATCAGGTCATGGCAACAAGAAAACAGAGAGAACTCTGCTCACTAGGGACAAAATATAAGTCCCCAAGCCATACCCCCAGTGACCCACTTTAATCCACATCTGTAGATTAATCCACTGCTTAGGTTAAAGCTCCCGCAATCTGATCAGTTCATCACTAAGCATTCTTGCATTATCTCACACAGGGGCTTTGGGGGCACACTGCATATCCAAATAATAACACGTAAAATTCAAGATGGACAAGAAAAAGTTGTTTCTTTTTAAAAATAAGGATCAACCAATAGAAAATAAAATAAGGGTCAATGTGAAAGGGGATACAGGGAAGAAGGACAAAAAATGCTTCTACTATAAATATGTTCTTGGGCAAATCAATTTTGTAAAAGAGACATAGGGAACTTGAGGGCCTGGAAGTAATTATCATAAAAGCATATACAAATGTGTACCTACTAGAAAATCATTGTGTACTTTCGGGGGTTGGCATACCTCAGCTTAAATTAGATTTTAAAATTTTAGTGACTTCCTGCTTCTTTTTAAGACAAGTCCCCAAATCCCTGAAATGATTTATATGGCATGCATATTGTGGTTCATGCCTTACTCCAGGATTAATGTTTATGACTTTCTTTTCACTCTTCTCCAACTACAACGACCTTTTCTCCAGTATAGAAATGCTCTCATGTTCTTTTTCTTCTGGATCTTCAAATATGCTATTTCTTTCATTTAGAACACTCCTCTACTTTTTTGATCTGGATAACTCTTATTAACTTCAGTTCCCAGCTTAGACATCACTTATTTAGAGAATTCTTCCTTGACTTACTAGGCTAGTTTAAATTTCATCTATTATATATTTCTACAAAAGCCTATACTATCCCTTTCTAAGTATATAAAATGAACTCTACTTATCTGCTTAATGTTTAACTCCTCATTAGATTGTACACCTTATAAAGATAGTTTTCCAGTGAATTTCTAATGGCTAGTCCAGTGCTCAGCACATAATAAATTTCAATATATACTTACCAAATGAATGAAAGAAACAGATGGTAGGAGTGGAGGTGCAGACTTGATATTCATTACTCAGCTACAATGGAATTTAAATGCATTTGTTCTCTTTATGAACAGAATTTCTTTTCACTTTTTTCCACAGGGATCTCCCTCAGTTTCCTTAACTGCACAATAATTCAGGTGTTGTAACATGGATGTCACAGACACCCAAAGCGGTCAAAGAATAAAATTCAGAAGATCCATGAACTTGAATGAGAAAAAAAAATGCTCCTATTATGGAAATGTGACATCTTCTTCAACTTGTATTTGGGCAGCAAACAACAACAGTAGTAGTAATTTTTCTCTACCAGTAGAAATTATAGTTATTTTTGTATCACATTATAGTTGGTATAAATACCTCAAAATATCATTAGTGTTTATCACTACTTTGAAAATTTATATTATTTATTAGACCCCCACCAGATCTTGTTATTAAATGTACTAATAAAACAGCACATATTATTGATGCACAAATTTGGAGATTTTAAAAGATATTTTTATATAAATATAATCAGTTTTTAAAAATTTTATTCAATGCATTTTAAAACATTATTTTCAGAATAGAATTTGTTAGTGTTGGTCAAAAGGCACCAAAAGATTAAGAACCCTTAGACTGGATGAGCAGCAAGGTTCCTTCCAAAAGGTTCTAATTTATATCTGTTATCTCCTCCAATGGTACCCCTTATCTGGTTCAAGTGTTCTAAAATAGTCAAGTAAGAGATTAAGGAAAGAACCAATTCTCACTGGTGAAGAAATACATCAGCTAGGGTGAAAGAAAGAACCCACAGCAAAAGCAAATCAAATGCTTTGCAAAGAATATCATTAGTGACACTTCTGAGTTCAGACTCAAAAGAAGTGAGCCATCGAGATTGTTTTTAATAACTTTGACCCAGTAGTGAAAGGTCATAGAGAAGGGAATGTACTATGCAGAAGTACAGGGGGCTGGGGTGTAGCTCCGTGGGCGATCCCCTGCCTAGCCTGTGGGAGGCACTGGGTTCAACGCTTAGCACCACATAAAAATAAATGAAATAAATGCGTTCTGTCCATCTACGACTACAAAAAAAAAAAAAAAAAAAAGGAAGTACAATTAGTAAGATATTTTGTGTTGAGGAATGATAAAAGTTAGCTAACAAGCAATGCGCCTAATCAAAAATAAATTCCCAATATGTATCTATCAAATAAAATAATAATTATTTTAAATAAACATGAAATTATTGAGAGACCCAGATGAAAGAAATCATTTTTTTAAATTAAGCTTTGCTTCTATAAACTTGTATTGAAATATTTATAAATTCATATTGAAAGAGAAAATAGAACAGCAGAGTGCTAGCTTCAGGGTGGAGGCAAGGGAAAAGAAAATAAAATGCATGAGTCACAGTCCCTCTCTAACCCTGAAGGACCTTATAATTTGAGCAAGAGGCAATTCAGCTCACCAATAGTACAAGGAAATGAAGCAGGGATGGAAAAACATACCACATGAAGAGAGTAAACCAAATTGGAAACTGCTAGTCACCATTTCAAGAGTGAAACATCATCAGAGAGGGTTATGCTGATTCTACCAAACTGTGTCCCTCTAGAGCCCTGGATCACCTCAACTTAATTTTGCATATGAACAGGAGCTTATTTTTTTTTAAATTCAACTACTTAAAAATGTTTCTTATTATCTTTTGAGATTTGTTTTCTTTTTAAAATTTGTTCTTTTTAGATATACATGATAGTAGAGTATATTTTGACATTTTATACATACACAGAGTATAATTTATTTTAATTAGGATACCATTCTTGTGGTTGTACATGACGTGGAGTTTCACTGGCGGTGTATTCATATATGAACATAGGAAGGTTCTGTCCAATTCATTCTACTGTCTTTCCTATTCCCATCCCAACTCCTGCCCTTCATTCCCCTTTGTCAAATCCAACAAACTTCTCTTCTTCCCTCCCCCCCATACCTTTTTGTGTGTTAGCGTCCTCATATCAGAGAGAACATTTGGCCTTTGGTTTTTGGGAGAATGACTTATCTCACTTAGCATGATAATTGCCATTCTGACTGGAGCGAGACGAAATCTCAATGTAGTTTTATTTTGCATTTTTCTAATTGGTAAAGATGTTGAACATTCTTTCATATGTTCATTGACCAATCATATTTCCTCTTCTGTGAAGTGCCTGTTCAGTTCCTTTGCCCATTTGTTGACTAGGTTATTTGTTTTTGGGGTATTAAGTTTTTTTGAGTTCTTTGTATATCCTGGAGATTAATGCTCTGAGGTTCAGGGGACAAAGATTTTCTCCCATTCTGTTGGCTCTCTCTTCACATTCTTCATTGCTTCTTTACTGTAAAGAAGCTTTTCAGATTGATACCATCCCATTTATTGATTCTTGATTTTACTTTTTGTGCCTTGAGAGTCTTGTTGAGGAATTTGTTTCCTATGCCGTCACAATGGAAATGTGGGCTTACATTTTCTTCTAGTAGGCACAGAGTCTCTAATCTAATGCCTAGGTCCTTGATCCACTTTGAGTTGCTTTTTGTGCAGGGTGAGAGATAGGGGTTCAATTCATTCTGCTACATGTGGATTTCCAGTTTTCATAGCACCATTTGTTGAAGAAGCTATCTTTTCTCTAACGTATGTTTATGGTGCCTTTGCCTAGCATGAGATAACTGTAGTTATGTGTGTTTGTCTCTGTGACTTTTGTTCTGTTCCACTGGTCTTTGTAACTGTTTTTGTGCCAGTACCTTGCTGTTTTTGTTACTATAGCTCTGTAGTATAATTTAAAGTCTGGTATTGTGATGCCTCCTGCTTCACTCTTCTCAATAACAATTGCTTTGGCTATTCTGGGCCTCTTTTCCCAAGTGAATTTCATGACTGCTTCTTCTATGCCTATGAGCAGCATCATTGGATTTTAATAGGAATTGCATTAAATCTGTATAGCACTTTTGGTAGTATGGTCATTTTGACATTCCGCTTATATAGGAGCATGGGAGTTCTTTCCAGCTTCTAAGGTCTTCTTCAATTTCTTTCTTTAATGTTCTGTAGTTTTCATTGTAGAGGTCTTTCACCTCTTTTGTTAGATTGATTCCCAAGTATATTTTTTTGAGGCTGTTATGAATGAGATAGTTTTCCTAATTTCTCTTTTAGCTGATTCATTACTGATATATAGGAACATAATTGACTTATGGGTATTAATTTTATATCCTGCTACTTTACTGAATTAATTTATGAGTTATAGAAGTTTTCTGGTGGAGTTTTTTGGGTCTTCTAAATATAGAATCATATCATTAGTAAATAGGGATAATTTGAGTTCTTCTTTTCCTATACATGTCCCTTAAATTTCTCTCTTCTATCTAATTGCTCTGGCTAGAGTTTCTAGGACTATGTTGAATAGAAGTGGTGAAAGAGAGTATCCTTATCTTGTTCCAGTTTTTAGAGGGAATGCTTTCAGTTTTTCTCCATTTAGAATGATGGTGGCCTTGGGTTTAGCTTATATAGCTTTACAATTTTGAAGTATGTTCCTACTATCCCTAGTCTTTCTAGTGTTTTGAATATGAATGGATGCCTTTATTGTCAAATGTTTTTTCTGCATCTATTGAGATAATAATTTTATTGTTGTTGTTAAGTCTATTGATGTGATGAATTACATTTATTAATCTTCATATGCTGAACCAACTTTGCATCCATGGGATGAACCCCACTTGATCATAGTGAACTATCTTTTTAATATATTTTTATATGTAATTTGCCAAGATTTTATTAAGAATTTTGGAATCTATGTTCATCAGGTATATTGATCTGAAATTTTCTTTTCTTGATGTGTTTTTGTCTGGTTTTGGTATCAGGGTGATACTAGTTTCATACAATGAGTTTGGAAGGGTTCCCTCCTTTTTATTTAATGGAATAATTTGAGGAGAATTGGTGTTATTTCTTCTTTGAAGGTCTGGTAGAACTCAGCTGAGAATCTGTCTGGCCCTGGGCTTTTCTTTGTTTGTAGACTCTTTTTTCCCCCCAAACATTGGAATTTGTTTTATTGCATGACATTTGTATAATATAAAGTATGATTGAAAATTGTAAGGCATCATGCAATTATTGATAAGCTAATTATTAACTGTACACTTGAGAGGCAGACATATAATCTAAAATTTAAAAACTAGTTCCAAAAAAGTACATAAATAATTTAATATGATGAGCTTTTAAATATGGTTTAATTTGTAGATTTACATTGTTAAAAAGTGCTTCAAATGTACTGCTGCAAAGTTGCTCTTTATAAATGGTGCTGGGGGTAATGTCAGATTATAAACTTTAAATAGAAAGCAAACATTAGGATATTCAAACTTACTTGAATCAGTTTTCAATTCTCACTCAAATTACTAAGTTGATATAACATTAGTAATCTAAAAAAACATGTATTTTAAATCCAACCAAATTCTATTGAATTCAAGTTATGCATGTCAAGTGATCAAATCTCTGAGTAGACCTGAATGTCAAGACCTGGAGCTGAGGCAGGTTGATGTTGATGTTAATCAATGTACTGTACCATCCAGCGGAAGCCTTCTCCATAACCTTGTCTTTTGGGCACATTTCACATGAAAACTTCTAAATGTCCGGCATTCAGGTCTTTCAAAGATACACTGCCCTTTCCTATTGTCTGAGTATATAAACCAAACATTTCGTTTAACCTTTCTTCACTAATGGCTTCAGGTCTGTCAATCTTATTCCCAAGAATCAGTATAGGCACATTAACAATGGTGTCATCAGTCATTAGTGAATCAAATTCTTCTTTCGATTCTAACAGCCTTTCATGGGCTGTACAATCCTCAAGAAATACAATGCCTTTGACAGCAGGAAGGCAGTTTTTCCATACTCTTCAGGCTTGAACATGTCCACCCGGATCAAAAGTTGTAAAAATCATACACCAGCAATAGTCAATACTTCTGAAGTGGGATGTAATGTTGGGACATGTTGACCAAGTCTGTCATCTTTTAGCATGTTTTTTCCTCATTATCCACTCCAAGAAATACCAATTTACCAGTTTTTTAATATAATCCTAAGAACAGTATAGTACACTGCTGAACTCACTGTAGATCCAATAGAATATGAAGGACATATCCAAATCTTACAGGGTCTGAGACTGGAGTGAATGCAATTCCTTCCCCTACACTTTTTGAGGCTGAATTGCAAAGCACTCTGTTGGTAGGCTTTTGATGGTATCTTCAATTTCAGTGTTTGAAATTAATGTGTTTAAATTGTATATATCCTCCTGATTCAATTTGGGTAGTTCATATGTTTCTAGAAATTTGTTGATATCTTCAAGAATTTCTGTTTTATTGGAGTGTAAACTTTCAAAATAGTTTCTGATTATCAGCTGTATTTCAATAGGGTTTGTTGTGATATTTCCTTTTTCATCATGGATTTTAGTAACTAATTTTTCTCTCTTTATTTTCATTAGCTTGGTGAAGGGTTTATCAATGTTATTTATTTTTTCTAAGAACCAACTTTTTGTTTTGTTGATTTTTTTAAAAAATGTTTTTGTTTCATTTCATTGACTTCAGCTCTGATTTTAATTATTTCCTATCTGCTTTTGGTGTTGATTTGTTCTTCTTTTTCTGGGCTTAAAGATGTAATATTAGGTTATTTATTTGGCAACTTGATATTCTTTTTTGAATGAGCTCAATGCAATGAACTTTTGTCTTAGAACTGTTTTCATAGAGTCCCAGAGATTTTGATATGTTGTGTTGCTATTCTCATTTACCTCTAAGTATTTTTTAAATTTCATACCTGATTTCTTCTGCTATACAGTCATCATTCAGTAGCATATTATTTAGTCTCCAAGTGTTAGATAGCCTCTATTTTTATTCTATCATTGATTTCTAATTTCATTCCATTATGATTTGATAAAATGCAAGGTATTATCTCTATTTTTTTTGTGTGTTTTTTAAGAGTTGCTTTGTGGTCTAAGATGTGGTCTACTTAAGAGAAGGATTCATGTGCTATGGAGAAGAAAGTATATTGAATCATTGATGGTTGAAATGTTCTATATTTGTTAAATCTAAATTATTCATTGTATTTTTTTACATTTTTTTTTACAATTTTTACAAAGTTCTTCAGCTTTTTTTTTTTTTAAAAATATTTTTTAGCTGTAGATGGACACAGTACCTTTATTTAGTTAGCTAATTAATTAATTTTTATGTGGTGCTGAGAATCAAACCCAGTGCTTCACATGTGCTAGGCAAGTACTCTACCATTGAGCTACAACCCCAGCCCATCTTTGGCTTCTTTATTTGGTTTTTGTTTGGAGGATCTATCCAGTGGTGAGATAAGTGTGTTAAAGTCAATGAGTATCATTGAGTTGTGCTCTATTTGATATTTTAAATTGAGAAGTTTTTTTTTTATGTAAGTAGATGCTCCATTGTTTTGGGCATACATATTTATGATTGTTATGTCTTATTGATGTATAATTCCCTTAAGCAGTATGAGATGTCCTTTTTTGTCCTTCTGATTAACTTTGGTTTGAAGTCCACTTTATCTGATATGAGAATAGACACTGTTTGTTTATGAGATCCATGTGAATGAAACGTTTTTTCCATCCTTTCGCCTTTAGTCTGTAGATGTCTTTTCTTAGGAGGCGAGTCTCTTGGAGACAGCAGCATGTTGTTGGATCTTGTTTTTTTTAATCCAATCTTGTAGTCTATGTTTTTTATTTTTGGCGGGGTGGGGGGTACCACGGATTGAATTCAGGGACACTCGACCACAGAGCCATATCCCCAGCCCTATTTTTTTTTTTTTGGTATTTTATTTAGAGACAGAGTCTCATTGAGTTCTTAGTGCCTCACAGTTGCTGAGGCTGACTTTAAACTCGTGATCCTCCTGACTCAGCCTCCCAAGCTGCTGGAATTACAGGTATGTGCCAATGTGCTCAGCTCAGTCTACATTTTTTTATTGATGAATTTAGGCCATTTATATTCAATGTTGTTAATAAGAAATGATTTTATTCCCTGTAATTTTGATTTATTTCTGGTTTTTAATTTTAATTAGTTTCTCCTTTGATTGACTATTCTTATAGTTTAGTTCCTCCCTTTAATGGTTTTCAGCTTTATTTTTTATTTCTTCTTCATAAAAATATTTGGTTGAGTATGTTTTGTAGTGTGGGTTTCTACTTGTGAATTATTTTAACTTTTGTTTATCATGGCAGGTTTTTATTTCATTGTTAATTCTGAAGCTTAATTTTGCAGGTATAGTATTCTTGGCTGGCTTCCATTTTTCTTTAGAGCTGTGTATATATTATTCCAAGACCTCCTAGCTCTGAGAGTCTGGGTTGAACTATCTGCTGAGATCCACATTGATTTTTCTTGAATTGTGATCTGCCATTTCTCTCTGGCAGCCTTTAAAATTCTATTCTTATTCTCTGTGTTCTCTGTGACTTGGTGTGGGCCTGCTGTATTTGGGGTTGTGTAAACCTTCTCTATTTGATTTTCCATTTCATTCTTTTTTTTTCTTTTGGGTATTGGGAATTGAATTCAGGGGCACTCAACCACTGAACAATATCCTCAGTCCCATTTTATATTTTATTTAGAGACAGGTTCTCACTGGGTTGCTTAGTACTTTGCTTTTGCTGAGGCTGGCTTTAAACTCACGATCATCCTGCTTCAGCTTACTGAGCCACTAGGATTACAGGTGTGTGCCATTGCACCTGACCCATTTCATTCCATAGGGGAAATTTGTGAGATATTTCATTGAAAAGATTGTTCATTCCTTTGGTTTGTATTTCTGAGACTTCATATATCCTAACTAATAAATCTTAAATTTGATCTTTTCATATTATCCCATACTTCTTAGGAGTTCTGTTCATGGTCTCTTAACATATTTTCTCCATGATCAATTTTATTTTCTAGATTATATATTTTGTCTTTATTGCTTGAAACTCTATCTTCCAAGTAGCCCAGTCTGTTGGTGATGTTTCCATTGAATTTTTAACTTGGCATATTGATTCCTTCATTTTGAAGATTTCTGCTAATTTTTTTTTCAGAATCTCTGTATCTTTTTTGAAGTGATTATATTACATTAATTAAAATTGTATTAATTTAAAACTTGTCACTTAATGAGTTAACTAAGTGTGTAAAACATTGTGCTCCAGAGATCAGCAGATGATGTGCTACAACATAAAAAAGTGTCAGTCAAAGAATATGTGGATGTTAGAGAAGGAAAAAAAGAGATAAGGAATTAAATATATTAAATATATCCTGGGAGTCTGAAGCAGGACAATCACATGTTCAAGACTAGCCTCAGCAACTTAACAAGGCCCTATACAACTCAGTAAGATCCTGTTTCAAAATAAAAAATAAAAGGGATTATTGATGTGGCTGAGTGGTCAAACATCCTTGGGTTCAATTCCCAGTACCATAAAATAAAGCATAAGAAGGTAGCCATCATGAAAATAGAAGGGAGACCAATAAAATAGAGGAAAGAGATTGAGAAGATGGTATTTTGTCCGTATACCTGGAAGGATGATCATTAAAATGTTTACAGAGGTGGTAAAACTCGTCATTTTAAATATTTTCCCACACTTCTGAATTTTTTCAGTGGATACATTATTTTATTAGAAAAATAACAAAACTTTCAAAAAATCCACTCAAATTTGTTTTTCTTCTATTCAAAATTTGTTAGGTTTTCATTGCAAAGTGGCAATGAAAATATTTCAGGGGCATTTAACTATGTCTGGAGACATTTTTTGGTGGTTATGACTGCTGGAAGTGCTACCAGAATCCAGTGTGTAGAAGCCAGGCATGCTGTAAATATCCTATAATTCACAGGACAGCCCCCTGCTGCCCTCCCAACAAAGAATTATCTGGCCTGCAGTGTTAATAGTGCTAAGGTCGAGGTATCTTGGGACTGTTTATCTCAATAAGGTTTCTTACCACCTTTTGATGGTAAGAGGGGCTGGCAACTTCCATGTAGCTTTAGCTAAAAGTCAGAAATAGGATGGGAAGCCATAGGAAGGTAGCTACAGCAAGAGTGGGAGAAAGAGAAGAGTAAAGAATATTCATAGTTGGCAGGGTCTGATATTTTTATTAAGATCAGTAGTTTCTCCTGAGGCTATGACTCTGTGTCTGTCAACCCTGCATTATAGTTCCCATTTCCTTTCTCTTTGGGACTCCAGAAACTCAGAATAACAAGATGCTAAGGCAAGTCTTTGATAAACTTTATAGATTTAATTTGGTGGATGGAAGGAAAGAATTTTTCTTTGTACCTGTAGGTGTCACCCCAGTACATGGAATGAGGAAATTTTTCTTCTGCTAGGAATATTTCTAGTCTGGAGCACCTAGGACCTTATTTTGGCTCAGTTTAACTTTTACTTCTATGTCAGTATTCCTAAGGAATGCATTTTCAGGATTATCCCTGACCCCACCTTCCTACTCCAGATTCAAAGGCATGCGGAAGAATATCTGTTCTTTTTATGCTTATCAGTTTTACCCCTCTTTTTAAAAATCCACTCCATTTTTGTTTTTTGAATTATCACTGACTAATAAGCGGCTTATCATAGTAGCTATGTCTAATGCTTCTCTCCTCTTGAACTAGGCGGGAGTTCTGGAATGAGTGAAGACTATCAGGGCATCCTGTGTCAGGACAACATGGCTGGGCTTCTGTGTCTCACTCAGTCACTGGATCCACATACACCAGGAGGGCATGACCTTTGGTGAAGAGGCTCTTAGCAAGTGAGGCAGATGTAGAAGATGTGACAGCTGATGAGTGGCTGTTTTCTCTTCTCCTCTTAACTGGAGTTTTCCCCTCCTGCAAGTCCTTCTCTGAAGGAGGATCTGGGGGGCCCATTTCTGTCCTGCCACAGAGGAGCTAATGGGAATCACAGTGTAAACTACCAGATAAACATGATTGTTTTTATATTTCAAAAGGAAAGTACCAAAGATAATTAAGTTATTATGGAGGTTGTTCCCAGGAGAACGTTCTCTGGTTCATGTCTTTTTCAATTTAGAAAAAAAAATGCAAAAAAAAAAAAATGCAAACCCCCTGGATTGCACTAAAAATAATTAGGATTGTGGGACTATTAAATAGCTGCTGTCAAAGAAACGTAAGAAAGTTTTTATTCTGTCTTTCTTCCCCTCATCCCCCACTAGATTACGTGGTTTATTGTTTTAATTCTACTTACTTTTCAAATCCCATTTAGAGAAAATAAAATATAGGCAAAGAAAAAAAAATGAGACAAACTTTTGTCACCACTACTTGGATCAAAATATAGAACTTGGACCTGCTTTTTTTTTTTATAAATTTACAATTGAACATAGCATGTAGGCATAACCACATTTCAGTAATAATGTAAATAACTAATATAATTACTTCTATTAACATGACTTTGTTCTCTGGTGCTAGTACTACCTAACATCAGAACACATGCCATGTGACAGGCATATGTATTATTTCAAGTCTTCCTCACACTTCTGTGAGTTGAAAACATTTTATAGGTGAAAAGCATGAAGTAGAGACAGGTTGATTCATTCAAAGTCAGACAGCTAGTAAATGGTGCAGGCTGTACACCGCACAGCTAAACAATCTAATTTCCAAGTTTGTGCACATAACTACAATTCCAAGTTAGCATTCCCTAAGTCTAACCCTTGACTTATACTTTTCCATCTTAAATTTCTTATTCTTGATTCCTCTCTCCCTTATTCATTTTTACTGGAATAACTTCTTTAATGATTACTTTCATGCAAATCTATGTCTCAGGTTTGCTTCTGAGCAATCTAAGACATTTGTGGCAGTGACCTTGCTAAACCTTTGATTTGTCAGTGTTTAGAATAGCTGTAATTGCTAATAAAGTGCCAAAGAACTTTGATATTCTGAACTGCATCTTGGGCTATTAAGTTATAATCATATTTATTGAGGACTGTATTTTAAAATGTGATTTTTCCCAAGGAGTCCATGTTGAATATTACTTCCAATGAAACTCAGATGACATGATTTCAACCTATGAACATGGTTCTAATCAAATCTTATTCAAAATAAAAAGGTAAGGAACTTAGGAGAGGCAGTATAACAGAATAACTTATGGAATACTTAACTCTGTGTATGGATTATGCTTTAAATACAGCAATTCATTTATTCTTTCCAAAGGGATCATGAGAAACCTATCATTTTATGGTTAGGGCACTTGAGCACTCAATGGTTAAATTAGAAGCCCAAGGTTTCATGGCACTGTTACTATAATGATAGTAATCTTAGTAGTCATCATGACAATATGAGTGATAATATTTCATTTTTCCTTTGCTGCCTTGTCTACTTATGTACCACACCACTAAAATGGAGAGTTGAATAGTTTTTCAGACTTTTTTGAAGAATTGGAATGGAAAGAATTATAGTTCTGAGGTAAGGGAAAAATGAAAATGGTATTTTTTATATGTCTTTCTCTAGAGACCAAAGGAAAAGCATTCTAAAACTTAAGGTGGTCAATTTTTAGACATATCTCATTTCCCTAGACTTTCTGGTATTCATATTCTGTCTTTAAGAAAAGAGACTTGCTTCAGAACTTCTCAGTGCATCTTCATTTAACTCACATTTTCATTTAAAATTCTGATTTTATTGACAAATATAATTGTACATATTTATGGGACACAATGTGATGCTTTGATGTATGTATGTATACATAGTAGAATAAGAAAATCAGGCTAATAAACATGTCCATTATTTCACTGACTTACTTTTTGTGGTGAGAATATTTAAAATTAACCTTAGCAATTTTGAAATGTGCATTATTAATTAGTCATTTTGCTGTCAGTATATCACCAGAATTTATTCCTCTTGTTTAACTAAAACTTCACTCTTAAACTAAAATTCCCCCCTTTTCCCACTCTCCCCTCAGCCTCTGGTAACTACCATTCTACTGTCTACCTTTATGCCTTCTAACTTTTAGAGTCCATATATAAGTGAGTCATCCATATCTTATCCTATGAAATATGTTCAAGAATCCATTGCCCTCCTGACTACATCACTACAGGACTTGTGACTCCTTTCCCATTCTAATTGGAGTATAAACTGACTAGAGATCCCTAAATCTACTGATGTAGTGATTTCCAATTCCTGTTTCTCGGCTACCCATTTCAGTGATTCTGAGACTCATTCTGTTTCCCTTGAGAACTCTATCCTCATTAATCTTATAACTCTTGCCACCTCTAATTTTATGACTTATACCTGAACCTAGTTTCTCTCCTCTTAATGATCTGATCTCCACTGACTTCTTTCCTCCTACTCCACTGTTCCTGAGGTCTCCTTCTCCAGTGATACCCAGCTCACTGACACAGTAATCCCCTTCAATTCTGACCTCACCTAGATTATTTTTTCTACTTCTATCATAGTAAATACCATTCCTACATAGTAATCTCTCTATCCCAGTTAACTTTTTCCCCCAGTTTTTTGTTTTGATCTCTCAAAAAATAACCTCTGAATCTCATTTGGTAACCACACTGCTTAAATACATGAGGAATTATCAAAGACCTTTTTGATTTATACAGAATATTTTTGGCTTAAAAATTAGAAGTAATGTATGTCATATACTTTTTAGTTAAAGGTTTTTATGGATATGTTAAACAAATAGGAAAAGCATTGGGCAAATGTTAGTTGAACATTGAGCCTTTTCCCAGGATGCAGTGATGTGAGAGACAGGCACCCTGCTGTGCGGGGTTTCTGTGCCCATCACCATTTCAATTTTATCCTAGTAGGAGATGCTCCCAACTTTCGCCAAGACTATTTTTCAGAGAACAAAGGGAAAAGCATACTGTTCAGGACACCTATATCCTTTATAATTTTTCTGTTTAAAAGACTTTGAAGACAGGAGTCATTTGACCTGAAGTGGACAATATGCTTTAAACACTTTGAAGGGACAAAAAGGACAGAGTCAGCATTTCTATCTTCTATTTCTGAAGATCTGAGTTGTTGGACTCCTGTTCCCTTGACTGTTTTCCCTGCCTATAGAAGGGTCAAGATTGTATCTGTAAATAGAAGCCAATGGATGCCTTTATGTCCAACATGAAGAAATTTTCTTTATATCAAGATTCCTGTAGATCATCAGTTTTGAGAACTGTGCATAAGTGGTAGATTTGCTGAAGGGTGATTTCCTTCTCCTCTTAAGCATTTGGTTGGTTTCAAAATTTTCTTAATTTTTATTCTGATCATACCCTTTAAACTCAAAGGTGCAAAGAGGCAAAATATGTTTGACTTGGAGATAAGCATTTCCTTTCATTTTTATATGTAAAATGAAAATTTCTGTTGAAATACTACAACACTTAAATTTAATTACTGGAAGATTAAAAAAACTATAGTATGTATATATTCACATGTACACACATATGTATGTGTATGCATACAATAATACACACATATATACATATATAAATATATATTTTTTGATACTTTTCCTTTAAGAAATATTTTTTTGTAATCATTAATGACTTAATCAATTTTGACTTTCTTCATAGACATAATGAAAATGTCCTATTTTACTTGATCATCATAAATTTTATTCCAGGAGTGTTGGGACCTTTTACCTCCCTTGGGACCACGGCCATTATTGGGTGTAGGCTGAGGTGGCCTCATGGGTTCTTTCAGAGCATTTCGGTATACGTGACCTGACTGGATTGGTGTTCGCGGGCTTTTAGCCCATGCGTGCGGGCTTTTGACTTTATCCCCGCCTAATGGTTTAATCTGAAATCTGCCTAGGCCCCTTAATGATAGTGACGTAACTGCCCCTTATTGGTTCTTGCTACTGTCTCTTCTAACTCCATCCTTCTATCACTATATAACCTTGTCCCCGACACAATAAAGTTGAGATTGCTGCACCTCCATGGTTGACTCAACTCCCGACTCCATGTGATTCTTGGCCAGGCTGGGTGGCGGCCGGGTTGCGACACTTACCCTCTCGCTCAGCCCCTCGGAGACGACAGGCTGGTCCTGCCTGTCTCCCACCTACCCTTGCAGGGAGCAACACAGGAGTAATTTGAAATCCTTTTATTTAAAAAAAAATCTTCAAAATTTTACACATTTCATTTTTAAAATGGAAATATTGAAATTTCTTATAAAAAGGAGATGTTTTAGGATTATTTAGGAACTATTCTTTTTTTCTTTTCCCAAATGCTGGGGCTCTTTTGCGGTAATTGAGAATTACTGATTTTTCAAGTCATCAAGCACATCCTGCTTTGTGATTTTGGCCCATGCATCAGGGATTTTACCAGTATCTGTAAATTTTTTCTGATATTTTTCTTCTAATTTAGATCTGAAATGTGAGACAAACCATTTCCAATATGGCTGGGTGGATGAATCCGGGGTGATGCTCCATGTGGCATAGTCCCCTCCTGCCTGCCGATAGTTCTTATAAGGGATTTCCTGGTCATTTCCAAAATACATCAAACGATTACTTGCTACTGAACTAGTACAGCAGTCAATTACAAAATGGTCTGTTTTATGCTTATACCATCCATTGACAGCCTGGGGACGGTGAAATGGAACGCTATGATCTCCTTCATGTGTAGGAATTGTGTTTGTACAAATTGCATTGCATAGGGGACATTGTTTCCAGCAGCCACAGAGATGTTCAGAGAGGATTTTCTCAATTTCAGGAACCATTTCTTCTATAGGCATACTTGAACAATTCTGTTCTACTTTCTTCATTGCAGGATCCAAAGCTGCACTCATGGCTTCTTTCAGAAATTCAATATCTTTTATCTCCTGGTGCTCAATGCTTATCAGATCTCTTCGGGGGAAGAACAAATTGTTTCCCAGGTGATCACAGAACAAATCCAACCACTCAGACACAGTGCTGCTTTTATCCTTAGCTACCGCTGTGGATTCACGAATGGCAGAAAGGATGGCATTCTTGATGTTGTCTAAACTTATTTTGAAAAAAGTCTTTATTTTTTCACTTCCATTGTGTGAACAATATCTTTTGATATGGTTTTCAATGTAACTGCTAAAAAAAGATTTTGTATTATGAAGATATTGCCAATAATTATCAAAGTTTTCTTCTTCTGCCAGAGAAATAAGAATGTGTTTCTCCAGGTTAGCCCTGTTTCCATTGAACGCAGGGCAGGTTGCTTGCATGTCCCCAGCTATTTTAATGATCATTTTTTCCCATATAGTGGCAGAGACAGCAGGAGTTAGCTTGTGCCACAGAAAATCAACAAATGTTTTGATGGAAGTTGCACCCTGACAGGAGATCTTAAAGCTCATAAAGAAATCATCTTTCTTGCTTTCTAGATAGTTTACAGGATCATTTGCTCTTTTGAATGCTTTGTGCATTTCCTTAAAACTCTTTGATGCTTTTTGGAATAAACACAAAGATAATTCAGTGTTATATTTACTTGTAAATGTGTATCTTTTTTCAGTGAATGCAGATTTTACTTCCTCATCTATGATTCTTAGGATTTCATGGAAATAACTTGGATTGTAATCACATTGTTGCCTCTGAATGTTGTTAATAGTTTCATTAAATCTTGCAACAATGTGGTCAGTAATCATATTAATGGATTCTATATCACGGGGCTTTAGTGTCCTTGTCATAAAGTTATATTTTTTATTCATTTTGATATGTTCATCATAATTGATTTGAAACTTCTCTCCAGAATCTCTCTTTAGTATGTCTACCATGTCTGCCTCCTTTTGGAAATATTCCCAAAGGATGCTTTCAGAATCTACATCAATGTCAGGCTCTATAACTTGAGGGAGATCTGAAGACACATCATAGACCCATTTTTTCCACAGTTGGTTGAATTTATCATATAACTCTTCCTCACTCAATTCTTTACCCTTTACAGTTAAAGCTAATTTTCTGCTCCTTTCCAATAATTCATTTTCATAACCTATCTTTTTCTTATCTAACCTTTCTTGATTTTTTTTAAAATGAATAAGTTCATTGGCTTTTCTTTTACTATCTGAAATAAGTGCCTCTTTAAGGATGAGTAGCTTATTTTCAAAATTTGCTTTCCATTGAACCAGTATTTCATTATCTGGGTCTTCATTAAAATATTTTTCAAGTTCTTGCTTGATAGCTATATATTTTTCTGTAACTGATGCCTCAAATATGCTAGCATTGAGTGTGTGGATCTTTCCATTCTGAATCTGGTTGATTAGTTGATTCTGCAAGTCCAGCACATGACTTCTGAGCTCCCAGGTCCAGTGGTTATACATGGTTTCTAGTTTGCTCATGGCCATGACCTCTCGTGTGTTTCTGAAACTGAAAATGAAATTCTCATTTACCAGGGCTCTCCACAAATCTTGAACTCTGAATTTTACATCTGATATCTTCATGATGTTACCCCTGGATTCATGTTTGGCAGTTAAAAGAATTCTACTTTTCAGTTCTTGGACATTGTGGCTATAGCGAGGATTGGGAGGGGCCATAGGGGGATTGCCATCCCAGAGGTGAGCAAAGTAGTATACGTGAGTATTGACATCAAACTTTATAACGTCACTGAAGTGGGTTACATTTGAGCACTCTTCTTGTTCAGCAGCTGTTATTGCCATTTCGTCTAGCTTCTGTTCTAGGCACCTTCGTCCTTCCATAGTTTGGTCTTTAGCTGTAACTTCTCCCACATTCTGATGAACAAACAGGCAACTTGGGAAGATTTTCACTTTTTTCATCCTCAGAAAGGCTTGGACAGCTATTTGTAGGATGTCCTGCATCTCTGATGGATTCTCTCCAAAAATATTGATCAGAGTCAAGTTTCCAATTCCAATGACAAAGGTGGCTAACTCATTGTCCCAATTCTGGGACTTGTTGCTGAGTTCTGGGGCCCGAAGTCCTTCTGTGTCTACAACAAGCACAAAGTCAAAGCCAAGTTCCTCTCTGGATGACTCATCCACTTTCAGGAGCTGCATGTAGGCTCCCCTGGTACACCTGCCTGCACTTACAGTGAACTGCAGCCCAAAAAGAGCATTTAGTAGGGTGGATTTCCCTGAGCTCTGCAGGCCAAGGATAGAGAGAACAAAGAGCCGTTTGTCTCCAAGTTTCTCAGAGAGCTTGTCAAAAACAGCTGATACCCACTTTAGGGGCACATAGGAAGCATCTCCATCCATCAGCTCTATGGGGACACCAGATATCATCAGGTCTGCAGCAATTTGGGGAAGGGAGAGAAAAAGTATATCTCTTGTGGAGGAAGTTTCTTCCAGAGCTTCATAGATCTGGCCAACCTCTCTGAGTAATTGCTCAATTCCTAAGGTACAGTCATTAATCTCAGTAGAGATGGATTCTATCTCATTTTGACAGAGTCTCAGGGAGTTGCTCTTTTGTGCCTTTTGCTTTTCTGTTTGTTCTATTGACCACAAATATCTTTGTTTCTCACGAAGTTTTTCCAAGTGTTCTGCAGTCAGGTTGTCCAAAAATATACCCAGCCACTGAAAGAAGTAGAGTTTGGTGTGAGTTTCTGAATGCTCTTGGAGAATTTGAAGGACAGATTGCATTAACTCATTAAGAGGAAAGGCTTTTCTCAACTGTTGATGTCGTATTCTTTGTTTATCTGTTTCAATCTCAGTCTTGTGTTGTTCAATGCTCCGATTTCCCTTTTCTCTCAGATGATAGAATTCTTTGTCCTTCTTACACCAAAGGTGCCATAGTTGTCCCTGAAGGGGTAGTAAGTTCTCTTTCACATGAGATAACTTTGTTTCCCCCAGGAGGGCCAATATAGTTTGTGCCTTTTCTTTGGCTTCCTTGCAATCTCTTTGGTGTTCATCAACCAGAAATCCTTGCTTAAGAGCAATCTGAGAACAGTCCTCTAGGCTGAGAGCTGTGTCAGAGAGCTCTAGCAAATGTCTGATGGTAGTTGTGAGCTCCTCTGTCAATTCTGCCTCATTTCTATTCCTGATGCCAATTCTCACTCTTCTACTACAATTATTGGCTTTGGATTTTTCTTTGTCATCAAGCAAGCAGATCAGAGGTCTTGATGACTGCCACAGGTCACGGACTATGTTTTGGTTGTCTTTATTGTCATCAGAAGCTGACATGAGGACCACGATGAGAGAAGAGATGTCCTGCAGGAAGGTAAGCTGCCTTTTATGTTCCTTTGCATCTCCATGAAGATTGGTGAAGGTCACACAATTGTCAAACCTGTCCTCCTCTTCCCCTCCAGGGCAGAACCAACAGATTTCTACCACACCCCCCATCAAGAGACAATCTTTGCTGCTTCCTCTGCAGTGTCGATGGAAAAACACATCATGTTTACGTTTACTAAGAAGACAGTTCATGATCTGAGATTTGGAAGCAGATAGGCCATTTCCAACTCGAATGAAGGACACAATGTGGGTGGAAACCTGGCACATATGAAGATTCTTGTAAGTGTTGTTCTTCCCTTGTGGTAATTTGCTTCCTTGCTGCCAACTTCTCCTAATTTGTCTGAGAGACCAGAGAGAGAATTCAATTTGAGAAGTGCAGGGATTTGGCACCAGAAGAGGGAGGGCAAATTGACAAATGGAAAGTTTGCCCAAAATATATTGTCTGGCAAAATCATCTGCACAGTGAAAAATTGCCATCTGAATATCCATTGGGTGAATATGGGGTCTGGGCTTAGAGACTAAAGGATTAGTAAGACTATCACTGTCTTCAACAAAGTCTTCATATGGATCTAAAACCTCATTTTCCTCACTTGAAGCACTTGGACAGACCTGATGATCTGTGTTTTCATCATCTTTGAAGATCAAGTGTCTCAGTCCATAATCCAGCATAAGTAATTTCTGAAGGAAATAGAAAGGAAGTTCCCATTCAGATTTGGGCTGGGTGTTGTACACAGAAATCTTGTAGATAAGATGGAAATTAGCTCTACTCATCCTTTTTGGGTAGTAATGTTCTAGGCCTAGACGCTGGAGTAAGTCTAGGAAGGCTCCATTTTTTATCACCTTCCATTTATTATTTTTATTATCATGTGGTTCCTGGGAATGTTTCTTTCCATGGAAAAGACTTTGCAATTGTTTTCTCACCTTGTCCATTTGCAATGAAGAGATGGTAGCTTCATAATCCCCATCAATGAGTAACTTCAAGTCTTTTTCTAGATTTTGCCAATCATAATCTGCACCAAGTTTGTTGAGGACTTGTAAAATTTCTTTAGACAGTGACTGTTCTATATGATGTCTCATAAATGCCATGCGCTGTATTTTGTCTTTTGTAGAAACAGCTGCAATTCCAGATGTGGCAGTCAGACCTGTGAGCATAAGGAATGCTTGAGCTCTATAGTTGCAAATATTTTTGAGCTCTTGGTATTTATTGTGAGCAGTTTGCATTTCATCCAGTAAGAAGTTTAACTCATTGCACCCTAGAAGATACTGAAAAGTATTGCTTACCACCTGATATCCTGCACCAGCTGCAATGGAAAGTAGCAAGAGCTGCTTGTCTGGCTGCTCTGTTGCTTGGAGGTGATTCGAGAAGCAACTGAGAGCTAAGCAGACCTCATAGGTAGCCTTTCTTTGAGCTTCTTCTACCGTTTCTGGGGTCTCTGAATTGACATTCACTTCTAAAAGTTCATCCTGTGTTTCTTTTAAAATTTTAATGAACTCAGAAAATTGAGAGATGTTGAGTTGCTCTTGCTCTGACTCTGATTGGTTTATCCACTGCATGATGGAGTGAGCCTGAGGAAAGTTTGTCACTTTGTAGACATGAGGATCGAGAAGGCTGTGAAACTGTGATTTAATAAATCTAGTTTTATGGATTGAAGAGCTTTTGCAAAAGTTGAAAATGTTTACTAGAAAATTCTGAAGATCCCAGTCTGTGAGGCATGTGTTAATCCAAGTGTCATAACCTTTTATTTTTTGACTCAACATTTGCATGAAATCTATCAGTTTTTGAAGCTGTTCTTCAGGATCAGATATCTCCCAGGATTTCACATCATCTAGGAAAATTCTAGCCTCCTGCATAGCACTCAATAATTCCTCTCCATCCTGGATCTGGGCAGTGAGGCCAGTCAGAGCAGCGTAGTTGTCTTTCAGGCAGTTAGCCACCTTAAGGGGATCCTTAAAATCACTTCTGTGGCTGGAGAGGATGATGTCCCAAACGGGCACTAGCTGAAGTCCCCGGTCAATGACACACCAAGTTTGATTGCTGGCAACAAGGCCAGCTTTCCACTGGACGAGGCCATCTGCTTCTTGTGGGCCACCTGTCTGAGTCACAGATAATTGGACTTTGTTTTGGAGATTTTGTAAAGTTTGGCTCTGAGAGGCTTTTTTGGAAAGAGCATCTGATACATTCATACCTGCAGCTACATTTACCCCAAAGCCACTGAAGCTGCCCTTTATGTAAATATTCAGAGCCTCTGCTGTCTGCTGCTTTACATCAGCCAGCTGTTCACTTTGAAAACCCTCTGAAATTGCCTTCCACCAGTAGATTCCTCCCAGATGTAGAGGGCCTTGGTTAGCATGAGAACCAAACCTATGGAAGAAGTTCTCAGTCCTGTGCCTCAGCAAAGGGAATATGTCTGGATCTGCAGTCTGATCCAGGAGATTTTCAATGCATTTCAATTCCTGAAGAGCAGGCTTGGAGAACTGGAGTTGATCAATGGGAAAGTGGCAAGAGGCCAGGGGGACGTAGCTAAATTTAATTGAGCAGAAATAAGAATGTTTAGAATGAGATTGTTCAGTTTCCTTGGATTCTGAATGTTTGCTTTTATCCACTCCAGCTTCCAGACTATATTTCCAGCCTTCACCTTTGGCAGAGGCAGTGATACTGAAGCCCACCTTCTCTATAGTCTGGGTGAACATGGATTCTTCTTGAAAAGATGTAAAGTCCTTTGTTTCCATCCATGTGCCCTGCTGAGGGCCAAAAAGTGAGAAATCCTTGGGGACACTGAGTAGCTCCTCTCTCTTCTGTATCAGGTCAGTTTGGTGACTGGTTTTGTAAATTCCCTGCAAGGCCAGCCCTCCAGATGCCCATCTTATTAGATCTCTGTCTGGGAGGTTTTTCATGTGGGACAGTGTCTGCTCCAAGAGACTGAGTTGTCTCTGCATGATTTCCGTGACATCCCTGAGGGGCTTTTCAGGCACTGGCCAGTACTCTTCAGGGATCTCCATGGCTTGCCTCAGCTCTGCTTCTTTTTTCCTCACTTCCTCTTCCTGTCTCTGCCTCCCTTCTGACAGCAAACTTCTTAGCTCCTGCAGTGCTTGTTCCGCCTGCTTCTGCTTTTTCCTTATCGTCTCCAACAGTGATTCCTGTAACCCTGGAAAACCATTTGAGTGTGACTGTTCAATCAGCTTCTCTAGGGCCCTTTTCTCCCATGGATGTTGTACCTGGGATTTCAGCTTCTGAAGGTCTTTTTCTTTTAAATATTGTAGTGCCTGGACACAGGTCACACCAAGGTCTTCCTTCAGCTTGGGCAACCAGTACTCAACATCCAGTCCTGCTTCTCTCAGCATCTCTTGGAGATCTTGCCTCCTTTTGCCTCTGAGCAGAGGTTCATCAGGGGTGCACTCTGCTGTGGCCATGGCTGTGTGAAAAACAGACAGTTAGTCTTGACTGTGTCTTGACCTTAGGAAGTATCAGCCACATGATCAAATAGAAGAGTGTACTAATGATGCATGTCTTCAAGTTCTTTCCATCCCTTCCATTAATTGCTCCACCATATATTTTTTTGGTTAACAACAATTTTTTTTTGTGTGTATAGGGTATCAGTGTGTGTGTTCTCAATATGGATTCCTTTTTTATTTGCTAGGGTGAATTGCAGCTTAGCCTGATTTTTGCATTTCCTTTTATACAGAATTAGTTGCATAGAAAAGCTGAAGGATAGAGTAAACTGCGGGATGGAATTTGAAAATATGCATGAGTAGATAGCTTAATGTTCAGTTTTTTTTTTTTTTTTTTTTTTTTTGGTACCAGGGATTGAACCCAGGGGTTCAATTAACCACTGAGCCACATCCCCGGACTTTTTATTTGTTTTTTTTATTTTGAGGCATGGTCTCACTAAGTTATCTAGGACCCTGCTAAGTTGCTGAGGCTGGTTTTGAACTTTTTATCCTCCTGCTTCAGCCTCTTGAGCTGCTGAGATGACAGGTGTGCACCACTGCACCTGGTTTGATGTATAGTTTTTTAAAACAATTTTATTTATTTATTTTTATGTGGTGCTGAGGATCAAACCCAGGGCCTCACACGTGCTATATGAGTGCTCTACTGCTGAGCCACAACCCCAGACCTGATGTATAGTTTTTTAAAACTAGTGATAACACCAATTGATTATATTTTTTGTATTAGTTTCTGTGAAATCTATATCGACTGGTTCCATTCTTTCCTGTCACTTCTTTGTAAGTAATTTAATGATATTTATTTGCTCTCTTGCTATTTGAATTTATTACTGACCTGGTTTGCATCGCTCAGTTCTTATTCCTCATCTTCATGTAGTTAATATTATCTTTACATCATATCACACAAATAACTGTCTATATGCTGATTTTATTCATAATTGTGTATAGACTCAAATGCTCATTAATGTATATTGATGAAACATTGAATACAGGACAGTATCTCCTTCTCTCTGCCCTGCCCTAAGAACAGCAAATAAGGTTTCATGCTTCAATTTCTTACCTTATTCAAGTTTTTTTTGTGTGTGTGTATGTCTCTGTGTGTGCATTATTGGTTTCCTACTATCACACTCCTATTTCTTTCTTTTCCTCCTTACACAAATTTAGTAGACCATGTCTTTGCAATTTACCTTCTTAAATCTCTCTTCAATCTCACCTCATTTTATCCTCTCCTACTTCTTAGATTTCACCTTTATCACATCTTTCTTCATTTGCTATAATAGGAATGGCATTTACTAAGGTTTGAGGATTTGTCCTCTGCAAAACTCAAGTTTAAATTTAGTTGCTATTATAACAATATTAATATCTGAGACATTTGAGAGATGATTAGGCTATAAAGTCTGTGTCCTCATGGGTGAGATTAAAGCTGTTATAAAAGGGCTGAACTTTCAACCCTGTTTTGCTTCTTTGCCTGCTGATGCTGGCATCTTGGCCTTTCCAGCCTGAAGACCAGTTTTAGGTATTTTGCTATGACAATCCAAAATATACTAAGGCAGTAATTGGTGCCAGAGAAGTGGGGTGTTGCTGTAACAAAAACTTAGAAAGGTAGAGGTGGCCTTGCAACTGGGTAATGGATAGAAACTAGAAGAATTTGGAGGTATAGGCAAGGAAAACTTGAAGTGCCATGAATGAAGCATTTAGGGAAATTCTGATTTGTACTCAGAAGAAGATAAGAACTGCAGGGAAAGTCTGAAACTGCTTAGAGATTACTTAAGTGTCTTTATAATAATGATAAAAAATGTGGATAAATAAGGTAATTATGATAAATTCTTAGAAAAAAGGAACAAGGTTTTGGAAACCAGAAGAAAGGACATTCTTGTTATAAAGCTGCAAAAGACTTGGCTGAATTAAATCTATGGCTTAGGGCTCTATGAAAGGCAGAATTTTGAGAGTGATAAACTAGGGTATTTTTTGGAAGAAATATCTAAGCAGCAATTCATCCAGAATGCTTCATGGCTCTTCTTAATTGCATATTGTAATGTTAGAAGAAAAAAATAATTTAAAGATACAACTTTTATTAAAAAAGAAGCAAAATATAAAGATATGAAAAATTCTTAGCCTGCTTATGTAAAGAATAAAGAAGTATGTTAGGAGAAATAGCCAACGATGTCTTCAAGCAGCCATTCGATAAGGAGATTAGTACAACAGAAGGAAGCCAGGTGCTATTCTTCACAACAGTGGAAGAATGATTCTGAAGGCATTTCAGAGATCTTTGAGGCTCAGAATGCTAGTGCCTTTAGGGCAGAAATTTTTTTTTATAGAGGGGCGTAGGGAAAGCATAGGACCTTGGTATTTATTCCCCTGTACTCCCTGAAGTGCTGGTTCATCACATTCTTGTGCAATGCTCCTAGACTGCCCTTGTCGGGGCTTAAACAGGCTTAGATTTGGCTCTAGTTGCTTATCTGGAAGGTGTAAGCCATATATCTTAATGACAGCCAAGTGGTGCTAATTCTGCAGGTCTGCAGAGTGATTGAGCCACAGAGGCACAGCTGCCTTCATCTGAATTCAAAAGGAAGTTGCAGAAACCTGCTTCAGGGGTAGAGCTACCAAGGAGAATCCCTATTAGTTCTAATGGAGCCTGGAGGCTTAAATGCACGGAGACCTCAGAATTGTAGAGCTGTAAGTACGCAATGCCAGTCTGGGAGAGCTACAGACATCACTTCCAACCCAATAGAGCTGCTGTGTGAATTGAACCTAGAAAAATCATGTGGATGTACATTCTTGAGGCCTTAGGGGGTTCAATCCCTACCTCAGTATGCCTAAAAGGTGGGTCATGGAGTCAAAGGACATTATTCTCAAGCCTTAGGATTTAGTGTTATTCAGCTCTTGAATAATACTATCCAGTAGGGCTTACTAGGGACTTTTTTTAACCCCTTTTTCTTTCCTGATGCTTCCTTTAGGAAAGATAACGTCTATCCAGACCTGTCTTACCATTATATTTTGAAAGTGAATTATTTGTTTTCACAAATTTAAAGCTGGAGGGAAATTTTCTTTAGGATGAATTGTGGCTGAACCTCTCCCATATCTGATGTAGATGAGACTCTGGACTTGGGTTTTTGAATTGATGCTTTAATGAGTTTAGACTTTTGAGGTTATTGGGGTGAAATGAATGTATTTTATATGTGAGAAGGACGTGAGCTTTTTTAAGGGGTGGTTTTGATGTCCCCTCCAAAATTCATGTTGAAATTTACTTTCAATTGTTACAGTATTAAGAGGGGGTACCTTTGACAGGTGCAGATGTGAGGGCTGTACCCTCATGGATGGGATTATTGACAATATATAAGGGAGAAATCAATCCCCCTTTGCCTTTTTGCCCTTTCAACTTCTACCATATGATAATGCAGCAAGAAAGTCATCACCAGATGCCAGTGTATTGATCTTAGAATTCCCAACTTCCAGAAACATGAGCCAATATATTTATATTCATTACAAATTACCCAGTCATAGGTATTCTGTTATAGCAACACAAAAAGGACTAGGACACCATTGTTTTCATTTTCATCTAGGGGTTTCTATGTTCTTCAGGTCATTGAAATTGAATCAAGACTTTAATGGTGGAATCAACCTTTCATACCAACTTTTTAAATAAAAAATACCTAAAGTATATAGATAAAATTTTTAAATAAAGTCTTTAAAACCTCAAAGAGTTTATTAGGCAGTGAAGAATATCTGAGGGAATAGGTAAAAAACTTGAACCAATAGTGACTAAAATATTTTCATCACATATTAGAGATAAAATTTAAGATATTGGCAAAAATCAACCAAGAAAAATAACAGACATTTATGCCCAAACATGACAAAATGAAATTACAGAAAAACAGAACAACAAAAACAAAGTATTCAGAGGAAGACAGAGTTTACCTTATAAAGCCTAGCAGAGAACTGGTTTCTCAATAGTTCTAGGAGAAGGCTGAAGACAAGGATGGAATATTTATAACAATTGAAAGGAAATAGCTGACAGATAAAAATTCTGTGCATCCTATGATATATCCTAAGAAATTATGATGGAAAAGGGACATTTAAATAAAAAAATTGAGGGAGAATATGCACTAGGCAGGAGCATCAGAAGAACTACTAATGAGTCAGGCAGTGGCATGTAATCTCAGAGACACGGGAAGCTGAGGCAGGAGGATCACAATTTCAAGACCACCTTCAGCAATTTATCAAGACCCTTAGCAACTTAGACCCTCTTTCAAAATCAAGAAAAGGACTGAGGATGTAGCTCAGTGGCAGAATGCCCTAGGTTTAATCCCCAGTTAAAAAATAAAAAACAAACAAAACCCCCAGAACTAGTAATGAGGGTTTTTCAGGAGAAAGAGCATGTCATCAGTGCAAATTCAGATGTGCAAGAAGAAATTATGAGCTATAAAAGAGATACACATATAGATAAATCTAGACGAATGCATAAAAGCAGGGCTTAAAATATTGATAACAATCGCATACTAATTGGAGGGACAGGACAATTTGATTTAAAGTGTCCCTGAGTCCTTGCACTATTTTGGAAGAGAGTCAAATTAAGTTAACTGATTAATTTTGTTAGTTCAAGAATGTTTATTGCAAATTCTAGTGTAATTTCCAAACAGAATAGAATAATGTAACTGCCAAAGTGAGGAAAAATGAAATAATAAAAGTACTTGATATGCAACTGTTTTAGTCCATTTGTGTTCCTTTAACAAAATATCTCTATCTGGGTAATTCATAAATTGTAGACATTTATTTTTCATAGTTCTGGAGGAACTGTGAGAAAAATACAAGATCATGGTACTAGTGTGTTCAGTTTCTTGTGAAGGACTGATCTTTGCTTCGAAGATGGTACTTTGTTGCTGTTGTTGCTGCATACTCACATGGTGGATGTTGGAAGGACAAAAGGGGTGGGAAAGACCTAGTGTGTTTCTCTAGGCTTTTAATAAGGAGGCACTGATCTATTCATGAGGGTGGTACTCTAATGGCTTAATCACTTTACAAAAAGACCAACCTCATAATACCCTCACAATGTAGATTAAATTTCAATGCATAAATTTTGTGGAACTGTCAGACCTCAACAGCAACTTATTTTGGAATACAGTGCAAACAGCATTTAGAGAGAAATTTATAGCAATGAATGTATATGTTAAAAATGAAAAAAACCCTGAAATAGGTAATCTAAACCTCCACATTAGAAAATAAAGAGAAAATTAAATCCAAAGAAGCAGCAGAAAATAAAAATAAAAACTAGAATCAATGACATTGGAATAGGAAATCAACAGAGAAAAACCAATTAAACCAAAATCTTGTTCTTTGAAAAGAAGAACTCTTTTTTTTTCATATAGAAGATTCAAATTACTAACATTAAGAATAAAACAGGGGCTACGCTACTAATCTCATTGATATCAAAAGGAGAATAAAGGAATGTTATAAACAATGCTGTATCCTCAAACTTGATAACCTAGATGAAATGAACCAATTACTTGAAAGACAAAGCGTATAACAAGAAGAAATAGATAATTTGAATAGGCCTTGTGTTCGCTTTCTGTCACTATGACAAAACACCTAGGATAACTTAGAAGAAGGAAACGGTTATTTAGTTTCAGAGACTTGGTCCTATTGATTTGGGCCAATGTCAGCACAGTGCTTCATGGCAGGAGTATATGACAGAGGAGGCCTGTTTACCTCAGAGTGACTGGGAAACAAAGAAAGAGGAAGAAGAGGGTTTAGTGTCCTCATATCCCCTTCAAGGCCATGTCCCCAATGACCCACCTTCCTTCTACTAAACCCTATTTCCTAAAGGTTCCACCATGTCTCATTCACACCATAGGCTAGGGATCAAGCTTTCAACAGGGGGACATTCAAGATCCAAACTATAGCAGGACAATATTTATTAAATTGAATAAAAAATGAATAATCTTTCAAATTAGAAACTACTAGGCCCAGTTTAGTTCACTGGTGAATTCTATCAAGTATTTAAGAAGAAATTATATTAATTCTCTATAACCTATTCCAGAAACTAGAAACATAAAGAATATTCCCTAACTCATTCTGTGAGGGCAGCATTACCTTAATATTAAAATCAGATGCAGATACTACAAGAAAGGAAGACTAAAACTAATATCTCTCATGAACAAAATATAGTTGTCCCTTGGAAGGCAGCCATGTTCAGCACTACATTACCAATGCACATTCAGTACTTCTTTGGTATTCAAGAGGGAATTATTTTCAGGATCCTCCACAGATCTAAAAATCTATGGATACTTAAATCTCATATAAAATGGCATAGTATATGCATGTAATCTATATATGTACACCTTCCCATATACTTTAAATCATTTCCAGATGACCTATAATAAAGTGCTATGTAAATAGTATTTATACTCTATCATTTAGAGAAAAAATCTGTACAGTTACAGTTTAGACACAACAATTGTAAGCTCAACTACATAGAACATGATCTACATTTAGTTGAATATGTGGAAGCAGAATCTGTGGGTTTGGAGGGCCTATGTATTAACAAATAAAATCCAATAATATATAAAAGAATTTTATATTACAAAATGATATTTATTCTAGTTATGAAATACTGTTTCAACATTTGAAGATCAATTAACATAATACATTGTATAAACAGAATAAAGAAGAAGAATCATATGATCACATCAATAGATGCCAAAAAGCCATTGACAAACCCAGCACCCATGATAAAAACTCTCAGAAACCTCGGAATACAGAAAATTCTTCAACTTGATAAATCAGAACATTACAAAAACCTATAAAGAGCATCATACTTAATAGTGAGAGACTAGATGTTTTTCTACGAAGATCAGGAACAAGGAAGGCTAGGATATACTTATCATTATCAATATTTAACATTCTACTAAAGTTCTAAGTAATGCAAAAAGACAAGGCAAGGAAATAAAAGGTATATAGATTGGAGGAATAAATAAAAAATATCTTTGCTTACAAATGATGATTATGAAGACAATCCTAAAGAAACAAAACTCCTCAAAATAATAAATGGATAAAACAAGGTTATAAGATATAAGATTAGTACAAAAATAAACTGATTTCTGGCAATAAGCAAGTGGAATTTGAAATTAAAAACACAATAATACCATTTGTATTAGTGTTTGTGCACACACGCACACAAAATACTTAAACCTGAGTATGTAGAAGATCTACATAAGGGTAACTACAAAACTCTGATGGAAGAAATTAAAGAATAAATAAATGGAGAACTATTTCATGTTTAATGTTGTTAATATGTTACTTCTTCCCAATGTGATCAATGCAATTCCAATAAAAATATTAGGAAGTTATTTTGTGGATATCAACAAATTGATGCTAAAGTATATATGGAAAAGCAGAACTAACACAATATTGAAGGAGCAGAATAAAGTTAAAGTGCTGATAATCCCAGATTTCCAGTCTTATTATAAAGCTACAGTAATCATGACAGTGTTTTTATTTTGATGCTCTTTTTTAAAATTTTAATTAGTTACACATAACAGTACAATGACCTTGACATGACAGTGTTGTTTTTGATGAAAGGATAGAAAAACCAATGGAACAGAACAGAGCCCAGAAAACATCCACATAAATATAGTCAATTATCTTTGATAATGAAACAAAAGTAATACAGAAAAGATAGTCTTTTCAAAAAATGGCCCTGAAACAACTACATGGCAGCATGCAATGAAATAAACAGTGAATCTAGACATAGGCATTGTACAATTCACAAAAACTAACTCCGAATAAAACATAGCCTTAAATGAAAAACAAAACTCTATAAACTCCTAGGAAACAACATAGGAGAAAACCTAGATGTCCATGGGTATGATGTTTGATTTTAGATACAAACAAAAGGCATGATCCATGAAAAAAAGAACTGATAATCTGGATGTTATTAAAAGTGAAACTTGGGGCTAGGGTTGTAGCTCAGTGCGTGCGTAGCTCAGTGCGTGCCCAGCCGTGCGAGGCACTGGGTTCAATCCTCAGCACCACATAAAAATAAGTAAATAAAATAAAGGCATTGTGTCCATCTCAACTAAAAATTATTAAAATTCCTTGAGAATGAGAATTAGGTCTCCCTTTCAAACCAGGGACCAGGATTCTGCACTGGGAATGCAGGCTATCTTTAAGGTCCCTCTTGAGAAGGGAATGAAAATGAGCCAAGGGCAAGTAAAAATGCTACAACATTCTCCCGCTTATAAGTTACCTTTTCTTGATTCATTATTTATGTGGTTCTTATAAACCTTTTAGTATTTTCCAGAGCTCTGACAAAGATGACTCTGATGACTTCCACTTGTTTGTACATTGTTTCAGAGTTCTTCATGCCTGGAATTGAGAAAAGCCCTTGCATTCCCACAGTAGAAACTACCCGAGAATATCCTAAGTTTTCACATCTAACTGATCTGTAGGCTCAGCAAATACAGAAAGTAAAGACTAAGAGAATAATAAAGGACCTGACTAAGCATTGAAGGAATTCTTAAATACTTTCCCATGCAAAGATGAGAAGAATTTGTTTTTTTTGCTCCCTCAAGGTATAAAAAAACCCTCTATCAACATTTTAACTGACTTAGTTAAAGGAACAGAGACTTCAGAGACCACAGATGACAAATAACAGTTTTTACACAAAAAAGTTTTGGAAAGTCTCCTAACAAACAATTGTAACCCACGGCAACCACCACCAACAAAAAACCCTGAGTATGAAGAAGAATCTGATTTCTAGAGTATCACATTATAATTTTAAAATGTCCAATTTTCACAAAAAATTAAAAATCACGGAAATACATAAGCAAGTATGATCCATTCACAGAAAAATTAACGGAAACTGTCTTTGATGAAATGTCAATAATTTACTGGGAAAGACTTTAAATCAGCTGGCTCAAAGAGCTAAAGGAAATCATAGACAAAGAGCTATAATATTTCCTAAAATAGTGGGTACAAATAAAGAGATACAAAATGATAAAAATGAATAAAACTCAGATTCTGAAGCTCAAAATTGTAGTAACTGAAATGAAGGATGCATTAAGAGTTTAATAGGAGGATTGAACATGGAGAAAGAAGAATCAGATAACTTTAATATAGGTCAGTTGTTCACGTTCAGTTTTAGGAGCACAAAGACAAGGGAATGAAGAAAAACAATGAGAGATTAGGAGACCTGTGGAACACCACCAATTGCACCAACTTACACATAATGGCAGATCCAGGAAAGGAAAGGAATTGGGAAAGGAGAGAAGGAAGGTGGAGGATGGTGGGGCAGAGGAGAAAAGGAAGGTGGGGGATGGGTAGGAAGGATAAAGGAATTTTGAAGAAACAATGACCCCTAATTTGGTGGAGCAAAAGATCAATGGAATAAAATTCTTTGGTAATAATTTCCCCACAGAAGCATCAACTTGTATAACTATTCATACATAAAACCACCCTTACTACAGAGAGGTAGTAAGGCCAGAGATCACAGTACCTGGCTTTAGCATAATAATGATCAGACAACATTGAAGGAAACAGGAAGGAAAGAGTTGCTTGCATTATCTCTCCCCATTTCTAAATATAGCATGGAGAGAGACAATTCCCACTTGTGGGACGAAAGCGGAATTAAGTACAGGTCTTATACTAGGACAAAGTACCAGGCCACCACTGTGAAACAGTACTAGACAGATCCCCACAGCCTCTTCTCCCAGACCCTGGTCTGAGCCTCTGGACCCATTGTTACCCTGAGGGCCAAAGGACTGCCTCCAGCAGTTCTCTCCTAATTTAAGGCAGCACAGCAATAGAAAAAGAATCCATTCTCTTGGGGGGGCGGGGTTAGGATGGGGAAGTAAGCATAGGACTTTGTCTTGGAACTCAGTGCCAGGATGTAAAACATAACACTGGATGGTTCCCAATGGCCCCTGTCCCCAGACCAGTGCCCATGATAGAGGTTCTGGACCTGCTCTGATACCATGCAGAGACTGCAGCCCCAGCTTGACAGACTAGTATTTGGATATCATCATCTGTGGCTGGCTGCAGTGATCTCGGGCTATGAGTACACTACAAGCTGCAGAAAGGGCATAGCAACATGGGCTTTGGTTCTGCCCCTGTGCTGTGTGTTTTGGTGGGCTATGACTGATATACCTAGCCTAGTTCTCTCATTAGATCAGAAGCCAGCTTGTCACAAGTTATGAAGGATTCATTTCTGTTTTCTGTAAAAATATTAGGATGTCTGTATGGCCTGGCCATTTGTTGATGTTGTAAAGCTGATTGGAATGCCTGCCCGTGCCCTGAACTCACCCATGTCCGGTTTTCCCTGACCAGATAACAACCCTTTCCTAAACCTTAGTGACGCCTCATAAATTCTGGCCTTCCCTGGCCGGATAACGACCCTCTCTGAGTCTCTAAGATCTCCATAAATTCTGATGCCGGGGCCAGCAAAAATGTAAACTTGTGTTATGCTCCTCAGAGTGTTGTTATCTGTAACCCCCCATTGTGTAACCTTTTGGGCTATGAAACTGGGCCACAAAGAAGCCTCGCGGCTGTCCTTGGCTCCCATGATTTCGATGGCCAAGGCAGCCCGGCCGGTCGAAATTATAAGCTTGCTTTAATTTGATTTTAATTGGAGTCAGTGGTCTTTTCTTGGGTCGTGGTCTAACAATGACTCCAGGTTTCAGGTGCAGATCAACATTATGAGGAATAAAAGAGTGCTCAAATAAAATCAGAGTCAAAAATAGAAAGGCTTGTTAGAAACTTAAGAGTAACTATTCACCATTGATTTTGATAATCTAGAAGAAATAGAAAATATGAACAGATCAGTAATGAATATTATCAAGGTTGAATCAATAATAAAAAGTCTCTCATCAAAGAAAAGCCCAGGAACAGATGATTTCACTGGGGAATTCTACCAAGGACTTAGAGAATCTATCACTAATTTCTAAATTATTCCAAAAAACTGAAGAGGAAGAAATTCTTCCAGAGTCATTCTATAAGGCCAGTATTACCCTAGTGCCCAAACCAGACAAGGATATGAGGAAAAAGAATGCTCCCCTGTGTACATAGATGCAAATCCTCAACCAAACACTTAGAAAGATTATTCTAACAACACATTAGAAAGATTATTCTCCATGATCAAATGGGATTCATCCCAGAAATTTAAGGATGATGCAACATACACTAATCAATAAATGTGATATATACATCATCAGGATGAAGTAGAAAAACAATATGATTATCTCAGTAGATGCAGAAAAAGTGGTTGATAAAATTTGACATCCCTTTATGATAAAACCTTCCTATTGGTTTCCATAGTGATTGTAGCAATTTTCAATCCCACTAATAGTGTTAGTGTAAAAACATTCCTTTATGCTTCACATCTTGTCCAGCATTTATGATTATTTGTATTCTTGATAACTGCCATTCTGATTGGCGTGAGAGGAAATCTCAGTGTAATCTTGATTTGCATTTCTCTAATTGCTAATTATGTTGAACATTTTTTATTCATCTGTTTGTTGGCTGTTTGCATTTCTTCTTTTGAGAAGTGTCTATTTAATTCATTTTCCCATTTATTAATTGGGTTATTTGGTTTGTTTTTGGTGTAAAGTTTTTTTGAGTTCTTTATGTATTCTAGATGTTAATTCTCTCTCAGAACTCCACCTTCAATAACATATACAATTAGAGGGAAGATTACTAAGGAAATGGAGAACTAAAAAAACAAGACCTGACATATATATATATATATATATATATATATATCTGTCTCTTATACACATCGTACTAGACANTATATATATATATATATATATATACACACACACACACACACACACACACACACACACAGAGTATTCCATCCAAGGACAACAAAATACTCATTCTTCTAAGGAAACATGGTACATTCCAAATTAATAAAGGAACAAGTAAAACTATTCTGAATAATTTTTATGTAATGTAAAAATTATGAACAGTCTGTAATTAAAATTGGTGCTTATTTAAAATAGTAGATAATGTTGTATAGATGAGGACAGTGTTTGTGGTAGTGGTGGTGAGAGCGAATATGTGCAAAATCAGTAGAAAATTACTGTTTAATGTGTCAGGTAATGGAGGGTAATCATGACATACATAAAACAGGATAATTATAACCTAAATAATGGGATGATAAAATGAAAGAAATCTCAATCAATATCACAAAGATGCAAAAGAAAAATATCCAAACAAAACAAGAAATCATGGACACACATAAAATGAAATGCCAGAAACAAGTCAAGAATTCCATTTCTAGCTATGTGCCAATATGTGCACACATACCTCAAGACACATCCATGATAATATTTATGGAAGCATTATTCACAAAAGTTTCAAGATGCAAACAACCTAAATATCCATCCACAACCAAATGGGTGAATAAACTGTGGCACATTCATACAATGAAATGCTAATTCAACAATGAAAATAAACATCACAGCTATGTACAACAATGTGGATTAATCTCAGAACATTAAGTGGTGAGAAGAAAGCAAAATACAAAAGAACGCACACTGTATGCTTCCACGTAAATATCTGGCAAAAATAACTTATAATATCCCCATCTTCTCAGTGTCTCCAGGCCCCAAAGACAATCATCTTTCACTTTTCTCTTTCCTTCACTGCCTACAATCAGACATCACATACTCATAATTTTACATCTAAAAATATTTGCACACATTTATCAATCTCTTCCTAAGTGATTTTGTTAGACAATGAGGTTGGAGAAATAAATAAGAAAAGATCTAAGAGGTTTGCTTGAAACTACAGTTTAGCAACATAGAGAGGATGTTATAGTTGCAGGAAAAAATCATATCAAACTAACATTAGTTGAGGCTCCTCTCACCTTTGACAACCTCATTTTATACTTCTAGAGAGTATATAGATCATCTGGTCAGGAATTTCTTTCCTTTCAATATTCTGACCTTCATATTTAAGAATATCATTGATATTCATCATTGTGTCTTCTTTCTGGTCCCTAAGGATGAAATGTCCTTAACCTCTTGGCAAAGCTAACTCTGTGTCCTCTAAATCCTGTTCCTACTTCCTTTTGGGTATTATTTTCTATATCTGGAGTTTAAGATACCTTGAATGCCTTGCTTTCTGTTGCTGCACTTTGGACCATAAAACATGCTCAAGTTTTCCAATTTTATTTAAAAGCAGATTGGTTCTTAACTATAAGTTTTTTTTAACCTTATTTATATATCCTTTATTGCTAAATTTTTCAAAGAATTTTAGAAATAAACATATCTGTCTCAATGTTGTTGACAGAATGAATTGATGAATGTACACAGTCCACTTTTCATTATTTAGTCTCACTTTGGCCCTTATCTTTTTCTAGAAAAAGTTCCCTAATAAACCTGATGCACACATCCAAATGGTTAAGTCAGGATATCTCTCCAAAGTCATTGTAGGGAACTTTCTTTGTTTACTATCTCTCCTTTCTCAGTGTCCATCAGGATAGTGTGACTTTCCAGCAAAGCTGATCACATAAGTAATGAAGATTAGAGATTTAGCAATGAGATGCTAAAAGTTCCAGAATCTATTCTACACATGTTTATTGAGGGATTTCAGTATTCTGGGAAAGGTTCTATGTGCTGTGTGTTGACTGATGAATAAGACATACAAGATTCCTACCTTAGGGAGTTTACATTTTCATAGGGGAAACAGACCATGAGTAAACACATGAATAAGTAACATAATTTCAGAATATTTTAAGTGTTAAGAAAGGAATAAGCACATAATGGACTATGAAGTAGGTGAACACTGCTTTAGATTGTGTGATACAGGAATACAGCTTTGAAGAGTTGTTACTCTGCTGCTAATAATCATGGGATACTTTGGGATCTTCTTGCTTTTACTAGTTTCTACCAAATTTTAATTTGCCTCTGTCTCCTGAGGTCTTACCATTTGTTTTGGATTTGAAACTGCTTCATGGACTTAAATTAATAATATAGAACAATTTATTTGGTTTGAAACATATCCTAAATTCCTGGCCCTAGCCATTGGCTAATTTTTTTCTAGAAAAATATTTGATGGGGGAATCCATCAAAAGATCTTTAAAAAATATTTACTTATTTATTTGTATTGAAGACTAAACCCAGGGATGCTCAACCTGTGGGCTACAGTCTCAGCCCTTTTTTATTTTTTGATCATTGCTAAGTTGCCAAGGCTGTCCTTTAACTTGCAATCATCTTACCTCAGCCTCCCATGAACTACTACACCCAGAAATCCAACCAGTTTTGATGGGAAAATGGCGAAGTGGCAACTTTTATGTCTTGAGACAATGATTTTCCTAGTTCTTCCACTATAACTATGCTCCCTATTGAATATCTATTGTATAATGGATTGTACTCTATACAAGTATCCCTTAACCTATTTTCTCTCTCCTTTTTGTAGTTCATATTTCACATGGCATCCTGAAAATAATATTTAAATCTTTTTTTTTTACAAAAAATTGAAAATAGTAAGCATAGGGTAATGATAAAATCCAAATTACTTGGCCCTCATATTCAAGATCCCTTATAAACTAGCAGCAACTAACCTCTATAATTCTTTTTACAACCATTCTCTTTCCTTTTCTTACCATCTAGTTCATTCTCTGAGACCTTCGGAAGACATCCTTAGCTATTTTCCCACCATTTCTAGGTGTTTCTTGACTCTGCATATTATATTTGCTGAGCCCTTCCCCACCTTCTTTGCCTGGGGCTCTGTACTCCTAGTTCAGTTCAAGTTTCTTTATATTTGTGAAGACTTTCATAAATCTTCTAGGTCAAGTTGATGGTTTCCCTTCAGTGATTGTAGTAATCACACTTGCTAATCATGAGTCACATTAACCATGTTATGCTTTACCTGAGCCCTTTGTTCCTAGAAAACAATGATGATTGAAAAAACCCATTTATCCTTTTATTTTTTAAAAAGGACTTACTGAAGTGAGTCTCATAAGGCTTAGATAAGACTCATGTCTTCTCTTTTTGGACAGAGCAGACATAGACACTTTAAATTCTCATTCTTTGTCTCATGAAAGATTAACTGAAGTTTATCCACTTATCAGTAGAAATTAAGCACTTGTTAACTTGACCACACATTAGTTAAGCTCCTCTTCCTCTGTTCTTATGAAGTTTGACCTACCATCCCCTTTTCTCAGTACACAGCATCCTCCTATATCCTATACAGAATTAATGGGTAAATGAACCCTCACAAAAATATGCTGACCTCAGGGAAACACTCCTTCATTATTCCACTATATTCATACTAGGCCTTTTCTAGCCTTGTTGACCCTTCCCCATAAAATAAAGTACCTTTCTGCTTGGCCTTTGAGATGTTTGTAGCTCTTATGTTTGGATCATTTGCCCTATTGTAATATTCCCCACCCCTTGTTGCAATCATCCTGTCAAATTAAGTCTCTCTTAATTCTGGGGTTGTTTTTATTTGATAATACAGATTATCAACTTGTTTCTCGACTATTGAGAGTATGTACTCCCTCTTCTCCCAGATGTTCTAGGCATGTTATAATCTTCTTTTTTCTTTGGCTGTTCCCTATGACTATTTTCATCAATTTCTGTTTCCTTTTTAGTCTTTGTTGTATCTCTGTCTATCCCATTTCCCACCTTCTTCTTTACCTACTTGTCTCCTTGAAGCCAAGTTCCTTCTTCAGATTGCTCCAGAGAGACCCATATGGAGAGTAGGTTCCTTCTCCAAGGATGCTAGGCTGCAGATTCACAGCTTCAGCTCAGCCTTTGTCTCCTTTTGTGAGAGAGGGGTGTGAATTTATTCTCAGAGCAGGAAATAAAAGACTAGTTTCACATTTATGAAAAGTCTTATCATGATATTTTGTATTATAATGGTTCCTGGGTTTAAAATTTACTCAAGAATTACACTCTTAACAAGACCCTCCATAAACCTAACCGACCAAAATCAAACAACTCAAAGTTCAGGCAATAAAGATAGCTTAACGGTATTTGGATCCAATTGGTCATAATCTTTATTTAGTGTGCAGTTAAAGACAATGGTTCCCTATAAAATGGCCTGATTTTGAGTTATAAGTTTGTGTTGTTATCCTAGCAACATAAATCATAGTAACCTGGAGATCCATTAAAAGAAATATAAATATTGGAAAATTGTGGAATGGTCAAGTTTGTTATCTATTATTCAGGATACCTGCAAACCACCTGTAGGCTGTTTTTATAAATATATCATGAGTTCCTTCCTCCTGAGAATTTTCCTTAATGTATTTGGGTCATTGTCTAGAGAAACAGCATTACCAGCCATGTTTTAAATTAAGTTTTCTATAGTGATCAAAATCAGAGGCAAGAGAAGTGCAACATTTTTTTCTTCAACAATACACACAAGCCACCCAAATGGGCAAAGAGGATATCTAAAGCTAAATTGTGTGACATTCGATTGGATATTTTTCTACTTTCATCCACCATTCATAGAGTGGCTTCTACTTGAGCGAACCCTTGGGAGGTCTGACTAACTATAAAACCCAAGATTTTTCTCAATTTACAGATTAACTTCAAATTCCATAAAACTTGCTCCCCACTACTGGCAAGAATGAAAACTCAGAAATCCTTTCTCCAAAATTTTCTTATCTATTTTGAATTTGGCAATAATATCACTTGTTGAACACTTTGACTTTGATTATCAAGTATTATGGGAACTTTCAGAGAAAATTATTCTGAAGTCAGGAGTGAGCCAGACCCAAACAGCAAGATTGGAACCCAGGAGGCAGAATAAAGAAATTCTCCACAGACCCAATATAGTGGCTGGGAAATAGGGCCACCTAGTGGCAGGTGAGCAGAGTTCATTTAAATTTGTTCATCCCTAAGTCCTGTTTAGCTTCTGAACAAGATTCAGTGGGAAACTGACTTTTTTGTGGACTCTTTATAGCATGATGTAAGGGTGCTAAATCACATTGATGGAAACAGATATTTCTGGATTTAATACAGTAACATTATACTTACACCCACATAGATAGTCCCACAGAATTACTGGAAGCACAAAATAACTTTTGCAGACATCATTAGTATAGTTATATACTTGGTAATGATTAAGTCGTTTCAAAATCAAATTAAAATATATTAAAAAGTTTATTTTATTTTTTCTTTAAATAGACACATAAAATATGTATCTCTGTGAGGTCCCATGTGATGTTTCACACATATCTACATTGTGTAATGTTCAAATCTGCATAAACATTTATCACTTTTTCTAGTGAAAACATCCAAAATACTTTCTTCTAGAGTTTTTGAAATATACAGCATACTATCATTCTATAGTTACCCTACTGTGTAATAGCACACAGAATTTGTCACTCCTACCTAAGTGTAATTTAGTACCTGTTGACCAACCTTTCCTCATCCCTCTCTCACCCCCTACATTCCCTAGATTCTGGTAACCACTATTCTACTCTCAACTTCTATGAGGTCAAATTTTTAAGAGTCCACCCATGAGTATTTGTCTTTCTGTGCCTGGCTTATGTTACTTAACACAAGATCTTGTAGCTGTCACGAATGGCATCCATGTTGTCACAAATGACAGGATTTCCTCCTTTTTTTATGGCTTGAGTATTCCATTTTGGACCAGCCTAGGTGCCCTTCAAATGAATGGATAAAGAAAATGTGGTACATATACACAATGGAATACTACTCAACTATAAACAAGAATGAAATTATGGCATTGGCTGTAAATGGATGAAACTGAAGATCATCATGCTAAGTGAAATAAGCCAATCCTCAAAAAACAAAGGCTGAAAGTTCTCTCTAATAAGTGGATGCTAACACAAATAAGGTGGGTGGGAGGGAAGAATAGAAGTTCAGTGATTAGACAAAGGGAAATAAAGAGAAGGAAGGGCAGATGGGAATAGGAAAAACAGTAGAATGAATCTGACATAACTTTCTTATGTTCATTTATGAATACATAACCAGTGTAATTTCACATCATAAGTGGGAAGTTATACTCCATATATGTATGTATGTATGTATGTATATATATAAATATAATATGTCAAAATATAATCTACTGTCATGTATATCCAAAAAGAACTAATAAAAAAGTATTCCATTTTGTATATATATCACATTTTATTTTTTTAAAACATATTTTTTTATATACACTCATCTCTGATGGACCTTTAGTTGATTCTGCTTCTTGGCTCTTATGAATACTGTTGTAATAAACATTAAAATGCAGATGTCTTTTCACATACCAATTTAATTTCTTTTGGATATATACCAAGTAGTGGGACTGCTGATCATATGGTAGTTCTATTTATAATATTTTGAGGAAACTACATACTGTTTGCTAGAATGGCTATAGTTTTCATTCCTACCAACTGTATATAAGAGGTCATCTTCTCCATATTCTAGCCAACATTTGTTATTTTTTTGGTCTTAATAATAGTCTTTATTAGTGGAGTAAGGTGATATCTTGTGCTTTTGATTTGCATTCACCTGCTGATTGGTGACATTTTTTCATATAACTGTTGGCCATTTGTATGTCTTTTGGGAAATGTTTACTTAGGTCTATTGCCTATTTTTTATTTATATTTTTGCTTGAGTTTTTTGAATTCCTTAAATATTCTAAATACTAATGCATTGTCAAATATATAGTTTGCAGGCATTTTCTCCATGCTCCATGTGATCTCTGCACTTCATTAATTAATTTTTTTTTGCAGAAGCTTTGTAATTTAATATAATTCCACTTGTCTATTTTCACTTTGTTTCCTATGTTTTAGGCTCTTATGCAAAAAATCCTTACCCATTCCAATGTCCTGAAGCATTTACCCTGTTTTCTTATAATAATGTTATAGTTTTAGATCTTACTTTTGAGTCTGACCCATTTTGAGTTGAATTATTATTATTATTTTTGTATACTTGGGATTGAACCCAGGGCCTTGTACATAAGAGGCAAGTACTCTACCAACTGAGCTATATTTCTAGCCCCCTTGAGTTGAACTTTTAATATAATGAGATATAAGGGTCTAGTTTTATTCTTTTACATGTGTATATCCAATTTTCCCAGTACCATTTATTAAACAGACTGTCTTTCCCCCCAATGCATGTTCTTAACACATTTGTTGAAGGTCAGTTGGTTATAGACATGTGGGTTCACTTCTAGGTTTTCTATTCTGTTCCATTGATCTTTATGTCTGTTTTAATGCCAACATCATGTTGTTTTGGTTACTATAGAATGGTAGTATCTTGTGAAGTTAGGTAGTGTGATACCTCCAGCTTTTTTCTTTTGTTCGAATTTCTTTGGCTATTCAGGGTCTCTTGTGGTTCCATATGAATTTTAGGATTTTTTTCCCCATTTCTTTGAAGAATGCCATTAGAATTTTGATAGGGATTGCATTGGACCTATGGAAAATTTTGGGTAGGATGATGTTTAATTCAGCTTTTTCAGTGATGACCAAAAGACCTGATAAGAACAATTTTAGAGGAGGAGAAATTTATTTGTCTCTCACAGTTTCAGAGATCTCAGTTCGTAGATTGCCAACTCCATTCATTGAGGCCCACGGTGAGGCAGAACATCATGCCAGAAGGGTATGGTGGAGGAAAGTGGTTTAGGACATGATCAGGAAGCACAGAGAGTTGTGCTAAACAAAGATAAAATATGCACCCCCCCAAAACTCCCCCAATAACCCTTCTCTTCCAGCCACACCCCACTTACTTACAGTTACCACCCAATTAATCCCTATCAGGGGATTAATGCACTGATTAGATTAAAACTTTCATAACTCAATCATTTCTCCTTTAAACTTTCTTGTGTTATACATGAGCTTTTGGGAGACACATCATATTTAAACCATAACATATGTCCTTTTTGGTGAAATTACTTATTTATTTTCTTTTATTAGTGCATTATAGTTATACATAATTGTGAGTTCATTTTGACAAAATCATACATTCATGAAAGTCAATTTACTCCATTTTAGTCCTTGGTGCCCCACCCTTACCCACCTACTTCCTCATCCTATTCTTCTTCCTCTATTCTATTGGTCTTCCTTTCACTCACTTATTTATTGATTTTTAATTGGTGCTTTATAGATACACATAAAGGTGGAATTCACTGAGTATATTTATACATGTATATAATGTGATTTTGTTAAATTAATTCCTCATTTTCTCCCCCTTTCCATCCCTCTCCCTCCTTTCAATATTCTTTTTTCTGCTCCACTGATATCTTTATGATAATGGATTAACCTTATCTTCCCCACTTTTTCCCTTATTTTTCTCTAAATTCTACATTTGAGAAAAATTTGACCCTTGATTTTCTAAGTCTGGCTTATTTCATTTAGCATGATGTTTTCTTTCCATTATTTCATTCTTTATGGATGAGTAAAACTCCATTGCTCAAAAAAAGAGACACAAATGGTCAATAAATATATTAAAAATGTTTAACATCTCTAGCAATCAGATCAGGAAAATGCAAATAAAAAATACACTAAGTTTCCTTTTCACTCCATACAGAATGGCAGTTATCAAGAGTATAGATAATAAATGCTGGTGATGATGTGGGGAAAAAGGTACACTCATGTATTTTTGGTGAGACTACAAATTACTACAACTATTCTGGAAAGCAGTATGGAAATTCCTCAAAAAACTTGGAATGAAATCACCATATGACCCAGCTATCCAACTCCTTGATATTTATTCAAAAGAACTAAAATCAGCATGCTATAGTGATACAGCCACCTCAATGTTTATAGTAGCACAATTCACAATAGCCAAATTATGGAACTGGCCCAAAGGGTGGTATATGTACATAATAGAATTTTACTCTACACGGCATATTAATTTCAAATCATAGACATGGGTGTCTTTCCATATTTCCTGTGTCCTTCCTCTTCAATTTCTTTCATTAATGGTTTATATGTATTTTTTAATCATAGAGGTCTTTTACTTTCTTGGTTAAATTTATTTTTTAGGATTTCTTTTTCAGTATCTTATTGGTATACAAAAATCCCACTGAATTTTGTTTCCTTAGAGGAAATGCTCTGCTTTCCCCCATTCAGTATGATGATTGTTGTTTGTGTTTGTTACATACAGGCTTTATTATTTTGTAGTATGTTCCTTCTAAAATTTTTAGCTCAGAATTTTTCTCAAGAGGGGTGCTGAATTTTATCAACTGCTTTTTCTGTATTTATTGAGATAATCATATGATTTTGTCCTCATTTTGTTGATGTGATACATTTATTGATTTGTTCATGTTATACCATCTTTACATTTTTGGGATAAATCCAAGTTGATCTTTTTGACATGTTTTCATATTTGATGCTTTTTTTGCATCTACATTCATTATAGATATTGGTTTATAGTTTTATCTCTCTCTTTCTTTCCTTTTTTCTTTCTCCTTCTTTGGTTTTGGTATCAGGGTAATGCTAACCTCATAGAATGATACTGAAAATATTCTCTCCCTTTTTTTGGGAATAGTTTGAGAAGAAAGGATAAAAGTTTTTGTAGAATTTAGTAGTGAAGACATGTTATTCTGGAATTTTCTTTGTTGGGAGACTTTATATTACTGATTCTATCTTATGAGTTATTTTTGGTTTGTTGAAGTTTTCTGTGTGTTCATGGTTCAATATTGGTATTTTATATTTACTCATTTCTCCTAGGTTTTCCAATTTTTGTGTGTATACTAGTTTAAAATAGTCTCTAGTGATCTTTTATATATAGTTTTTGGATATCATTTTTAAGCGTATAATTTTATTTATTTAGGCTTTCTGTCTTTTTTTTAGTTAAAGGTTTATTATTTTTTTGAAGGAAGCAATATTTCATTTCATTGATCTCTAATATTTTTCATCTCTATTTCATTTATTTCTGCTCTGATATTTTTTTCTGTCTTTCCTTCTACTATTTTTTCTTTTTCTTTTTTTTATAGTGCTGGGGATTAAACCCAGGAATTTATGCATACTAGGCAAGTACACTACAACTGAGCTATATATTCAGACCTTTCCTTTTACTAATTCTGGGGTGAGTTTTCTCTTGCTTTTCTTGGTCTTTGGGGCACATTATTAGGTAATTTACTTGAAATCCACTATTTTGATGTAGGCATTTATTGCTATAAACTTCCCTGTTATTACTGCTTTTATCGGGTTCCATAGTTTTTGGTATGTTGTATTTCCGTTTTTCATTTGTTTCAAGAAAAATTTTTATTTCCCTTTTGATTTCTGCAATGACCCATGAATTTGCATAAAACCAATGTGTTGCCAATTCTATATAAGGTCTTTGGTCCAGAGACATGGATCAGACTCGAACCTGACCTCTATCCTAGTTATCCCACACCCAAGGGCTAACAGATTCCTTAGAGAGAGCCCTGGGCTCTGCTCTCATTCATTAGGAAATAGGGAGGCTCATCTTTGTCTCTTTATGGAGTAGGAGTCCACTCTCCCTTTCTGACTGTCTCTCTTTTCTTTTTCTTAATGGCTGGAACCTCTTGTATTTTAGCATTTATTCCTATAACTGCATGAGGATGGCATTAGGTTGCTTATCTATTTTTCTGAATTCACTTCTGCTGCTACTAAATCTACCCACATCTCTTTACAGGAGATTTGAAGAGGTCTTTTCAGTTTGGCCTGGGTTTTATAAACTCCTGTTTTCTGCTGCAATCATTCTGTTTCCTCTAGATCTGCTATCAGTCATGCTGATTTCTGGAGGAACTTCCATACTAATTGGGTATAATATTGATACCAGGTCATCATAAATGGATGTAGGTGCTCATATAACACTGCATCCCTCATCTTGGCAGAAATAGTTATACTCTTTGGTCCTGGGAAAGGCTGCACATAAAAAGCATGTTTCATTGCCAGTTTCTGCAAATAGTTCTGTAGTGCTTTCATAGAGCCCCAGGTTTTTCTGGACATAGGTATATCTCCTGAATTTGGCCACATATTATAAGTGGCAAGAAGCAGCCAAACTAGTAATGACTCCATACTTTCATTAGTGGCATTAGTATAAAGCCCTTGACATAAAGCAGGGAGAATAAAGGAAGTTTTTCTTTGATGTTACTTCCATAAGACCTAATCTTTGGATTCTGGATCATGAAAGGTCTAGTTGACATCACTTGGTGGGTCATAAAGATCTCATTTTACCTGGAAAAAGTACCTTCATCACAATGATAAAATGCATTAAAGTCTTTCATTGTTGAGTCCTGTCAGAATTTATAAGATTGGGAGATACTTGAGGTTCTACTATTAGGGAAATGGACCTTCCATTAACTATTTCATAAAGGGTTAATCTATGTTTTCCAATGGAGTGGACCTGGTAGCCATCGATTAGTAATTTCTTTGACTAAGACAAACTAGTTGATTTTAGTTAGTTTTGCCTAATGCTGTTGTATTTGTAATACCTCATTTAATTGTTTTGCAACTTGTTTGGTTAAATGAGTGCCTTTATCATTGGAAATTTCTAAAGGAAAACCCCATAAGGGAAACATTTAAAAATAACCTTTTAGATACTTTATAACACCAATCTTCCTGCATGGGAAAATTTTTATACAACCATAAAAACATGAATTGAAGATGAAAATGGAATAAAATCCATCTGTAAGTGTTCAACTGATCCAGCAGTTGCCAGAAATATATTCCCTGAAGTTTTTATTGTCTTAACAGAATTATGGGTTTGACAAAGCATAGATTTGGTTATAAAACCACGTTAAAACAAAGATTGGTTCTAAACCACGTTAGCAATTTTAGAATAGTCACCCCACAAATACATTTCATAATTTGGATCATTTAATTTCTTCCACAATAAGTCATGCAATGCAGAAATTTTTAATAATAGAAACGTTAAAGACTTAGAAGCGACTATGTGATGTCTACGCTTTCCAGGAGTCCACAGTTAACATTGGATTTATGTCCTCTTAAATACAAATTTTGTTTCTCCAATTCAGGTGCCTAATACTGTTTATTCAATTTAACTTGGATCAATCTTTTGGTGTTTGTTCAAATTGTGTATCTCAAAAACTTCAGTACTAGCTAACTAAGCGTGAAAATTTGCCAAATAATTTCCTTGATGTTCAGTTAATTCTTACTAGCTTGATGTTGGGTTAATAGTTTCATGGACCAGTTTCTTTATTAGAGTTCTGGGAATTCTTATCCAGTTCAATGGTGTGATCTTAAAGTTATTAGAAACCTCTACTTGTCAGGATTCTTTTCATGAATCCCTTTAAAGATGAAACACTTTGGGATTATAGTTTCTCAGTAGAATAATTGAGCAAGCTGTGAATGCAAAATTTAAAATGATCATAGTAAAGAGCTGATTGCAATAATGACACAAATGAAAGGAAGTTTAGTTATTTTAGTTATTTTATAGAACTAAGTAGAATCATGACTGATAGCATTATACCAGGAATATTTGGTTTCTGTAACTTTCTTATGATTTCTGAAACCTATATTAATAACACACACACACACACACACACACACACACACATATATATATATATATATATATCTCCCAAAGAAGGTTTGGTATTATTTATTATTTGCTATTCCCCCTCTAATTTAAAATAACAAATGATCCCTATTAGTTTAATATCTGCCTTTAAAAAATAAATAAATATATCCTTTTGAAATGTTCCAAGAGCTCATCTGGAAGATCCCAAAATTAATTTGCTGTAAAGAAAATAATTTAATTTAGAATTTGGTTTTAAGATGTTTGTCAAAATATCAATGTTTAAAACACTTGATCAAGACAGTATTGTAGGTAACTGTTAAATAATAGTCTTCATTAATCAGAATGATATTCAGATGCTTTAAAGGAAAATATAGACAGTTGCTTAGTTGCAGAAAAACATTGGCTTTTCTTTTCTTACTTTTTTTTTCTTGGATAGGACTCAGTTTTCTAAGTAATCAAAACCCTAAACCTAATAAAGACAACATGAAGCCTAGAAAACTATTTTGGCGAAACACAGAATCTTTGTTTTCTAGGCCAATTACCTAAAGGTAAAGAAAAACCTTACAATATTTTCTACTGGGAGCAGACCAATGATCCAAGAAAAACTTACTGTTTTAACAGAGAAGACCAAATTCTCTCCCTCTACCTCCACATAGTAGGTGTTTATACAAACATCTCACAACTACTCAAAGGAAATACTTTTACTTTAGGAAACTTTAAAGTAAGAACAATTCATTTGAAATTATTTAATTAATTGACATTGATAATGTTATTTGAAATTCTTCACATTATTTAAAAATTGGAAATCTATTTTTAAAAGGGTATGTACCATCAGCCTCCTGAATAACTGGGATTACAGGTGTATACTACTGTTTTGATTTGCATTTCCCTGATACCAATGATATTGAAGATTTATCATATATTTGAGGCCATTTATATGTCTTTTGAGAAATGTCTATTCAGATCCTTAGCCCACTTAAAATTAGGTTATTTGCTTTCTGGCTATTGATTTGTTTTGAGTTGCTGATATATTTGGATATTAACCCCTTCTTAGATTCATAGTTTGTAAATATGTTCTTGGATTCTGTGGGTTGTCTCTTTGCTCTTCTGATTGTTTCTCTTGTTGCATGGAAGCTTTTTAGTTTGATGCCGTCCCATTCATAAATTTTTATTTTTGTTGCCTGTGTGTTTGGGGTCATATGCAAAATATCATTGCCTAAACCAACATTCTGAAGCATTTCCCTTATTTTATTTTAGTGATTTCATAGTTTAGGTTTATATGGAAGTCTGATCTATTTTGAGTTTGTATTTGTAACTGATGAGAGACAGTGCTCTACTTTCATTTTTCTGCATGTGAATATCCAGCTTTCCTAAAATCATTTATTGAAAAAGATAATTTTTCCCCTCATGTATCATTATCTTTTTGTCAAAAATCAATTGGCTGTAAATACATGGGGTTATTTCTAGGTTCTCTATTCTGAGAAGAATGACATTGGTATTTTGATAAGGATTACACTGAATCTGTGGGGTTCTTTGGGTAAAATGGACACTTTCATATTAATTCTTTTAATTCATGATTAATCGTATCCTTTTAAACTTCTTTCATCAGTATTTTATTGTAGAAATCTTTTAATTTTTTTCATGAAGTTATCCCTAGGTATTTAGTTTTTAAGCTTTTGTAAATGGGATTTTTTTTCCAGATAGATTGCTAATTAGCATATAGAAAAACTGCAGATTTTTGAGCACTGATTTTTTTATGCTGCAAGCTTACTCAATTTACTCCGGAGCTTTTTAGTGGAGACTTTATAAACCTATACACAAGATAATAAAGAAAACTAAATTTTAGTTTTGCATCAGTGTACTTTTGGTTAAAACACATAAAATTTAATTATCACACATAAAATTCCTTTCATAAGATTCATATTTCACAAACCTTTTACAACATTCCTATCTACCTTTCTTATTTATTTATTTATTTATTTTTATTGATTTTTAAAATATATGAGAGCAGAATGCATTACAATTCATTATACACATAGAGCACAATTTTTCATATCTCTGGTTGTATATAAAGTATATTCACACCAATTTGTGTCTTCATACATGTACTTTGGATAATGATTTCCATCTTATTCCACTTTTATCATTGCTAATCCCCTGCTTTTTTTCCCCCCTCCACCCCTGCCCTATCTAGAGTTCATCTATTCTTCCCATCCTCCCCCTCCCTACCCCACTATGAATCAGCCTCCTTATATCAGAGAAAACATTTGGCATTTGTTTTTTTTGGAATTGGCTAACTTCATTTAGCATTATTTTTCTCTAACTCCATTCATTTACCTGTAAATGCCATGATTTTATTCTCTTTTATGGCTGAGTAATATTCCATTGTGTATATATGCCACATTTTTTAACATTTATTTTTTAGTTTTAGATGGACACGTATCTTTATTTTACATTTATGTGGTGCTGAGAATCGAACCTAGTACCTCCTGTATGCCAGACAAGTACTCTACCACTGAGCCATAACTCCAGCCCATGCCACATTTTTTTTAATCCATTCATCTATTGAAGGACATCTAGTTTGATTCCACAGTTTGGCTATTGTGAATTGTGCTGTTATAAATATTGATGTGGCTGTGTCCCTGAAGTATGCTGTTTTTAAGTCCTTTGGGTATAGACCGAGGAGAGGGATAGCTGAGTCAAATGGTGGTTCCATTCCCAATTTTCCAAGAAATCTCCATACTGCTTTCCATATTGGCTGCACCAATTTGCAGTCCCACCAGCAATGTATGAGTATAAATTTTTCCCCACATCCTCGCCAATATTTATTGTTGTTTGTATTCATAAAAGCTGCCACTCTGACTGGAGTGAGGTGAAATCTTAGAGTAGTTTTGATTTGCATTTCTCTAATTGCTAGAGATGATGAACATTTTTTTCATATACTTGTTGATTGATTGTATATCATCTTCTGAGAAGTGTCTGTTCAGGTCTTTAGCTCATTTATTGATTGTTTTTTTTTTTTGTGTGTGTGTTTAGCTTTTTGAGTTCTTTATATACTCTAGAGATTAGTGCTCTATCTTATGTGTGAGGGTAAAATCAACACCCATAAAACAAAAGCATTTCTGTATATCAGGGACAAATCCTCTGAAAGGGAAATGAGGAAAACTACCCCATTTACAATAGCCTAAAAAAAAAGTTGGAATCAACTTATTGAAAGGTGTCAAAGATCTATACAGTGAAAACTACAAAACCCTAAATAAAGAAATCAAAAAAGACCTTAGAAGATGGAAAGGTCTACCTTGCTCTTGGATAGACAGAATTAATATTATCAAATGACCATACTACCAAAAGCACTATACAGATTTAATGCAATTCTGATCAAAATCCCAATGGCATTACTCATAGAAATAGAAAAAGAAATCATAAAATTTATCTGGAAAAATAAGAGACCCAGAATAGCTAAAGCAATCCTTAGCAGGAAGCACCACTTAGTAGGTGGCATCACTATACCAGACCTTAAACCATACTACAGAGCAATAGTAACAAAAACAGCATGGTATTGGCACCAAACAGACTGGTAGACCATTGGTACAGAAGAGAGGACACAGAGTCTACTTTGCTTTTTGTCCTTTCTCATTTTGAAACCATCAGTCATTCTACTTTAGGATAAAAATTTACTCTCTTTTTCCTGTAACTCAATATCCTTATACCTTGGAGTTTCTACTTACCAAAAGCACATCTTATTTTTCTTGTATATGGTTTTAAATAATCAGTTACATATGTAAATTATGATTCTTAACTCTTAGTGACGTAGGTTTATAATGAATAGTAGGAAGCAAGAAATTGTGAAATGTCACACCAGAAATCTGCAGATCGATATATCTTTGAATCATAAGTTCTAGAAGCTTTTGTCTTCTCATTGTAGTTTGTTATTGTGGCACAGAACATGTTTACTAACAGTCTTAAATAATATTTTTAGTGTCTCCATAATAAAAAATTGTCAGAGGCAAAATTTTATCTCTATCCTTTTTTTTTACTCCCTTCATTTTGCTTTTGTTTTTGCTTATTTGCTTGCTGGGTTTGAGCATAAAATGGTTGATATAAACTTCTCTCAGTCTCAACTTTAGTTGTTAATGACAAGAATGTTTAAATCTTCTGGTATAGGGAAAACATGTTTTACATAGGAATTTTACCTTCAATTTAACTGATTAATTTTTAAAAATTTTTGCTTAGAGACTGTGGATATAGCTCAGTTGGTAGAGTGCTTGCTTTGCATTCACAAGGCCCTGAGTTCAATCCCCAGCACCACACACACACACACAAAATATGCTTTGATTGCTCATGAAGATGAGACGATAACCAATGAACCACCATCTCAAGTTATTTTGCTTGCTGACTATCATTTTTTTATTAGAATGTTATACATCAGTAGTTGGGTTCATCCTAATAAAAATAACACATGCAGGGAATTTGGTTTCAGTTCACATTCTCTCGTTTTCTCTCCCTTCCTCCTTCCTCTCACCAGTCTCCTTCTTCTACTCTACTGATCTTCATTTTGTTTATTTATTTATTTGGTTGTTTGTACTTCTACATGAAGGTGAGATTCCTTGTGGTATATTTATATAGACATATAGCATATTTAAAAAAATTCATTTATCATTTCCTCCCCTTTCCTGTCAGCACTGACCCTCTCAATCTCCTTATACTCTACTGATCTTCCTTAAGTATTTATAATATCTGATCCTCCTCTCCTTTCCCCCCTTATTTTGATCTAGTTTCCACATATGAGAGCTTGTTTGGAGGTTACAGGGGGAGGCACCTATTCCTATATCCTATCCTCCTCTATCTGGGAAGGTCATCCTTTTCTACCAAGCATGCAGCTTCTGGAGGGAGGAACATGAAGCAATGAGGGAGGAAGGGGACACCTACCTAGCCAGCCGGATCAGCTGAATCAACCCTGGTGAGCAGTGGGGTGACAGATATTGCAGTTGAATGGCCCTCACATCCATAGCTTCCACATATTAAGAGAAAACATTTGACCCCTGATTTTCTGAGACTGTCTTATCTCACTTGGCATGATGTTCTTCAGTTCTATTCATTTACTGACAAATGCCAAATTTCCTTTTCTTTTGGCTAAGTAGAGGGCACCTGAGTTGAAACCATAATTTGGCTATTTTTAATCATGCTGCTATAAACATTGAGGGGGCTGTATTACTATAGTATGCTGATTTTAGTTCTTTTGGCAAAATACCAAGGAGTGGGATAGCTGGGTTATGGTCATTTCATTCCTAGGTTTTTTGAGGAATCTCCATATTGCTTTCCAGAGTGATTATACTAATTTGCAGTTCCAACTACAATGGATGATTGTAGCTTCCCCCTCTACATTTTGCCAGCATTTATTAGTTTTGTATTCTTGAAAATTGCTCTTTGACTGGAGTGAGATGAAATCTTAGTGTAGTTTTGATTTGCATTTCCCTGATTGTTAGAGATGTTGAACATCTTTTCATATATTTGTTGGCCATTTGTTTTTCTTATTTTGAGATGTGTCTGCTCTTTTACCCATTTGTTGATTAGATTTTTTTTTGGTATTAACATTTTTGAGTTCTTTATATATTCTAGACATTAATCCCTTGGGAGAGGAGCAGTTGGCAAAGATTTTCTCCAAATCTGTAGGTTCTCTCTTCGTGCTCTTAATCATTTACTTTGCTGTGCAGAAGCTTTTTAATTTGATGGTATCCCAAATATTGATTCTTGGTTTTATTTTGTGAGCTGTAGGGGTCTTATTAAGAGACTAAGTACCAATATGATAATGTGTTCATCCTATGTTTTTGTCTAGCAGTTGTCAATTTTCTTGTCTAATTCCTATGTCTTTGATCCATTTTGATTTGACTTTTGTGCAGGGTGGGAGTTGGGAATCTGGTTTCCTTCTTGTCCAGGAATATATTCAGTTTCCCCAGTAACATTTGTTAAAAAGATTGTCTTTTCTCCAACATGTATTTTTGGCATCTTTATTAAGCATCAAATAGCTATAAGTATGTGAGTCTGTCTGTGTGTTTTCCATTTTGTTTCATTGGTTCTTATGTCTATTTTAATTCCAGTGTCACGCTGTTTTTGTCACTATGGCTTTGCAGTATAATTTCAGACCAGTTATTGTGATGAGTCCTGTACCACTCTTTTTGGTTAGTTTTACTTTGGCTATCCTGGGTCTCTTATTATTCCAAATGAATTTAATTTCTAATTTTGTGAAGAATGTCATTGTTATTTTGATGGAGATTGCATTGAACTTATATATTTCTTTTGGTGATAGGACCATTTTTATAGTATTAATTATGGCTACCCAAGAACATGGGTATTTTTACATCTTCTAAGGTCTTCAGTTTCTTTCTTCAGTGTTTTATAATTTTTGTTGTAGAGCTTTTTTATGTCCTTGGTTAGATTTAATCTCAAGAATTTAATTTTTTTTTTTGAGATTATTGTGAAAGGGATGGTTTTCCTGACTTGTTTCTTAGAAAAATCACTGTTGGAGTATAGAAAAACTATTGATTTATGGGTGTTGATCTTATATCCTGCTGTTTTGCTGAATTTATCAGCTTTAGAAGTCTTCTGGCAGAAATTTTTGGTCTTTTACACATTGGGTCATATCATCAGCAAACAATTTGACTTCTCTTCCTATTTGTACAACTCTATTTAGTATGGTATTGGCTTTGGCTTTGCTACAGATAGCCTTTATAATGTTGAGGTAAGTTCCTTTTATCCTAGTTTCTACAGATTTTTTTTTTATGTGAATGGATGCTAGATTTTATTAAAGATATTATCTGCATTTATTGAGATTATCACATGATTCTTGCCCTTAATTCTTAATTATCTTTTTTAAATTTGTGTATGTTGAACCAAATTTGCATCCCTGGAATAAAATCCACTTGATCCTGGTATATTATCTTCCTGATGTGTTTTTGAATGCAACTTGCCCATATTTTATTAAGAATTTCAGCATCTATGTTCATCAGGGATATTGGTCTATAGTTTTCTTTCCTTGATATGTCTTTTTCTAGTTTTAGTATGAAAATGGATCATAGAATATATTTGAGAGTTTTCCTTTCCTTTTCACTTCATGGGATAATTTGAGAAATATTGATGTTATTTCTTCTTTAAAAAATGTCTGGTAAAACTCAGCTGAGAATCCATCTGGTCCTAGGCTTTTCTTTGTTGGAAGACTCTTAATTGCTGTTTCAATTTTATTACTTGATATTGGTCTCTTTAATGTTTTTTGTATCTTTCTGGTTCAATTTAGTTAGGTCACATATGTCTAGAAACTTGTCATTGTCATCTAGATTTTCCAGTTTATTGGCGAATAAAGTTGCAAAAACATTTTCTAATAATCCTATGGATTTCAGAACTGTCTGTGGTGCTATCTCTATTTTTCATCTCCAAGTTTATTTATTTGGGTCTTCTCTTTCTTTTGGATAGTTTGGTTAAGCATTTACCAATTTTATTTATCTTTCAAAGAACCAACTCTTCATTGTCTTGTTAATGAATATTGTTTTCTATACTCAATTTTATGTCTGATCTTTATTATTTCCTGTCTTCTACTAATTTTGGAATTAGTTTATTCTTCCTTTTCTAAGGCCTTGAAGTGGAACATGAGCTTATTTATTTGAGAATATATTTTTTAATGTAGGTACTCAATGCTATAAATTTTCCTTTTAGAACTCCCCACAGATTTTGATATGTCATAACTTTGTTCTCATTTATTTCTAAGAATTTCTTGGTTTCTTATCTCATTTCTTCTTTGATCCATTCTTTATTTAAAAAAGTTTTGGTCAATTTCCATGTGTTTATGTAGTTTCCATTATTTTTCTTGCTGTCGATTCCTAGTCTCTTTCCATTATGATCCGATAAAATGCACAAGATTATTTTGACTTTTTTGGATTTTCTAAGATTTACATTGTGACCTAGAACATAATCTATTTTGGAAAAGTTTCCATGAATTGCTAAGAAGAGAAATCCAACTGTTTGAGGGGGGCGTAAAATATTCTGTGATGTCTCTTAAGTCCATTTGATTTATAGTATTATTTAATTTGGAAATATCTTTATCAATCTTATATTTTGATGATCTATTAGTGATAAGTGTGTGTTGAAATCACCCATTATTATTGTATTAGAATCTATCTGATATATTTTTTTGAAAAATATTTATTTATTTATTTTTAAGGTGTAGATGGACACAACACAATGCCTTTATTTTTATGTGGTGCTGAGGATCGAACCCGGGTCCTGCCCATGCTAGGTGAGCGCTCTACCACTGAGCCACAATCCCAGCCCCTGATATATATATTTTTTTAAATATAGGTTTTTTTTTGTTGTTTGTCAGAGTACAGCTCCAGCTGGACGAATGGATGGTGAGGAGTCTGCGAAAGGCAGCGGAGAAACAACACAGACACTAGAGTGAAGGTGCTGATTCTGATTCTTGTGAAGTTAATCATATATACTTTTCATTTTGGCAGGCTAACAGTATTTTGTGGTTACAAAACAAGAAACATTATTCAAGGAAACAAAATTTTACGTAGCTACAATTAGATAAGAAGAATGTATCTTGGCTTATGCATAAGCAAGCATTTTTTACTTTCAGTTCGCGTTTTGCTTTGAGCTGTTTCTGCTTAGTTAGCTTTTAATAATAGTTAGAAATGTCCCAAACTATTGACCTATCCCTTGACTATTCTTTCTTGACTTACTGACTAGAACCAGCGCCATGAATATGGCAAGTGGTTAACTTGAAAAGAGAGGCTACTAATTTTAATCAATCAAGAGGAAGAGCATCAAACCATTGTGCACAAGAACAAGAACAAGTTGCCCAGTACTAAGCACTAATCTGTCTTCTTAACATTAATTTTTCTTCTCTAGATTTTAATTTAATTTCTCAAAAATTTCCTTGACAAGGGAGAGAAATGAATTACAGTAGATGGGGTAGAGAGAGAAGATGGGAAGGGAGGGGAGGGGGGATAGTAGAGGATAGGAAAGGTAGCAGAATACAACAGTCACTAGAATGGCAATATGTAAAAACGTGGATGTGTAACCGATGTGATTCTGCAATCTGTATACGGGGTACAAATGGGAGTTCATAACCCACTTGAATCAAATATATGAAATATGATATGTCAAGAGCTTTGTAATGTTTTGAACAAACAATAATAAAAAAAAATTTTCCTTGACTATTTTTTTCTACAGGAGGTTTCTCATTAAACATTAACAATTTATGTTCCACAGCTGAATCATTGCATTTATAGCAAACAGATCTATTCATGTTTTTTCCTTCATGCTTAATGGTCATATGAGAAGTCGAAACTATACTTATTAACAGGAATACAAAAACAAACCAGCCCATTCCCAGAAACATGCTGCGCTCCTCCAGAGGATGGACACCTTGTGCCATCCACCTCAGTAGGGCCTTGCCTTTGCCTGAGTCAGGGGAAGGGAGCAACAGTTGTTGTTGTTTTTTAATATCTATTTTTTAGGTGTAGATGGACACAACACAATGCCTTTATTTTTATGTGGTGCTGGGGATCGAACCTGGGTCACACCCGTGCTAGGGGAGCGCTCTACCGCTGAGCCACAACCCCAGCCGTCTATCTGATATTTAATGTCAAGAGGTATTTGTATTTATGTAATTGGGGGTACTGACATTTGGGGTATATATTTGCCATGCTTATATTTTCTTGTTGGATTATTCTCTTTTAAGGCTCACTTCTGACTTCTTAACTCAGATTCTAAAATCAAAGAAGGCCAGAAATGAGATTTTCCAAGCTCTAAAATAAAGCAATTGTCATTTTTTTTTTTTTTGCTTGAAATCTGCATCATCAGATATAAGAAAGTTACTTCAGCTTGTTTTTGGACTGCATTTGCATGGAACATTTTTTTCATCTTTTTACCTTTAGCCTTCCAGTGTCTTTGTCTATGAGATGAATCTCTTGCAAATAGCTTATAGTTGCATCTTGTTTTTTGACCCAGCAAATAGCTTATAGTTGCATCTTGTTTTTTGATCCATTCTACTAATCTCTGTCTTTTAATTGGAAAGTTGAGACAATTCATATTCAATGTTTGTGATTTCCTGTCATTTTGATTTTTTTGATATATTTAATATTTAATCATATCTTGATTCTCATTTGGTTGATTATTCTTCTATTGATCTTTCTCTACTTAGGAGTTTTGGGATTTCTTTTGGTTTTGATTTCCTCCCTCTGCAGTTTATCTTTAAGTATTCTTTTTAGTCCTGGCAGGTTGTTCATGAATCTTTTTAGTTTGTCTTTGTAAAGAAAATATTTTATCCCCACTGAATTTGAAAGAGAGCTTTGCTGGATATAGAAATCTTGATTGGCAATTGTTTTCTTTTAGAGCTTAGAACATCTCTTATTCTTGGCCTTCTTTGGTTTTTGGGTTTGAGTTGAGAAGTCAGAAGTGAGCTTTGTTGGTTTGCCTCTAAATGTGACGATGTTTCTCTTTTGCAGCTTTTAATATTATTTTCTTATTTTCTGCATTCGTCATTTTGATTATGATATGTCTTGGTGAGCTTCTTTTCTGATTTGGTCTATTTGGGATCCTGTACCTTTCCTATATGTGGATGTCTTTCTCATTTCTGATATGGCAAAAGTTTTCTGTTACTATCACAATGAAAGTATTCTGAATACTTTTAGCCTGTATCTCTGTATTCTCCTCTATCCCAATGATTCTCTGGTTTGGTCTCTTGATGTTATCCCAGAGTTCTTCTATATTCTGATAATGTTCTATCATTTTTCATCCTTTATTGCATACTGTGTACTCAAGTGAATTTTCAACAAATCAAAGTGGAAGGTGAAAAAATGCCTGAAATATTTTGAAAAATTTATCAGAGGTGAGGCAGAAGATAGCAGATGTAAACTGTAAAGAAGAAATAGAAAATTAATTGAAATAATGAAACAATAAAAAGAGAAAGAAGGAATAGAAAAATTTGTGTGTTAGTGGGGGAATAGAGTGAAGAAGGAGAGATAGGAGGGAAAAGAAGCTAATCATGAACAAATGAGCAAGTGTAGGATCCAAATAACTTGAATCCTTGTATAATTATACTCCACTTAAGTCAATTCAAGTCTAAATAATTATAAAATGCAGAAGAAAATTATCAGTGTAAAAGTAAAACTATATGATATATATGACATATTTTTTCAACCCATCTACAAAAAAAGAACTCTCTCTCTCTCTCTCTCTCTCTCTCTCTCTCTCACACACACACACACACACAAAATCATGCATATGGAAAAAAGTAAAAATAATACAATACAATGCAATGATATTTGAAGAAATTTGGAAAGTTAAAATTTTAAAAATGAATAAAAAATAAATAAAGGGAATACAGAGAAAACAAGAAATACGCAAAAATGAAAAAAAGAAGAAAAGACTCTTAAAAATATATATATTTTTAAGTTGTAGATGAACACAATACCTTTTATTTTATTTATTTATTTTTATGTGGTGTTGAGGCTTGAACTCAGTGCCTCACATGTGCTAGGCAAGCATTATGCCAATGAATTACAATCCCAGCCCCAGAAAGGAATATTTTTTTTAAAAAAATTTTCTATTTGTTCTTTTTAATTATATACAACAGTAGAATGCATTTTGAGATATCATTCATACATGGAGTATAACTTCCCATTTTTGTACTTGTATATCATATGGAATGAAACTGCTTATGCATACATATATGAACATAGGAATGTTATGTCCAATTTAATTCTTGTCTTTCCCATTCCTATCCCTTCTCTACTCCCCTCTGTCCAATTTGGTGAACCTCCACCCCACTTCCCCCATTGTGAGTCAGTATTTGTATATTAGAGAGAACATTTGGCCTTTGTTTTCTGGGGATTGACTTATTTCGCTTAGCATAATAGTCTCCAATTCCATCCATTTACTGACAAATGCTATAATTTCATTCTTCTTTATGGCTGAGTAGTATTCCATTGTGTATATGTATCACATTTTCTTTATTCATTCCCTAAGTTGGTTTCATAGCTTAGCTGTTGTGAATTGAGCTGCTATGAACATTGATGTGGCTGTGTCACTGTACTATGCCAATTTTAAGTCCTTTGTATACAGACTGAGGAGTGGGATAACTGGGCTAAATGGTGGTTCCATTCCAAGTTTTCTGAGGAATCTCCTACTTCTTTCCAGAATGGTTGTGCCAATTTGCAGTCTAACCAGCAGGGTATGAGTGTACCTTTGTCCCCACATCCTCGTCAGTATTTATTGTTACTTGTATTCTTGATAATTGTCATTCTAACTGGAGTGACATGAAATATCAGTGTAGTTTTAGTTTGCATTTCAGAAAAGACTCTTTTTTTATTTTTTTTAGAAAAGACTCTTAATAACATATTTTTTTCTTTTTTTTTTTTTATAGAGTTTTCACTCATTTTGTTCCACTTCCAAGGAATGTTTTTGTGGGAGTCATCATCGATCAACATAGTACTTCTTAATAATATGTTTCTGGCTGTGTGTCTTTAGAGTTCCTTTTATAGTCCAGTATTAAATTTCAGTGAATTCCCTTTGTTACTCACCTCTCTGAGGAGCAGTCTGTCACTGTAAATATGGTGTTCAGAAACTGCTGGGATTGTACCCTTCCTTGAATCTGCCATCTGCTGTCCTCTCACTAACTGTAATGTTTACTGCTTGGTTGTGCTATGGCAGTGTGATAGGCTGCCAAGAGACAAATAAGGACACTTGGAGGTGGGATATGAAATGTAAGTTTCATTGAGAAATGCTTATGTGGAAGATCTAGTGGCAACAGCTAGATATATATTTCATCAGACAGTGGGCCAACAATTTGTACTTCCGCTCCATGTTGTACCTCCAGTACCTTGCCAGAAAGCCCAATAGCAATGCACTAGACAGGTGTGTCTCTGATATTTTTCCAGAAAGTCCAGGGAGACCACCTGGATGAGCACTTCCCTTTCTATGGTATTCTGATCCACCCCAGTTACAGCAGGAAGGGGAGTTTTATAAGTTAGGCTATAGAAGTAGTGACAATAATTTGCTTAGTTTCCTTTGTTCCTTGTATGACTAGTATCCCAAGGAGCAGCTGCCCTGGTGTACATGTAAGAAAGTAGCTTTTTGTAGATAAGACTAACCTGCTCTTATTTCCAGAATATACGAGAGAAAGCCAGAGTCCTTCCATGTGTATCCAGACATTGTGGCTCACACCCACTTTCATTGTGCACTTAACTTGGTTAGTTTGTTTTGGGAATGGAAAGGGCATTCAGGGATATGGTGTTTTGTTTTTAACTTTTCTTTAGGGGCAACACACTGATAAGTTTTGTAATATAGAACTAACAAAAGCTCATTATACTAGTAAACATGTGGGAAAATCATGCGTCTGTATTTTATTTAATGCTAAAAATGCTTTAGACATGCCTGATTTACTCAAACCAATAATATTCTTATTTTCCCAAAGATTACTCAAGTCATGTGAATTTGAATAGCATTTGGGTTATGTATTAGTGAACTATTCGTCATAACGAAGCATTGGATACAGTTAACTTTACAAGAGGTTTATTTAAGTTTACTTTTGGCGGTTCAAGGACATGGTACTTCCATTAGCTTGGTTCTGGTGGGAGCTGTCACATCATGTCAGAGAGGAATAGTGGGAGTATATATGAGAGTGTGGTCACATCTTGAGTCAGGAAGTAGAGAGAGCTGAGTGGGGTCCAACTTGCTCCTTTCATAACCACGCTTTTTGCAAGTGCTACTTAAGAAGTCACATTAGAAAATATCTCATGGATCCAGTGATTGAAGGACATGGTACTAGACCCCCCCCCCCATTTCTTAAAGATTCTACCACTTCCTAATACCATCACTCTGGGAACCAAGCCTCTAATTACATGAACCTTTGTGGAGACACAATTAAACCATATCAAAACCATAGCAGGTTTAGTTCTTAATTTTCTGAAAGAATGTTTTATTTGTATAAGCACTGTTTTCCTTTAGTTCAATAAAATAGCACTCTTTCACAATTTAGTTTTGACAATTTTGTAAGGAGGTAGGAAAATATCACACATACATATCATACATCTAGATATACAGAAGCATATAATCAGAAACAGATCTTATTACTTTCATTTAAAATTTTTAGTCATATGTCAGGTACAATAACACAAAACTCATTAATTTGTCAAAGTATGTCTGATCCAAATTGGGTTTTTTTGATCAAATGAATAGGATTTCCTTCCCAGATGGCTAAAGCTTTTGAATATTTGTTAAAAAAAAGTTTTTAAGATTTTAAAAAATAATTTTCCTCCTGTAAGTATTTTTTTTCAAAGATGCAACCTTTGTTTCATTTACTCTTTTAGATGCCTTTTTGTATCAAATAAAGAATGCATCTCATTGATTTTATGGCATTTTAGATCCTGTTTGTCTTTTGTTAAATTACTTTATTGTCATATGATAATTATGGTGGAATAAAGATCATTAAAATTTAACAAAAAAATAAATAAAACATAAAACTATTCTAAAATGATGGTGCAGTTGTAATTATACACATACATTGTATCTGCACTAAAACTTTGTATAATAGCATTCTTTGGCTTTATCTTAAGTAATAAAGTTTGGCACTTTGATATGACAAGTACGTAGTTTAAATAATCAGGTAGAAAAATTTAAATTACAAAAATATTTGAGTGTTTAAACTATACAAGGAATTTTCTGAATGTTGTTGTGGTAAGATGTGAGGCAAAGATAATATGTTTATGGGTAAATAAGATCCCCAAACTGAAAACTGTCCATTGAAGGGCATACAGGCAAATGGGTTCATTTCAATGGTCTGTAGTTTGAGTTAGATAAGAAATTTTAAGAGGCAGTTGTTTTGCCACAGCAGGAAGAATATGCTTATCTTTTCTTTTAAATTATCAGCAATTCGTTGTATGTGAATGTTGTGCTCAAAGGTCAAGGTAGATTTTTCCTACACATGTGATGTTTTCCCCACCTTTGGCTGTTATTACAGAGTACCCCCAGATTCAATGTATCTTTTATCAGCTTATGTTCTAATAATGTAACAAAGTTGGCCATTTGTAATGTTTTTAAAAGTGTTCTGCTAAAAGAAGATGAAACACGTTTGAGAGAAATGTAGACATATTGTTTTTCCATGGACAGACCTCAGGAAATACAATTATGGAAAAGTCTGTCTTGTTTTTCAAACTGAGGATGATGCAAAATTCTTGAAGCCAATTCATTTGAAATACAGCCTCAATTCAGAAACTGGAGACAAGTATCTACATGCTTGTACTTTCTAAGGTCAAGGTGCAAGTCTTCCTTATATGTAAATGTTCTTTTTATATTTCTTTTGGTTAGTCTTGAAAAGTATTAACTTATGTCCACAAAATTTGCATGTTCCCATCCATTTAGTTATGTGTGTATCTCTCTTTCCTGACATCTTTATTTTCTTCTTCTATTTCCATGAGCTTCTCATCCTTTGGTTCCAGAGACACACATGAACCAATAACTTCATCATATTTCACAACACAAAAATCATATATTATTGAAAAATGATTACCATTGTTAATTACTTTGAATACAGAAAAACGTGCATTTATTTAAACTGCTTTGATGATTTTCTTCCAAATTGATATATTTTTAATGATAATTCATACAGTGACAAAAATGAATTCATTCCCTTCTATCTTTCAACTTGTAATTTCTTGTGACTTGCCCAATACTGTCAATGAAAATGCCATCTGACCAGGATTCAAGACTTAAAATCATGTACTGTTTTTTCTCCCTCACTTTTTGTTTTCTTCAGATTCCAGTAGAACTAAAATAAGCCATTCAAACTTGAATTTATCCCATGCATTTGCTATTATCTGTTGATATCATTTAGAAATACTCCCAAGTAGAAATATTCCCTTATGTTGATGGCTCTCTAGTCCTCATCTACATTGTGCCTTCTCACTTTATTACCTTTCTTTTAGAGACAGCCTTTCCAGCTAAATAAACTATTACAATGTCCAATTTAATTTTTGTTATAGTTTAACATTAAGATTCTCTCTGGCTCAATAGTTCTATTCTTATTTCCTATTTACAACACTCTTTAAACTGACTTTCCTGCTTCTAGACTTGAACTCCTCCAGACTAGTATTCACATGCATCCAGAAGCTTAAATTTATTCATAGCACTCTACCACTTAAGGTCTGGCTCAAATTCCCCACTTCTACAGGATATATTTCAGATTCTTCAGGACGGCCTTCAGAGCCCACCATGATCTGACTTTTACTTCCTTTCTAGTCCTCGCTAAACTTGAGTACCTTTTCTTCCTGCCTCACTTTGCATCGTACACTCCAGACATGATCATTTACTTCTAGAGAGCCCAGACAGCTTCACTAATTTCCTTTTCTTTTCCTGCAATATTATTCTGTTTATCTTGCAAATATAAACTCAAATTCCAGTTTCTTTGAAATGTTTCCTAGTCTACCTTCCTACTTGAAGGCTGGACTTCTTTCAAAGGACCTGTAACACCTTAAAGCATTAGCAGGTGTATTAAAAGTTCATGTGGCAGAAATTACACACTAACTCCCTCAGTCTTCACATACTTTCTGACCTGTCTTGTTAAAGACATTGGAAACAAGAAACTGCGTTAGATGCTTTAGATGTGTAAAAGTCTCCACCAACTAGACTATCTTATGAGAACTCAGAAGTCAAATGTTTTCTTTTTCCTTTCCTTTCCCTGTCCTTACCCTTCTTCCCTATCTTCCTCTTTTAAAAAAACTATTTTGCTAATAGCATGCAGGGTGTGGGATGTGAGTATTTAGATTCAATGACCAGCCTCAACATTCTACCTTAAGGAAGCCATCCTCATGCGTAACTGGAGACAATGTAGCAGTGCATCAGTAGAGTGCTGCCCTCTGTCCTGCAGCTTCATGATGTGAGCCTGAATTCAATAGTCGGGTGATGGGCCACTAATTTTGGCTCTTCAATGCCTCCCAGAGTTTTTAGAGATGCCTATTTCCCTGTGGTACATATCTTGTGTCTGACATGCCTGAGATGGTTTAGGTTTCCTACCCTGAAGTCTGATTCAGTTTGCTTCATTTAAACTGTAACTGCTTTGAAAATAGGAATAAGGTTTTTTTAAAATTATAGGGTTGATAAACTATAGTTGTATGTATTTATGGGGTACAAAAGGTATTTTTGAACACAATGTGGAATGATTAAATCAAACTAATTAACATATCACATTTAACTTTTTTGTGATGAGAACATTTGAAACTAAACTCAGTGATGTTGAAATATAGAGTATTGTGTTATTTGTATTCATCATGTTGTGCAATTGATCCAAAAAATCATATGTATTCATCTGACAGGCTTTGTACACTTATTTATTATCTCTATCCACCCTCCTCCCAACATGTATAAACCATCATTTTTATTCTCTGGTTCTATGAGCACGATTGTTTTAGATTCCATATATAAATGATAACATATGGTATTTATCTTTCCGTTCTTGGTTTATTTCATTTATCATAATGGACTATAATTTCATTCAAGTCTTTGCAAATGATGTAACTTCTTTTTAAAAGTGCTATTCCATGAGGGATTCAAGGTAAGAGATTAGAGGAAGGCTGCATTTCCAGTTGCTCTGTGGCTCAGGATATAAACAGTGGGAGTACTGCCTCTCACCGAGCATCTCAGCGAGGTAGGTGAAATTCAGTATCAGATGGTCAGAGTCTCTTAGAGACTTAAAAATTTAGGTGCATTGAACAATGAACAAGAAAAGGTACATTGGGGCCAAGTTGGTCGCACACAGTGGCAGCAGCACTGGTTCTATTCAGAGGGGTGTGATAACATAGAGAACTATAGCAGACAATTTGGCATGGTAAAAACTGTAGAACAGAAAAGCAACCTGAATTTATGTGATCCAGAGGCTGGACAGTGAACTAGTGTTTGAAAAGTACTCGTTTCTCAACTGGCAAGCAGAGAGCTAAGGCAAGGAGCCATCTTGAGGAGTCCACAATGCAGCTTGCTACTGTGGGAGCCTGGGTGATCACAGCAAATATTGCCATAGTGTCCCCCCACCTACTGCATGGCCTAGGATGTACTTAGCAGAACATGAGCAAAACAGGCACAGAGAAGATTGTATCCAGGGGCATTTAAGTTGGAGAAATGGAGGGGAGTACAACTTGCTTTCCGTTCGATTCTGGTGGTTCATATGACCTGATGAAGGGAATCTGAATGGGCAGCATGATCAGACTTAGGAACTAAACCTGGGAAGACTGTATTCATGGGCAGTAGAGTGTGTGGGACCTATGGAAGGTTGGCTTTCATGCCTCGTGAGTAGAATTCTCAGGAGACTCCTGAGATCCAGACTCCCAGCAGAGATCAGCATCTATCTGGCCCTCGGGGTGTGTTGATTTAATCTCTCCAGAACAGATATACCCAACAAAATTGCTAAGGTCTGATTAGAGCTAAGTACCATTGCTGGGACTCCCCACTTAAAACTCTACAGGAGCACCACACTGGGAGTGCATCAATCTGGTATTTCCAGACAAAACTCCAATTGAGAGTAAGTACTTCCCATATTCTGTCCTTAATTGGTGAGAAAGGAAATTGAATGGTATTTTTACCAACTTCAGTTTTTGGCTACTCAAACTGATAGCTCAGTGAGCAACATACAAAAATGAGGGGATTAATAACCACTAGCCTTTTTTTTCTCTCTTTCCATCTCCCTCTCTCTTTCTTTATCTCAGTACGTAGCCCAAGAAGAAACAAAAAGAAGGATAGTTGGGCATAGGTACTAATCATCCATCCTCACTAAGAGTTTTGACCACTTCAGTGGAGATTATTCTTTCATTTTTCATTAAGAATCTTTTTTATAGCCATCACTTGCTACATCTATTTTGCTTTCTCTCTGTTCATATTTTGAACATTCTAAACTTTCTTGTCACATTTTATTTTCTCTTAATAAACTGTATTTGCCATCATTTAGAAATATTTATTTATATAATTTCTTCCTACACCATTCATGTTTTCATGATTTTGCTGTTATCATTATTGTGGGTGGTATAGTTGACAGCTGTTGTTTACTGTAATGCCAGATCTACTTCATAGATATTTATTGCTTTTCCTTTTGGCAATTTCTGACCCACTTTTCTTGTTTTTTTTTTTTTGGTGTGTGTGTATGTTAATTAGTGCTATAAATGTCATAGTAGGCATATGTTTTAATGCTGGATATTGTTTGCTCCTGTTGTTGCTATTGTTTGTTTAACCATTTTCTGTGAGGGACTGGGAATATCCTAGGACACTACAAATTTGCAGTGTAGAGTGTCAATGCTCACTTAAACCCAGCCAAGAGATAGCTAGCTCACCTTTATCCACACACAAACCATTCAAGCTTATGTTAGTTAGCTTGTAGTGGTTGTTACCAAAAGACCTGATAAAAACAATTTTAGAGGAGGAAAAGTTTATTTGACACTCATGGCTTCAGAGGTCTTAGTCCATAGATAGCTGGCTCCATTACTCAGGGCTCAAGGTAAGACAGAACATCATAGCAGAAGGATGTGATGGAGGAAAGCAGATCAAGGGGGAGAGAGAGAGAGAGAAGAGGGGGGGAGGGAAGAGAGAGACTTGGAAATATGTTGAAAAGTTCACAACACTTGATATCCCAAAACACTTTAGAAAGAGAATGTGGTGCCCTAAAAGGCCCACACATAAGAGGATCTGAACCGTAACAAAACTCAAACTTCAATGATATTTTAATACAAAGAATATAAGACACAAAACCCCACTAACAACCAGGCTCCAAGTAGAAATGGCTGGGGGATGCGTACCAATAGTCCCACTCATGGACATCTATTCCTACAGCAAAATTGGAGAAAATTAGCACAAAGGCTATGGAGAACACACCTGTAAGGGGTCTCAATCTAGATCTGTACAATACTCCTTTAGAATATACTGAGTTGTTAAGTGAAGAAGAGAATCAAGAGAGTGTACACCACATATCCTGCTGTTCACAACACAATTGCCAAATCCACAAGGAAGATGCTACTCTTTTGAGACCTACAGGAAAATTAGAATCCTCAAGCTTTGAAAAATATGCACTGTATCAAAATTCAATAATTTTTAGTCAGCTTTTTTGTTTGCTGTGACTAAAAGATCTGACCAGAACAATTTTAGGAGAGAAAAAGTTTATTTGAGGGCTCATGGTTTCAGAGGTCTCAATTCATAGACAACAGGTTCCATTCCATGGGGCTCGAGGTAAGGCAGAACATCATGGTGGAAGAGTGTGGCAGAGGGAAACAGCTCACATAGTGAACTGGAAGCAGACAGAGAGGTCTCCACTTGCCAGATACAAATATATACCCCAAAGCCATGCCCCCAATTCCCATCTCCTCGAGCCAAACTTTACCACTGCAGTTACCACCCAGTTAATCCCTATCAGAGGATTAATTCATTGGATTAAGACTCTCACAACCCATTCATTTCTCCTCTGAACCTTCTTGCATTGTCTCACATGTTAGCTTTTAGGGGACACCTCACATCCAAACCATACACTAATCATTATCAGAGAAGTAGCAGGAAAACTATCCTACAAAGCCCACTTGGAAATATGTTGAAAAGTTCCCAACACTTGATATCCCAAAATACTTTGGAAAGAGAAAGTGGCGCCCTAAAAGGCCCACACATAAGAGGCTGCATAAACCCCAACATAGTAATACAAGAAATATGAAAAGCTAGGTAACATGATGCCTCCTGAAGCTCATAATACACCAGTAACCAACAACAAAGATACTGAAATGGATGAAATACCAGATAAAGAATTCAAAAGCATGATTATAAAAATGATCAATAAATCCCAAGAGATTTAACATGTAAATCAATAAATGTAAAGGTCAAAGGCTGTTTATTCATCTCAATAGACACAGAGAAAGCCTTTGACCAAATTCAGCACCCATTTATGATAAAAACATTGAATAAACCAGGGACTTATCTCAATATCATAAAGGATATATATATATATATATATATATATATATATATA
>NW_026000174.1:19720920-19777094 GCF_001458135.2 Marmota marmota marmota
CCGGGCGCGAGCTGCTCCAGCCTCGAGCTGTAGCGGGCGATGCAGATCAACATCCTGTGCACCGTGCGCGGCTGCGGCAAGATCCTGCACAACAGCCGGGCGCTCAACATGCACCTGGTCAAGAGCCACCGCCTCCAGGATGGCATAGTAAATCCAACAATAAGAAAAGATTTCAAAACCATACAAAATTCTACTGTTGACCAATTGAAGGATGCCCAAGAGGTCCCGACAGACCATTCTCTCAGTTTTCTGCATGCCGAGGAGAAGCATAAATGCAGCAAGTGCAGCAATTCCTGTGGTAACAAGTGGGACTTGAAAAGGCACGCAGAGGACTGTGGCAAGACCTTCCAGTACACATGTGGCTGTCCCTATGCCAGCAGAACGGCATTACAGTCTCACATCTACCGAACTGGTCATGAGATCCCTGCAGAACACAGGGAAAGATCCACCTAGTAAAAAAAGGAAAACGGAAAACTACCTACAAAACCAGAAGTTATCTAATAAGACTATTGAACCATTGAGCACCCAACCCCCTCCTCGGCCAGATGCTCAAGAACTAGAAACTTCAGAAAGAAAATTAGTAACTTCTTTTGCAGATTCTTGCAGCTCTAATGCCAGAAAACAGAGTGTCACACACCTCCGAGATATCCTCAGAATTTGCTTCTACTAAAGCCCAGAGTGGCTCTGGTTAAACTTCCGGTCAAGCAGTTCTCTCCTGTGCCTGTATTTGTGCCTACCACCCGACTCTTCCACCCAGCCTGTGGTGTTAGGTGTGGATCCCGGCTCCACCGCAGGTGCTGTGCACTTAGTGCCCTTGTCAGTCGGAACCCTGATCCTTGGCCTAGAGTCAGAGGCTTGTTCTCTTAAGGAGAGCATACCTCTTTCAAAAATTATAAATCCTGTTGTTGAGCCAGTTAGTACTGGTGTTCATGTGAACTTGGGTAAAAATCTGTCTAATCCTTTAAAAGAACTAGGGAACACCGGTCAGAAGAACAGCATTTCTTCAATCAATGTACAGATGGATCTGTCTTATGCCTCACAAAACTTCCTACCTTCTGCACAGTGGGTTGGCCCTGACTCCTCTGTGTCATCTTGTTCTCAGACTGATCTGTCATTTGATTCTCAAGTGTCCCTTCCCATTAGTGTTCACACCCAGACGCTTCTGCCCAGCTCTAAGGTTAACTTCATCTATAGCCACTCAGACTGATGCATTTATGGACACTTGTTATCAGCCAGGTGGGATCTCCAGAGAAACCCAAACCAGAGGGATGCAAAGTCCCACACATGGACAAGTACAGATGGAGCAAGATGGAATGTGCGGAGACATTTTTGAGAGTGTCCATTCATCATACAGTGTTCCTGCAGACAATATTATAAGCAGCACCTTAGTAGCAGAGACAGTAACTCGTGGTTTGTTACCTCAGAATGACCCTAAGACTTTAAATCAAGATATTGAGAAATCTGCACCCATTTTGAGCTTCAGTGTACAGAATAGTATGCTTCCTTCACAGAACATGACAGATAATCAGACCCAAACCATAGACTTATTAAGTGGTTTAGAAAACATCTTGTCAAGTAATCTTCCCAATCAGACATTGGATAACCATAGTCTTTAGTCTGACACAAACCCTGGGCCTTACACCCAGCTGCCATCTGGCTCAACCCAGAATCCTGGAATAGATTTTGATATTGAAGAGTTCTTCTCAGCTTCAAATATCCAGACTCAAACTGAAGAGAGTGAACTTAGCACCATGAACACTGAGCCAGTCTTGGAATCACTGGACATAGAGACCCAAACTGACTTCTTACTTGCAGACACATCTGTCCAGCCCTACAGGTATAGGGGAAGTTCTCACTTCCTAGGCTTTGAGATGTTTGACACGCAAACGCAGACAGACTTAAACTTCTTTTTGGACAGTAGCCCTCATCTGCCTTTTGGCAGCATCCTGAAACACTCCAGCTTTTCCATGAGCACTGATTCATCAGACACAGAGACCCAAACTGAAGGAATCTCCGCTGCTAAAAACCTATCTGCCCTAGAGAGCAAAGTTCAGTTGAACAGTACAGAAACACAGACCATGAGTTCAGGTTTTGAAACCTTGGGGAGCTTGTTCTTTACCAGCAATGAAACTTGGATAGCAATGGATGACTTTCTTCTAGCCGATTTGGCCTAGAACACGATGGAATCTCAGTTCAGCTCTGTGGAAACTCAGACATGAGCAGAGTTGCACTCAGTCTCCAACTTCTAAAGGTGAAGTCCAGGTTGGATGGTGTTTATTATTTCCTTCCAGATTTAGATAATGGGAGCAGGGACAACAGTATTAGCTCTGTTGAATATAGCTGATGATGCAGTGGCTTAGATTCTTTGCAGTTCTTTGACTTTTGTACTTGTAAACACAAATTTGTGTATAAATGTGAGTGTATTATAAAGTGTAAGATGTTGATCTAAAAATGATTGTTCTTGTGTTGCATACATTTGCCCTTTTATAGCTAGTCTTTCCATCTTTAAAACTGTATCTCGTTTCTATAAAACCAACACAGGCATTTAGCTGAAGCCAAGCTTGCCAGGTAGTAGAGTGCAAACTAACAAATCTCCAAAATGTTTTAGCAAAGTGTAACATACTTAAATTGCATCTAAAATGTCTTCTAGACAATGCTTCTGTGGTTGGAGACTCCTGCAGCTTCATCTGCTTTGCCATCTCTCTTCTGATTTGAAGACACCAAGGGAATTTACAGCTGTCTTCAGCTTTTGCATGTTTCCAGGTGGTCACTGTCATCCCTCCTCTCATGAGCTATTACTGGTGCTAACATGCATGAACAGTCCTTTCCTCACAAGAGGTTTGTTGCTGTGAAATTATTACTGCCTAGAGAAAGGGCAGCAGGCACTTAGTGTAAATCGTGATCCTTCTGAGTACTACATCCAGACTACAGAGACACGGTTGTTAAGTCATGCCTGTTAGTTCATCCTGGGGTGTGTGGTCCTGTGCTGTCATACCACCATCAATCCAGAAGCCTTCTATGCCCAGATGTATGGGAGTTTTCTCCATGTACCAGCAAGCAGCTCTGCAGCAGATGCCACTTGGGTGTCCTCTAATGCTCTTCAATTCTGACACTATCTGGAATTCAGGCCTCCAGAGTGTCTAACTCTGCACTTATAAATCGCCACAGAATGTTGCCACAGTCTCTTCCCTGGGTTCAATTTATTCATGAGTGACTGGCAGAACTTAGGGAACATGTTTACTGGTTATTGCAAAGGATACAAATGAATAAATGCTCAGGGTGAGGTATGTGGGAAGGAACTGGCTTCCAAGACCTTGCTAGGAGAGCCGTCTTCCAGGAATCCACTTTTGACTATCTGGAAACTCACTGAACCCAGTCCTTTTGGGCCTTTATTGAAACTTCAAGGGCANCACCCCTCAACCCCAGATTTCAAAACTTAATACATCTGAGTTTGATAGGGCAAGAATGCGATCTGCAATTATTTTAAAGTTACTTTTCCTTCCATCCACCACCCATCTTTTCCTTGAATAAAGAAACACAGGTCTAATAAATATATCATTTGTGTCTTGAGGCTAGCAATTACATAATAAATACATCTAAACTATCAAACTTGCTTCAGTAATCAAGAATATTTTCTATTTTGAGATAAGGACAGCATCAAGTATGTTTTGGGGGTTCTCTAGTTAGTAGATCCTGGTTTTTTGTTTGTTTGATTTTTTTCTTGGTACTGATGATTAGACCCAGGGGCACTAAACCACTGTGTGACATCCCCAGTCCTTTTTATTTTTTCTTAAAGCCTCACTATGTTGCTGAGGCTGGCTTTGAACTTGAGATTTTCCTGCTTCAGCCTCCCAAACTGCTGGGATTGCAGGTGTGTGCCACTGTGCCCAGCCTGAATTCTTAATTGTTGCCCAACTCTCAGGCAAGTGCAGCCTGTGTGTTTTCAGAGTTTACCCCAAAATGCTCTGTTCTTTCTATGACACATGCTTGTGCTGCTGAAAGCTAACTCCTCAAAATAGAACTTAAGAAGGAAACTAATGATTCATTAAAGTAAATAGATGGTGTTGGTGATAATTCTTATCCCATATGTCTGAAAGAGAATTGGTAATGGATTAATAACATATCCAAGCAGATGAACTAATATCTAGAAGATAAGTTTGCTTTGGTCACAGTTACCTATGAATATGAGTTTTCAAAATGAACATAAAGCCTTAACTTAGATTTTCATTGTTTTAGAATCATCACTGCCTTAATGTTCAAACATCTATTTAAGTTGTCCTGATAAAGCAGAAATGCATGTTTGTTTATGGCTTTTTGTAAATACATATGCAGTGATCTATGGCTTTACTTCTGTTTGTGATGATGTTTGTTAATCCAGCCAATAGTTATTTACAAAAAGTGGAGCATGTGATTTTTCTTCATGTACATGAACTTTTCCCCTGCAAAACCTTAGTTACCTGAATTGTCCTAAGATCATTTGTAAAAACTGAAATTCAATGATTAAAAGGAAGCTAGAATTAAAAAAAAAAAACAACTATCTCATTCACAATAACCTCAAATAAAATAAAATAAAATTCTTAGGAATAAATCTAACCAAATAGGTGAAAGAACTTTACAGTGAATATTATAAAGCACTGAAGAAAGAAATTGAAGAAGACCTTAGAAGATGGAAAGACCTCCCATATTCTTGGATAATTAATTAATGTTATCAAAATGGCCATACTATCAAAAGTGTTATACAGATTCAATGCAATCCTCATCAAAATAATAATGACATTCTTCACAGAACTAGAAAAATAGTCCTAAAATTCATTTGGAAGAATAAAAAACCCAGAACAGCCAAACAATTCTATGCTAAAAAAGCAATGCTGGAGGCATCATAATACCTGACTTCAAATTATACTACACAGGGATAGTATTAAAAACTATATGGTGCTGGTATAAAAATAGACACATAAGTGAATGGAACAGAAGACACAGAGACAAACCCACACAGATACAGGAATCTGATCTTTGACAAAGGTGCCAAAAACACACATTGGAGAAAAGATAGCTTTTTAAACGAATGATGCTGGGAAAACTGATTATCCAGATGTAGAAGACTAGTTTTTTTTTTTTTTTAATCTCTCACCCTGCACAAAAGTCAACTCAAAATGAATCAAAGACCTAGGATTAGGCCAGAAACTATTCAACTCCTGAAGCAAACCCAGGGTCAGCACACCAAATATAGGCACAGGAATGACTTTCTCAATAGGACCCCTAAAGCTCAGGAAATAATATCAAGAATTAATAAATTCAATGGCTTCAAATTAAAAAGCTTCTGCACAGCAAAGGAAACAATTAAGAATGTAAAGAGAACCTTCAGAATGGGAGAAAAATCTTTGCTAGCTGCTTTCTGACAGAGGATAAATATTCAAAATATATAAAGAACTCAGAAAGCTTAATACCCCTCCCCAAATAACCCAATTAATAAATGGGCAAGAGAACTAAACAAATATTTCCCAAAAAAGAAATACAAATAGCCATCAAGTATACAAAAAATGTTCAACATCTTTAGAAGTCGGGGAAATTCTGATCAAAATCATCTTACTCTAGTCACAATGCCAGCCATTAAGAATACAAACAATGGATCTGGAGTTGTAGCTCAGTGGTGGAGTGCTTGCCTTGCATGTGTGGGGCACTGGGTTTGATCCTCAGTGCCACATAAAAATAAACCAATAAAATGAAGATATTGTGTCTATCTACAGATATATATATATATATATATATATATATATATTTTAAAGAATACAAGCAATAATAAATACTGGAATGGATGTGAGGATAAAGGAACACTTTTACATTGTTGGTGGGATTGTAAATTAGTACAAATGATATGGAAATCAATATGAAGTTTCTTCAAAAGATTAGGAATGGAACCACCACCATATGCCTGGTTATACAACTCTTTGGTATTTATCTTAAAAATTAAAATCAGCATAGTATCGTGGCACATACATACTCATGTTTATTGCAGCCTATTATGGTTTAGATACTAGGTGTCCTCAAAAGCTCATGTGTAAGACAATGCAATAAAGCTTAGAGGTGAAATGATTGGGCTATAAGAGTCTTAACCAAATCAGTGTGTTAATCAAATGGTAAGGATTAACTGGATGGTAACTATAGACAGGTAGGGTGTGGCTTGAGGCAGTGGGTCCCTGGGGGTGTGCCTTTGGGGTATATATTTAGTCCTTGTTGAGCAGAGCTTTCTCTCTTTCTCTGCTTCCTGGTGTGATGTCTCACCTTGGTCCCTGAGTAATGGAGCCATCTGTCTATGGGCCAACTTCTTCAACTATGAGCCCCCAAATAAACTTTTCCGCCTCTAATATTGTTCTTGTCAGGTCTTTTGGTTGCAGCAACAAAAAAGCTGACTAAAACATTTTTCTTCCCTGTTGGAATGATGATCTGTCATAACCTAGAACATATGGATATTTCAGATGTCAAAACATTTTATGTTCATTCACAATAGAAGAAGATAAAGCCCAGTAGAAGGGTAATAATCCCTTCAAGTGGTGAAATATCTCAAATACTTTAGTTTTCTAATTCACATCCTAGTGGTTGGCCCTGGATGAAGTCATAGGCTTTTGCCAAAGTCTACAATTAGCATGGTGGCATCTAGCCAAAATTTACAGGATCATTAAAGCATAGAGTCTGTAATGATGCAAAGAATCCAACTGGCCTTGGTTATTGAAGCTCCAAAAGAGGCTGGGGTAGCTTAAAGCTCCACTCAAATTCAGCTTGTTTCCTGGTAACTTTGGGATTAAGACTTAACATATTTCTAGGTAATTTCTCCATAAACCACACTTGATGAATTTTGTGCATCTTGTTTTAAGAACTGACAAAGACAATTATTTATTTTTAGTTCTCTGAAAGATGTCTTTAGTGATCCTAATCCATGAGAATTTCACCATTTTCACTGGTCCCTGTATCTCAATTGGGTTAATCAGCCATTCTCTGTTGGTCATATCATGAATACACATTTGTAATACAGTGATGGTTTTGTCTTCATAGTGATATATTGGCATTATATATCAGTGCTTTTAATTGGATCAATCTAAGTCTTTTTTCACCAAGTTGCACTTGGTGAAATAGGAGAATTTAAGTAACCTTGTGGGAACATAGTAAAGATCTATTGGTGTCAATCTCACATGAATGGAAATTGTTTTATTTTTGAAAAATAGAAACACAAAAGAATAATTATCTAAATAGATCAAACCAATCTTCACAAAAGAATCATTAGCTAAATAGATCAAACCAATCTTCTTGAGCATATTGTTCAACTTAAATTATTCATATCTATGGAAGCATGGCTGATGTTTGTTTCTTGGGTACTAGATTATTAAATTTCATGAATCTCTTACTTCTTTTTAAAGTGAATTTTGAATACTGATGCCCCTGTATTGAACATATTGAAATTCAAAGTTCTTGAAGTTTCTTCTACTCTAGAGTCCTGTATTGTTTTTAAATTAACCACATGTCTAGGATTAGGTAATTTTAAAGTTTCCTATCTAGCATGCTCAATTAAAATGGAAGAAAGAGAATATTTGTACAATTATCTGTTTCTCCAGTGGTTTGTGAAAGGAGTGTCTCCCATTCAGACATTACACCCATTTTGATATTAGAGAGTCTAGGTCCATATACAATATTTTTATATACAATCTTACTCTGAGTCCTACTTTTATCTTTAAACTTTCTACAGTTGAATCATGGTATCACCCTCATTTAATCATATTTCCCTTTATCTTTTCCTTGGTATCACAGTATGTGCGCACTATTATTCAGCAATCCTGACATAGTTTTTTTCACCATGTCCAGGCTAGTTGCCCATATTAATACAAAGATATCCAGTTCTCTGCTGGGACTTCTGCCAAGAGACCTTTGCCTTCTCATCACCTGAAACACACTTCTCTCATTTACCTTGCACCATTTTAATTTGTTTTTGCTCTGAAGGGTTTCAATACATTTTTAGTTCTTAAATTTTCCTTTTTCACTTCTATAATTTTGCATTGTTATGTTGGTTAACCAAAAAGTGATTTTCATGTTTTGTGTTATTTCTAACAAATATTCAACTTAAACTTTTGGTAAAATAGCAGTTCTAGAGGTTAATTACTAAATGGAAATTAGAATAATATAATAATTTTAAAACTTCCAGAATAGATCCAAACTATGTGTTTAATTAGTTAGGTTTAATTATCTGTGTTACAAAAGTGCTCATCACAGAAGGAAATGCAACAGAAAAGACAGATGAGGAACTAATAAGATTTTTGAGTATTTATCCTAATTTATAAGGCAGTAGAAATCTTTGTACCAGAAAAAAAAAATCAATCAATGCTTTGACAGTGTTTGTAGGACAACTTGAAATTAGTAAAAGATTCTTCTTTTTTGCTCTCCAGATACAGAACAGGGTTGTTTGCCATCTTGAATGCAGTGCACATCTTTTTAAAACTGTTTGCTGCCTGTTGGAATAGCTCTAGGGCAAGTTCTAATTTATATCTGTTGGTTAGCAAGTATGTGATTCCTTGAGATGCAGCCTCAGTCTCAGTTTGGATCACTTGTAGAATTTCATGGAAATAACTAGAACTGTATCCTTCATTTCGTTGTTCTCTCATGTGCATTATTTCTTTAACCACATTCATAATTTGAGTTGTTCTCTTTATAATGTCTTTTTCAAATTCTTCCACAGGAGACCCATATGCTTGGGACTTTTGAGAAGTGAAAACATGTTTAGAATAATTGATAGAAAATGCTTTCTTTGTTTTACGGTACCTAATTTTGTTGACAATATTAGGATGCTGTTTAAAATGCTCTAGCAGAATGTTCTCTAGATCAATTTCAATATCAGGATCCTCAACAGATGGGGATAAGGGAGGTAGTAGAATGGAGATGTTCTCTGACCAGATCTTGTTGAACACATCCCTCAGTTCCTTATCATCTAACTCCATGCTCTTGGAGGACACAGCCATTCCCCTGATTTTTTCTAAGAACATATGTTCAAATTTTACTTTTTGCTCATTCCAAAGATCTTGTATTTTCTTTCCACTAGTCATAACCTCACATTTTTTCATTAGTTCTACTATAAGCTCCTCTTTAAGAGTCTTCAAATTGTTTTCAAATTTACCTTTCCACTGAGCTAATATATCTCTGTCTGTGTCTTCTCGAAAATACTTTTCAAATTTTTGCTTAATGGTTTCATGTTTTTCCACCACTTGTTTCTCTACTGAGCTTCTCTTGATCTCTTCAACTTCTCCATTCTGAATTTGGTTGGTTAGCTGTTTCTGCAATTCTAGCACATGACTTCTCAGCTCCCAGGTCCAGCTGTTGTACAAGGTCTCTAGTTTATTCATGACCATAACCTCCTTGGTGTTCCTGAACCTGAAGATGAAGTTCTCATTCATTAAAGTCTTCCATAAATCCCGTATCCGGACTTTAAGTTCTGATAACTTTAAAATATTTCCCCTGGATTCTTCTTTGGCAAGGTTAAGAATCCGGCTTTTCAGCTCCTGGACATTTTGGCTATAAGAAGGGTTGGGAGGGGCCATTGGAGGATAACCTTCCCAGAGACAAGCAAAGTAATGGATGTGGGTCTTGACATCAAACTTAATGATATCATTGAACTGACATACATCTGAGCACTGTTCATATCTGGAAGCAGCAAGGGCCATTCCATCTAATTTCTCTTGCAGCCATCTTCGCCTTGCCATATTTTGATTTGTATCTATAACTTCTTCTATATTTTGATGAACAAATAGGCATCTTGGGGAGATAGTCAGTTGTTTCATCCTGAGAAAGGCATGGACAGCTATTTGCAGAATATCTTGCATTTCTGAAAGATTCTTTCCAAAAACATTGATCAGAGTTAAGTTTCCAAGTCCAATAACAAAGGTTGCCAACTCGTTTTTCTTAACCTGTGCTTCATTGATGAGCTGTGGAACCTTAAGTCCTTCTGAGTCCACAACAAGCACAAAATCAAAACCCAGCTGTTCTCTGAGCATCTCTTCCACCTTCAGAAGCTGCATGTAGGCCCCCCGGGTACACCTCCCAGCACTGAGACTAAACTGTAGGCCAAACATTGCATTCAGCAATGTGGACTTCCCTGAGCCCTGCAAGCCAAGGACAGAAAGAACAAACACCCGTTTTTCTCCAAGTTTCTCAGAGACCTTGTCAAAAACAGCTGCTACCCACTTCAAGGGCACATATGAAGCATCTCCATCCATCAATTCAATGGGAGCCCCAGATACCATCAGATCAGCAGCCATTTGGGGAAGGGAGAGAAATAGTGTATTTGTTTGGGAGGAAGCTTCTTCCAGAGCTTCATAGATCTGGCCCACCTCTCTCAGGAAGTGCTCAATTCCTAGGGTGGAGTCACTGATCTCTTTGGAAACATCTGCTAATTCAGCCTCCCAGAGTCTGAGAGAGTCAGTCTTTGACTGCTTCTGCTTCTCTGTTTGCACTTGAGCCAACAAGAAACTGTGCCTCTGGTGGAGTGTTTCTAAGTCTTTCGTGCTTAGTTGTTCCATGAACATACTTAGCCTTTGCAGAAAATAGAGCTCCATGTGAGTCTCTGGGTGTGATTGAAGACCATCAAGAAGGGAATTCATTAGGTTATTAAGGTCAATAACTTTGTGATATTGTTCACAGCGTATTTTTTGCTTTTCCTTCTCAATCTCATTTTTGTATTGTTCAATGCTCCGGTTCCCTTTTTTTCTCACTTGATAGAATTCCTTATCCTTCTTGCACCAATCATACCATAGCTGTCCCTGAAGGGGAAGCAATTTTTCTTTTCTCTGAGATAATTTCACTTTCCCCAGGAGATCCATGATGATGTCAGCCTTTTTTCCTGCTTCTTGACAATCTCTTTGATCCTCATCAATTATAAATTCATACTTCCTAGCAATGTTGGCACAGTTATTCAAACTGCAAGGAGATGTAGAATCCTTCAGCAACTTTTTTAATGTAGCTGTAATTTTGTCAGCTAATTCTACCTTATTTAGATTCTTGATACCAATTCTTACTTTGTGAGGATCACACTTCTCATCCACAATATTTTCTACATTTTCAAACAAACAGATGAGTGGTTTGAGTGATTTAAAAAATTCAGGTAGAATGGAACTCTTCATTTTTTCAATGTCAGAAGTTGATAGGAGGAGTATAGTAACTGAGGAGACCTCAAGCAAGAACTTCACTTGCTTCTCATGCATTTCACCATTTCCATGGAGACTGGTGAAGGCAATACAGTTTTCAAATCTGTCCTCAGCTCTTCCACTTGGACAGAACCAGCATATTTCCACAACCCCTTCCATCAAAAGACACCTGTTATTGTCTTTCTTAGAATGATGGTGAAAAAAATTGTCATGTTTGCCCTTACTCAGGAGTGAATTCAGAATCTGTGACTTGGAAGTGGAGACAGAATTTCCAACTCTTATGAAAGATACAATGGGGGTAGGTTGCCAGCAAATCAGTTGATTATCATAATTCCTATTTTTTTTCTCCCAACCTATTTTTTCCACCTCTTTCCAGCTTCTCCTGACTTGCCTAAGAGACCAAAGAGGGAATTCAATTTGGTGATTACAAGGATTGGGAACCAAAAATGGGAGAGCAAATTGACAAATGGAAAGTTTGGTCACCATATACTGTCTTGTAAAATCATCTGCACAGTGAAAAATTGCCATTTGTATGTCCATTGGGTGAATGCAATTTGGTATTATGGTTGAATGCGCTTCTTTGATAGTGAAAAAGTCTTCAAATGTTGGCAATTTCCTCTCTGATTCTGTAGTTTTCAGTGTCTGGGATACATTAGAAGTTGTTTCTATCTTACCTCTGTAAACTAGGTACCTTGAATGGTAATCTAATACCAAGAGTTTCTCTAAAAAACAATGTGGTAGTTCCCCCTCAGCTCTTGGTTGACTGCCAAGGAAGGAGGTCTTATTTATCAAAAGATAATTGACTTTAGACATCTTCTTGGGATAATAGCACTCTAGATTAAGCCTCCTGATCAAGTCATGAAAGCGTTGATTTTTAATTGTTACTTCTTTATCACTGCATTGTTGAATATCTCTGGGAAGAGGAGTAAATCCGCTGGATGGTTTCTTTGGGTTAAAGAATTTTTTAAGTTTCTAGAAAGGAACACAAACAATGATAATGGCTATTGACACTCTACAATAAAGAGACTTAGTTAAACTTATAATTTATTCATGCATGAATATATTCTCTAGCTTTCCAAAAATAAATTGAGTCCTTCTATGTGCTAGGTAATGGGATGACCAAGGGATGAAGTATAATTCAGAATCCAACCTTGAAAGGCTTAAAACTTAATAATGAGAGTTTTAAACAAGCATGTAGTCAATCATACTTCACTGTTATGCAAGTTAAAACACAAATGCACTGGAAACACATTTGAAAAAGTGACTAGATTTTCTTGGTAGATAAAAGTGAGAAGACTACTCGACTTTTGTAGCAGATCATCATGAAAGTTGATAGGAAGAAAAGAGAGTCTAAGAAGAAATAGGAAGGAACTTACCATAAGAAAGATGCTTGTGAGAGTTTTATTATGGAATGAAATGGATTTTTCTCAGGCAGAAGAGTGGTAGGTGGGGGCATCTTAGATAAAGAGAACAGAAAAGTCAAGGCAAAGATGTGTGAAAGTTGGGCATATTAAGGTAACAGAAAGAAATTTTGAATATGTGAGCAGAAAAAAATGTAACTAGTGAGGAAAACTGAAAGGAAAATAAATTGAACTTTATTCAGTAACTTTTGACTTTGATAATCTCACATTATTATTATTATTATTCTAATTTTGGAGAGAAATGATTCATAAAAATAAAGAAATGTGTTCATAGTAATACAGAAATGAAGAGGGAGATGGACCTCTTTGGGACCTTGCTCTTCTCTAGGAAAACTTGGAGGCATGTTGGTGCCAACTTGGAAAGACTATGGTACACAGTAGACTACTAGAGTTAGTAAGTCTCCAAGATGTAGACCATCCTTATGACCTAGGCACTCCACTCCATTCTAGGGCAAGCATATGTGCCCCAGGGTTGATTACAAACCTTAGAAACGGTTAGATTCTGCTTTTCCTCATTTGGTCCTGCTTCATTCTCTTGTTTCCTCTTGTTTGGCTTTTTGTCACACTTTCCAGTGGAAGATCCAGCTTTGAAGGGAAGATAATGTTAATTAATCTCTCAATTAAGAAAGCATGAAGAGGCTTTTTCCTCATCTACAACCACTAGTTTGGAACCAACAGTTTGACATAAATAATTGTGATGTCAGATATAAAAATGGCACAAAAACAACAATAATCATTTCAGAGTAATTGGGGCATTGCTGATAGAGTGTTCTCCCTCCCTATTATAAGATTTTTTTTTTCATTAGGATTCTTATATTGAACACTTGGAGCATGTATTTTAATAAGATGTATTTAATCTTATTCATTTCAATATATTTTTTGAAGTTTTAATTCCTTGTCTTGAATGCATTTTTAGGCAGTCCTTATAACTACTCCATTAATATTTAAATAAAAAAGATATCCAATAAATCCTATTCAAACTTCAAATTTCAGTATTTCATTTAAAGCTGAGGATGCCATTCTGACTGAAGTGAGGTGGAGTCTTACCGTAGTTTTGATTTGCATTTTCCTAATTGCTAGAGATGTTGAAATATTTCATGTATTTATTGGCCATTTGTATTTCTTCTTTGAGAAATGTCTGTTTAGTTCTTCTGCGAATTTATTGATTGGGTTATTTGTATTTTTGGAAATCACACACACTTAATGTAGACATCTTAACCCAAGACTGTAAAACTCATTGAAGAAAACACAAGTGGAAAACTTCTTGACATTGGTCTTGGCAGTTACTTCTTAGATGTGACAGCAACAGTATAGGCAATGAAAACAAAAAAAGAGCAAAAGAGCCAGGCGCAGTGGCCCACACCTGTAATACCAGTGGTATGGGAGGCTGGGGCAGGAGGATTGCCAGTTATAGTGAATGAAAGTTTAACAGGAAGATGAATGTTTATGCTTGATGGAGATACATCTAACTAAAAAGCTCCTGCACAGCAAAGGAAGAAAATAACAGAGTGAAAAGACTACATATGGGATGGGGGAAACTATTTACAAACTATCTGATAAGGTGTTAATGTCTAAAATATATGAGAATCTCCTACAACTCAATAGCAACAAACAAACAACGCCCCCACAAGAAGCCCCCCACCCCCCAACAAACTGATTTAAAAAAAGAGCAAAAGAGCCAGGTGCAGTGGCCTACACCTGTAATAGCAGCAGCTCCAGAGGTTGGGGCAGGAGGATCGCCAGTTCAAAGCCAGCCTTGGAAAAGCGAGGTGCTTGGCTGGGGTTGTGGCTCAGAGGTAGAGCGCTCACCTAGCATGTGTGAGGTCCTGGGTTCAATCCTTAGCACCACATAAAAATGAAATAAAGGTGTTGTGTTTACTTACAACTAAAATAAATAAATAAATATTGAAAAAAAAAGTGAGGTGTTAAACAACTCAGTGAGACCCTGTCTCTAAATAAAATAGAAAACAGGGATGAGGATGTGGCTCAGTGGTCGAGTGCCGCTAAGTTCAATCCCTGGTAATTTTCCCTCCAAAAAAATTGAGCAAAAAAATTAAATAGAAATTTCTCTAAAGAAGACATAAAAATGGCCATTAAACACATTAGAGAATGCTCTACATCAACAGTTATTAGGGAAATTCAAATCAAAACCACATTTAGGTGCTACTTAAACTCATTAGGATGCATGAAATCAAATAAATGTAAAATAACAGGTGCTGGAGAGGAGGTAATGAATTAGGAAATTTGTACATTGTTGGAGATAATGCAAAACAGTTCAGATACTATGGAAAACACTTTGGTGTTTCCTCAAACATTAACTATAAAATTATCATATAACTCAGCAACTCTACTCCCAAGTATACACCCCAAAACATTGAAAATAAGTACTCAAACAAGTTATTTGTATGTATATATTGCCATAATAGCACTATTTTCCTTAGCCAAAAGGTAGAAACAGATCAAATGGAAAACAAAATGTGGCAAATACTTAAAATGGAATACTATCTACACATAAAAGGAATAAAGTGCTGATACATGTCACAATGTAAATGAAGCTCAAAAACATACTAAAGTGAAAGTATCTAGGCACAAAATTCACACTGTATGATATCATTCATATGAAATATCCAGAATATATAAATACATATAAATATACAGAACACAGATTTATGGTTTCCAGGGTCTGGGAGGAGTAGGGAGGGTAAAGGGAGGAAACTGTTTAATGGGTAAGGGGCTTAACTTTAGAGTAAAGGACATTTTTTGGAACTGGACAGGTGATATTTACACAACATTGTGAATGTACTAAATGCCATTGAATTGTTCTCTTTAAAATAAACAAATAAAACAAAGGTATTGTGTCCATCTACTATATATATAAAGTAATATATGTATATATTATATATATGTAATTTTATTTTATGTGCATTTGAGTTCAGTAAATTATTTTTTTAATAAAGCAGCATGAAACATAGCTCCTTTTATAAATGATGCTGTCATGTCTATGTGGAATTAATTACAATGAAGATTTCAGGGAAAGTCCTGAATCATGTCCGGCAAACGAAGGGGTGGATTAGTTTTAGACTTACATTCTTCTATGAATTTGCTGATCTTCTCTGCCAGGCTGCGCTGGTTTATGGCTTTCAGGACCTCGTGGGTCACAGTCTTCGAGTATTCTTCCCCATAATATTGGATCAATAGGTCGGCAAGTGTGAGTGCGTTTGCTTGCTGCAGAGTGCCCCTACGAATGTGGTCATATCCTGCAGCAAGAGGTATGCTTGTCAGTCGGAATTTGAACTTTGACAATTCCTCCTCGATGAGGTCCTCAAGGATGGTAAGAAGGAATGCCTTTGATGTGCTTTCCATTCTGCACAGTTGAATCCTGAGGAAATGATGTCCTTGAAGTTACTGACCTGAAATGAATTATCACATGAATGATGGGAATTACATGAGGCAAGTGCTTGAAGAGAAGTCAGAAAAAGAGAAGTAGAGGGGAGATCAGTAATGTTTTGCTGAAAAACAAAAACAAACCCTGATTCTCAGAAGATGTGCCTATGGTATATATTCCTTACATAGAGGATATTTGTCAAAGATTCAGAACAACTTACCTGTCTTCCCTTTTCACCACAATCTTGCTGTATCCCTAGAATTCCCAAGATTATCTATTAGATGATATCTGTTTGTGGAGAATGGAATGAGATGGGATCCTATGGAGTGGGATGTATGTTATTTCCTAGTAAAGAAGTAAGTGAATTATAAGCAGTTACAATGAATGAAAGTTTAACAGAAAGATGAAGATACTCATGCTTGTATTTCTTGTGTGTCTTGGGTGGGCAGGCAGTTTTTTTTAGGAGATTTTATTTGCATATGAAAATTGGGACAAACAATAGGAATAGCAAAAATTAGTTCTCTGATTTCTTGGTATTCAATAGAATCTTTACCCTTCTCCTGTGATTCCTACTCTCATTTTCTTCTACTTTGTCCTAATCTGAAAAATAACTTTTCTAGGTGTGTAAGTATTTGAAATTAAAGCCATTATCACCATCTTTTATCAGTAATATTGCTGTCTTCTCCAACCCACCCCATCTTCCCCATTAAAACCCTGAGTATTCTTGAAGCTACAATAAAACATCTCTTTTCTAATGTTTCTTTTGATTTTCCCACAAAGATGTGATGTTATCTAATTTTCAACTCTCATAATTCTTATGACACTTGTTATAATTTTCTGTGTCTTTCAATTATTTCCCTCTGCTAGGTAGCAAGGACTCTTATCTAAATAAGCAATATACCGAGCATCAATTACATCCTGACTACTATGATAGATGTGCAACATAATTATCTTATTTATTTGTAACAGAAAATAAATAGGTATTATCCTATTTTATAGATTTAAAAACTCTAAAGCTAAGTATAGTAAGATAAGTTTGTGAGTAGAAGAATACATACAAGTCTTTCCAGTTCAAGAAACACCATTTCGTGTCGAATATGATATGTCAAGAAATTTGTAATGTTTTGAACAACCCACAATAAAAAATTAAAAAAAAAAAAAAGAAACACCATTTCCCCAATACACCATTTTCCCAATACACCAATGGATATTACTCATTATTATGTATACTTCAGTTTATATAAAACGCTTTTACTTAATGGTTACAAAAATCAAAAGATCTTTAACTTTGCTTCTTTTGCCCCACCTTCTCACCACCAAATCACCAATTATATATTTAAACTTTTTGCTTTCATTGCCAAATTAACATTAAGCAATATTTTAACACAGTGCAACAAGAAATGATCCATGTGATGGATTCTCAATTATAAAAATAGAGACAAGATTTCTTCCCACAGAATACTTTCATATCAGGTCAGGGTAGGATGTTGAAGGAAATGTGAGAAAAACAGTAGAAAAACAATAGAAATATTAGTATGATTATGTCTGATTATTCAGACGATGGAATAGGATGATGTGGTGAAATACTACCATGGAATGGAGGATAGGGACTCTTGGGAAAAGACTACTCTGATGATGTGATAGTTAACATTAAACCTGAAAGGAGATAAGAAGGCTGATATGTGAAGAACTGAGAGAAGAACCATCTAAGAATAAGGAAGAGACAAGGCAAATGCCTAAAACAGAATCAAATTTTGTGTTTTGTGTACTAGAATAAAGGCCAGTGTGGTTGGAACAAAACTGCAAAACAGATGAACGTCAGAAAGCTGTGATTCATATAGCATCTTTTTAGGTCATGTAAGGATTTGGGGTTTTGTTCTATGTAATGGGAAGCAATCAAAGAACACTGAAATATGGAAAGAATACTGGTAAACATTAAGAAAGCATTGTAAAGGTCCAAAAATAATGGCAAATTGGACTGAGAGTATAGTAAGGAAATAATGAACAATGGTCATATTTAGGTTTTACATTGTAAGCATTACCAGCCAGAATTATTGATGGTTTGGTTATGGGATATAAAGGAAAGTGCAAATTAAAGAATAATGTAGTAGACAGGAGTCTAAGATGTTCCCCAGGATTCTCACCCCCTGGTATACATACTGTGTATCATCTTTTTCTCTTTAATGTGAGCAGAATCCATAAATATGACCAGACATCACTTCTGTGATTATGTTACCTTTGATGACAAAGGGAAAGTTTTACTGGGAGGCTTTACTTAATAAGCTATGCTCTTAAAAGAGATAAGAAGCAGCAGCAGGTGGACTTCTGTTTATGTAGAAGGAAGCATGTTGTAAACTGCCTGCATGGGTCACATGTTAAGGAACTTCAGGCAGCCTCTAGGGAGTGAGACTGATCTGAGGCTAACAGCCAGCAAGAAAATAAGGATCTCAGTCCTATAGGTACAAAAAACCGAATTATTATAATAATTTAAATGATTTTGGAAGATGACCTTGAACTTGAGTTGAGAACTGCAGCATTTTAATACTTATATTGCAGCCTCTTATAATCTTGAATAGAAGATCCAGGCCACCCATATTTAGACTCCTGACCCAACTAAAATAGTTAATTAGTATTTTTTAAAATAGTTTACATAATTTATTTAATAATTTTGCATCATTCATGAAATTTAATTAGAAAGGTGATTAATGATGATGATGATAGCAATATATTCAATTCTTACAATGAATTAGGCAATATTTAGTATGTTAAGCTACTAAATTGATAATTTTTTATGTAGTGATTGAAAACAAATACAGAGAATTCTGGTACAAGCAAATAGATTAATGATGGTGCCATGATTTTAGATGGTCAAGATTTATTACATGAACAGATTGGGGTCTTACTTAGGTTACAATATATAGTAGAAAGTTAAGTGAAAATGGTGATTAGACTCATATGAGGTGTATATTTTAAGGGATAGGTCCAATTTGGAGATACTAATTAGAGAGCCATCAGTATTTGAAGGCATGGGACTTGTAAGGTCTCTTGGGAAGAAGGTATGGGAGAGAAGAAAAAGTGCCCTGGCACTAAGTAACATTCCAACATTTAAAGAAGCAGTAAAGGGGACTAAACAGAAGGATCCAAAGAGGAAAAGTTAGGGAATGAGACAAAAGTGGGATCCTTGAAGACTGTGTCTTGGTTCCTTGAGTTTCCAAGGAATCTATTTTTGTTTTCTTTATATATTTTCAGTATTTTTTAATACATTTGTAGAAGATTACCACAAAGGTTAATATTTTGATACTAGTAGGAAGTAATGACTGTCAAAGATGGGACTGATTAGATATAAAAATAAAACTATTTAAAGGATTAAAATAGCAGGACTTTTAAATTATTTGTGGAAATAGAAGTATAGGAGGCTTTAAAGGTGATTCCTATATGAAAAATTGTGATATATATGTGTATTAAGAATTGTAATGCAAAAAAAACAAAAACAAAAACAAAGTACATGTATAAAGACATAAATTGTCATGAACATACTTTATATACAGATATGAAAAATTGTGCTCTATATGTGTAATAAGAATTGTAATGCATTCCACTGCTGTCTTGTATTTAAAAAATGATATCAATAAAAGATGAAAAAAATTAAAGCAACATTTGAATAAAAAAAGGTGATTCCTAAGTTTGTGCATAATTGAGTAATTTATTGAGAAGGAGGACTACAGGGTTTGGGCATAGAGGAAGACAATTGATTCAGTTATCATACATTGAGTTTAATATAATGGTTAACATGTATGCTTTGTAATTTCTTTTAAGTGCTTTACATGTATTATTTATTACTTACAAAATATTAGTAATATCATATGTGTAATTTATACATGATGAATCAGGTCTATCTTGTCCATGGCTCTGTAACAACTTGGTTCTAGAACCAATGCTTTTTTTTTTTTTTTTTTTTTTTGTGGTGTTGAGGATTGAACCCAGGGCCTTGTGCATGCAAAGCACGCATTCTACAAAGTGAGCTGTAACCCCAGCCCTAGAACCAATGCTTTTAACTCCCATATCAACATCATAGTGGAGAAACCAACTCTTAAACTGGTTACATAGTTGTGCTCTGGAGGCCTCTTTGAGCTAAAGATTTAGGTTAGGGAATCATCATAATGATAAGAGCCACTACCATAAAAAATAAATGCAATCACATAGAGGAAATGTGATAAGAGAGATCAGTAAACTAAGGGCTCTTTATATGCAGAGCTGATATTCATTAGGCTGCAGGATGATCTTATCAATTGTTAAATATTGAAATACAGTGCTTTCATACTGTGATAAATAGATTCTTTTACTTCCAGATTCCCCCCTTCTCCAGCTTCTCAGGTTCCAATGAGTCCTGGATTGTTTCTGTCAAGGAGTAATATTCTCTATTTTATTTTGTTTATTTGTTCTACTACTTAATTTTTGAAAAATAATTTATTGAATATATTATATGGTGCTATAGTAGATGATGGAGAATCAAAGATAAATTGAGTACTTTCCTGCCCTTAAGAAATTTATGAAAAATGACAGACCTAAGTACAGCATGAATGTGATTAAGCTTGAATGCAATTACTTCAGCGTGTGGTACAGGAATTTAGAGGATGAAGCAGTTATTGTTATGCATTCACTGAATTCATTAATTCTAAAAGTATAAAAAGCCACTTTTCAGAGGCTGGGGCCATAACGCAGTGGCAGAGTGCTTGTGTGAAGCAATGGGTTTAATCCTCAACACCACATAAAAATAAACAAATAAAATAAAGGCATGCTGTCCATCTACAACTACAAAATAATAAAAAGAAAAAATAAAAAAAATTTTCAGCATCCTAGTATGAGCCAAAATTCACAAATGAGGTTAAAATAAAAGCAAAGCAGCTTTATTTGGGTGCAGAATAGATTTGCAAATCAGAATACAGAAGTTCAGGTTGGAAACTGAGTGGATGGTCCCATGAAAAGAGGCAGGACTGAGATTTTTATAACAAAAATGAAGAGGAACATCAGAATTTATTTCCCCATCGGCATTCTTTGGAGATAAGCAAAGATTGAGCAATGGTGAGAAACTAATGTGAATCAGGTTGGTTACAAATTTTTCAAGTCCTTTGAAATATCTATACCAAGAACAGAATGCTCACTCTGGCATCCTTTCAGATCTTCAGCACACTGATAAAGTACCAAAAATTGTTTATGTTCAGTTCTTGACACAATGTCTGTGTAGCAACTTGTCCCTGTCAGCAAGCCTCTAAAGCTGACAAAAGGATTTTTGTTTTGTCTTTGGCCATTCTGCAGCCATTCTGACTTTTAATCTATCATTTTCCCCTTTTCATCTAGTGTCTAAAGATGTTTAACCAGGCAGATTGCTCCACCAACAAAGCAATCTTCACTGGATGAAGACCATATTAAAGAATGTAGTTCAGGAGTCAGTGTTCCCCATTGTTCAGGGGAAATTTGATGGTGCTGGGAAAGTTCATTTCCAGGAAGTTGTGTCCAGTGATCCTAAGAGGCATGCAGGAAAAGGTATTTGAAAGACAGGGCCAAATTGGAGCAATGCTTTTTGGTTTGAACAGTTCTAGGGATGCCAACAGATACACAAATGGCATAAGTACAAACACAGCAATTAAGTTTCATTTTTTTTTTTTTTTTGGTCTGGAGAACTGCAAGGAGTCAATATGAATCATTGGGCAAACATACTGGCAGAGGTTTTGTTCCCCTCTTACAGAAGTTGGAAAGACAAGTACAACATTTGTAGACAACAAAATTTAGAAGCATATGAAGTAAAATCATCAGGCATGGTTGGTGGTGGAAACTAGGACCTATCTGATCATCTTGAAACCTCCAAATTTGGTTCTTGTTTAGTTAAAACAAACCTTGGCAAATGCTTTTGCTCTGATCTGTTTGGTGGGGGCCCAAGAATTTCACTCTAGTGGCATAATAAGAATGTTCTCCATCCCACTCTGCAATCCCTCTCAATAATGGCCTCAGTTCCAAAATCAGCAAAATAGAACAGCAAGGGCATCACGGACATTTTATTGCTCATTCTCAGATGGCTGGATGCCATTTGTCCCTGTAAGAAGTTAGAGGACGCAGTCTGCTTGTGGGGGTTGCATAAGTAGTTAACATGCTAGAGTCTCAATTGTTATGGGAGTTAACCAGGTAGATTGCTCCATCAACTAAGAAGGTCCATGTATCATCATCCATGGAATTGAGAAAGGGCTATCAATCTGTTAATCCTTCCAATGTCTGGGCAGGGTTTCTAACCTGAAATCTCAGTTTTATGTTTGTTCTGCACCAGAAGAAAACTATCTCTGTGATTTTTAATTTTTTTTGTACTGGAGATTGAACCCAGAGGTGTTTTAACAATAAGCCATATGCTCAGCCCCCTTTTCTTTGGCTTTTATTTTAAGACAGGGTCTCACTAAATTGCTTAGGGTCTTGCTAAATTGCTGAGGCTGGCCTTCAATTTGTGAACCTTCTGCTTCAGCCTCTCAAGTTGCTGGGATTTCAGGTATGCCCCATCGTGCCTGGCTTGTTTGTGATTTTTGTTTCACATTACATCTGTCAGGGGCTATATACTAGGGATTCAAAAGTTAATATTAAAAGTGTTCAGTGTCTTGTGGGGGACATGGGCACAGAATCTGACTCATGAACTTTAGGATGAAGATGGATATAGGTAAAGGGCACAGTGGAATGTGGTGAGAGTAAACTAGGACAGAAGGTATCAGGATAGGTAGAAAGGAGGCATGCAGGACTAAACAAGACTAGCCAAGATTTAAAGTCCATTTTTATATGGATTATATTTCCAGATATAAAGGTCACTTTCACCTACCTTGATCACGAACAACACTAATTAGGCAATTATTAGACTTTATCCATAAGGACACCAATGTAGTACTGTTTAAATTCACAAAGCATAGCCTTTAAAAACCAAAAAAGAAAAGAAAATTATCACCATTCCATTGGTGGTCAATGAGTCAGTTACCAATCCAAAGGGGCACTAAAAAACCCCTCTTTGATCATATCCCTGTACTATAGATTTACATGCCTAAACATGCCTGAGATATAGCTAGCACATTCCTTTCCAACACCTGCATTCTACTGTGTCTCTTAGAGTATGTACTTCTTACTGTCTCTCAATAAAAATCAATCTGCATCTTACTTTGCTCTGTCCTTAAATTCCATTCTGCAATGATATCAAGGGTCCTCACAGCTCAAGTTGAGGTCCATCTCCCTTTTAGGGGATTTCCTTAGGACTTGCATCCTGATGACAGGAGCAGTAATTTTTTTTTTCATTTTGTTTTTGGTTCCAGTAACAGTGACCACCTAAAGTGGGATAAGGCTCCAGCAAATTGGCAGGCAGATGAGATTTTACATTCTTTAGGAGATTCTGACTGATGGGAAATTACCTTACAGATTGCATAGTCCAGCCTCCATTTTAGAGATTAGAAATCTAGGAGCAGGCTGTGACCAGCCTGTTTTGCACATACTAGCAGCTGAACCAGGACTTAGATCTAGTCTTTGAGCCTATCCAGAGACCTCTCCTTTAATTCACATTGACTAATCCACCATGAGTTTAGGCTGACCCAAGCTGCAGGTGCACTTTGGTCTTTGTGTCCTCCCCACACCATTCATATCACCAGGAATAGGCCAGCCTTGGTGCCCTTGATGAGGATTCTCTCAAAGCTTCCTAAATTTGAACAAATAACTCTAAACCATATGTTTAAAGCAGGATCTTACTTAAAAGACAAAGAAGACAGAAAGAAAGGCACAGTGACACAAGAAAGGCAGAGGAAGAGCAATAAAGCAATGGAGAATGATGAGGAGATACAAAAGGGGAGACAGAAGGTGGGGTTGGGTAGGAGAGACAAAGAAGAGAAAGGAGAAACTGAAATAGAAAAGGAAAGCAAAGACCAGGAACAACAAGACTTTCTGGCATACTATAGGAGAAAAAGAAGGTCTCTCTAGGCACCCGTGTTCCCTTCTCATATGGATAAGAGGGGACTCTAACCTCACTGTGGCCCCCTGTGGGAAGGGGATACTCACCAGAATGAATCCTGGGTCTTCTTTCAGTTCAGTCACACCAGGGGAGGGAAGGTTGTTCTTGCAGGTAGAAATTTCCCTCTTTATGGAGGCAGTTTGTAAACTGAGAAAACCAGTTTGCTTTAAAAAAAATGTGACTGAAAAATGAGATATGTGGAGATATCAGCTCCACAGGTGTTACCAGCCCACGCCTAGTTACTTACTATCTACAGGAAGGTGGGGAATGGGTATAGTTAGAGGTGTTATCCTTAGTTTAAAACTTTGTCAATTACACTTCTTTACATATTAAATCAAGTCCAATGTTGGGATTTAAGATTTTTCCCATCTAGCTAGTGGGTAAGAGCAGGAATTGGATTCATACTGATCCATACTTAAATTCCAATGAGATCACTTGCTAGTTCAATTAGATTACTGAAACTATCAGTCTCTGTCTTCTTGTTTTTGAAATGAGAATAATAATACTGAACTCCTACGGCTGACTAAAAATTAAATGAAATAACTAGGTAAACCACTTAACATACTGATGTTCTCTTAATCAGTATTCAACAAAGGTTAGCTTTTATTTTTCTTGTAGTGGGAAGCTTTACAGAAGGGATTCTTTTAAAAATGTCTTCCTTAACTGAATAGATAGCCTACATCTTGGGAGCAAATCTTTACCCCTCACACATCAGACAGAGCACTAATCACTAGGATATATAAAGAACTCAAAAAGCTAAATACCAAAACAAACAAACAAACAAACAAAAAAACCAAATAACCCAATCAATAAATGGGCCAAAGACCTGAAGAGACACTTCTCAGAAGATGATGTACAATCAATTAACAAATACATGAAAAAATGTTCATCATCACTAGCAATTAGAGAAATGCAAATTAAAACCACTCTAAGATTTCATCTCACTCCAGTCAGAATGGCAGCTATTATGCATACAAACAACAATAAGTGTTAGCGAGGATGTGGGGAAAAAGGTACACTCATCCACTGCTGGTAGGACTGCAAATTGGTATAGCCAATATGGAAATTGGTATGAAGATTTCTTGGAAAATTGGGAATGGAACCCCCATTTGACCCAGTTATCCCTCTCTTTGGTCTATACCCAAAGGACTTAAAAACAGCATGCTACAGGGACAGCCACATCAATGTTTAAAACAGCACAATTCATAATAGCTAAACTGTGGAACCAACCTAGATGCCCCTCAATAGATGAATGGATAAAAAAATGTGGCATATATACACAATGGAATTTTATGCAGCAATAAAAGAGAATAAAATCATGGCATTTGCAGGCAAATGGATAACGTTGGAGAAGATAATGCTAAGTGAAGTTAGCCAATCCCCAAAAAACAAATGCTGAATGTTTTGTTTGATGTAAGGAGGCTGATTCATAGTGGGATAGGGAGCAGAGCATGGGAGGAATAGAAGAACTCTAGATGGGGCAGATGGGTGGGAGGGAAAGGGAGGGGTCAGGGGGTTAATAATGATGGTGGAATGAGATGGACATCGTTATCCAAAGTACATGTATGAAGACACGAATTGATATGAATATACTATGTATACAACCACAGATATGAAAAATTGTGCTCTATATATGTAATAAGAATTATAATGCATTCTACTGTCATATATAAATAAAAAAATTACATAAAAAATGTCTTCCTTAGGGAGAGAGATGTCGGAAGTTTCCTTGGTATTGTTGATTTGGACCTTTTGTATAAGGTAGTTATCAGGAAGAAGCACCAATTCAGGGTAAAAATATCTAAAAAACCAAAGGTTGAATGTTTTCTCTGATATATGGAAGCTAACCCACAATAAGTGGAGGGGGAAGAATACAAAAAAGAATAGAAGTTCAGTGGAGTAGACAAAGGGGACTGGGGGAGGATTGGAAAAGGAAAGACAGTGGAATTCAGGAATGAATCTGACATAATTTTCCTATGTAAAAAAAATACATGAATATACCACAGTGAATCTCACCATTGTGTACATCCACAAGAAATTAATTAAAAAAATAACTATGGGTAAGTGGCAGAAAGATCAATAAAGAGAAGAGAACAGCGTGTGGGGGGAGAGAAGGGGAAGGAGAGGTACTTGGGACTGAATTAGAATAAGATACATTCCATGCTTGTATAATTATGTCAAAATGGATTTTACTGTCATGTATAACTACAAAGAACTAATAAAGTAAAAAAAAAAGAGAGAGAAAATATTCCCCATTCTTTACCTGAGGGCTTAAAAAAAATCCTAGTATTATCCCTTAGACAGTGTTGATGTTTCTGGGTCTCTGAGGTCCCTGGGGTAGTAGACACCAGAAACACACCTGGCCCAACTACCCTGAGCAGTGGCTGTGTAGATTAACTAACATAGGCCATCACTAAAAGTGAGAAACCTGACTTTTTTTTTTTTAAACCTGTCTTTGGACTAGATGTCATGACACACCTGCTAAGTAATATACTGTCCCACCCACCTGCTCTGAAAGGGTTCTGTCCTAGCAGCTGCTGCTTTCACCTGCCCAGCAAGGAGGGTCTCACTGTCCTGGCAAGTGTTCCATCTCCCTGGAGACTGAGACTCCACTGCTGCCCTGGCCTGGAGGAGTCCTCTGCTTCCTGGTGTGTTCTGCATTCTTTTTGTACTCCTTGACTCAGGATTCAGTTCCTAGCAGCACTGGGTGGCTATGGCCAAATCTCCCCCAAACATCAGGGTATTTAAGGAGTGTTAATTAGGCAGGCCCTGGCCTGTTTTCCTTGCAGCCCTTCCTCTGAGCATGTGATTTGATAATAGTTTGAGATATTAACTTAGGTTATCTAGCATTTCACCCAGTCCATTTCTTACCTACATTCAAATATCTTGTCGCATCTGTGAATAACAGCCTTGGGGAGAGCATAAAACAGGACATTTTAACATAAGTTTAGCACATGGGCTACCATAGAATAAATTGTGTTGAAGAAACAGGAATTATATTTCCAAGATCAAAGAAAGATTCACCCATAGGGAAAGCAGAGGGAGAGGGAGGTAAAAAGAGATGTGACAGTTCCACCAAAGTGAATTATGTACCCCCCCTTTTTTCTCTTTATGTACCCTGTTTTTTTTGTAATGCTGGCTGTAAGACTCAGAAGAGAAAAGGCTATGCGATGCCTCTGGTCATGGTGTCACAGGGAGGTGGAGAGATGCAGCTCCAAGCCTCAGTTCTTGTGTTCTTATGAAAGAAAATTACAAAAATTCAAGCAAGAAAACTTTATTGTAAGTGAAAATAAAGTATGGCTCAAGCAAAAAGCACTCTCACAAAGAGAGAGTGGGTCATCTCTGAGTAGAGAACTACAAAGGAAACAATACCACTTCCAGATTGATTGCTGTTTGACGTTTCACCTTCTGCAGTCCTCTCCAATCAGGGGTTCAATTTCTTTACGTTGGGTAGGGGAAGTTTTGGCCTCAGCTTTGTCTGAAATTTTCATGGTGGCCATCTTATTCAGGCGGGCTTCATCTACAAGTTAATCCTCTTAATGTGGATATTGGGGTCAGCAGCCAGACAAAATTTACCTTAGTGAACCTGGGCTACTAAAAAAATTTCTCTTCTAAAATATATCGAGAAACAAAGCCATAAATCCTGACTTTATTATGACCTTGGTAGATCCTGTCAAGGGTTAGTCCTATTGATCTTGCTTTCTTGATGTATTTTTTTTCTTTTTTTTTTTTTAATATTCTGGTGGGTTTTATTTCCCTTGTACTTTTCCATATTGCTTACATTGGGGATGACGAGGGTTGATTACTTTCCACAAAACAAATACTCTTTTCTAAATCAACTTCATGAAGGCATTTCTTTTTTTTAATATTTATTTTTTCAGTTATAGGTGGACACAATATCTTTATTTCATTTTTTATGTGGTGCTGAGCATTGAACCCAGTGCCTCATGAATTCGAGATGAAAGCTCTCCCTCCGAGTTACAATCCCAGCCCCAAGGTATTTCTTTTCTACAATAAATGCACCAATTTTAAGTGTACATCTCTATGAATTTTGACAAATTACACCCATGGAACTACCATCAGATGTAGACCCTTTTATCACCTGAAAAGTCCTCCCCCAGTTAACTCCCCACCCCAGCCCAACTAACAACTGATCTACTTTCTGTAACAGTGTATTAGATTTGCCTTTCTTGTGTTTCATGTAAATGAACTAATATGCTATGTACTCTTTGGCACCTGGCTTCTTGTCTCACCATGTTTTTGAGATTTATAATTCCATTGCATGTATCAGCAGTTTTTCTTTTTATTGCTTAAAAAAAATCTATTTTATGGAGATTCTGAAATTGCTTTATCTACTCACCTGTTGATAAACATTTAGGTTATTCCCTGTTTGCGATATTATAAATAAAGCTGCTATGACTGGTATAGAAGTAGAAATTCTGGATCCTAGAGTAAGTTTATGTTTATACGAAATTTCCAACCTGTTTTTCAAAGTAGTTGTACAATTTTACATCACCACCATAATCTATAAAAGTTTCAGTTGCTCCACATTTCTCCAAAGCTGAAAGGTTGTCAGTCTATTTCATTTTAATGGTACTGGAGGGTATGTAGTGGTCTCAAGTTCTGGTATTTTGATTAAAATTTTTATTTGTTTTAATTAGTTATATATGACAGTAGAATGCATTTATGCACTTTGATATGTCATGCATAGATGGGATATTTCTTAATTGACTCCCATTGTTTCCACCTGCTTATTCTCAGGGTTAGTATATCAATTGTTTTCTACAGGTTGTTTGTACACTAAAGACAATTTCAAAGAAACTCTGTGACCCTGCTATATAATTGGTTCCCATTTCACTGCTTGTTCCTAACAATAGGGACCAAAAATAGTCCTGCAAAAGACTTCTTCCACCATCCAAATGTGTTATAAAGCATCTCAGAGATGAATGTCCCTGGAAATTTGAAACTTTCTCTTTGAATACCTATGGAACTGATGCTGGAGTCATACTTTTCCTATTTTCTGATATATGATCATTGTGTAAATCAAAATTAAATTTGTTTTTTCTAGTTCTTCAGACTTAAGGCTTGAATTCAGAACTTACATTGTGTGTAGAAAAGTAACTTAACTTTGATTTAGAACCAGAGAGTGGAAGCACCCATTCTTATTATTGAACTGTTATATTATCCATAGAAACTTCACCTTTATTTCTCAGAGAGATTTCTAAAATGAAAATTTCCATGCTAGCTGGATGCAGTGGCTCACACTTGTAACCCAGTAGCTCGGATGGCTGAGACAGGAGGATCACAAGTTCAAAGCAGCCTAAACAATTTAGCAAGGCCTTAAACAACTTAGAAAGACCCTATCTCAAACAAAACAAAACAAACAAACAAACAAAATAAAAAAACAACAAAATGGGCTGGGACATGGTTAAACACCTTTGGGTTCAATCCCCCAGTACAAAAAAACAAAACAAAAAACAAACAAACAAACAAAAAAAACCCAACAACAACAACAAAACAAACCCTGCTAAAACCCTTCAATTATTTCCTATTATCTCTATAGTAAAGTTCTTCATACAAGACCCTTCATGATCTGTCTACCGCTCCCATGTCTTACCATTCCCATCTTCATTCCACCAATCATGTGCACATTCCTGCAGTTCTTTAGTTTGTGTTGTATAACTCCATATTTTTTATTTGCATCATTTTTTTTTACTTTCTTTTCTCTTTTCTGAATTGTTTTTTCCTTTTCTTTACATTGCTAATTCTTACTCATTTAGAACTCAGCCAAGCAACACCTCTCTGGGATATATTCTCCCACTCCATTCCCAGTGTGTTGGGTATTTCTGTTATCTGCCAAAGTGCACAGAGCTTGCCAACAGAGCACAGTATAGTGATTGGTCATGATGTGTCTGTTGCCTCTCCTAGATTCTGATTTCTTCAAGGATAATAATTGTATCTAATTATGGTAGTATTTATAGTACATCAGTATCTTATACTTAACAGACCCTTAATATATACGTAATAATTAAATCACCATAGGATTTTATTTGAAATATTTTGTCTATTTTAGATTATGCCTCAAGCAATAAGTAGCATATTTAAAATTAAGGGGCAAGGCCACCATATAAGATCTGCAAAGAAGGTGGGAAAAAAAAAGCCAACTGGACCTGTGATTGCTAATGAATAAATAACCCTTAGTTCACACCAAAGATATAAAATGGTCAGAAGTTGGAAGTCAGAAAAGGATACTTTAGAGAAAGTTGTCAATAAACTTTGCATATTCTTCCTACCTCATCTGTACATGTGGAGGGATAGGGAATTGAATTTGTTTCTCATCTGATGGCTATAAAAAAAGGCTTAGTTCAGAACAACTACTCAAAGAGCTTTGTAATTGTATCATCTATGGCCTATTTGGGTTAGACATGACATAGGTTGCCAAGAGATAAAAGCAGATACCAAAAGATGGGATGCAAAGCATAATGTTAATATTGAAAATGCTTATCGGGAAGATGTAGTACCGGTGGGTTAGAAAGATGATTCATCATAAATTTTGATGATGACCAACTGGACAAGTGCTTTGCCAGAAAGTGCAGTGGCAAAAGGCTGAAGAGGTGCATCTCTATTTCACATGGTACCTCTAATCCTTCACCAGGAAATAGATCCTCCACCCCACCCCAATGTCCAGTGATGAACACCTCCCTGTCCATGATGCTTTGTTCTGCACCAGTTACCACAGGGAGGTGGGGTTTATAGCTTTGATTCCTAAGTTACAAAACCAGTGACATCATTTGCTTAGCTTTCTTTGTCCCATTGTATGAATAACAACCCAAGGAACTTGGTGTGCATGCAAAAGAAGAGTTTTTTTTTTTTTTAAGATAAAACGAACTTTTTCTAACTCCCAGCAAACGTGAGAAAAAGTCAGTGCCCTTCAAAATAAAGTTTATCTAAATATTCTGGCCCATACTTGCTCCCCTTCCCCCCTTAACTTGGTTAGGTTCTTGGGAATGGTAAGGGGCATTTCAGGGACATGGTGTTTCACTATCCTCCTTTTCTCCAAGGTTGATGCAATAATACTTATGTGGAGGTTGGCAGAGAAAAACTGATAAAATAGATTGAAAAAGTCAACCATTCCTGATGAGTTCCCATCATAGCTAGCAAACCTATGGCAGACCTGATTTAAGGAATACTGTGAGAAGTATTAACTTAGAAAATACTTGGATAATTTAAACAATTTAATTGGGATAGACAACTATGGAAATAACATTATTTTTGACTTAAGGATGATAGTGTTGTATACATTTTAATATGCAGTAGATATCTAACAATTCATGTCCATATACAGTGGATTTGAATGGGCTGGGAAAGCCATTTTTTCCTTATTATTATCCACAATAAGTCTTATTTATTGTATTATAGAATAAACAAGGAAAAGTCAACAAAGTTCCACAATATAGTCAAATCATAGTGATCTTCTTATACTACTTTATTCTGAATTCATAAATAAGAATCCATTTTAGCTTGTGCTCCCTGTTCTTTTGTGAATGAGGCTTACCAGTACCCATGAAACACCTCCTATGAAGCCTTCCCATGGAAACTCTGCCAAGGTTTCTCATTTTCCCAAGCCTAATGTGGCTCCTGTTCAGAAGGTCAGAGAGCCTGAGTGTTGCAGTTCATAGAGGTCAGCTTCCAATAGCTTAGAGAACAGAAGAGACAGACTGAGAGTAGATATGGAGGGACAGAGTAAAGCCCGAATAACTGAGATACTTCTGTCCACATTAGGGAGTGAAGGGAGCAGCACCTCATTGCTATGCAGAGTGAGAACAAACCAGCCTGAAATAGAACAGAATATTACAGAGATATCTGTGATCAGCCAGCACAGTTTCGGCTTCTAAGGTGAGGTAACTCATCCAAGAAATATAGAGAAAGATAAGGTTTGAAGGAACATGTAAAATGACTCAACAGGGAGACACAAGTACATCATGAAAAGGATAGATCTTACCTGTTTTTTTTCTTCTGAGATCTTGAGTTTAAAGTAGCTTCAGTGAAGCTCTTGTGATCAACAATTTGTGCTGACATAGCAAGGCATACAGAGAAAAAAAAAATCCTATTTCATCCCTGAACATGCTGCTTATACTTCTTCATTTCATAACAAAAAAGAGATACCAGGCACTTAAGAAGAAACAATTGCAAGATTATTCACAGAACAGTGTGCTGTTCAGATGACATGGGGATCAGAAGTCAAATTCCAAATATCTAATATCCATTTATATGTTTACTTCTTTGTCTGCTTTTATAAATGGTATGCTTTCTTGCAGGTAAATTTAAAGAAATTTTAAAGAGAACTTTTTCTATAAGACCCCATTAATTATATGTAGAGAATAAAGGAAAAAACAAAAATAAAAACCAAAAACCAAAATCCAGGCACAGGGGAAAGTATTGCTTCAATTATTTACTGCAGCATAGCAAACCAACCCAAAATAAAAGTCCATATCTATTTTTTTAATATTTATTTTTTAGGTGTAGATGAACACAACACACTGTCTTTATTTTTATGTGGTGCTGAGAATCGAACCCAGGTCCCGCCCGTGCTAGGGGAGCACTCTACTGCTGAGCCACAATCCCAGCCCCAAAGTCCATATCTATTTGACTCATACATCTGTAATTTGTGTAAGGATGATGCCATGATGCTTAAGGCCATAGATAAGATGACCTGGATGGCATGGAAACTCAAATATGGGCATATCCCTTTCCTTCCATGAAGTTTGTCAATATGGGCTCATGTGGGTGGCAGTTTAGCCTGATAATCTCTGGTGGTTGAACTTTCTCCATGGAATCTCAGGTTCAAGATGGAATGTTTTGTAAAACACCAGAGTGATAGTTATAGGCCTTTTATGACTTAGTCATGGAAGTCATACACTGTCACTTCTCCCAGTTCTATTTTTGATGCAAGGCCAATCCTACTACAGTGTGGATATGACTACACAAATACTGGGGAACATGGATCATGGAAGGGGCATACTATAAAGTAGATACTTCAAGTAGTTTCACAAATGGGCTAATAAGACATGAAATAATGGCATGTCTATCTCCTCTGAGTGGAATACGAACTTGTTTTAAATAATGATAATAATTATAATGTGCTAATAGCCATTCAATCAGGTGATACCTCAGTGTTTTTTTTAATTTAATGGAGGATTAGTCATTTATTTGAATTTATTATTGTTATAAATATTAATTCATATCCATTGTGGTTTTGATTTGCATTTCCCTGATGATTAGTGATGTTGAGCATTTTTAAAATAGACCCGTTAGCCATTTGTAGGTCTTCTTTTGAGAAATGTTTATTCAGGCCAATTGCCTATTTTTAATAAAGTATTTTTTTTTGCCACTGAAAAAAAAATAATAATTATAATGTAATACTAGTTATCATTTGCTAATAGATTTTCTGTGTTGAAGTCTATTCTAAGGGCATTATATAGGTAATTCATTTTATTTTCACAGTGTTCCTCAGAGATAGATGCTATAAATATCCTCAGTTTGGAATGAGAAAGCAAAGGCATAAGGCTTAAGTAATTTTACTAAATCCAAAGGTCATGATATGGTAGAATTGGAATTAGTACTCAGGGAATCTGGCTCCTGACTCCAAGTTCTTAATCACTAATTTTTCTAGAAGTCAGAGAAAAATGGGAAAAGCTTACTATTTAGTATCCTTGAAATCTTTAAAACTTCTCAGGAGAGTCACAATAATTGCAGTACCAGGACCAGTAAGTTAATTGTATAGCAAGTAACAACAATGTTGCGGCTGACATCTGGAGAGTTTTGAGGTTCTTATTTCACATGTGAATGTAAGCAAGAATATTTTAAAGTCCTGGGAAGAGTAAATGGAGTATGTTTCCTTTCAACAAGCCTCCAAGAATATTTTTTCTTTGACATGAATATTTGATAATTTGAATTATAAAAATTTCCAAATTTCTGACCCTGGAATACAGTACCTTGACTGCTAGTTTAAATAGACATCTCTGAAGAGACCTGTGGGGCATTAACTATTATATTCAGATTGAATACCTCCCTTGTCTGTGTTCCAACCTTTGCTGATTTTGGAAAGGAATAAAGGAATATCTTGTTTTTTTTTTCTGTGACTTCTCTCCCTGCATCAAGCTTCTTTATATTAAACATGAAAGTAAGGGTTTTTATACATAAGCAAACACAATAGAAGACATAGTTCCAGTTGAAAGTGTTGTATATCTGCAGGCTTCCCTGAACTTCCCAGACTCAATTCCACTTCTTCCATCTCTTCCCCGGCTAGCTGTGATGTGCGTGCTTGAACTATCTCAATTTGGTCCATGTTCATGCAAGTTGCAGCTATTCTTTAGCATCAGGGATTTCCAAGGAAAGTTTCTTCACACTTGCCAAAACTTGCTTGGGCATCAAGACTGTGAGATGTGCTCACTCTGATAATTTGCTTCAAAACCTCTGGCACCTTAAGAATTCAGGTAGGGCTTGTTCTTTCTTGTTCACATACAGCCACCTCCACTATTTTTTGTTTCATTCCCCACCCCCACCCCCGCCAAAGGAATAGGAGTCAAAGACCTTGATTTTCCTTGGCCCGAGCTCGGTCTGGGTGGGCTGGATCCAGTTCTTAACTGCTTCCTTTGCACAATTTTGCTTCATTGCAAAATTCTGCATCTTCAGAATTATTGCATCATCATTTTTCCTGAAAGGCTCAGTTCTGGAATCAGGGCTTTGGAGGTTTGAGCAAACCCAACACATACAATTGGGTGGAAGTCCACAGATGAGCCTGTGAGAATTTTTATTTCTTGCTCATAGTACAAGCTCATTTCACAGAGAAGGTCTTTTTTTCCCCCCTGAGGATTATTGTATTATTAGAGAGACCCTTCTTATTGCCTCCTGATTTTCTTCTACTCCTTTTTTGTCCTACTTCTCCTTTTCTGGCATTTAGAGTTTCCTTTTGCTTTCTTTGTTCTCCCTTTTATTGTCATGTTTTTCAAAGATCAATTAGCCATACATGTAAGAGTTTATTTCTAGACTTTCAGTTCTATTCCATTGCTGTTATGTATCTGTATACCGGTAACTCACAATCTTGATTACTTTGAGTAAACTTTGAAATTGGAAATTGTGAGTCTTAACTTTATTCTTCTCTTTCAAGAGCCTTTTGGCTCTTTAGAGTCCATTGAATTCTAATATGATTTTCACAGTTGGTTTTGCAATTTTTGCAAAAAAATAGGCAGCTGGGATTTTGTTAGAGAGACTGTTGAATCTGCAAATCAATTTGGGAAATATGGCATTTTAATAATGTTCAATCTTCCAATTCATAGATATGTAACAACTTTCCATTTATTTAGGCCTTTTAAAATTTTTCTCAAAAATTTTGTAGTTTTCAGTATAAATCTTGTACTTATTGTGTTAAATTTATTTCTAAGCATTTTATTACCTTTTGCAATTGTAAGTAAAATTGCTTTAATTTCCTTTTTGAGTTGTTCCTTGTTCCTAGGTAGAAAAACAATTGACTTTCATATACAATTTATTTCAGAATACCAATATTGTATCCTGTAACTTCCTGAACTGATTTTATTATTATTATTATTATTATTTTGAACCCAAGGTCACTTAATCACTAAGCCATAGCCCTTTTTATTTTTGAGACAGGGTCTTGCTAAGTAGGCCCTTGCTAAATTGCTGAGGCTGACTTTGAACTTGTGATTCTTCCACCTGAGCCTGCTGAGTGCTGGAATTATAGATGTGTTCCACCATGCCTGACTGATTTATGAATTTTAATATTTTTTTTGTGAATTCCTTAGGATTTTCTATATATAAGATTATGTCATCTATGACTAGGGATACTTTTACTTCTTACTTTTCAATATAGATTTAAATTTTTTTCTTGTCTAATTACCCTAGTGAAATCTCAAATATGTGGCAAGAATGAGCAACCTTCTTTTTCTGATTTTAAGGAGTAAACATCCATACTTTTAACATTAAGTATGATGTGAGGTGTGTGTGTATGTGTGTGTGTGTTTTCAGACATGACTTTAATAGGTTGGGAAATTTATCTTTATTCCTAGCTTATGGCATGTTTTTTAATGAAAAGGTGTTGGATTTTGTCAAATGATTTTTATTTGTGATGTTATATAGTTCAATTTTTGATATAGCATAGTTTGATTATTTTGATATGATATGAAGTATTATATTAATTTCAGGATAGTAAGCCAAACTTCCATTCATAGGTAAACCTCATGGCACTTGGCATAGTGTACTCTTCTTTTTATACGCTGTTGGATTTGTGTTTTGCCAGTATTTTATTGAAGAATTTTGCCTGTGTATTGACATGTTTTTGTTTCCTTGTGATCTTTTTCTTGTTTTAGTATCAGTTTAATACTTGCTTTATAGAAAGAATTAGAAAATGCTAATTTTAAACATTTAAATTCATATATTTGTTTATCAGCTGTATCAAATAAGTTTTAACTATTTGTTTTAAGCATCTGAATCTGGCACACATGACATACATAACACACACAAAGATGATATTCAAAGGATTTCAACTTCAATATTCTGCATAACAGACATAATGAAAGAACACTGGTAAAACTACAACTAATTACAGTCATACTGAAACTAATTGAAACCTTAAAGAAGAAAGCCTACCAAACTATTGAGCCTTTCCATGTAACATGATTGCTATAACCTTTATAAATCACTAACAGAAGCAAATTATTGGTGAGTTAATAGTTTGAACAAATTGGATTTGTTGTCAAAAAGCAATTTTAATAAGTTGATAATTTTGGAAAATTTGGTGAATTGTCCTTTGGGTAGCTTGATGACTGAGCATCTTTAATAAATACATTTCAACTAATTGCCTTGTTCCTAGGTTAGATAAAGCCAAGAGGATAGGAACAGAAAGACTATGCCTATCTATTGTCTCTTTTTGGTGTGTGTGGGTGAGACACAGATTTTGAGGCTAAGGATTCATTGTAAGAAGTTAAGGTGATACAAAGAGTTTTAAAAACATGGAGAAAGATTTCAGGAGTTAATGGAGGTGACAGGATTGAGCAACCCAGGCTTCTTGTGTTCAAGGCCTAGCTCTGCTGGTTCCAAATTTAGTGGTCGTGTGGTACTTCTCTTGTTGTTGTTTGTTTGTTGTTATTCCTAGGAGTTCTCAGCTATGAGACCATAGCAGTAGAGAAATCTGGTGGGAGAAATCTGGGTGGGAGAGAAAGACAAAGGATTAAATTGAGCTGGCTGAGAATGGTGAAATGATGACATCCAGGCTGGGTTGAAAAGGCAAAAAGAACATATTATATGTAATGGAATATAATATATATAATATTCCATTTTATATATGATAGTCCATTTTATGTGTAATATATTTACATATTTTATTTACATAAAATATATTTATATATAATATATGTAAATATATATAATTTATATAATGTATATAGTTTACATATATATTATATAAAAAATAGAGTATTACTCAGCCATAAAGAAGAAGGACTTTATGACTTTTGCTGGTAAATGAATGGATCTGGAGATTGTTCTGCTAAGTGAAGTAAGTCATTCCCCAAAAGCCAAAGGTCAAATGTTTTCTCTGATATGTGGATGCTAGCACACAGGGTGTGGGAGGGGAAGAATAGAAGTTCAGTGAATTAAACAAAGGGGAATAAATGGAAGAGAGGGGTATAGGAATAGGAAAGACAGTGGAATGAATCTGACATAACTTTCCTATGAATATATATGAATACACCACAGTGAATCTCAACATTGTGTACATCCACAAGACTGGGATCTTAATTAGAATAAGATATACTCCATGTATTATATAATATGTCAAAATATACTCTATTGTCATGTATATCTAAAAAGAGCCACAACAAAAAACACTTGGTATATACAAGGAAAAAAGAGTGAAACCAAAGAACTGAAGTTGTAAGAGTTTAAAATTTGGATATCTACATGGAAAGGGATGAGGGGACCAGAGAAAAGAAGCTTGGTTTCCATAGTGAGATTCTGGAGGGTAAAATTTGAGGAGTAAATCAGGTCTGGTCATGAAAGGGTCAGAGGCCTGGTAAAGAGGGGCTGACTAGTTACTAGAGGTAAGGATCATATGTAACGGTGGGACCAGAGTGTTAGTTGGGGCATCTACATGTATGGGGTAAGTATATGATGGAATGATAGCATACCCAAGGGATGGTAAACAAGATTCTGGGCCTAAAACTACTGAATTTGTGAGTGACCAAGAGCCATCTTCTCCCACTCCCAACACCCCCAGCCCAGCATGAGTCGTCCAGCTTCTTATTAAAAAGGGAAGATATGGTATTCAGTTTTACCTCCAGAGAGGCCTTTAACCTTCTTGTGTTTGCTTCTGTCTCTGATAAGCCCATGTTCACTTCTCTATTGTGTTTCGAGTCCATGATTGTCTGTCTGTTGTAGTCCATCCTGTTAGGTCTTTCATTAACTGAGTTTAATAAGCCATTTTGTGACTCTTGGTGGGCTATAAACTATGCATGATTTCTACTCAAAGGTAGATATACTCAAACTGACTTCCTGGAAGATGGGCCAGCCAGGGCTGTAGACTCCTCATTCCTTAGCCTCTCAGGACAAGACCATCAGGATTCCTAAAAGAAAAGAAATTAGGTATGGGATGTTCAGAGGAGCCACCCAAAAGTTTTTGAAAATGAGAAGGGTTTCAGGGTAGTAGGGACTGCAGGAATAAAAAGTAGTAAAGGGAGCTGCACACAGGGAAACAACCAAAATAAGGACTTCTATGCTTCTGGAACATAAAATTATAGGCAAGGGAAGTAGCTGGAGCAGAGTATGGTTGGTCATGAAAGGGAGACAGGGCAATCTGGACTCTTTCCATTGGAAATGAGCCACTAGAGATAACAAGAAATTAAGATGATCAGCTTATGTGCAGTGTGGAGGGAGGAGGGAGGAGGAGGCTGTTGTGGTAATGGAGGATAGAGATTTGTAGGATTTCACATTAGGGAGCAAGGGATCAGGTCTGAGTAATATGGAAATAAAATCAATGTGACTCAATTTGACAAAAATGAATATAAGGAGACAGTCTCTGGCTTTTCTAACTATGTCTCCTCTGTATATTTGGCTTACACAGTGTTATCTATTAATGTTAGAATAAAATTGTCATTTTGGTATTTTGGTAAGAGCATTACTTTGTCAACCTTAATGTAATGCACTGCAACCCCAAATGAAGAACCTTTTAAAATGGAGAAGGAGTTCTCAGTTTATCTGGATCTCTCTTATGTTTGGAATTCATTAAAGCAGTGTCTAGATGAAGTTGAAGGTGCATTCACAAACTGAGGTGAAGTTTTTAATAGGACAGTTTAGCAAAATTCTCAATACAATGTATCTTCCTTGTGTAGTCCTTGAGCCTTTAGCAAGTGTTCTAGGATTCTATGTACTAATATTTGGGTCCAAATATTAGAGGAGATACAACTGTCCCTTGAGGCCACTTTGACAGTGGCAGTGGTACATTATACTGTGAGATCCTTCATGGAAGAGTTTCTTCTCATCTCTATGTTGCTAGTCAATATCTCAGGCAACTATTTGACTAATGACAAACTTTTGATATATATGACATCTCTAGTGTCTAAAATGATTCTGGGGATTGACAGATGCTTAATAAGCACTTAGGGAACTGTTGAGAGCCTCAAAGAGAAAATATTTCTAGAGGCTAAGAGGAAAAGCTATGGGAGGCCAGCCACAGTTCACCTGTTCCCAAGACTTAAAGATGTGGTTTTAACTTTAAGGCAAGTGCTTTCTCTAGGTGTAAGGAATGACTACCAGATATCTAACTGGGGTAAAAGTTCATGATAAGACAGAAAGGGAGGTGATAGTTTTTTTTGGGAGAAACATCAAGAGTTATAGTTTTATTTGAAAAAAGTTTTAATATCACTTGTAAAGTAACAAAGCTTTCTGGCAACTACCATGAAGGACACATTGGAATAGGGGGAAAGAGAGAGCTCTGTTAATAGCAGATATGTCTTAGACAAAGGGCGTTGTGGCAAAATAACACCAGAATGATTCTGTCATGAAAGCTCTCATCTTTCTGCTAGACCAGTGACCCCATCCAACCTCACCTCTATCCCCTTAGACAATGAACGGGTTCAGTGGGCCAAGTATATTTGGGAGGTACACCCTATAATAATATCTTTTTCCCCACTCTCCTGGGGGATATGGTAACCATCAGGCCCTACTGTCAAGGGTGACAGTTTTAAGTCTTTCCATGACACCACTCTAGTCAAGCCTTTGTGTCTAAGGCAGTGGCAGCCTGGCTGGGTTGTAACCACAGTAATTAATGGATATAAAAGACTTCCCTGTTTTTCACATACCATGGTTATTCTGAAATCATCTTTCTTTCCCCCTAAATTTTCCTAGAGGCCCAATTTTGACTACATTGAAAATGTCTAGGAAATTCCCAGCAGGTTAATTTTCTAAGGCTCCTCTTAATTCAGCCGTCTCTTTCATTCCCTTTCTATATAAGGGGAAGAGTCTCCCAATCTAATCTTCAGATCTCACACTTTTCAGGCCAAAGGCCAGGAAGTGAAGGGAACAGAGTATAGACTTTGTACTCTTCAGACATGACAAACTGAGGATGAGGGTGTAGATAAAAATGGTATGATTAGGACCTCTCTTTAGTCCATCTGAGATAAGATGGGAGATAAGAATTTTTTACAAAAGAAAAGTAGAAAAATTAGTTTTTTGGCATCCAAAATGGATTTTCCATGGATCAACTTTAGGATTCAGTCACAGAAATGTAGCAGAACATGCTTAGTTATAGGTGATGTTACAAAGTTGCTCTTTCTTCTTTCTTCTTATTTTAGACTCTGGGAATTGGACCCAGAGCCTCAGACATGCTAGGCAAGCAATCTACCACTAAGACATATCCTCAGCCCTGCCCTTCCCTGAAGTTTTTTTTTTTCCCCAGTGGTTGCATATAATTTTATTTTGTAGATTAATCACCAGATACTTACCTTCCCCAGGTATAAAAATGTAGGTTATTTTTCAAGTGCTGCTATTATTAAAGGAAACTAAATTTAATATCTTTATGCACCTTAATGCTCCCAATTATTAATTATTTCTCAGTATAACTAGTTGTAAAATTTCTATGACAGATACAGAAACATTTTAAAGTGAACACATGTTGCTAAATTCTGTATAAAAGAATATCACACTTAACACTTTCATTTTTTGTTCTAATTAGTTATACATGACAGTAGAATGCACTTTGACACATTATACATAAATAGAGTATAACTTCGCATTCTTTGAATGTACATAATACAGAATCATGTCAGTCATGTAGTCATATATGTACAAAGGGTAGTAATGTCTGATTCATTCTACTATTCTTCATACTCCCATACTCCCTCTCCTCCCTTCACTCTTCCCTGCCTAAAGCAAAGTATTTCTATTTTTCCTTAGCCCCTCACCTTATTGTAAATTAGCATCTGCATATGGATATTGGATTGAAACCCAGGGAGTTGCCCTGTCTTATCATAGAAGAGTGACTTTACTCAGCCATAAGGTAATATGGACTGCTATACCAATTTATAGGATGGAGAATGTGGCAATGAACTCATTGTTCTTCAGCCATCAGAATCCTTGGTACAGCGAGAAACTCAGATACATTGTCCCTGCCAAAGGTATAGATCCCATGTTAAATATGCAATTGCAGAATGTTCACTGGGTATACGAGAACTATACTTTGACACCAGCAGATGGCGCAGCTACACCATAAAAAAGCCAGCAGACAGCTAGAACACCCTCTGGATGACAAGAGATTATATAAACCACACTCTTTGCCTCAAACACTAGGGAAAGAAGCAGGCAAAGGAGAGGCTCTTTAAGTGATCAAGCATTGTTTTATCCAATAGGGACATAATACTTCTTAAAGGTATATTTTGTTATTATTATTATTATTATTATTATTATTATTTTATTTTGCAATATTTTTATTTTGCAGAATAGAATTACATCAGTAGTGATTTATATATTTTTAGCCAGGAACTATTTTTAAAACCTATTGCACTGTGATACTGCATGCATGAATTTTGTTTTGATCATATCCAGTTTCCTTCTACTCTTCCTCTCCTACCCCAGGCCCAGCATTACCTTTCCCTAATAGTCTCTCGTCTACTTTCAGGTAATTTAAATATTTTTTTTTCTCATTTGAAAGAAAACATGCAATACTAGTCATTTTGTCTGGTGTATTTCACTTAACACAATGTCCTCCAGTTCCATCCCTTTTCCTGAAAATGATATGATTTCATTATTCTTCATGGCTGAATTGTATATATGTTCCATATTTCCTTTATCCATTCATCTGTTGATGGACATCTAGGCTGATTCCATGTCTTGGGTGTTGTGAAGAGTGCTGCAGGAAGCACAGGTAGTCAAATGTCTCTTTTTTTGATGCTGACTTCATTTTCTTTGTGTATATCCTAGGATTGTTATATCTTCATCATACAGTAGTTTTATTTTTAGTTTTTTGAGGTGTCTCCATATTGTTTTCCACAGTGGCTGTATTAATTTTCATTCCCATCAACAGTGTATAAGCATTCCTTTTCCTCCACATCCTTGCCAGCATTTGTTATTTTTCTGGATTTTTAAAAATAATTAGTCATTCTGACTGGGATAATGTAAAAATCTTGATGATTTTTTTCTAAAAGTATATTTAGAATAAGTTCAAGCTAGATTGAAATTTTAGTTAATTTTTTTTCTTCTTTTCTTTCTTTTTAAGAGAGAGAGAGAGAGAGAATTTTTTAATATTTATTTTTTAGTTCTCGGCAGACACAACATCTTTGTATGTGGTGCTGAGGATCGAACCCGGGGCCGCACGCATGCCAGGCGAGCGCGCTACCGCTTGAGCCACATCCCCAGCCCCTTAATTTTTTTTCTTAAGCCAACCAATGGATTGGGGATTTGGGAGGGATATCAGACTATGGAGTAACATAAAGAGAGTAATATATTTCTATACATAATCTGAATTATGGCATGAGCTTTAGAATTCACTCTGATTGCCCTTCTGCAAAGCCATTGAAATTCTGGATTATGAATGTATTGCCAATAATTATCAAATTTTCTTCTTCTGTTAGAGAGATGAGAATGTGTTTCTCCAGGCTGCCCCTGTTTCCACTAAATGTAGAGCAGGTAACTTAGATCTCCCCCACAATGTCCTCTGCTGGTGGCAGAGACAGCAGGAGTGAGCTTTGCCATAGAAAATAAACAAAAGACATGATAGAGTTTACATCTTGGGAGGAGATTTTGAAACTCATGAAAATTTCATTTTTCTTGAAATCTAGATAGTTTATAAAATCATTTGCTATCTTGAAAGCCTTGTGTATTTTCTTAAAATGCTTTGTTGCTCTTTGGAATAAACACAAAGATAATTCATATAATGTTTGCTTATAAATACATATCTTTTTTTAGTGTGTGCAGATTTTACTTAATCTATTATTCTGAAGATTTCATGGAAGTCATTTTGATCATAGTCACATTGTTGACTCAAAATGCTATTAGTAGATTCATGAAATCTTGAAAAAAATGCAGTTAATAATGAAATCTCTATCACAGGCCTCTAACTTCTTTTTGAAAAGAAAATTATTCTTAATCACTTGGACATGCTCATCATAATTGATTTTAAACTTAACACCATAATTTCCCTTGAGTCTGTCAACCAGGTTTTTCTCCTTTTTGAAATACTCCCAGAGGATATTTTCTGAATCCACATCAATATTAGGCTCTGTGACTTGAGGGACAGTAGAGGATAATTCATAGACCCATTTTTTTTTCCAAAGTTGATTGAATTTCTCTAGCATATGACTCCTGAGCTCCCAGGTCCACTGGTTGTACATGGTTTCCAGTTTGCTCATGGCCATGACCTCTCAGGTGTTCCTGAAACTGAAAACTTTGGAGGGGTCATGTTGCCTTGTTTTTTCATGTTTCTTCAATTTTTATGTTGAGATATTCACATCTTTTGGGTTGTAGGTTTTTCACATTTATATGAGGGACTTCTTAGGACATCATTCTCTCCTCCAGATGTACCCAGAGGAATTAGATTGTTGTGCACAGTTGAATTTAATTCCAAATAGACTTAACAGTGTAGTTTCCTAGTGGCTTCTCTGGCTAAGAGGGGTGGGTTTTAACACAGTGCATACTGTGTCAGAGCATTTTAAGGGTCCCACTTCCTCTGTGGGTCTGTCAGAGCCTCTGACAAGCAATTGATATGAAAGAACTGGTCCTCAGTATGAACTGACACTATCATTAAGGAGAAAAACCATATAAGGACATTAATCTGCCCTACCTTTCTGTGGGTTGCATTATAGAAGACATCCATTAGGGGAAGGTGGTCAGATTACTCAGAACTATAAACAGAATCACCAACATTCCTCTTATTCCTCAAAAGGTGCTCTACCAACTGTTAATTCCTAGAATAACAGGCACTTAACATGACCCTAAGCTCCTACATTGGCCCATGAACTGCTCAGAAACTCAGTTGGTGGCTATATGACTTTCTGCCTGTGGTGTTAGGCCAGAAATGGCCAAATGACCCAAATGAGCAGCGCATGCCCTCATTTTAACATTGTATATGTGGTGTGTGTGTGTGTGTGTGTGTGTACGTACATGAGACTTCTCACAAGAGGGCAGCAGCTGTGCACATGCCAGGCCCTAAAAGGCATGACTATCCATGGACTCAGGCTATATGCTACTCCAAGTTCCCACTCGCGGTTCTAACAAAACCTAAAGTCCATCCAAAACATGTATATTTTTCATTTCTCTTGCCTTTGTTCCCATTTTGCAACAAACCTGCTCTGAATGGCCATCTCTGCCTCATTGTTTTCTGGGTCCAGGTAGCATCCTGATTTTATAGCCCTTCACTTAAGGCCCCAGGGCAATCGAACCACTGTGTAAACTTCCAGTTTTACTTTTAATTTTTCCCATATTCAGTTTAGAGAAGACTCTAGACTTTGGACTTATGAATTGATGTTGGAATAAGTTAAGACTTTTGGAGGTATTGGGATGAAATAAACATATTTTGTATGTAAAAGAACATGAATTTGAAGAGGTCAGGGTGTAATGCTGTGGTTTGACTATTTGTATGCTCTAGTTCTGGAGGCTCAAATGTCCAAGTGTAAGGTGCTGACACCTGATAAAGACCTTCTTTTTGTTTCATCACATGGCTGAAATCAGAAGAGAAGGAGGCAAAAGAGGAATAAGGTCCCTCTTTTCTAATGACATTAATCCCTCACATGAGGATACAACAATAGCATTTGAACATTACAAGTAGGCAATACAAGCCTGAGGGAATTTCAGGCATGAAACTCCAATCAATGAGTGCTGCTCTTTGGGCTGAGCCCATCAAAGAAAGATGACCAGGACTGCCTGAAGACTTGGGGATCTACCTTCTACTCCATAATGGCCAGAGTCAAAGGAGATTTTCTTCAAGTCTCATAGAATAAGTAGCTAGATTGATATGAGCACGGAAGTGGGGAAAGGAAATTTAGACTCTGCCCCTGGGTGGTACCCAAGTGGCCATGATACCATATAGGGAAAGCCTTAGTATGAGCAGATAGCTCCCTGTCAACCTGGAGAAAAATAATAGAGATTCTGTTGGAAAAAATCTAACATGTTAACACTAAAGCAGGTGCACTGAGCCATGGTGGGAAATCATAGTGTTATGGTCTGAGATTAATCAATATAGATTATAGGTTATAAATTATAGATTATAAGTCATGAAATGTTAATAAGTAGGATACTAGGATTTGTGATAAGTTTTATAGAATAAATAATGTTAAGCTTCTCTAGTTATAAATTAGAAGAAGTAATATTAATCGTGTAACTTAAGTTATAAGTTGTGAGAAATAAGATATAAAACAGTCTAGGGTGATAAGTATAAGCCCACAGATTAATATAGTTACAGATAAGTATATCTGAATGGAACAATAGTTAAGTACAAGATATAGCAATAGGTAAGTGTAAGTAAATATAGCCATAGTGACTCCACTTTTATGACTCCTGTGTGAAACATTAATATAAGCTGTTTCTAAGATGTTAAAAAATTGTTTTTCTGTACTTCATATACCCACAAATGTGCTCGAACCCAGGATGTGGTTGTCTGTTTTTGCTCTGCTAATTGCTTTCTCAGCCTTTGTATCCTGCTTACTTGCCTGCACCTACATTTTCAAGATGTGGTTTTTTTCTCTTATAAACCCCATAGAACTTGGACCCAATGCTGTTCCTGGCAGAGACAATTTGGGTCCTGCAGGGATCAGTCGCCAGCTGGCTAAATAAAACCTTTCTGATTTGGATAAAATTCATATCCCCCAAAATGGCTATGTAGAGGGAATTCTTGACAACATTTAGAGGCAAATGAGTAATAATCCACTATTGTCTGTGGGAAGAGATTATGAGGGAAATCAGAAACTGAAAACCTAAGAGGAAAGATTGGTAAGAGAAATTTTGTAGGGAATTAGCAAGTTGAAACATCCCCATATATGGAAATTTGAAAAGCGACATGCCTTTCCAGAGCAGGATATATCCCCAGAAAGAACCTGGTAAGACCCAAGGTTATAGCTCTCATTGATCCTTGGGCTCAGTATAATCAGGAAGTAAAGAGTAAGGCAGAATGATAAGCGGCCTGGTTAAGCATTGAAGGAATTACATTAAGCTAAGTAAAGACTGGATAAGAGTTTTGTTTTTTTTCCTGCAAGAACTATAAAAGTGTTTATTAATACATGTTTGAACATATACTATGCTAAAGGGAAAGACACATTTAAGACCATATATTCAGATTCTGTTTTTCCAAAAAAAGGTTTCAAAAATTCCCATAGACAACTACAACTCACACCAGCCAGAAAAATCAAACAATCAAAAAAAAAAAATCATGAGCATGAGGAATAAACTGATTTGCAGTGTTAACTACATTAGAGTTTCAAAATGTCTAGATTTCTACCGAAAATTAAAAAGCATGTAATAAATAAGAAAGTCTGACCTAGTCACAAAAAATTAACAGATTCTTTGGGTGATAGAGAGTCATCGGAATCACTTGGCAAAGAATTGAAGTCAATTGGCTTAAATATACTCAGAGGTACAAAGGAAATCATGGACAAGATCTTGGTTAGTTCTGTCTAATGGGTTCTTATAAAAAGAGCATTACTGGGCCTGGGATGTGGCTCAAGCGGTAGCGTGCTCGCCTGGCATGTGTGCAGCCTGGGTTCGATCCTCAGCACCACATACAAATAAAGATGTTGTGTTCGCCAAAAACTAAAAAATAAATACTAAAATTAAAAAAAAAAAAGAGCATTACTGGCCCCTCCCTTTCTCTCCGGTTCCTGTTTCAATATACAACTCGTGCCCTTATATGTGGTCCTACAATGATGTGATGTCATTCATTATTTGCCAAACTAGACCAAGGGGACCATGTGATTATGACTTTTGAGCCACCCACACTGTGCTCTAAGTAAACCTATTGTCTTTATAAGTATCTTGCCTCAGCTATTTTATTTGAGTGATGACAAGTGAACAAATACAGTAATTATGAAAAACAATAGCCCCCAAATTCAAAATTTGACAAAAGACATAAATCTACACACTGAAGAAGGTCAAGAAACTCTGAGAAGGACAAGCCTGAGAGATCCACTCTGACATGTATTTAACCACTTTTAAAAGAAAATTATAACAAAGCAAGAGTCTCGGAGGCAGCCAGACAGAAGTGATTTGTATAAAGGATTCTGAATAAAAAATAACATGATTTCTTAGCAGAAATCAAAAAGTCTTGAAGCCAGTGGGTTGGCATTTAATATGTGGAAAGAAAGATGGTCAATCAATAGTCTTACAAGTGGAAAAACTATTTTTTAATGAATTATAGAGAAATTCAGACTTTTACAAATAAAGAAACATCAAGGGCATTCATTATTAGTAATCCTAGCCCTACAGGAAATGTTAAATTGAGTTCTTTAGGTGGCAATGAAAAAAAACTAGACAAGTAAATCAAACTTACTGGAAGGAATATAAAACACAGGTAAACTACTTAGGAAAATACAAACTTCATGCTATTGTATTTCTTGCCTGTAACTGTCTTTCACATCTGAATATAATTAAAAGATAAATGTATAAAATGTTAAATATAAATTTTGGTTAACTTGCATACAATGCAAAGGGACATATTTGTGACAACATCAACATAAATAGGGTGGATAGAACAGTACAGACTTAAGTTTTTGTATACCTGTGGAAGCTAATATGGTATGAATTAAAAATATGTATTTAAGAGGTTAATTGTAGGCAGTAGGGAAATGGATGTGAAAATATATATTTTTAAACATAGAATAAATTAGAAAGGAATTGAAATCATATGCTAAAACAATGCAAAAAAAATTAGTAGTGACTAGGCGTGATGGTACACATCTGTAATCCCAGTGACCTGGGAGACTGAGGCAGGAGGACTGTAAGTTCAAGGCCAGTCTCAGAAACTTAACAAGACTCTCAGCAACTTACTGAAAACCAGTCTCAAAATAAAAGGACTGGCATAGAGCTCAGTAGTAAAGCATTCCTATCAATTTTATATTCTGGGAATTGATCCCAGGGTCTCAGACATGCTAAGCATGCAGTCTACCACTATGACACATTCCCAGCCCTGCTCTGCCCTGAGCTTTTATGTGTTATTGATATTAAATTGAAACCCAATGAGCTGCCCTATCTTATAGCAGAGTGAATTCATTTAACCATAAGGTAGTATGAAGTGCTGTATCAATTTGTAGGATGAAAAATGTGGCAATGAACTTAGGGTTGTCTAGCCATCAGAATCCTTGGTACAGTGAGAAAAGCTCAAAAACGTTATTCCTGCAAATGGTAGAGTTCCCATGCTAACTACTCAATTCAGAGCTTTGTCATAAATGTTCACTGGGTACACATAGAACTGTACTCCAGAGACCAGCAGATGGCGCAGCGACAACATAAAATGCTAGCAGGCAGCTAGCGCACCTTCTCAGTGTCAGGAGGTTGTATAAACCACACACTTTGCCTGGAACACTAGGGAAAGAAGCAGACAAAAGAGTGGTTTTCCAACTGACCAAACATTGTTTTATCCAATAGTAACTTAAATATTCCTAAAGGCATCTGTTTATTATTATTTTGAAAAACTACTTCACTGCAATATTTCATACAATGCATGAATTGTGCTTTGATCTTATCCATCTTCCTTCTAATCTACCCCACCCCCAACCCCCAGGCCCAGCCTTACCTTTCCATAATAGTCTCTTTTCTACTCTCAGATAATTTTTAAAAAAATCTCATTTGAGGGAAAAAATGCAATACTCGTAGTTTTGTCTGACTTATTTTTCTTAAAACCATGTCATCCTGTTCCATCTGTTTTACTGAAAATGACACAATTTCACTATTCTTCATGACTGAATAATAGTACATTTTATATATAGTCCATATTTGCATTATCCATTCTTCTGTTGATGGACACTTAGGCTAATTTCATGACTTGGCTGTTGTGCAAAGTATCACAGTAATCATGAGTATGAAAGTATCTCTTTTTTATGCTGACTTCATTCCTTTTATGTGTAGACATAGGAATGTAATAGCTAGGTCATATTGTAGCTTTATTTTTAGTTTTTTAAGGAGTCACCATAGTGTTTTCTACAATGGCTTACATTCCTATCAGCAGTGTATAAGCATTGTTTTTTTTTTCCATATCCTTGCCAGCGTTTGTTGTTTATCTGGATTGTATTTTATATATATATATAAAACAAACACTGGCAAGGATATGGAAAAAAAACAATGCTTATACACTGTTGATGGGAATGTAATATATATATTACATTATATACATATATAATTAGTATATTATATTATATTATATACATATATAATTAGTCATTCTGACTGGGATATAGTAAAATCTTAATGATTTTTTTTCTAAAAGTTTATTTATATGGTTAGATTGAAATAAGCTAGCTTGAAATTTTAGTTAATTTTTTTCCTTATGCCAAATAATGGATGGGGATTTGGGAGGAATATCAGATTAAAAAGCAAAATAAAGAGAAACTTAGCAAGACTGTTTCTGAACATCATCTGAATTGTGGCATAAGCCTTAGAATTCATCCCTGATTGCTCCGTTACAAAGTCAGTGATAGTTCTCCTTGAATAGGTTTCAGAAGAGGAAAGAGAATCAGCCGCATATAAACTGAACTTTCTCTTTTCTCTCCCTCTTTTCTGATCTGACTTTGAGTTTGGAAAGTTGGAGGGAATTCAAACATAGCCCTCTTGCTCCTGTCATTCTTGTTTCTCATTCCTTGAGAGAATGCTATCCAGTCAGGAAGGTTCTGAAAAATACCTCGATTAAGGGGGAAGCTCACTGAAGGTTTTTTAAGTGTAAGGCCCTAATGATCATCCCAGGTATAGGACATATGAGGAAGAAAAAGCTGGCCGTGGCCTGCATGTAAGGAGCAAGGCATAGGAGAAATAGGCATTTAAACACACGATTGTTATAAGCACCATCCTTGAAGTTGAGACCTCTACACTGCTGCCTTTGAGACTCATGTCTGTAGAGACAGCCCTGACCCCCAAGCAGTTATCTCTTCATCTTTTGCCAACACTTATACCTTGTGTTTCAAGGCGACTAATCACATTTTATTCTGTCTGTGTTCATATTCTTTCCATCAGTTTGTGTACATCTTTGAAGAAGAGCTATGTCTCAATCATACTATAAAACTGTGTCCTGTCAAAATTATGGATATGTAGGCCACATTGACTGTGAATTGCTCTTTTATGGTAGTGAAAATCAGGAAACTTCCCTTGCCCACCTTTAAGAACCTAGTTAATTCCTATTAATATATGATATAGGCATTAAAATTAATTTTTAAATAGATCAATAATTGTTGGCCTAGAAATATGTCCATAATAGATTTTTAGAGGAAAAGGGATTATAGGAGAGTGTGTATGCTATGCCTTGCTAAACTGTGTGCTTTTATCCTTGAGTCCATGTGCCTGGGAAGATGGCCATTGAAATGTTTCGAGAAGGTGGGATATTTAATATTTTTCCACATTTAAAATGTTTTTAACAAAATGCATGTTCTTTATTCAAAAAATGACAAAATAATTAAACGTCATCAAAATTTATTTATTTTATTTTCATTAGGGTCTCACTGAATGATGGTTCTCAATTGGGGCAATACAAATGTTTCAGGAATATTTGGCAATGGCTACAGACATTTTTGGTTGTCATGTCTGCTGGGAGTGCTCCCTGCATCTAATGATAGAGTCTAGGGATGCTTCTAAGCATTCTATAATGCACAGGACAGTCCCCCACAACAATGTTGTCTGGCCCTAAATGTTGACAGTACTGAGATCAAGGTGTCTTGGAATCTAATAAGGCTTGTTACCACCTGCTGGTAAGAGAAGGCCTGTGACTTCATGAAACTTTAACCAGAAGCTAGATGACAAAGCCCTTAGTAATAATATGGGAGGCCATAGGAGGTGGTTTTAGGGTTGAAGGTAGGAAAAGAGCAAGGAAAATTCATGTTTTCAGGATACTCTTACTAAGACCAGTAATTGCTCCCAAGGATAACATTTTGTGCCAGCAGAACCTATAACAATTACTATTTTCCAGTCTTATTGGGTCTCTAGAGACCCAGAAAACTATGTGCTGGTGCAAGAAAGTCTTTGGGTAAACTTTATAGATTTAATTTGGCAGCTGGAAGTTCAGAATCTCTAATTGCCCCTATAGGTGTCTCCTTAGTACATAGGATGATGAAGCTTTTGCTCTGCCAGGAAAATTTCTAGGCTGAAGCATGTTGGATCAAGGCAAGTAAATCTTCTTGTTTTGGCTCAATATACCTCCCTCTCATTCCTAAGGAATTCATTTGATAGAACTAGGTTCCTTTTCTTGACTACCCCACCCCCATTTCAAAGACTGGGGAGAAATGTTTATTTTAGTTCTAGCCCATCAGTTTTACCTCTTTTTTGAAAACCACCAGTTTTCTGGTTACCATTGATTAATGAGTTGCCCACAGGGCTACTACATCTCATGCTCCTCTGGAATGCTTTCAACAGGGCTGAGGTCCTGTTTTGGTTTGGACACCAGGTATCCCCTGAAACTTCCTGTGTTAGTGCAGGAATAGTCAGAGGTGAAATTATTAGATTATAGAAGCAGTAACCTACTCAGTCCATCCAAGTTTGAATGGACTAATTGTGTGTAATTGTAGGCTGGTGGGGCTTGTCTGGAGGAGGTGGGTCACTGGGGTGTGCTCTGGCAGGGTTCATCATCCATGCAGCCCCTCTCCCTTTCTCTTTCTACTCTCTGGTTGCCTTAAGCAGAGCCGTGTTCCTCCACCACAACATTCTGCCTTGGTGTTCTGCGTTACCTTGGTCCCAGGGCATTGAAGCTGGCCCACCATGGACTAAATCATTGAACCTGTGATCTAAAACAAACTTTTCCTCCTCTAAATTGTGCTTGTCAAGTATTTTTGTCACGGTAATGTAAAGGTGACTAGCTCACTTTCCTCCCTGCTAGTCATTTCTGGAAGACTTGCATTTTCTCATCCCTTGAAAAGATGATGCTCCATTTCTACAGATGGTGGAAAGAGAATATTATGTAGCCTTTATTTTCTTCTTGTGCTGCATCTTTATTATGTGCAACCATTGTTCAAATCCATCGGGACATGACAATCTTTACCAAGACCTATAGGAATGTCAATGACCAATTTTTCCAGAAGCAGATTCTGAAAAAGTATGCAAGATATTTCTTAGGGATCAATACCTATGAAAGAAAGGGGCAGAAATAGGATATGTCAGAGGTAGAAAGTGAACTGTGGTGCAGACCTCAGAAACCTTCTTGAAACAGGCTAGAACACTGGAGTGAGGGGGCCTATCAGAGAGAGTATCCTGTGTTCGGCCAACATGGCAGGGACTCTGTGTCTCAATCACTGAATAAAAGTTGTCCAGGAGAGCATGAACTCAGGCAAAGAGGCTTTCTGCAAGTGAGGTAGATGTGAAAGGTGTAACAACCGATGAATGGCTGCTTCCTTCACTCCCCTCAGCTGAGCAGCAGTCCTTCCTTGAAGGAGGATCTGGGTGGCGCACTGCTGTTCTACCCTAGAGGAGCTGACAGGACTCAGAGTGTAAGGAATGATTGTTTTTCTAGTTCAATGGGAAAGAAAGAAAGATAAACTATGGGGGTGGGGTGTTGTTCCCAGGAGAAAATGGCCTGGTTCCCATCTTCCCCAATTTATGCTATTACCTCTGATTGCACACAAAATATAAAAATAACTATGATATTGGGCAACATTAGATAGTTGTTGTTAAAGCAACCTTATATTGCTCTTTTTTTCTGCCTTAATTCCTTGTGTTTCTCACCCTCATTTTTAGATTTACTGTTTTCATTCTACTTTATTTAAAAATAATATTTAGAGAAAATAAAATACAGATAGGGAAAATAGCAACAAACTTTTGTAACTACTAGTTGGGTTAAAATACAGAACTTGGACTTTACTCTTCATAAATGTAAAACTGATGATTTTAAACTGTACTACAAAGTTATAGTAACAAAAATGACATGGAATTGACACCAAAATAGAAATGTAGATCAATGGTACAGAATAGAAGACACAAGAGACAAACCCACATTAATACAGTTATCTCATAATTGACAAGGCACCTGCCAAAAACATACATTGGAAAAAAGATAGCCTCTTCAACAAATGGTGCTGGGAGATCTGGAAACTCATATGCAGCAAAATAAAACTAAACCCCCATCTCTCACCATAAACAAAACTCAACTCAAAGTGGATCAAGGACCTAAGAATTAGACTAGAGACCCTGCACCTAATAGAGGAAAAAGTAGGCCCAAATCTTTATCACATTGGGTTAGGCCCCAATTTCCTTAAAAGGGCTCCTAAAGTGCAAGAAATAAAATCAAGAATGAATAAATGGGATGGATTCAAACTAAAAAGCTTTTTCTCAGTAAAAGAAACAATCAATGAGGTGAAGAGAAAGCCTGCATTTTGGGACCAAATTTTTGCCACCCACATGTCAGATAAAGCATTAACCTCTAGGATATATAAATAAATCAAAAAACTTAACACCAGAAGAACCAAACAACTCAATCAATAAATGGACTAAGGAGCTGAACAGACACTTCTCAGAAGAAGAAATACAATTGATCAACAAATGTATGAAAAAATGTTCAACATCTCTAGTAATTAGAGAAAAGCAAATTAAAACTACTCTATAATTTCATCTCAGTCAGAATGGCAGTTATCAAGATACAAACAACAATAAGTGTTGGCGATGGTGTGGGGGGAAAGGCACACTCATACATTGTTGGTGGGACTGCAAATTAGTGCAACCAATTTGGAAAGCAGAATGGAGATTCTTAAGAAACCTTGTAAAGGAACCACCATTTGACCCAGATATCCTACTCCTTGGTCTATACCTTAAGGACTTAAAATCAGCATAATGTAGTAACACAGCCACATGAGTGTTTATAGCAGCTCAATTCACAATAGATAAACTGTGGAAGCAACCTAGATGCCTTCAATAGATGAATGGACAAAGAAACTGTGGTATATATACACAATGGAATATTACTCAGCATTCAAAGAGAATAGAATTATGGCATTTGCAGGTAAATGGATGGAGTTGGAGAATATCATGCTAAGCAAAGTAAGCCAATCCCCAAACACCAAAGCTTGAATGTTCTCTCTGATAAGTGGGTGCTGATCCATAATGGGGGAGGATGGGAAAAATGGAAGAACTTTGGGCAAAGGGAGGGAGGGGAAGGGAGGGGGTATGGAGGCAGGAAAGATGGTGGAATGAGACAGACAATATTATTCTAGGTACATGTATGACTGCACATATGGAGTGAGGCTACATTGTATACAACCTGAGAAATGAAAAGTTGTGGTGAAATTGTATACAATGAATCAAAATGCATTCTGCTGTCATATATACCTAATTAGAATCAGTGAATAAATTATTTTTTTTAAAAAGAGGCAGTTTTTGCTGCTTTGTCTGCAGTGTTGTGGAAAAATACATCATATTGATGTTTACTAAGAAGACGGTTCATGTTCTGAGACTTGGAAACACACAGGCCATTGTCAACTCTAATGAAGGACACAATGGGGATGGAGGCATAACACATCTGCTGACTCTTGTTACTGTGCTTCCCTTGTGGTGATTTTTTCTTGCTTGCTGCCAACTTCTCCTAATTTGTCTGAGAGACCAGAGAGTGAATTCAATTTGAGAAGTGCAGGAATTTTGCACCAGGAGGCACAGGACAAATTGACAGGTGGATAGTTTGCCCCAAATATATTGTCTGGCAAAATCATCTGCACAGTGAAAAGTGGCCATTTGAATATACATGGGGTGAATGTGGGGTCTGGGATTAATGGGAAAAGTATTAGTGAGAATATCTCCATCTTCAAAAAAGGATCTTCACAAGGATCAAAAGCCTCATTTTCCTGATTAGGATCAAAAGCCTCATTTTCCTTATTAGATGCACTTGGAGAGACCTGATGTTCTATGTTTTCATCATCTTTGAAGACCAGGAATCTAAGTCAATAATCCAGCATTAGTAGCTTCTGAAGGAAATAGATGAGAAGTTTCTCTTCTAATTTTGGCCTGATGTTGTACACAGAATTCTTGTAGACCAGATGGAAGTTAGCTCTACTCATCCTTTTTGAGTAGTAATGTTCTAGGTTTAGATGCTGTAGTGAGTTTAGAATGGCTTCATTTTCTATCACCTCCCATTTGTTATTTTCATTATCATTTGTTTCCTGGAACTATTTCTTTTCATGGAAGAGAATTTCCAATTCTTTTCTTAACTTGCCCATTTGCAAAGAAGAGATGGTGGCTTCATAATTGCCATCAATGAGTAACCTCAAGTCTCTCTCTAGGCTTTCCCAATCATGATCTGCTCCAAGTTTAATGAGGACATGTGCAACTTCTTTAGATGATAATTTCCCCATGTGTTGACTCCTAAGTGTCATGCATTGCATCTTCTCTTCTGGAGAAGAACTCTGACTCCAGCTGTGCCTGTTGGACTTGTGAGCACCAGGAATGTGTGGGCCCTGGAGCTGGAAATATCTTTTTTTTTTTTTTTTTTTTTTTTTTTTTTT
>NW_026000174.1:19777113-19783463 GCF_001458135.2 Marmota marmota marmota
TTTTTTTTTTTTTTTTTTTTTTTTTTTTTTTTATTGTGGGTTGTTCAAAACATTACAAATTTCTTGACATATCATATTCGACACTTTGATTCAAGTGGGTTATGAACTCCCACCTTCACCCCATGGAAATATCTTTGATCTCTTGGTATTTATTGTAAGCAGTTTGCATTAAATCCAGCAGGAAGTTCAACTTATCACACCCCAGAAGATGATGAAAAATATGCTTACCACAGGATATCCTGCACCAGCTGCACTGGAAAGTAGCAAGACCTGTGTGTCTGGCTGCCCTGCTGCTTGGAGGTGATTCAAGAAACTGCTGAGAGCTAAGTTGACCTCATATGTGGCCTTTCTTTGAGCTTCTTCCACTGTTTCTTGCACTTCACATTTTTAAGGAGTTTTTTTAAAAGATGGACACATATTTTTACTTTATTTATTTTATTTATTTTTATGTGGTGCTGAGGATCGAACCCAATGCCTCACACTTGTGAGGCAAGCGCTATACTGCTGAGCTATAACCCCAGCCACACCTTGCATTTCACATTTAACATTCACCTCGAAGAGTTCATTCTGGGTTTCCTTTAAAATGTTAATGAACTCAGAAAATGGGAGATTTTGAGTTGTTCTTTCTGTGACTCTGACTGGTAGATCCATTGCATGATGGAGTGAACCAGAGGAAAGTGTGTCACTTTGTAGACCTGGGGATCCAGAAGGCTGCACAACTGTGATTTAATAAATGTAATTTTATGTCTGAAATAATTTTTGCTAAAATTCACAGTGTTTACTAGGAAATTCTGCAGATCCCAGTCTGTCAGGCATATATTAATACAAGTGCCATAATGATTTATTTTTTGACTCAGTGTTTGCATGAATTTGATCAGGTTTTGAAGTTGCTCCCGAGGATCAGATATTTGCCAGAATTTTACATCATCCTAGAAAACTCTTGGCTCCTTCCCAGCACTAAATAATTCAGTTCCTTCCTGAATCTGTGCAGTAAGGTTAGTCAAAGCAGTATAGTTGTCTTTCAGGCAGTTAGCTACCTTAAGGGGATCTTTAAAATCACTTCTGTGGTTGGAGAGGATGAAGTCCCAAATGGGCACCACCTGAAGTCCCACACCAAGTTTGATTACTGACAACAAGGCCAGCTTTCCACTGGATGAGGCCATCTGCTTCTTGTGGACACCTGTCTGGACCTTGGTTTTGAGATTTTGTAAATTTTGGCTTTTAGAAGCTCATACCTGTAGCAACTCCCACTCCAAAGCCACTGTAGCTGTCCCATATGTAATATTCAGGACAACTGCTACCTGCTGCTTCACATCAGCCAGCTGGTCACTTTGCAAACCCTTTGAAACAACCTTCCACCTGTAGATTCCTCCCAGGTGCAGAGAGCCTTTGTTAGCATGAGAACCAAACCTGTGGAATTAGTTCTCAGTCCTCTGCTTCAGGAAGGTGAATCTGTCTGTGTCTACAGTCTGATCTAAGAGGCCTTTGTTGTATTCACATTCTTGGAGAGCAGGCTTGGAGAATTAATGCTCACTAATGGGAGAGTGGCAAGAGGCCAGGGGGACACAACTGAATTTAGTCGAGCATAAAGAAGTGTGCTCAGAACTTGCTTGTTGGGTTTCCTTGGATTCTCAATGCTTGCTTTTATTCATTCCAGTCTCTAGTTGAATCCCCCAGCCTCTAGCCTTGGTGGAAGCACTTACATTTTTATACAATCTGGTGAACATGGATTCTTCTTGAAAAGATATAAATTGTTTTGTTTCCATTTTTGTGCTTTGTTGAGGGCTAAAGAGGGAAAAATTACTGGGGACACTGAGTAGCTCCTCTCTCTTTTGTATCAGGTCCTTTTGGTTGCATGATTGGCAAATTCCTTGCAGGGCCAGCCCTCCTGATGCCCATCTTGTAGATCTCTATCTGGGAGGTTTGCCTGTGGGTCAGTGTCTGCTTTATGACCGCCCGTAAGGGCCTTTCAGGCACTGGCCAGTACTCTTCAGGGATCTCCATGGCTTGCCTCAGCTCTGCTTCTTTTCTCTTTACTGTCTCTTCCTGTCTCTGCCTCCCTTCTGGGAGCAAGTTCCTCAGCTCCTGCAGTGCTTGTTCTGCCTGCTTCTGCTTTCTCTTTATCCTCTCCATTGGTGACTTCTAGAACTCTGGAACACTATTTGAATGGGACAGGTCAAGCAGTCTCTCCAGGGCCGTTTTCTCCCATAGATGTTGTACCTGGGATCAGCTTCTGGAAGTTTTTTCCTGTTAAATATTGTAAGGCTTGGGCACAGGTCACACCCAGGTATTCCTGTAGTTTGTGCAATCAGTACTTAATATCCAGTCCTACTTCTCTTGGCATCTCTTGGAGATCTTGACTCCTTTTGTCTCGGAGCAGAGCTTCATCTGAGGTGTACTCTGTTGTGGCCATGGCTTTGTGAAAACACTCAGTTACTCTTGACTCTGTCCTGACCTTAGGAAGTATCTGCCACATAATCAAAATTGTGAGTGTATTAGTGATGCAAGTCCAAGTCCTTCTTGTCCCCTGTTTAACTGTTGATATTTACATATATTTGTGTATATATTTAAAAACCACTTTTTTTTGTGGGGGTGGTAGACATCATTGTGTTCTCAATATAGATTGGCTTTTTATTTTCCATGGTGAGTTGCAACTTAACAGCCTGATTTTGGCCCTTTCTATCACACACAATCAACTACTTGGAAAGCTCGAGACTGAGGGTTGGAGCATGAGAACATGCTTAGGTTTGATAGCTTGATGGTTTATTTTTGAAACAAGAGCAATGCCCTCGAACTATATTGACTGGTTTCATTCCTATCTCTGTTTGACCTCTTAGGTTATTTAATATTTTTTGTCCTGTATTTTGATGGCATTTCTACCCTAGTTTATGATTGTCACTGACTTCCTGTTTTTCATCTTCCCCTTTTAATATCATCTTTCAATTACATGGACAACTTTATATACCAAGTCCTCTGTATATGTCAATACAAGGAATCTCCTATAATCAATGTTGCAATGGAGCAGCATAATGTGCATGGGGTGGTGTTATGCTGACTACCTCACTCACTCTTTTTGGACAACAAATGAGATGAGATTTCACATGTTCCTGTAGTATTTTCCCATTCAATGTCAGTACCATACTTAGCTAATTGGTATTCTACCCACATGTCTTCCTATTAATGTAAATTTAGTACACCATGTCTTTTCGATTTATTCTCTTAAATTTGTCTTTAATCTCATCCTAACTCTTCTGTAACAGGGAATCAGAAAGCTGACTTTGCTAAAAGCAATGAGTCTTCTCCTAGGTGTAAAGTTGCCCCATTGGTAACAAGAAGCAGAATAAAGCTGGATATCTGTGCTTTCATTTTGTATCTGACTTCTTGTTACCTTAAGCTTTGGTCAGGTCTCTGCTCAGCTCTGCATGGAGTTATGTTAATGATTTAAGGAGTGTTTATCTAAAAACTAGTTATACAAGGTTATTTAGGCCTATATAAAATATGTCTCAGCACCTTTCAATACTGTGGTCAGAAACATTTGCAGGGAGATTTGTAGCAGCCTGTTTCAGACACCTGTAATGGTGCCTGGAGGACTTCAATCATCACTTGCTTCCAGGAACACATGCTTGGGAGACAAACATACTGAGCATCAAGTGCAGATTGCTCCCTCAATTGATAAGGGCATTTCTGGAGCTGCCTCCTCAAAGAATCATTAATGAGAGAATAATCAACCAGACCTCAATTCTTTCCCTATTTAAACCTGAAGCTCATGTTAGCAAGTTGAAAGAAGGGTTGAGACTGCTGGATCTCACCTTGCCTTCCCAATATGGCTATTGATTAAAGGTTTCTTTCCTGTTTTTTTTTTTACCATTACATTTTCTGCTTGGTATTTGGGGCAAGTGGCTGGACCTGGATTGTTGGGGCCCCTGGAGTCAGTCCTATTGCCGAGGAAGCTGGCAACACTACCAGGTGTCCCTTAGTTTTGTCTTCATGTCTTTATTAGATGGATATAATAGTCATTCCATCTGCTGGGTGCTTTGAACATTTGTCCCCTCCAAAACTTAGGCTGACATTCAATTTTGATTTCACAGAATTAAAAAATTGTGCCTTTGAGAGGGTATTATGTCATGAAGACTGAACCCTCATGGGCAGGATTAATGCCATTGTCAAAGCAAGAGCTTGACACTCTTTTGCCTTTTTGCCCTTCTCCCTTCTATGTGTGATGATATAACAAGAAGCTTCTTTCCAGAGTCTTATCCCTGGATCTTTTACTTTCGAGCCTCCACAGCTGTTGAAATAGGAATTTGGGAGTACAGAATACCCAGTAAGATCTACTGAGTAGCAAAAAGAAAGTAACCAAGAACCCTTGGAATATAGGAAACATCCATGAACCTTTGAAATGGAAAACAAGCAACAATAAGCCATCCAGTCCATGACCTTAGCTCTAGTCCTTGGTCAGCCTCATTGCCTGCTAAAAGTAACATGATGGGTAGGCACCATGAAAGCTGGTGTCAAATTGTGTTAGCTCCACCCTATATCTACCTCTTTTTCTGCCTTTAGCTACTGTCCCCTCTAAATATCAACATACCTACCCAAGGGGTTGGTGTCTCTCCCTCTGGAAATGGCCCATGTTCTCTCTTGAGTGTATATTCCTTTCTTTAGTACAAAAGTGTTTCCACAGCCAATATTCTCCCGTGAATAATTATCTGCTTTCTTAAATAAATTTCTGTGTCTCAGACTGGTGTGTACTGAAATTCTTTTCCATGTGAGTCAAGGACACCACTTGCTCTGACTGGAGTCCTACACTCTAGGAATTCCTCTGGTGATAGGGAAGTTCACAAATATCTGTTCAGAATTAACTGCTCAATCTGAAGTGTTCAATTACAGCAACACAGAATAGACCAATACAGAAATTGGTATAGAGGAATAAAATGTTACTATGACAAATACTTAAAAATGTGGCTTAGGAACTGAATAATGAACAGAAGGTGGAAGAACTTGGAGGCAGAGGCTAGAGAAAGCCTGCATTTCCATGAATGGAGTATTAAGGCCTTTCTGGTGAGGGCAGATGAAGAGAAGAATTGTAGGGGAAGACTGAAACTTTTTAGAGATGACTCAATTGGTCCTGATGAGAATGTTGGTAGAAATATGGATGATAAAGGCAATTCTGTGAAGTCTCAGGTGGAAATGTGGAACAAGGTATTGGGCACCAGAGGAAAGGCCAAAGAACTTTGCTGAATTGTATCCACACCTGAGGGCTTTATAGAAGGCAGAGTTTAGGATTTATTTAGTAGAATACATCCAACTAGCAAAGCTAACAGGTTTTTCAGTTAGTAGCAACTTCAGAGAGAAAAATGTAACATTTACATTTGGGAGGTGATAGCATCTTGAGGGCTAGTTTGGCATTCTTTTGCCTGTTTGCTCTTCTGTCTCCCATTGATACTGCTGGTTACCGGTGACAAGTTCTGCTCCCTCACATGTTGAAGTATAACATTAGAAAAGCACTCTGAAGCAAGCATATAAAGCCAGGGTTTATTTAAAAAGGGGTAACATAGACTTCTCCAGGAGGGAGAAGGGGGCCATAGCTGGTATCCTGGCCTCCCAAGAAGTGAGAGCATCCTGTCTTTTTCATATGTCCTAAGCTTCCTTTGTTCTCCTGCTCTCTTCCCCATATGGCCTTCCTGGGTAAGTGACTAGGTCCAGGAGATGCTTGGTGGGATGGCCAAAAGGTGTGAAGCAGATGAGGGGGCCAAGGTGGTGTGATCCGGGGAGGAACAGGGCATTATTTACAACTCCCTGTAGGGAGGGACAATCCCTGGGACAGGTTACCTTAGCAATAAGTTGGAGCAGGAGCAGGTTATCTTGATAAGGGTGGAGGAAAGCCTCTGAAGGCATTAGCATTTCAATCCATCTCCAACTTCCTGGACTCACTCAAATTGGCCTCCTTGATATGATCTGATTTGATTTACTCATCTATACTGACTGCCTGTCTTATTCTGGCTTCACCACTATTTGAAGACATGAGAGGAACAATCGAGAAGGTCCTCACCAAATGCCAGCGACTTGTTCTTGTCTTCCCAGTTTCCAGAGTGGTGAAAAAATTAATTTCTGTTCTTCAAAATTTATCCACTTTTAAGTGTTATGGTATGGTTTATGTTATTGTGTTACGGTAGTACAAATGGTCTAAAATAACTGTGGAAAAACTTCATTTCAACCTCCTAGGGTTGGTGGCAGAATTCCTCTCCTTTTGGTTATAGAATGGCAGTTTCTGTTTTCTTGTTGGCAGTTTTCTAGAGACCACTCATAACTCCTAGAATCTGCCCATAGTTCCTCATCACAAGACCCCCCCCCCC
>NW_026000174.1:19783488-19840187 GCF_001458135.2 Marmota marmota marmota
ATCTGCCCAATAGCTTCCTTCATAAACCAGACGTCCCCCCCGCCCCCCCCGCCAGGAGCTTCTTTCAGTATGTATGGTAACTTTCTTCTTCAAATCCAGCGTAGAAGAATTTCCTTCTCCTATCTGTTAAAATGGAAGCTCAGACAATGTAATCTAAGTACAGGTGATATATCCCTTCAGCTGTGCCATGTTCTTTGTCTAGAAGGAAGTCCTAGTACCCACCTACATTTAAGCATGAGATTCCTCTAAGTTGTGGACCCAAAGAGTGGAAAATCATTGACAGACACCTTGAGGTTTGCCTCTCACAGTGTTCTCTGGTCCCTAAGAGTTCATGTGCCTCCCAAACAAGAAATAATTTCATCTGTCTCAAATTCTAAGAGTATCATCTCAGTATTCACAAACTTGAACTCCAGAATATCCTGTATATCCGGACCAAGTATGGATTAACCTTCTTGTAATTTGTTAACTGTCAGTCCTGGGGCACTGTTATCCCCCACATATGGACTTATGAAACTAAAGATATATGCCATCAGAGTCCAAAAAACCTAACATACAATGATGGGAAAGGTATAGGAAAACAGCTGTTGGCATTCTGATAAAAAACATGGGTGTAGGAGGAATGGAATGAAAAAGAATGATTTATCCATGACAGTTCTGAAATCTAGCTGGGAAAATTTCAATCGGAGTTTCTCAATTAGGCTTCCCAGTCTGAGGATAAAAGTGATTTATGGTTGTGCTCCTTGGGCTTTGGACACTGCCTTATGCGTCATTCCTACTTTTCCATGAAAGGTAGCAAAGGTCCACAGATAAGCAGTTCTATTTGTGTAACTGGGGCACATTTCGTGCTTTGATATTAACCATTGCTGTTCTACCACTATGGCTTACTTTAAAATCAACATGGTTTTTACTTCCCCTTTCTCTTCTCCCTCTCTACTCCCTAACTTTGGAGGAAGCAGAATTACCCTTCTTCCTATCCTAGGCTAAGTTATCTGTCCTTAAGCACACACACACCAAGAATGAAGTAGTTGAGATGTTAGGGGATAGTGCCAAAAGACCTAAGAAACAGCTACCTACAAGTGAATTATGACCCTGACAGGGAACACCTGTAAAGTAGTCTTTGAATCATCTTTTAAAAAGTTGTTCCCACTGATGATCAGAATCACAGCCTCTGGGACACAAGTCCCCGTTTTCCATTGTGAGAGGAGCAATAATACTTCTTTTTCCTCTTCACCAAAATTGAGTCTTCATTATTGAATTAGCATTGGGGACAAGGACAGATCTTTTGGTAACATTATTTTGCTTCCTGCCAGTAGAATTTTTTATGTGTGTGTGGAGGGACATAACAGCTTCCTGTCATTTTGTACTTTGTCTCTTTTAATTCAAACTAGCAGTGTTTATGCTGAACTCATTTTCTGAAGACATTGTGGGTCTTCTGTGTATTTCTTTCTTTCTTTCTTTTTTTAGTTATAAATGGACACAATACCTTTATTTATTTATTTATTTGTGGCGCTGAGGATTGAACCCAGTGCCTCACACATGCTAGGGGAACGCCCCACAACTGAGCCACAACCCCAGCCCTCTTCTGTGTATTTCATTGGGTGTTAACTCTTGGACACAAGTCATATCTATACTTAATTTTCAGAGAAGCCCTCTCATACACTGTTCTCCTGCAGGGGTTTTTAATGAACAGTGTCCTACAGGTCCCTCCAGGATTTCTGGTTTGATTGTTATCACGGTGCCAAACTCTTATTCCCTTGACAATATTCTTTGTGTACCCGATTACTCTGACTTTTGATATTTCCAAGGCTTTAGCAAAAGATTGCATCATCATACCCAGCAGAGATTTGCCACGTTTCTGTTCTCTCGACTAAAAGGCTCAGGGTTCACTCCAGGTAAACTGGGCTAACTGGGCTGCACAAAATAACCACACAAGAGACACAAGTACCTTTTTCTTTGGGGTCACTGTGACGGCTCCTCTGACCTTAAGGGTCCGCAGGAAAGAGAGAGAGAGAGAGAGAGAGAGTGAGCGCACTCTCTGACCCCTTTTATTGAGGGGAAGCTATTCAAATGAGGCAAGTGGTCAGGTTTCAGGGGGCTGAGTCTATCTTCATGATGTCCACTGTCAGCAGGTTGACTGACACTGGGGTAGGCCACACCCAAGGGCACAGTAAGAGAAGGGGACACACACAAGGCACTTCAATGGAAGATTCTACCCTAAACAGGGCAAGGGGTTATATTACAAAGGAACAGGTGAGCGTAGCTCCACACATGGGGCTGTAGCAAGACAAGCCTGGGCAGGAAGACATAAGTCACTGGAACCCTAGAAGAGCAGGGCAGTCTAGCAGCATGGGTGCCTGAGGCCACATCACCCAGCAGGGGAGTTAACTTAGTCACATATGAGGTTGGTCTCCCATAGAGATTCATGATTGAATCTCTTAAATCTAATGTGTTTATCCTTTTAGACAGGCTGAGAAATTCAACATTATGTAGTCTTTCTTTTAGTATATAAATTCTTTTCTGGATTTATCTTTCTCCTCTCATATTTTATTATAATCAATAATAATCAATAATCAAAAATCAGCAGCCATCTTTTACATTTTACCTGGAAGTGCCTTAACTGCTTAACCAGCACGACAAGGATCCTCTTTCTCCTATTTCTTTTTTGCAGGGGGTGTACCAGGGATTGAACTCAGGGGTACTCGACCACTGAGCTACATCCCCAGCTATATTTTGTATTTTATTTAGCGATTGGATCTCTCTGAGTAACCTTACTTTTGCTGAGACTGGCTTTGAACTAACCATCCTCCTGCTGGAGCCTCTCAAGCTGCTGAGATTACAGATGTACCACAGTGCCTGGCTATTCCTCCTATTTTAGTAACATGTTTCTTACTTTCTTCTATGCCCTCACTATGCATCCTTAAGTGATTCCAACTTATAGTGTATTCAAGGTAGTTTAAACTTTATCATGCTTCTCAAAGTTCTTCTAGCCTCCACCCACTTGATTCGAAGCTGTTTCCAAATTTTTAGGTATGTGTTATAGAAGCTTCAAACATCTCAGTGCCAAAAATAGGTATTATTTTTCATATTACTATGTAACAAATTAGCAAAAACTCCTGAGCCATTATTGGGGACCTGGAAGATCAAAACCAGATAACTTGTAAGCAATAGATGTTCAAATTGGGTTTCGGAGAATTTTTCAGTGGCACAAGTTATAATACAGACAGGAAAAAGAGAACAGCCCTAGGGAGTTAATCCCATTAAAATAGTACAGTATGGCTGTCATTTGAGAATATATATAACTTCTAAGTTACCCATTATCACACACAATTTCATGTTTAGTTGGTAGAAGGAACTTGGAGCTTAAGGAGAGTCAGGAGTTTAGCTGGACTTTCAGCACATGCAATTCATTAGGTGCCTCCTTCTCTTTTCAGGTGTGAAGGCAAATTTGCTGATGTTTCTGGCTAAGATGGGCCTAGGAATCAAAGCACCCAGGAAGCTGACAAATGAATCAAGAAAAACAACATGAAAAGACACCAGAGGCTTGAATGGGATGAGCAAGGTCTAAGAAGAAGGGGTTCTAATAGGACTGGAATGAAAACACAGGGAAAAGAGAAGCTCTCTGTCATCTCCAGGGTACCATGAAGATTAAAAGTGGAATTGCAAGGCTGAGCCTCGTAGTCAAGTGTTTGTATTCATGGGCAGGTAAACTACTGGCAGTGTTTAGGATTATAAAGTCCTCACTTCTATGCCTGATTTAACTAGTGCATTTGTGTATAAAACAGACTTGGTTTTAAGCCAATGTAGAGCTAAAAGTCTGAGCTAATAGTTCAAAGCTGTGATTCTCAATCTTTATTTGGGGTTGAATCACAAGGAGATTAGTTTGTAAAATGTGGGTCCTTCTGGGCATGGTGGCACAGACCTGTAATCCCAACTACTCAGGAGGCCAAGGCAGGAGGATCACAAGTTTCAGGTCAGCCTGAGCATCTTAGTAACATCCTGTCTCAAAATTTTTAAGAATTTTAAAATTGCTGGTATAACACTTGCCTAGCACATGAGAGAGTGGCAACTTAAACTCTAGTACTAGGAAACAAACAAACAAACAACAACAACAAAAAACCTCATACACACACAAACAAAAACAAAGAAACAAAAAACATCTCAAAAAAATCCAAAAAGCAGATTCCTATTTTTACAGAGATTCTGACAAGGAAAGTCTAGATATTGTTTAGGAATTTATTTTTCATGAATACCTAAAATTTTTTTTCATTTGATAAATGCTATTAAGTGATCAGTTACATTTTGGGAAAATGCTGTCCTAAACAGCTATTTTCAGTGGAGAAAATATGGTAGTGTAAAAATACATATATTTGCAGGACATGAAAACCACTGATCTGAGATTATTTGCATCCTAGTTTCACTGAAGTATTCTTTCTGGAGAGTATTTGCATACCAGAAGCTTCAATTACTATGCTAAAATGTTCAATGGAGGGGTGTTCTGAAGTTTAGACTCAAGGATAAAGAAATGAAAAATGAGAACTATAAAGAAACATCCAGCATAGATCCAGCAATGCTGCCAACTCTGAGTGACTCTGCTATGATTCTGAGGAGAGATTAGTAAGAAAACGGGAGAAAAAAAATCATGTTAACCGTATAAGAACATTTTCCAGAGCAATATGGTCTGATTCTTCATGTTGAAAGTATACATCAAACATTCATCACAAAAAATAACAACAATAATTTTATTATTTTGTTTATATGTCCAGATAGAAATTACCTACTCCTAGAATAAAGAGAAAAGTCTCAAGTGGAGCCAGGCATGGTGGCCCACACTTGTAATCCCAGTGGCTCTGGAGGCTAACACAGAAGGATCACAAGTTTAAAGTCAGCCTCAGAAACTTAGTAAGGTCCTCAGCAATTTAGCAAGACTCTGTATCTAAATAAAATATAAAAAAGTGCTGGGAATGTGGCTTAGTTGTTTTGTGCCCCAGGTTTAATATGGCATCCAAAAAACAAAACAAATAAACAAACAACAACAAAAGTTTAGTGGATACATCAAAGAGCACATTGTTATTTCCAGAGTAGTTAAAATCAGACTGATATGAGGATGTCAGCACCAGCACTGATACTCTATGATAATACAGAACCATTTTTAATATTTTTAATGAATATGAGTTGAAACCTAAGATTATATAGATAAAAAATTTGTAAAAGAACAAGTAAAACTATTAGTATAAATAATTATTGTTGTATAATGTGGAAATTAAAAACGGTTAGTAAAATCCCAGCTAGTTTAATGCAGGAAATAGTGTTGCATGAATGAGGATAAAGTTGTGTGTGTGTGTGTGTGTGTGCACGCGCGCGCACATTTGTACATGTGGTGAGAGTGAACATGTGTGAATTTGATAGAGAATGAATTTAATGTATTGAAAGTCAATGGAGAGTACTCGTGACACATTCAAAACAAAGTGAGACATCTTGACTTAATGGAATAATAAAATGAAATAAATCTCAGTAAGTACCACAAAGGTAGGTAAGAAAAAAAATACAAAAGGATCGAGAAATCATGGATATACATAAAATGAAATGGTGGGAAATTGCCGAGGTTTCCACATCTAGGTATATGCCAATATATGCACATATGCATCAAGACACATCTATGAAAAAGTCCATGGCAGCACTATTCATAAAAATCACACAAAACAACCCAAGTGTATATCCACATCCAGATGAATATGTAAATTGTGACACATTTATACAGTAAAATGTTAATACAACAATGAAAACCAATATCATGGCTACACATAACAATATGGCTTAATCTCACAACACTGAATTGTGAGAAAGAAGTCAATACAAAAAAATGTATGCTTGTCAATACTATATGCTTTCCATAAAGAAAGAAAAATAACTGACAAAAATAACTTGTAATAACTCCATCTTCCCAGTCTTTTGGACTCTTTGACTTGACTTTTTCCCCTAATCTGTACCATTAAACTTCATATACTTATAATTGAATATCTAACTTATGGAGTTATTGAATTCTAAGTGCTGGCCCTTTTCCTACTCAATGGAGTTGGAGAGAGAGATTAGAAAAGGTCTAGAAGGGTAAACATTTCCCTTAACCTACAATCCAGGAGCCTGGAAGGAAGCCAGGGGCACAGGAAGAGCTACACTAGATAAAGTATTGCTTGAGTTTCTTCTTGCCTTTGGTTACTTCATTTTGTAATTCTAGGTAATGTGGAAGCCATCTGGTCAGACCTTTCCCACCTTAGAATTTAATACTACCTCAATCTATTTTTATGTTTTTCTCTCTGGTTTCTCAAAAAGTTAAGGATAGGAGATCTCAAAATATGCTGAGTAGGTATATTGATTATTTCAAATCACCTGAAAACAGTGACTTCAAAAAGAGCCACCTGGACTGTCTTTTCCTACATTCAGCAAGCCATAACAATTATCTTCAGAGAAGTGTCCTCACCATGCTAAGGTCAGGACTGGTAGTTAGGGTGGTAATGAACCTGATAAAGAAACTCTTTGGGGTAACTCTTATCTTCCGTTAGCTTTTCCGCTCTCCCCTGCCATAAAGCTTCATGACATCTCTAGAATTTATTATGCTAGTTTAGAGATCCATTTGTCCTGGCATCCCTTCCAAATGTATTTTCTTTTCTCTGAAGGGTATGAAAAGCATTGGTCATTTCATTGGCCTTCACTCTCTGTGAAGAACCCCATGCCCTCATAAATTTAATGAAACTTCCTGCTTTTCTCTTTTCAATCTGCCTTTTATTAATTTGTTTCTTAGATCTAGTCAAAGAATCCACATAACAAGTAAAGGTTTTATATAGGGGATTTCTCCCTCTCCTACATCGCCAAGGGAGTGTTCCTAACCTCTTTGCATTATCAACTGTCTGCCCTCTAAATCCTGTTCCTATTCTCCTACTTACCTCCATTCAGTCTTGTGTTATATATATTGAGCTTCTTAATTTCATGGTTGCTTCACTTTGCACAAGAAATCTTACTCAAAAAAATATTGAAACCGGTATATCTGGCTCAACAAATGATCGCTGATGAAATGAAATGATGATGGCATTCCATGATAGTTCTTATTATTTAGTCTCACTTTTGCACTTTTCTTTTCCTAAAATGAATTATCTATAAATCTAATATCTTGATATTTTAAATTGGGATTTCTCACCGACATTTTCATTGTGTTCATTCTCAGGAATTTGTCAGTTATCTTTCCCTTTTTGTATCCATCATGATAATGGGTCTTTAAGCAATTCTGATCACACAGCTAATAAGGACTAGAGATTTAGCAAAGAGATTATAAAAATCCTAGAATTTTTAGATCATTATTTTGCCTGTTACATATTGGACATTAGTTTGACCTGTTTGACTCCTGTGTAGCAATAACTCTTGCATCTACTTTTGGCTTTTGTTTTTTATGGTCCCTCTTTCACACTAAATTAAAAAAAGCATATTTAAATCACTTATTACTTGGTTATAAAATTTGGAAAACTTTGTGTTCTATTAAGGTACAATAAAAACTACTTGGACATGACATTAAAGACCATTTTAATGTGGCAATAATCAATCTTTCAAATACAGCATCTCTTTACTTAAATCTGGATTTGTTTTTATTTGATAAAACAAATCACCAAATTGTTTCTTGTCTGTTATCCCAGATTTGTAGCTCTTTTTTGGAACAATGAAGATGCCAAATTCATATTTGTATCCTTACCATGTCATAATTTCTGTTTCACTGACAGTTTCTGATGATTATTGCTATCAATTTCTATTCACATTTCAGTCTTTGAGTCTGCCCTTGTATCTCTTTGTTTATTGCATTTCTTACCTTCTGTTCACCTGCTTGTATCCTTGATGTTAAGTGTCTGTGTTCAGGTTGCTTCAGAGAGAAGTGCACCAAGAATAGGTTCCTTCCCCAGGTCTGGTATGCAGTTGACTCACTGCTGTAGCTCAGGCTTTGGCTACTTACAGGTGAGAGGAAGCTGAATTAATACTGAGAACAGGACATCTCCCAGTTCTCCTTTTATGTGGTGGGAGGTTCTCTCTTATTCATGTTTATTTCATATCCCACTATTTTTTGGCATGCTGACCAACTTAATGTAATGGGAGAAGCTCTCTCTGGAATTCCCCTTATCTGCATTAAGACCAGACTGCAAAAGAAAGGATGCCTTCTACTCCATCCTCAAATTCCATTATTTATCTCAAAAACAAAACAAAATAAAAATAAATCTGAGAATGTAACTCTACCTGTGTAGACTTATCTTACAAAATTCTGTCCCCTGGGCTCATTTAAAGTTTAAAGTGATCATCCCTGAGACCCTTCTTTCACCTCATAATAATTTATAAGCCATCAAAATTTTCTCTGCTTCTTTGTTCTCCTCTATAAAAAAGGGAATATGTGATTTATATGTTTATGAATAATGTTAAACATGCTCCTGTGATTGTTCTTTTCCTATTTTGCATGAAAATAAATCTGTATGCCATTTCTCCTATTTATTCTTTCTCTCCTTGATTCCTGTGAGTGATCCTTGGGAGGTTAGAGGGGAATCTTTCTCTACACAGCTCTTGGGAGGATTGTCTTGTCCTCTTGTGCTGAAGCTTGTACTGATGCCCTTTTTTCCATTGCTAAGTCCATAGGTGATAGACTATCTGATCCCCCTGAGATTTCTTCAGAGTAAGAACACACTGCCTGTGCATGGTTTGATCTCAGTAAGTCTTGTCTTAATTGAAGTGGGTGAAGCCCTTCATTCCACAGTTTGGCTGTGTCATGCAATGCTGGACCACCCCCAATACTAAAAACAGACTTTCAGTCTCATTTCCCAGTCTCATTCTCTATTCCCAGAAATGCTATTTGTAATATGAGTGATGACAGGCATGTTTGTTGGTTAATGAAGGTTGTTTGTCACCTGTCTTCTCTGAGTGTTCCTGTGTCTTATTTTTTTTTTCTTGTCAGTTTCCTAACTTAAATTTGATTTGAAAAATTCTAGCCTTATTATGATACACAATGGGGGATTCTCCTTGATTCTCCCAGGGGATCTTAGAGAGATCCCAGTCACCCAGGGACCACCTAAGGGAAGGTCTAGTAAGAGGAAAGAGAGACACCTGAGAGTGGTTCAATATTGTACTCTAGTTGCCTCACTCTATTTCTACTCCTAGCCCAGCTTTGACTGCAAGCTTTGTGAATGGGACTTCCAGATCCCAAATGCATTGTTTAAAGAAGGAAAGGCAGACAAAATTGCAGTTTCTCTTTTTCTGGGATTTTACCCTAATTTATCCTTAAAGCAGGCTCAAAATTTGTCTAAGATGAATTTTTCCTTAAGGGACTCTATTAATCTCTTCTGAAATCTAGAGAGATCTTTGCCATCAAGGAAAGAAAGGAGAAGAGGAATAAAAATCAGACAACCCAGGGAAAGACACAGAGGCCTCAGTTCTAGCCTGCTAAGGACTTTTCTCCTTACCTTTCAGGGATGTGCCAGCTGCAATGGGTAAGACTCTGCTTGCCAGAAGAGGGCAAAAGGAAGAGTGTCCCCCATTCTTTTGTGAATATTTCCTGCTTCAGCTCTTTGCATTGCCTATAACTCCCATACTGCTCAGTTAGTCCCAAGGATTTTTACAGGGAGGAATTCCCATCTCCATTACCTGGTGACTGACAAGAGACAGAAGACAAGGGGAACCACCATGTCTTGCAGATGGGATATATTAAAGGCACAGGTTTGGCTCCATCCTGACTTAGGGTGGCTTTGGTAGTTGTGCTGAACTTGTGGAATGTTGTCTCCAACACTCAAAAATAAGGAATTGCTGGAGACGGAGAATCAGAGACCCAGAGTTTGTTAGAATCTCGATTTCTCTATTTCCCAGAAAATTCAGTATCCAGTCATTTGTTGCTTTAAGGATAGACCTTTGTTGCATGAGATCTGGAAGGCAATGTTTTAAATCAGAAGCCCTGAGGCAACAATAGCTTTTCTGGGTTACCCAGAGACTCCAGGAGACATGACCAAGGTCTTGTTTAATAATCCAATTGGTCAATCTGTGTCTTTACATTAGAGATTAAAATCATTCACATTCAGGTTAGTATGATAAATCCTGTCATTTTGTTTTTTTCTTCAAATGATGTTTTCATTATTTTTTCCCTTATTCATCTTAGAGTTTTGAAAGCTTACTGAATTGATACTATTTGATCATTTCTGATCCTCATCGATACTTTACTATTCAATTGAGATTAGTTCTTTCTTGTACTCTTGTGATTGAATTTATCTTGCCTCATCTTCTGTATGTAGGATTACTTTGAGTAGTTTCTGTAATACTGATTCAGTGGTCAATAAATCCTTTATTTTATGCCTATTTTGGAAGGTCTTTATTTCTGCTTTGATTCTGAAGGATGAGTTTGTTGAGTATAGTAATCTAGGCTAGTAGTTGTTTTCTTTCTGGTTTTGAAATATATCGTTCCATGCCCTCCTGTCCTTTAGAGATTCTACTAAGAAATCTGCTATTATTCTTATGGGTCTGCCTTCATTATTGACATGGTATTTCTCACTTGCAGCTTCACTATTCATTCTTCATTCTGTACTTTTGGAAATTTAAATATAATGCACCATAGAGAGGTTCTTCTTTTGTTATGTCTATTTTGAGTTCTAAATCACTCCTGTACATGAATGTCCATATCATTCTCAAAATTTTGGAAAATTTTTGCTATTATTTCATAGAACAGTTTTCATAATTTTAGCTTGTACCTCATCTCCCTTCATCTTTACCTATGATTCTCATGTTTTGTTTAACCATGTGTCATAATTTTGTATGTTCTGTTTATGCTTATTTTTTCTTATTTCTGAATGTAACATTTCATCAACCTTTTCTACAAACCCTGCTATTATTTTTTCAGCTTGATCTCGTCTATCATGAGTCTTTCAAGTGGTTTTTATTTGATATATTAAACTTTGCATTTCCAATACTTCAGTTTTTATTATTATAGAATCTTGCTCTATTAAATTGCTCTTTCACATGCTACCTTGTTTTCCTTAATTCGACTGTTCATTTTGAAGTTATTTGAATTTGTTAACTATTTAAAATCTTATACTTTTGAAGCCCTTTTCCAGCATTACATGCAATTTAGTAACTTTGGAGTTAGTTACTAGTAAGTTATAAAAATTTGGAGCATTACTGATGCCTTTTTTTCCCCATATTTCTTGAGTTTCTATGTTGAGATGTTCATATCTGTTGGGTTGTGTATGCTTTCCACTTTTATATGAGGGTCTTCTTAGGGCACCATCTTCTCTTCATAATGTTCTTTAAACCATTGGTTTGTTGTGCAGAGTTGAATTTAGTTCCAAATAGAATTAATAGTGTAGTTTCCCTGAGGCTTCTTTGGCTAAGATGGGTGAGTTTTGACACAGAACTGTGTCAGAGTCTGAGGGTTTCACTTCCTCTGTGGGTCTCCCAAGAGTGGGATCTCTCTGGTAGATTAGGTAGATGTGTTGAAGACAACAGAGTATATGGGATGCAGTGTTTGAGGTTACTCCTCTATATTTGTCAACAGTGTGCTGTCTGCAGGGTGGTCTGCTGTAGCTGTGGGGGAGATTATGCAGGAGCTAGTCTCCATAACTACCCCCTCCAGCCATACCTACTTGGGGTCAAGTAATTACATAGGGGCTTATTTCCTCTCCTGTTCATTAAGTTGAAGTATCTATCACGGTTTGAATAGGACTGGGTCCTGGGTGGAGTAAGGTGCAATTCCCCATAGCTGATCAGTGAGGTGCAGTTTTTTTTAGCTGATTTGTGCGTATAATTCAGTGGCAGAGCATATACCCAGTGTATTTGAAGTGTCAGGTTCTATTCCCACATGACATAGGATGAAGAAAACAGCTAGGGAAAAACAATGACAAACAAGGGTCAATTAGATATAGAAATGGAGTAAAACCCACAAATGTCACACCACCACCACTAGGAATGGCAGGGGCAAAGATAATATAGAATGAACTTAATGGTTAAAAAATGATTACAAAAAAATGAGCACCAGAGAAAAAAGAAAAGGCACACAACATAAACACTAGAAAATACAGAAAGAAAAAAAGAAAGAAAGCAGGTAGAGATAGAAAAGCAAAGCCACAACTTAAGAAAAGAAGAAGGAAAGAAAAACATTTGAGTCTTACAAGGAAAATTGAGTAAAAGAAGAGAAAACTGAGTGTGTGTATATATATGTTTATATATAGAAGTTTTATACAAAACATATATATATATATGTATATATATACATATATATGTGTGTGTGTATACACACACACACACACACACACTTATGTGTATATATTTGTGTATGTATGTATATACCAAACAACAAAGTGTCTAGTATTGGCTCTGCTGAGGGGTTGAACCCTGCACACAAAGTGGATGTTAGCTCCCTGTAAGGATTGGCATTTCCTTCCTTGTCTTATGCAATCCTTGGAGATAGCAGAGGATGGGGGTTATTCACCTCTTTTTCCTAACTTTTGTTTTACTTTCCAGATAACAAACAAGATTGGATTGAAATCGCAGCCAGTTGGAATAGCTCTCATCTGCCCTATTCACCAATAAGAGCTAGCATGCACTGTGATGTGCAAGGGCAGAAACCTTCTCTGAAATAATTAGTCCAATGTACTTCAAAGACTGGGCTGATGCCCAGCACTGTGGCCAGTCTGGGTCTCTGGTGTCCTTTGGGATGCCTAGTGGGTGGGTGTGGTAACAATCTGCAAAGGGAGGCTCTAGGTCCCACACAATCCACACTTAGGACTCTGGCCTTCCAAGCCCAGGTTCCTGGTGTCATCATGTGTGTGTCTGTTCAGACTCCTGAGCCTCTTCAGCTGGCTGCCTGACCTGAGTCTTAAAGGGGAAGCAGCTTCTTCTGTGTTCACATCACCAACTGATTTCCCACTGGAAAGAGATTTTAGTGAGTTTGTTTCAGTGGTGCTCCCTTCCCTGGGGCCAAGCCAAGCCTCAAGAGATGTATTCACTGAGCAAGCACTTTTGTTTTGCAGAATCAGCAAGCTTAGATCAAGCCATCTGAAGATGTTTTCTCATTAGAGCACCAATAGTATACCAAAAGTGCAGAGAAAGGGTCCAGTGCCAGCCTGCTCTGCAGGTTGCAGATCATCTGGGTTTGGAATGTCCTTCTGCAGTGTTTCAATTTCTGTTCTGGTTCCATCCACTGTGTCTCTCCCTTCCTCTCTGTTACTCCTGACCTAGAGTTGCTGCTGCATCCCCCATGCTGATGTGTGTTTCCTGCAGGGCACATTTTCTGTTCCACTTTCTAGAGTGCCTGGGCTTCTCCAAGTCTCTGTCCACTGAGCATCTTCTCAGTCACCCACCTTGATGAGGATCTGCTCTCTTTCTGTTTTCATTCCAACTCACAGAGAAGCAGGTGAGTGTTGGCTGCCTTGAATCAATTGTTCCTGTGTTCACAATAAAAATCAACTATCAAACTAAGAAAAATATTTTCTGTTTTACCTTGTTGGATGTTGGTTAGGATAAAATTGGTTTTGATTTGAATGTTTGGTCAATTTAAGAGCATGAAATTTTTAAAATACAGATTTCAAAGAATTTTAGTCTCTAACAAAAGAAATTAAAAAAAGAACATGCAGAATAGAGGAAAAAAAGCAATGCATAGCAGAGCAAAATAGGAGAGGAAAAGGGGAAGTATTGGGGAATAATATTAGCCATTTATATTGCTATGTTGTGCATATATACAAATGTGAAATTATGAATCTCAACATTATGTACCTCTATAATGATCTAATAAAAATATAGAAAAAAATAGAATCTGAGTCATCTGGAACATTATAAACCTCTATTATATACAACCCTTTGGGTAGTATTTCTTGAACCCTATGCAGTTGCTGGCTTTATAATAATTACCATTAAGTGTCTTTCATTTTTTTTGACACTCAATATCAAATTATTTCCCCATTTAAACATCTGCCTGATCCTGTGCTTCATAATTGTAAACACCTGTGGCATTCTCTAACTGAATTTTCTGCCTTAGTCTCAATTTTGACATGAAAAAAAGTGGCCATCACTTTTTTAAGTAAAGCCTGCTCATCTCCTGTAATTTCTATCTTTATTACCAGCAAAGTCATTGTTCTTTTCATGTGACCATAAGTAAGAGTGCACTATCTGCTGCTTCTTTTTCAACATCATTGTTCTGTCTTCTGGTATATTTCCATGGCTTCTCTGAAACCCTCTTTCTCATTTTAAGTTCCTATGGTCATTTTCAATAAGAAGTTGAATGGTTCATGGGGCTAATGTTTAAAAACTCTTTCTACTCTAAATCATCATTCATGATATCAGCTTCAAAAACTAATCAAAAAATCTTCTGAGTTCCTACTATGTGACATCATTGAACTGAATGTTGTACTTGACAGAGATGTTTCTACTTTCATAAAGTTTAACAATCACTGGGAGAGGCGTGCAAGCAATGAATCTTTGAATCACCTAATTGATCAATAAGCAAGTGAATAAATACTTATAATGACAACAGATGTTGGTAAGTGACATGAAAGTGGTCATGGATAGCCTTTGTGAGAGGGTAGATGGTAAACTGAGCAGCAAGAAAAATTAAACAAAAATAAGGAGACAACCAAATCAAGAGCTTTAGGAAGCTCTTGAACTTGAGAATATAGAAGAGGGTCAGTGTGGTTGTAGTTCAAAGAAAGGACAGAGCTGCAAATAAGGTAGGAGAGGTTACAAAGGGCTACATCATGTTGGGTCTTATTTTTAGAGAAAGGAGTTGGTATTTTATTACAAATATTATAGCAGGCCATTGAAGTGCTCCAGGGAAGGAAACAGAATCTCCTTTATGTTTAAGATTATTCAGCCTGATGTGCGAGTGTGTAGACTAGTGTAGAGGTCAAAATGTGTGGCAGATGAATCAAACCATTCAATGTTTCAAATCATCTGTGCTCTTTAGTGTGCCTGCCTGAAACACTCAATATTCCTTCTGTGTCTAACATTCATAAGACCATCCATAAAAATTACCTAACTACGACTGTAATTTAAAATTCACCTTTGTTTATGTTGTAAGCATAGTAACTCTAGCCTTCCACTTAAATATTCATGTTTATATTTTAAACTGTTTTAGATTTTCTCTCCTTCTTTACCTTTTTCCCTGCTTTCTCTCCTTCTTTCATTATCCTTTGTTCCTCTTTCTCTTTCTCATTTTTTTTCAACATCTCAATGCTATGGGCACTGTACAAGTGCAAGATCCTTCTCTATGAGTTATGATTAGATAGGGGCAAGAAGCAATGTATGATTGCATAGTATGGTGAATATAGACAGCAATAACATTCAAAGCATTTCAAAAAAATAGAAGAATTATTAAATTTTTCACCATAAATGATAATAGTTCAAGGAAATAAATATGTTTAACCTGATTTAAAAATTGTGCAATGAACACATAATTCAAATATTACATGGTATTCCATTGACATGTATAATTTTTATGTTTTTAAAATGTATCACTTAAAGAATCAATTGAAAAAAGACCCCTCTCTGATTTTAATCCCCGTGTCAACTAACAGTGGTCCATACAGTGTAGGTAATAGCAACTTCTACTTTAATGGGCTAATGAAAATCATTAAAGTCTATTGCTTGTGCTTATCATAAAAATTAAACAATATTTTCCAGCTTAAAAATATTAAAACACCAAAATAATGTTGTCAATTCAATATTGTAAAATTGATATTTCAATATAATTCTCATTACAAATTTCATTTAATTTTGTTCCTGGGTAAGTGATCCCTGCCTATGGTTGAAAAATATAGACAATAGAGAAATATGTTTTAAAGATAACTTTAATTCTATAATAGTAATCTCATTTTCCTTTCACAATTTATTCTAGTTTTACATATATTTGTAAAATATGTATATTATATGTATTTTACATACATACATATACATAGGTATATACTGTTGGGAATTGTACACAATTGGGAATATACTAAGAAGTCATTTTTTTGCTGTTTCATTGATGTTGTACCTTGAGAAATTTTCTGGAACTTTAATTGTAATAGTCATACAATTTTCATCAGGTAAATATCTCATAACTTATTTAATTTCTTTCATTTGTTTGGTTTTTTAAGTTCATGCCCAGATTTCCCAATTTAAAATAATTCCACAAGGAAATATATTGCTATGAAAATCCTATCTCTATGTCTTTGATTTTTCTCAGAAATGCAAAAGAGTGATAGCAGTGGGACATATGTTCATGTCACCTTGGCAATGGGGTCGCAGATGGCCCTCCCACTCTCCAGTGACATGGGTTGCAGTGCCTTGGACAGACTGAACACTCTGCATGATTGATTACTATGTTTTCTCTTTTCTTTTAAAAAAAGATGGAGAATAAAGTACACATTTTCTACAGTGTCCTGAAAAAATGGCATACAAAGTCCATAACCTTCCTTCTATGATCCCAACTTATGCATTGTGCCTTTTGTTCTTCCTAATTTGGTCTTCAACCATATTATTGTTGATATCTAAAATGAAAAACATTCAGGTGCATGGTAGGTGCTCTAGTCCCAGGGACTTAGTACCACATAGTAGCCTTGAAATTAAACATCTCATTCTCAAATCGAACCTTTCTTTCTACCCAAGTCACTTTTCTTTCCTTTTTTCTTGTAATGTCTTGGTATGTCATATCAATTTTCAAAACAACTTATCAAATTCAACACACACACAAGATACCTGCTGTGATTTTGATCAGATTTTTATTACTACATATTAGTTTTAGGAATTGTTATTTCCATGATAATATGTGAAAATGGTTTGTTTCTCCATTGATTTCTATCCTAACATTTTTTTCAATGATATTTATAATTATTTACAAAATATTTTACAAATTTCTTAATTGAAATATCCAATGATTAGAAATAAATGGTCAAAATTATATTATTCCAACAGAAAAATATTTGAAATTTATAGATAAATTAATGCATTAAAAAGCTAAGCAATAACTTTGACAAAAATAACAGTATACAAAGAAATTACATTGATATTGAACAGGAAAAGTTAGAAGTTTAATTTTGAATGGCATTAAAAATATAACTTCCCTAGTATCTTCACTTGGATTCTACCAAAAGTAGAGCCCAAAACATAAATTTATTCTTTTTTTGGTTTGTTTTGTGGCACAATATTTTTATGATGTGACATTCCTGACCTTGGCCACTCTTCAAATTATTTTTGTTTTCCAAGTTTTTATTGGTGCATTGTGATTTTACATAATAGTGGGATTTCTTGCACATTCATACATGCACACAATGTAACAGTAGAATTTGGCCTATATCATTCCCCAATATTTCTCCTCTCCCTCCTTACTTTCCTTCCCCTGAACCCTTTCCTTTACTCTATTGATCTTTCCGTAATTTTCATGAGACTCACTTCACACTTTCTTTTCCTTTTTCCTCTCTAATTTCCACATCTGACCTTTACCCATCTGAGTTTGACTTATTTCACTTAACACAATGTTCTCAAGTTCCATTCATTTTCCTACAAATGACATAATTTCATATTTATTTTTGGCTGAATAAAGTTCTATTGTGTACATATACCACATTTTCTTATAAACTCATCTAATGATGGACAGTGAGTCTGGTTCTGAAATGCCAGATTCGTGGGACCCCAATATTACTCTAGGAGCCAAATCCGATGCAATCACACAAGAGTCTTTATTGCAACCTGGAGCCTGGACTCACAACTGTTTCCAATGTAGAGAGAGGTCCTGAGGAGTGAGTCCCGACCCTTGGTATTTCAGGTTATCTTCCCTGTCTCACTCTGATTGGTTGTTGCTATGGTCCGAAATTAGGCCTCAGGCATTCTTTTGGTCTTTATGGACAAATGACTCAGCAAGGTAGCTATGTGCCTAGGAACGGGTTTTCCAAGGATAAGGGTCAACCCCCACCTTTGGACCAACCCTGCTCTGAGATACTGGATGGTTTTTCCAAAAGGGAGTCACATCAGTTTCTCAGTTCCATAGTTTAGTTATTGTGAAATGTGCTACTACAATCAGGAGTATACTTGTGTCACTATATTTGCTGTCTATTATTCTTTAGGATAAATACCGAGGAGTGGTAAGCTGGTCATATGGTGGTTCCATGCCTAGTCTTTTGAGGAATCGCCATACTGATTTCCATAGTTGTTGTACTGATTTACAAATCCACCAATAATAGTTTCCCCTTTTCTCCACATACTCTTCAGCATGTATTATTGTTTGTATTCTTTTTTTTTGTATTCTTGATGACTGCCATTCTAACTGGAGTGATATGAAATCAGTGTAACAGTGGTCCACTTTATGCTTTGAACTTTATGCTTTGAATAAGCCCTTGCTTTCTCTGTCACTGCAACTTATTTTTAAAATGGACATGTTTCTCTTCCTCTCTCCCTGCTCTTCCCTATCTCAGGGGGAATAGGATTACCTTTCTTTCCCATTTTAGACAGACTTATCTGTCCTTGAGTACACACCCATCATAGGAATTAATTAATCCATATTTAGGGGATGATACCAGAAAATATCAGTAATGACTATCTCCCAAATTAACAAGTGAATTACAACTCTAACAGAGAGCACAACACTTGAAATGTAGCCTTTGAATCCCCTCTTTAAAAGAAATTCATTTGGAAAAGTAAAAGACCCAGTATAGCCAAAGTAAAAAAAGTGAAGCAGGAAGCATCAGAATACCAGACCTTAAACTATAATACACAGCAATAGTAACAAAAATGGCATAATATTGGCACAAAATAGTCACATAGACCAATGGTACAAAATAGAAGACACAGAGAAAAACTCATATAAATATGGTTATCTCATACTAGACAAAGGTGCCAAAAACATACATTGAAAAAAAGATAGCCTCTTTAACACCTGGTGCTAGAAAAACTGGAAATCCATATGTAGCAAAATGAAATTAAACCTCTATCTATCTCTGCACAAAAATCAACTCAAAGTGGATCAAATACTTAGGCACTAGAACAGAGACCCTGTGCCTAATAGAAGAAAAAGTAGGCCCAAATATCCAGGATATATAAAGAATTCAAAAAACTTGACACTCCCAACTCCCAAATAACCCAATCAATAAATGGGCTAAGGAACTGAACAGACACTTCACAGAAGAAGAAATACAGTCAACAAACATGAAAAAAATGTTCATAATCTCTAGCAATTAGAGAAATGAAAGTCAAAACTACTCTAAGATTTCATCTCACTTCAGTCAGAATGGCAATTATCAAGAATGCAAGCCTAATAAGTGTTGGCAAGGATGTAGGGGGAAAAGGTATAATTATACATTGCTGGTGCTTGGTAACTTGGTTGGAAAGCAGTATGGAGATTCCTTAGAAAACTTGGAATGGACCCACCATTTGACTTAGCTATTCCACTCTTTGCTTTATACCTAAAAGACTTAAAATCAGCATACTACAAATCAGCATACTACAGTGAAACCTCCACATATTTATCACAGCTCAATTCACAATAGTTAAACTATGGAACCAAACTAGATGCTCTTCAACAAATAAATGGATAAAGAAAATGTGGTAGGTATACACAATGGAATATTACTCAGCCTTAAAGAAAAATGAAATCATGGCATTTGCAGGTGAATGGATGGAACTAGAGAACATCCTGCTAAGTGAAATAAGCCAATCCCCCCAAAACCAAAGGCCAACTGTTTTCTCTGATAAGCAGATGCTGATTCATAGTGGGGGTGTGGTAGGGAAGAATGAAGGAACTTTGGATTGTGCAGTAGGGAGTGAGGGAAGGGGTGGGGCTGTGGGGATGAGAAGGACAGTAGAATGTGACAGACATTATTACCCTATATACACATATGATTACACTACTGGTGTGACTCTGCACCATGTATAGCCAGAGGAATGAGAAGTTTTGCTCCATTTCTATACAATGTGTCAACATGCACTCTACTGTCATGTATAACCAATTAGAACAAATTAAAAAATAAATAGAAGGGAGACCAGTAAGTAGACAAAAGGGATCATGGAGAGGGAGGGGAGGGAAAGGGGAAATACTGGGGAATAAAATTGTTCAAATTATACTGTTTTATTGTGTGCACATATGAACATATTGTAACAAATCCCACTGTTATGTATAATTATAATGTGCCAATACAAAGGGAAAAACATTACATTGTATAGCTTTAATTGGGTGAATTGTATGATATGTGAATTCTATCTTAATAAAGCTATTTTTAAAAGATTTAAAAAAAAGAGTTAGTAAATTTTCTTCATAAATTGAAACAGTGAAAAATATTCATTCAAGGAGTTAAAGTCCATTAGTAGTTTCCAGTCAAGACCTGTATATTTGTTCAACTGCCATGCAGTTACTCTATAGGAATTTGTAGAATCATGCAATGGCTTTTAATTTCTTGTGTAATGATGAGTTTCTTTGAGATAGATTTTTTAAAAATTCAGAATAATATTTCAAAGCATGACATAGGTATTTTAAGTACATTTTATTTTGTCATATGATCCTATTTTAGTAAATTTTTTTTCTCATCCAGATGGAATTGAGGCAGAGAAAAATAAAGTCATTTTATAGACACTCAAACTCCCCAAATGTTAAGCATCCATTTTTACATACTTTATTCACAAAGTTGACTATTCAAAGTTCTAGTTATAAGGAGGATGTGTTTTAAGATTGGTTATGTACTCTGATTTTTGTTCAGATGCTAATATTCTTATGTGTTCATTGGGGATTATTGCTTTTTCAACTCATCAAGCACATACTGCTTTGTGATTTTTGCCCATTCATCAGGGATTTGACCTCTATTTGCAAATTTTAGCTGATATTTTTCTTCCAGCTTTGTTCTGAAGTGACAGACAAACCATTTCCAGTATGGCTGGGTGGATGAATCTGGGGTGATGTTCCATGTGGCAAAATTCCTTCCAGCCTTCCGATAGTTCTTATAAGGAATATTACAATCATCTGTCAAAGCAAACAAACGATCACTTGCAACTAAACTAGAACAGCAATCAATGACAAAGTGGTCTGTTCTATACCAGTTAGATCCATTGACAGCCCGAGGACGATGGAATGGAACACTGTGGTCTCCATCATGTTTAGGAATTGTGTTTGTACATATTGCTTTACAGAAGGGACACTGTTTCCAGCAGCCACAGAGATGTTTAGAGAGGATTTTCCCAATTTCAGGAAACATTTCATCTATATTCCTACTTGAAAAATTTTGTTCTACTTTTTTCATTGCAGGATCCAAAGCTGTACTCATGGCTTCTTTGAGAAACTCCATATCTTTTATCTCCTGGTGTTCAATGCTTATCAAGTCTCTTCGTGGGAAGATCAACTTGTTCCCCAGGTAGTCACAGAACAAATCCAGCCACTCAGATGCAGTGCTGCTTGTATCTTTAGCTACTGCTGTGGATTCATGAGTAGCAGAGAGAATGGCATTCTTGATGTCATCTAAACAGATTTTGAAAAAAGTTTTTATTTTTTCACCACCTTTGCCTGAACAGTACATTTTAATATGCTTTTCAGTGTAAGTCCTAAAGAATGATTCTGGATCATGAATGTACTGCCAATAATTGTCAAAATTTTCTTCTTCTGCTAGAGAGATTAGAATGTGTTTCTCCAGGTTAGCCCTGTTTCCATTGAATGCAGGGCAGGTAACTCTCATGTCCCCAGTTATTTTAATGATCATTTTTTCCCATATGGTGTCAGAGACAGCAGGAGTGAGCTTGTGCCACAGAAAATCAACAAAAGACGTGATAGAGGTTGCACCTTGGCAGGATATCTTGAAACTCATGAAAAAATCATTTTTCTTGCTTTCTAGATAGTTTACAGGATCATTTACTGTCTTAAATGCCCTATGCATTTCCTTAAAATGTTTTGACGCTCTACGAAATAAACACCAACATAATTTGATTTTGTATTCACTGGTAAATATATATCTGTCTTTAGTGAGTACAGAATTCAATTCATTTTCTATTACTCTCAGGATTTTATGGAAGTCACTTTGATCATAATCACGTTGTTGACTCCAAATGCTGTTAATCGTTTCATCAAATCTTGAAAAAACATGTTCAGTAGTCATATTAATGGACACTTTATCACAGGCCTCTAAGTTCTTTGAGAAAGCACAATATTCTTTATACATCTTGACACGTTTTCCAAAATCTATATGAAAATCTTCTTCAGTATTTCTCTTTAGTTTTTCCACTATGTTTTTCTCCTTTTTGAAATAATCCAAAAGGATGTTTTCAGCATCCACATCAATGTTAGGCTCCATGGCTTGAGGGACATTTGAGGACACTTCACAGACCCATTTTCCCCAAAGTTGGTTGAATTTCTCACGTAAATCTTCTTCACTCAATTCTTTACCTTTTACACTTAAAGCCAATTTTTGGCTCCTCTCAAATAATTCATTTTGATATACCTTCTTTTTCTGTTCCAACCGTTCTTGACTTTCTTTGAGACTAATCAGTTCATTGGCTTTTCTTTTAGTGTCCGAAATAAGTGAGTCTTTAAGGACTAGTAGCTTATTTTCAAAATGGGCTTTCCACTGGATGAGTATATAACTCTCTGTGTCTTCAGTAAAATATTTTTCAAATTCTTGCTTGATGGTTTCATATATCTTTACAACTGGATCCTCAATCATGCTTGCTGTAAGTGTCAGAATTTTTCTATTCTGAATCTGATTGTGAAGCTGGTTCTGCAAGTCCAACATGTGACTCCGGAGCTCCCAGGTCCAGTGGTTATACATGGTTTCCAGTTTGCTCATGGCCATGACCTCCTGGGTGTTCCTGAAACTGAAAATGAAGTTCTCATTTACCAGGGCTCTCCACAAATCTTGGACTCTGAATTTTACGTCTGATATTTTCATGATACTTCCTCTGGATTCCTGTTTGGCAGTCAAAAGGATTCTACTTTTCAGTTCCTGGACATTGTGGCTATAGCGAGGATTGGGAGGGGCCATGGGGGGATTGCCATCCCAAAGGTGAGCAAAGTAGTACACGTGAGTATTGACATCAAACTTGATGACGTCACTGAAGCAGGTTACATCTGAGCATTCTTCTTGTTTAGCAGCCAGTGCTGCCATTTCATCTAGCCTCTGCTCTAACCGCCTTCGTCCTTCTGTAGTTCGGTCTTTAGCTGTAACTTCTCCTACATTCTGATGCACAAATATGCAAGTTGGGGAGATTTTCACTTGTTTCATCCTCAGAAAGGCTTGGACAGCTATCTGTAGGATATCTTGCATTTCTGATGGATTCTCCCCAAATATATTGATGAGAGTCAAGTTTGCAAGCCCAATGACAAAGGTGGCTAACTCATTGTCCCAATTCTGGGACTTGTTGCTGAGTTCTGGGGCCCGAAGTCCTTCTGTGTCTACAACCAGCAAAAAATCAAAGCCAAGTTCCTCTCTGGATGACTCATCCACCTTTAGGAGCTGCATGTAGGCCCCCTTGGTACACCTGCCTGCACTTACAGTGAACTGCAGCCCAAAAAGAGCATTCATCAGAGTGGACTTTCCAGAGCTCTGCAGGCCAAGGACAGAGAGAACAAAGAGACGTTTGTCTCCAAGTTTCTCAGAGAGCTTGTCAAGAATAGCTGCCACCCACTTTAGGGGCACATAGGAAGCATCTCCATCCATCAGCTCTATGGGGACACCAGATATCATCAGGTCTGCAGCAATTTGGGGAAGGGAGAGAAAAATTGTCTCTCTTTTGGCAGAAGTTTCTTCCAGAGCTTCATAGATCTGGCCAACTTCTCTGAGAAATTGCTCAATCCCCAAGGTACAGTCAGTAATCTCAGTAGATATGGCTTCTATTTTATTTTGCCAGAGTTTTAAGTTGCTGGTTTGGGATTTTTGCTTTTCTGTTTGTTCATTTGACCACAAATGAATTAGTTTTTCATGCAAGTTTTCCAAATGCTCTGCAGTCAGGCTATCCAAAAACACACTCATCCATTGCAAGAAGTAGAATATAGTGTGAGTTTCTGAATATTCATGGAGAATTTGAAGGACAAATCCCATTATATCTTTAAGAGGAAAGGCTCTTGTCAACTGCTGATGTCGTATTATTTGTTTATCTGTCTCAACATCACTCTTGTGTTGTTCAATGCTTCTATTCCCCTTTTCTCTCAAATGATATAGTTCTTTGTCCTTCTTACACCAAAGATGCCATAGTTGGACAACTATGAAGGGGTAGAAATTTTTCCTTCATCTGAGACAACTCTGTTTCTTTTAGGAGGTCCATGATGGTCTCAGCCTTTTGTTTGGCTTCCTTGCAATTTTTCTGGTCTTCATCAATAAGAAATCCTTGCTGGTGAGCAATTGGAGAGCAGTGCTCCATGCTGAGAGCAGTGTCACAGAGCTGTAGCAAACGTCTGATGGTAGTTATGAGCTCCTCTGTCAATTCTGCCTCATTTCTATTCCTCAGGCCAATTTTCACTCTTTTACCACCATTATTGGCTTTGGATTTTTCTTTGTCATCAAGTAAGCAGATCAGAGGTCTTGATGATTGCCACAGGTCACAGACTATTTTTTTGTTTTCTTTATTTTCATCAGAAGCAGACATGAGAACCACAATGAGAGAAGAGACGTCCTGCAGGAAGGTGAGTTGCCTCTTATGTTCCTTTGCATCTCCATGAAGGTTCATGAAGGTCACACAGTTGTCAAACCTGTCCTCTTCCCCTCCAGGGCAGAACCAGCAGATTTCCACCACACCCCCCATCAAGAGGCAATACTTGCTGCTTTCTCTGCAGTGTCGGTGGAAAAACACATCATGTTTATGTTCACTGAGAAGACAGTTCATGATCTGAGATTTGGAAGCAGACAGGCCACTGCCTACTCTAATAAAAGACACAATGGGAGTGGAGACACGACACATATGAAGATTCTTGTGACTGTTCTTCCCTTGTGGTGATTTCTTTCCTTCCTGCCAACTTCTCCTAATTTGTCTGAGAGACCAGAGAGAGAATTCAATTTGAGACGTACAGGGATTTGGCACCAGGAGAGGCAGGGCAAATTGACAGATGGATAATTTGGTCAAAATATATTGTCTGGCAAAATCATCTGCACAGTGAAAAATGGCCATCTGAATATCCATGGGGTGAATATGGGGCCTGGACTCTGTTCTCAAAGGATTAGTAAGACTATCACCATCTTCAAAAAAGTCTTCATAAGGATCAATAGCCTCATTTTCCTGTTTGGAAGCACTTGAAGAGACCTGATGTTCTATGTTTTCATCATCTTTGAAGACCTGGTACCTCAGTCCATAATCCAGCATCAGTAGCTTCTGAAGGAAATAGAAGGGAAGTTCCTGTTCAGATTTGGGCTGGGTGTTGCACACAGAAGCCTTATAGATCAAATGGAAGTCAGCTCTACTCAACCTTTTTGGGTAGTAATGTTCTAGGCCAAGACGCTGGAGTAAATCTAGAAAGGCTCTGTTTTCTATTATTTCACTTGTGTTAATTGCATTAATATCTGATTCACAGGGCTGTTTTTTTTCATGGAGAAGATTTTGTAGCTGTCTTTTGACCTCATCCATTTTCAAAGAAGAGATGGTGGCTCCATAATCCCCATCAATGAGCAACCTCAAGTCTCTTTCTAGGTTTTCCCAATCATGATCTGCCCCAAGTTTAGAGAGGACATGTACAACTTCTTTAGAAATAAATTGACCCATATGTTTTCTCATAAACTCCATGCGTTGTATCTTCTCTTCTGGAGAAACAGCTACTACTCCAGCTTTGGCTGTCAGACCTGTGAGCACTAGGAATGCATGAGCTCTGTAGGTGGAAATATTTTTAAGCTCCTGGTATTTATTGAAGGCAGTTTGCATTTCATCCAGTAGGAAGTTTAGCTCATCATGGCCCAGGAGATACCAAAAAATATTGCTTACCACCTGATATACTGCACCAGCTGCAATGGAAAGTATCAAGAGGTATGTGTCTGTCTGCTCTGTTGCTTGGAGGTGATTCAGGAAGCTGCTGAGAGCTAAGCTGACCTTATAGGTGAACTTTCTTTGAGCTTCTTTCTCTGTTTCTTGGTCTTCACACTTGACATTCACTTCAAAGAGTTCATTCTGGGTTTCCTTTAAGATTTCAATAAACTGAGAAAATTGGGAGATGTTGAGCTGCTCTTGCTCTGACTCTGACTTACAGTAGATCCATTGCATGATGGAGCGAGCCTGAGGAAAGTTTGTCACTTTGTAGACGTGGGGATCCAGAAGAGTGCGCAACTGTGATTTAATGAAAGTAATTTTATGTCTGGAAGAATTTTTGCTAAAATTTACAGTGTTTACTAGAAAATTCTGTAGGTCCCAGTCTGTGAGACATTGGTTAATCCAAGTGTCATAATCATTTATTTTTTGACTCAGTGTTTGCATGAATGCTATCAGTTTTTGAAGCTGCACTTCAGGATCAGTTACCTCCCAGGATTTTACCTCCTCTAGGAAAACTCTTGCCTCCTTCCCAGCACTCAACAATCCACTTCCCTCCTGGATCTGTGCACTGAGGCCAGTCAGAGCAGTGTAGTTGTCTTTCAGGCAGTTAGCTATCTTAAGGGGATCTTTAAAGTCACTTCTGTGACTAGAGAGGATGATGTCCCAAACGGGCACCAGCTGAAGTCCCCGGTCAATGACACACCAGGTTTGATTGCTGGAACTAAGGCCAGCTTTCCACTGGACAAGGCTATCTGCTTCTGTTGGGCCACCTATCTGGGCTACAGATAGTTGGATTTTGGTTTGAAGATTTTGTAAAATTTGGCTTTGGGAAACTGTTTTGCAATGTGAGTCTGACACACTTATATCCCCAGCAACTTTTATTGGATAGCCACTGTAGCTTCCCCTTATGTAAATATCCAGGACCTCTGCTGCCTGCTGCTTCACATCAGCCAGCTGGTCACTTTGGAATCCCTCTGAAATTGCCTTCCATCCATAGATTCCTCCCAGGTGCATAGGACCTTGGTTTACATGAGAGCCAAACCTGTGGAAGAAAAATTCAGTCCTCTACTTCAGTAAGGAGACGTTATCTGTGTCTGCCCTCTGATCCAAGACTACGTCCATGTATTTCAATTCCTGAAGGGCAGGCTTGGATAGCTGAAGCTCATTCATGTGAAAGTAGCAAGAGGCCAGCGGGACATAGCAGAACTTGGTTGAGCAGAAATATGTACACTCAGAACTTGCTTGTTGTGTTTCCTTGGATTCTGAATGCTTGATTTTATTCATTCCAGTCTCTACTGGAATTCCCCAGCCTCCACCATAGGCAGAGGCACTTACACTGAAGCCCATCTTTTCTATTGTCTGGGTGAACATGGATTCTTCTTGAAAAGATGTAAATTGTTTTGTTTCCATTCTTGTGCCCTGCTGAGGGCCAAAGAGGGAGAAATCACTGGGGACACTGATTAGCTCCTCCCTCTTCTGTATCAGGTCCATTTGGTTGCATGTTTGGTAAACCCCTTGCAGAGCTAGCCCTCCAGATGCCCATCTTATTAGATCTCTATCCAGGAGGTTTTGCCTGTGAGACAATGTCTTCTCCTTGGGACTGAGTTGTCTCTGCATGATTTCCATGACTTCCCTGAGGGGCTTTTCAGGCACTGGCCAGTACTCTTCAGGGATCTCCATGGCTTGCCTCAGCTCTGCTTCTTTTTTCCTCACTGCCTCTTCCTGTCTCTGCCTCCCTTCTAATAAGAAGTTTCCCAGCTCCTGCAGCAAATGTTCTACCTGCTTCTGCTTTTTTATTATCATCCCCACTGGTGACTCCTGAAACTCTGGAAGACTATTTGAATGTGACAGGGCAACCAGCTTCTCCAGGGCCCTTTTCTCCCATGGATGTTGTACCTGGGATTTCAGTTTCTGGAGGTCTTTTTCTGTTAAGTATTCTATGACTTGAGGACAGGTCAAGCCCAGACCTTGCTGCAGCTTGGGCAACCAGTACTCAATATCCAGTCCTACTTGCCTCAGCATCTCTTGGAGATCTTGCCTCCTTTTGCCTTTGAGCAGAGGCTCATCAGAAGTGTGTTCTGTTGTGTCCATACCTGTGTGTAAAACACACATCCAGTTAGATTTAATGGTATTGTAACTTTAGGAAATGTTTGCCACGTGATCAAAAGAATGACTGTCTTAGTGTGACTTTCTCTTCCCTGCTTTACTTATACTAAAATATATTTTTCATCAAAACCTTTTTGTGTTTCTGCTTGGTATCATTGTGGGTGTTGTCACATGGATTGCTTTTTTATTTGCCATGGTAAATTACAATTTAATAGCCTGATTTGGGCACTTACTACACAAGCTCAATTGCATGAAAAGTATGAGGCTTAGGAATGAAGGTTGAGAATATCTATGAGTTTCTAAGCTCAGTGATCATTGTTAAAACTAGAGCAATAGCACCATTTGGATTTTTCTTTTGTCTATATTTTTTTCTTTTGAATTGTTTCATTCCTATCTCTCTGTTACTTCTTCCTAGGTTATTTAATACTCATTTGGTCTTTTAAAATGAACTTCTAACCTGATTTATGTTTGGTAACTCATTTCTTACATTTTATCCATACCTAGTTAATATCATGTTTCCATTACATGAAGAATTATCTATATATGGATGTCATCCAAGTGCATGTATATAGATCCCCATATTCTCCTTAATCCAGGGTTCCTTTCATGTTTTGCACCATTTCATCTTCAGTGAATATCCTTAGATGAAAGATGAGATGTGGTATCATTTATTCCAATTTTATATATTATTCAAGTTTTTCTTCCTCCTATAATTCCTGTCCCATTCAACGGCACTAGCATACTTGCTCAATGTCTATCTTATACACCTATGTTCCTACAAATATATTACACCATGTCTGTTTTGAGAGAGAGAGAGAGAGAGAGAGAATTTTTTAATTTTTTTTTTTTAGTTTTCGGCAGACACAACATCTTTGTATGTGGTGCTGAGGATCGAACCTGGGCCGCACACATGCTAGGCGAGCGTGCTACCGCTTGAGCCACACCCCAGCCCAGACACCATGTCTTTTTATTTTACCCTTTTTTAAAAATATAGATGTATTGTTTATTTTTATAATAAGTATAATTCTGCATATCACAAAATTCACCAATTAACAGTGTACAATCCAAAATTTTGTCATATATTAACAATCACTGGCACTATATAATTCCAGAACATTTGCATCACCCCCAAATCAAACCCCTTACTCATTAGCAGTCACTCCCCATTCTTCCCTCCTCACCTCAGCCTTTGGAAATCCTTAATCTATTCTCTGTCTCTATGAATTTTCCTCTTTTGGACATTTCATATAAATGGATTGATACAATACTTGGTCTTTTGTGATTAGTTTATTTCACTCATGACAATGTTTTCAAGGTTCATCCATATTGCAGCACCTATCTTTTATTTTTTTGGGGGTACTGGGGATTGAAATCAGGGATCCTCAACCACTGAGCCACATCCCAGACCTATTTTGTATTTTATTTAGAGACAGGGTCTCACTGAGTTGCTTAGTACCTCACTGTTGCTGAGGCTGGCTTTGAACTCTTGAGCCTCCTGCCTCAGCCTTCCGAGCCACTGGGATTGTGGTGTGTGCCACCACACCTGGCTACCATCTATCTTATATATCTTTTTTAGTTAACTTTTTTGATTTAAAAATTTTATTGTCACATTATATTTATACATAATAGCGGGATTCATTCTGCACATTCAAACATGCACATAACATAATTTGGTCAATCTCATTCTGTGATACCTTTTTTGTTCCCATCACTCCTCTACTGATCCACTTGCTCTACTCTACTAATCTCTCTTCTATTATTATTATGATTGCTGTTATTATAATTTTAATTACTAGAATATATAAAATTGGGATTCTTTGTGGAATAGTCATATCCAGTTGCAGCATACTTTGATAGATTTTGCTCTCCAGTACTTCCCAATACCATCCCCTCTTCCCTTTCTCTTGATCCCCTTTATCTACCCTATTATTCTCCTTCCTATTTTCATGAGATACTTTTTAAAAAATTTTTCCATTTTTTTCTCTCTAGCTTTCTCCAGTGAGAGAAACATTCAACCTTTGTTTTTCTTTATTACACTTAGCATGAACACTAGTTCCATCTACTTTTCAGCAAATGATATAATTTTGTTGTTCTTTATGGCTGAGTAAAACTCATGATGTATATGTATATATATATATGTCATATTTTCTTTACCCATTTGTCTGTTGACAGATACCTACCCTGATGCAATAACTTGTTTATCATGAATACCACTGCTATAAACATTGGGATGCTTGTACCTAATATGCTGATTTTAGCCATTTGGGATAAATAGAAAGTTGTAGTATAGTGCAGTCATGTAATTGTTCCATTGTTAGTCTTTGTAGGACTCTTCATACTGCTTTCTAAAGTAGATATAACAATTTGTAGTACCAACAAATACATATAAGTTTAATTTTCTTTTCCTTCACATTCTCACTTGCAATTATTGTTATTTGTACTCTTGATGTTAAAACTCTCTTTATTCTTATTTCTCTTCACCCCCTACACACTGTCTTTTAGATTTTTCCTTCACTTGTCTTCAGTGGATTAGCCACTATGGTTTGAATGTTCATATCATCTAATACTCTTATTGAAATTTGTAATTTAGTAGTATTAGGCATTGGTACCCTTGAGAGGTGATTTTGGCATGAAGCCTGCACCTTCATGGATGGGAATAACTCCATTATAAATGGATTATTTCAAACCCCTTTTGTCTTTTTGTACTTTTGCTTTCTGTTTGTGCTAACAGAGCAAGAAGGCTCTGTTTGTATATATGTGCCTCAGTTTTGGACATCCCAGCCTCTAGAACTGTCAGTCAATATATGCAGGGTTCATTTCAAGTCACTAGGTCCAATTTATGCATTGAATACAAATCTTATTGTTTGACCACTAGTGGCTTATTTTAAAAATAACATGTTCTTCTTCTTCCTCTCCTTACCAACTGTGGGGGAAGCAGGATTAACAATCTTTTTGTAATAAGCCAAATTATCAGCCACTCATTGTCCATAAGAATAAAGAAACTGTACTTGAAACTGGAACAAGAGATCTTTTAGGGATATAATTTATTAGATATACTGAAAATAATACTTAGAAATCAACCCTGGTGTGCCTTCCTTTTCAACCTCTCTTTGTCCCCTGGGAGTTAGAATGGTTGCCTTTGTGATGTGAGTCTCTTGCATTTATCTTTTGCTAACAAATTAAAATTTTTTTTCCTTTTTCTCAAAACTTGGTCTTCATTATTGGATCTGCATCAAGGATAAGGATTGAGTTTTGGTATCAAATTTTGCAACTCAGGTGTGACCTGAGAACAGCCTCTGCACCTTGTGCAGGTGTGGCACTTCAAGTGTGAGCTGGCTGAGAACACCACTAGAGAAATGGGAGATAAATAAATTTGCCTCTGGGAAGACTAAAGTAGCTGTTCCCATAAGTAAAAGGGAGCAACTGAGGGACCATCCTAGCAGCTACCAAGGCTTCTTTGGCTTCAGGGAGCATGTACTTTCTTTCCCTGAACAGTATGGTACAATTTGCCATCTAGTCTATTTGATAAAAAGAAATTCAGTGGGATATATTTGCAACACCTTGGTCATCTGGTAATTCCTGTGGTTGATATGCCAAGACTCTCATTTCTATCCATCTAGTTATTTTTTATGGGAAAATCTGATCCCTCTTTGTGGCAACCTCTGTGGGTTCACTGGTGTAGAAACCATGGTTGAGTGAGATTAGGGAACCTATGGGATTCGTCCCAATTTAGTCATATGTTTTTAAAGGTTTCCAATCTTCTGTTCCTGGTTTTGTGATCCTCTCTGTTATGGTTAGATATAAGGTGTCCCCCAAAAGTCAGCATAATTTGGTGATACAGCCACAGCAGTGTTTATAGCAGCACAATTCACAATAGCCATGTTATGTCACCATCCCAGGTGCCCATGAGTAGATGAATGGATAAAGACATTGCATATATGTGGTATATATACACAATGAAGTTTTAATCACCATAAAGAAGAGTGAAATTATATCATTTGCTGGTAAATGTATGGAACTGGAGACCATTATGCTGAGTGAAATAAGCTAGACTCAGAATATCAAAGGTTGAATATATATTCTCTCATATGTAGAAGCTAGACAAAATAAGGGGGAAAATGGGGGGAATCTCATGGAAATGAGAAGGAATATCAGTGGAGCACAGAACTGTGACTGAGGAGGAGTGAGGAGGGAAGAGCACAGTGAAGAAATATGGAATTAAATCGACCAAAATATACTATGTATATACATCAATATACCACAGTAAATTTCACCTTTAAAATTATAAAGCACTAATTTTTAAAAAATTAAAAATAAATATAAGAAAGACCTATAGAGGAAGGGAAATGGGGAGGGAGTATTGGAAGGAAAGGGGAAGTACTGGTGACGGACATGGAGCAAATTATATTTCATGCTTTATAATTATCTCAAAATGAACCTCAATATTAGGTATAACTATAATGCACTAATAGAAAAGAAAATTTTAAAGTATAAATTACATAGAAATTAGAAAATACTTTGAGATAATTGGAAATTAAAATGTAACATGCTGAAACTTATAAGATACCATGAAACTAACACTTGTAAATTTCTAAATTATAAAAGATCTTAAATCAGTAAAACATATCCAGCCCTTAAGAAAATAGAAACAGAAGAGTAAAATTAACACAAATAATGCAGAAGGAAGAAAATAATAAAGATTAGAATGGAGATGAATTGAATGGAAAGACCGTAGAGAAAATCAACACAACTAAAATATAGCTTTATGAAAAAAACCCAAACAGACAAGAATTGTGGGGACTCAGATGACCAAAGTGAGATATGAAACTGTGGACATACTACCAACTTTTTAGAGATAAAATTAAAAGGAGTTTAGAAGGACATTGTGAAAATATGTAACTCAACAAATTACATATGACCAGATGGCTTTACTAAAAATTAACACCCCTATAGCCAACATTAGCTTGATACCAAAATCAGACAGAGATGTCACCCAATGGCATTTTTTTTTTTTGCAGAAATTAGAAACATGATAAATTCATGTGGAATAGCAGAGGACCTCAACTAACTTAAACAATACTGAAAATGAAGAGCATAGTTAATGGATTCATACGGATTCATATTTCTTAATTTCAAAACACAACAAAACCACAGATATCATAACAGTGTGGTGCCATCATGAGAATAGACATGTAGATCAGTGAAATGGAATGAAGAGATCAGAAAATAAATCATACATGTAGAGCCAAGTAGTTTTGACAAGGGTACCAGAATAAGTCAATGGGGAAAAAAGTCTCCTTTATAATGATATTAAGACAACTGGATATCCACATGCAAACAAATGAAGTCAGAACCCTAACTCACATAATATATGAAAATTAACTCCAAATGGATTAAAGACATAAATTTAAGAGGTAAAATACTTTAAAAGGGTAAACCTTCATCACCTGAGTGTGATGAACATTGAAAGCATTATGCTAAGTGAGAGGAACCATACAGGAAATATGAAATATTATGTCATTCCTTTATAAGAAATATTCAAAAGAAGTAAATCTATAGAGACTGAAGGCAGATTGATGGTTGCTGAGGTCTAGGGAAGGTTGGAAGGGGGAGTGATTGCTTAATGAACATGGGGCTGTCTTTTGTGATAATAAAATTAGTTTGAAACTTGATGGAGGTACTTGATATATAACATTGTGAATGTACTAAATGATAGTGACCTGTATAATTTAAAATGGTTCATTTGGTATTATGTGATTTTTACCTTATTAAAAAATAAATCATGTATATTTCCAATTAAATGAAGTATATGGAAACCAAAAGCAATTTGAACTGAAAAAAGGATAATATTCTAAATTATTGTATTATATTGTACTATTATTTATGCTATAAAGTCCACTTTTGTCTCTTTCTATGAAGAGAGGACATACTTCATAATGATGTGTTACTATGCATCTCTTCCCAATTTTTAGTTGGCATCAGTCACTTAAAATTGGCCACAGAGGATGTATTGTGTAATGGAAAATTTTATGAATCGGAAATATTTTTATTTACTTATTTATTTATTGAGCCAGAAATTTTGGGCTGGGAATATAACTCAGTAGTAGTGTATTTACCTATCATGTACAAGGTCCTGGGTTTGATTCCCAGCAATAGCAAAATTCCAAACCAGGAGCTTTCTTTTCCTGAGAGTTAAACATTTACTACACATCATCGATTGGAACTTTCATGGTCCTGTATACTTCCCTTAGACGACTGACTATGTTTCCAGGAAGTAGAGACTATGCCTTATTCAGCTTTCATTCCTGAGGACAGAAAATAGTGGCTAGCAAAGATGGAGAACTTTCAAGAATCAAAGAATGTGCTCTGCAAACTTTTCTGTCCCTAGGATTCTGCTGCTTTTCCCCCTGTTTCTAGTTGTAGTTCCTTTGGAAGAATTCTAGCTGAATTTTTTCATAACCCTAAGAGAAGTTGTGTTGTGTGTGTGTGCGTTGTGTGTATACATTTTTATTTTATTTTTTTTTCCCCTGGGAGAAGAACAAGAACCAATGATCTAGGAAGCCCTCCCCAGCTTGGACTAAATGGTGTTTGGAACTGTGCTGCAGAGAGGTAATGTTAGATAGCAGCTGTGATGATTGTTCTCTTCCTCTGGAGGTTCTTTTAGATTTTCCCTTAAGCTGTGGAGAAATATTTCTTTCTAGGAAAGCAGTTAACCTCTGCTAAAAACCACCTTTCTTTCTGAGCTATAAAAGAAAACTATAAAATATATTTCATGGACCATTAAAAAATGGGAAAATTCTGCTTAAGTTTTTTTCTTCACTTTTGTTTCTAGTTCTACTAGACTTTCAAAGAAGAACTAACACACATACTCCTCCTATCATTCCATGGAATATGAAAAGAGGGATCCCATTTAAACTCATTTTATAAAGTTAGTATCACCCTGATACCAAAATCAGACAAAGACACATCAAGGAAAGAACTTCAGACCAAAATCTCTGATGAACATAGATGCAAAATTTTTAATAAAATGCTGAAAAATAATATACAAAAACATATTAAAAAGTTAGTGCACCATGATCAAGTGGGGTTTATCCCAGGGATGCAAGGTTGGTTCAACATATGGTAATCAACAAGAGTAATTTAACACATCAATAGACTTATATAGATAAGACTCATATGTTATCTCAATACATGCAGAAAAAGCATTTGACAAAGTACAGCATCCATTCATGTTCAAAACATTAGAAAAACTAGGGATAGTAGGAACATACCTCAACATTGCAAAAACTATATTTGTTAAACCTAAGGCCCACATTATTATAAATGGAGAAAACTTGGAAGCAGTCCCTCTAAAACCTAAAACAAGACAGAGATGCCCTCGTTCACCACTTCTATTCAACATGGTTTTTGAAACTCTAGCCAGGGCAATTAGGCCAAACAAAGAAATTAAATGATATGAATAGAAAAAGAAGGGCTCAAACTATCGCTATTTACCAAGGTCATGGTTCTATGTTTGAAGGTCCCCAAAACTCCACCAGAAATCTTATAGAACTCATAAATGAATATAGCAAAGTAACAGGATATAAAATTAACACCCATAAATCAATTGTATTCCTATACATCATTGACCAATCAGCTGGAAGAGAAATTAGGAAAACTATCCCATTCACAAAATCCTCAAAGAAAATAAAATACTTGAGATCAGTCTAACAAAATAGTTGAAAGATCTCTATAGTGAAAATTGCAGAACACTAAGTAAAGGCATTGAAGAAGAGCTTAGAAAGCGAAAAGATCTCCCATGTTCTTCAATAGGCAGAATGAACATTGTCAAAATGGCCATACTATTGAAAGCACTATACAGATAGTAATTCCTATTAAAATGCCAATGATGTTCTTCATAGAAATAGGAAAAGCAGTCATGAAATTTATTTGGAGAAATAAAAAGCACAAACTAGCCAAAGCAATTTTTAGTGAGAAAAGTGAAGACAGAGACATTATAATACCAGACCTTAAATTATACTACAGAACTATAGTAACAAAAACAGCATGATATTGGCATAAAAACAAACACAAAGACCCATGGAACAGAATAAAAGACACAGAGGCAAAGCCACATAAATATGGTTATCTCACACTAGACAAATCCACCAGAAACATACATTGGAGAAAAGATAGCCTCTTCAACCAATGGTGCTGGGAAAACTTGAAATCCATATGTAGCAGAATGAAATTGAACCCCTATCTCTCACCCTGCCCAAAACTCAACTCAAAGTGGATTAAGGATCCAGGCATTAGACCAGATACCCTGAACCTACTAGAAGACAATGTAGGCCCAACTTTCTATCATGTTGGCTTACCAATCAACTTTCTCAACCCACTCCTGAAGCACAAGAAGTAAAATCAATAATTAATTAATGGGATGATATCAAATGAAAAAGCTTCTTCACAGCAAAGGAAACAATATAAAGAGAGAGCCTACAGAATGTGAGAAAATCTTTACCACCTATACCTCAGATAGAGCATTAATCTCCAGGATATATAAAGAACTCACGAGGCTGAGGTTGTAGCTCAGTGGCAGAGCACTTGCCTAGCATGTGTGAGGCACTGGGTTTGATCCTCAGCACCACATAGAAGTAAATAAATAAAAAAATAAAGGTATTGTGTCCATCTACAACTAAAAATATGTTTGAAAAAATTAAAACAATAAAAAAACTTACTCAAAAATAAAACCCAATCAATAAATTGGTAAAGGAACTGAACAGGTACTTCAGAGAAGAAGAAATATGAATGGTCAACAAATATATGAAAAAATGTTCAACATATCTAGCAATTGGAGAAAAGAAATTTAACACTACACTGAGATTCCATTTCATTCCAGTTAGAATGGCAATTATCAAGAATACAAGTAACAATGTTGGTGAGGATCTGTGGAAAAAGGTAGACTCATACATTGTTGGTTGGACTGCAAATTGGTGCAACCACCATGGAAAGCAGTACAGAAATTATTTAGAAAACTTGGAATGGAAGGACCATTTGACCTAGTTATCCTACTCCTTGGCACATTCCCAAAGGACTTAAAATCAGCATACTACAGTGATGTAGCCACATCAATGTTTATAGCTTCTTAATTTACAATAGGTAAGCTATGGAACCAATCTAGGTGCCCTTCAACAGATGAATGGATTAAGAAACTGGTGTATATATACACATTGGTATCTTACTCAACCACAAAAAAAGAATGACTTTTTGACTTTTGCCAGTAAATGGATGGATCTTGAGACTCTCATTTTAAGTGAAATAAGCCAAACACCCAAAACCAAAGATTGAATGATGCTAACACAAGACAAGGGGAGTGGGAGGAATATAAATTCATTGGATTTGACAGAGGGCAATGAAAGAAAGGGAGAGAAATGGAAATAGAAAAGATAGTAGAGTAAATCAAATATAACTTTCCTATGTTCATATATGAATACACCACCCGTGAAACTTCACATCATGTAAACCACAAGAATGGGATACTAATTAGAGTAAGTTATACTCCGTGTATGTATACATCAAACTACATTCTACTGTCATGTAGCTTTAAAAATAACAAATTTTAAAAATCTGTAAGTATACATAAGGCCTGATTTATTTTATGTTGTTTAATAAAAAAATGCCAGGGTTGTGTTAAAAAATGTGTCTTAATGAAAACTCTCTGGATATGAACCCATAGAAAGATGGAGGTTTTGCCTTCCCCTATACTTACAGGGAAATTTCTAACTAGAAATAGGACAAGAATCGTAATAATGAATATCATTCTTATTTCTATTATCCAATATGTGAATATTTATAAGTATTAATTTTTTCTGGTCTCTGTTAATATAAATTATAAGGCAAGAAATCTGGCAATATTGGAAATATGAAGAAGGGAAGACTTGATCATATTGACTTGAATTTAAACAGAATGGGAAGACTTGAGCATATTTTCTTGTTCAAAGTAAAACAACCAGTAAAGTCAGTTGCTCAAAATACTGGAAACAAAACCCAAGGGGAAATAAGGAAGAACAGGATTTAGAGCAGAGTTTTTGTTGCAAAGAGGTTTGGGACAGTTTTTATTCAGGAATGTAATAACAGGGAGAAATCCCTTCTACTAAGAGAGAAAATTTTGGCTTTTTTTTTATCTATTGGTCAACATTTATTCCCAAATACTGTTACTCACTCTAACCATATTTATACAGAGAATCAATACATTGAAATCAGCAAGAAATACAGTAGAGTGTACATTCAATTATGTAGTTATTGAATTATCCCCAAAAGGGTTAATATTTCTGCCTAGCTTTTCTTATGAAATTTTTTTTAATTTATTTTTTTTGTTGGTTGTTCAAAACATTATAAAGCTCTTGACATATCATATTTCATACATTAGATTCGAGTTGGTTATGAACTCCCAATTTTACCCCAAATACAGATTGCAGAATCACATCGGTTACACATCCACATTTTTACATAATGCCCTATTAGTAACTGTTGTATTCTGCTACCTTTCCTATCCTCTACTATCCCCCCTCCCTCCCCTCTCATCTTCTCTCTCTACCCCATCTACTGTAATTCATTTCTCTCCTTGTTTATTTTCCCATTCCCCTCACAACCTCTTATATGTAATTTTGTAAAACAATGAGGATCTCCCTCCATTACCATGCAATTTCCCTTTTCTCTCCCTTTCCCTCCCACCTCATGTATCTGTTTAATGTTAATCTTTTCTTCCTGCTCTTCCTCCCTGCTCTGTTCTTAGTTGCTCTCATTATATCAAAGAAGACATTTGGTATTTGTTTTTTAGGGATTGGCTAGCTTCACTAAGCATAATCTGCTCTAGTGCCATCCATTTCCCTGCAAATTCTATGATTTTGTCATTTTTTAGTGCTGCGTAATACTCCATGGTGTATAAATGCCACATTTTTTTTATCCATTCATCTATTGAAGGGCATCTGGGTTGGTTCCACAGTCTAGCAATTGTGAATTGTGCTGCTATGAACATCGATGTAGCAGTATCCCTGTAGTACGATCTTTTAAGGTCTTCAGGGAATAGTCCAAGAAGGGCAATAGCTGGGTCAAATGGTGGTTCCATTCCCAGCTTTCCCAGGAATCTCCATACTGCTTTCCAGATTGGCCGCACCAGTTTGCAGTCCCACCAGCAATGTACAAGTGTACCCTTTTCCCCACATCCTCTCCAGCACTTGCTGTTGTTTGACTTCATAATGGCTGCCAATCTTACTGGAGTGAGATGGTATCTTAGGGTGGTTTTGATTTGCATTTCTCTGACTGCTAGAGATGGTGAGCATTTTTTCATGTACTTGTTGATTGATTGTATGTCCTCCTCTGAGAAGTGTCTGTTCAGGTCTTTGGCCCATGTGTTGATTGGGTTATTTGTTTTCTTATTGTTTAATTTTTTGAGTTCTTTGTATACTCTGGATATTAGGGCTCTATCTGAAGTGTGAGGAGTAAAAATTTGTTCCCATGATGTAGGCTCCCTATTTACCTCTTTTATTGTTTCTCTTGCTGAGAGAAAACTTTTCAGTTTAAGTAAGTCCCATTTGTTGATTCTTGTTATCAAATTTTGGCTTTTTTGTGGGTTCTTGGCTACATCTGGGAACCAAAATCACACAAGACTGAATAACTAAAAAGCCTGCAAGTTTTATTAAGTTTACGTGGGCATAGGTATCCTCACAAGAGAGAAATCTGAAGAAATGAACAAAGCAAGATGCTTTTATATTTTTTAGAAAAAGAATAATAAATTTGTGAAGAAATGATAGGAAACTGGATTTCTGGAATAGAGTAGTAAATTCTAGGGATGTCACAAAGTACTGTGGGAGTGGAATATAAAAGCTAGTGGAAGATGTTAAACTAAAGAATTTCTTTATCAGGTTTCCTATAAGAAAATTTGGGCAAATGGCTAGAGGTGGAGTAGAGCAATTTGGTAATGGAACAAGCCATTCTATATATTAATTCCACATGTCCAGATAGAAACTCAAATCCAAAGAAATATCTAGGAAATGATGAAGAAACTAAGTGAATGGGAACCTCAGTCTCACAACAACAAAAAATTGAATTGTGCCAACAGTTAAACCTGTAGGAAAGAACAAGCTTAGTTCTCTCATGTATTACAGCCTTGTGAGACCCTGAGTAGAAGACTCAGTTAAGCAGTGTCTTGGTGGAGTAGTTTAAGTCTCAAAGCCTGTGGAATCTCTGTACTTGTCTAAGGGTTAAAGTCCTCTGAGCTCTTGGCATGCCAGAGATCAAGAACAACACACTGTTCTCAGGACACACTCTGCTGACAAGGTCAGACTTGCCACAAGTTCCTCTTGAGACTGTATTTCCCTGTGGCTAAACTTATTTTGAGAATATTCTTGTTGATTGGTTCCCCTTGGATTGTGCTTAATCAGTGGGCTTAGATCTAAGACAGAGATTAAGGAAGTGGCTTATGAACATTGCATTATTTTAATGTTATTCTTACTATCTTGCTTATGTTAACCTCAAAGAACTTGCTGAACCATAAGGATAACGCAAGGGATATATAATGGCTGGGTTGCTTAAAATAAAAATCCTTAGCTTTCCACAGTTCTGAGTCCCCTATGTCCTGTTTCTCATCTTGCTCAGTTCCTCAGCACCTATCTTCAACAGTTGTCTGTACTCCTGAATGAAATTATGATTGATAAATATATAGATACACAATTATTGTGTTAAGATATTAAGTTGTGATAACTTGTAACAAAGCATTATAAAATACATACTTTTAGCAACAAGCAGTTGGGTACTGCTGAACAAATACCTCGAAACATGGCAACATATTTGGAGTCAGGTGAATGCCTGGAGACTAGAAGAATTTGGAAGAGCATGAAAATTGAAATTACCTTGAATAGACTATAAATAGAAACCTAGATTCTAAAGTTGCTATAGAGAGGAACTATAGAAAAAAGGAAGAACTTGGAAAAAAAGGGAGGAACGTGGCAATGCAACCAGAAGAAAGAAGATTCTTGTTTTATGTAGTAGAAAGCCTGGAAAAATTATGTCCTGGGGTTATGTATACAGCAGAACTGATAAGCGATAAAATTGATTATGTAGGTAAGGATCCTCTAAGGCAAAATTTTGAAGAGGTCTCCTGATTTCTTCTTGCTGGTTTTAATAAAATGTGAATGGAGAGAGATAAATTAAGAAAGGAGTTATTAAACTAAAAGACAACAGGACTGCATAATGTTGAATTTCTGATTTTCTCTAAAAGACAAAAAACATTAGAATTAAGATATTTGGTCTTGAACTTCTGCTGGGTATGAAGCAGTGGTCTTCTTCATGCTTTGAACATAACCCTTAGTTCTCTACCAGTGCAGCTTATTTTTAAATTCTCTTTCTTTCTCTTCTCCTCTCCCTTCCTGACTTTGGGGAAGCAAGGTTACCCTTCCTTCCATCCTAAGCAGAGTTATCTGTCCTTCATCACACACACCACAGGAATGAAGAAACAGAAGACCTAAGAAATGGCTATATTTCAAGGTCAAAGTGAATTATGACCACTGACAAGGAACACCTAAAATGAAGCCTTTGAATCACCTCTTTAAAAAGCCCTCTGTTACCCCTGAAGGGAAGAGTCACAGACTCTAGGACAGAAACCTCTGCCTTTCTCCTTTGCCTGCAAACCAAAGAAAAATTCTTTTTCCTTTTTCTCAAAACCATGACCTCATTGTTTGATTGGTATGAGGAAAAAGGACTAAGCTTTTCAAAACAGGTATGATTTTACAATATTTTGCTAAAACCTCAAAAATATCAAAAGGTTGGTGTAATCAGGTATATAAAGAATTCTTTCAAGAGAATAAGAATTTAACACAGTACTATTAATCAAACCGGAAGCCTCAGAGGAAGCCTTAGGGATACCATCCTTTAAAAATCTAGCATAAGACCAATGAATAGGAGAGTTTATTTGAAAGTCATCTATGGATGTGGCTTGAGTCTGATGGAGTGGGGACCCAATGGAATATATCATAAATTCTTGAGAATATTAGCAATAAGGGGACAGATAGATGAAAATTCTATAATATGGGCCCATGGTGCTGCTGATCCTCCCACCACACATGCTTTCTTTGTCAAAAAGCAATCTGCCCAGTGCTTCACCTGGCCGGAATGAATAGGCTATGTCACATTCTTCAGTAAACTGAGGCATGGGGCAAAGGTCAGGCAGTCAGTGTAGGTAAGGAATGATGGTGGTCCAGAGGATGAGGACTGGCTATTACACAGAGGACAATGGGTTGTTAACCTCTATGATCATGCTTCTGGGCACTCTGGGTTGCTAATAACTAACCCCCACCTCCCTGGTCCCAGGCACTTACATGGAGAAGAAAGAGAAAGGGAATTTGGGGGTCTACATAAGAACAAGACACACTCCCTCCCATGGATACTCAGCTCCGGGGCCACATCTCTTAGGAGAAATCTGTCTCTATCACTTTCTTAAATAAAATTTGCTTTCTAGGCTTGCCTTGGCAGTGCTCGGGTGTTTAATCTTTAACACCAGGGAAACTCCAAGACCCATATCATTAGTACAACAGAGAGCCTGCCAGCTTGAACCCAAAGAAACACAGTGAGAACAAAATAAAAGGAGGCTATATATCCCTTTCACCCACCCCCAAATTGTACTGGCAGGAAGCAAGCTGACAAAACTGCTCAACTGTGAGAATTTATTACTTTCCATGAAAAAGGAGGGATGACTCAGAGGGCAGAACCAAGTGCCCAGGGAGCCAAAAGCAGAAGCCATCATTGCCCTCGAATCTGGAAACCCAATCAAAGAACTCTAACTACAGTTTCCTATCTGGATTTCAGAACCATCATGGCCTGTTGCTATGTCTCTCTGTCTACCCCAATTCTTAACTTCTTGTTCACCTACTTGTCTTTTTAAGTCCAAGAGCCTGTCTTCAGGTTGCTCCAGAGAAAAGTGCACCACCAAGAGCAGGTTCCTTGTCCAAGTGTGGGAGGCAGAGATTTCACAGCTGCAGTCAGTTCTGGGTTCTTTAGTGAGATAAGGGACTGAACTTTACCTCAGAGCAGGGCAATTCCCAGTTTTCCTTCCTCTAGTGGGAGTTTCTATCTTACTCATGTTTATTTCTTTAGTTCCAGACAAAGAACATTAAATATGTGGATGTTCAAGCAATGTGTGATGATTGAATAAGGAAACTAGTGTATCTGAGCTGCTTTCCTAAGGTGTCTTTGGGGGATGATAATGGCTATTTCAAGAATTGACTCGAGGAGCACAGGGGGTATAAGTTTCTTACCAGAAGGCTGATCTTTTCTCTGAAGGAAAGCATAGGCATTTTTTAATGAGCAAGAGTTTTATTAGTCAAAGTCTGAGCCCAGGATTCGACAGTTACTATTGAGGGAGAACAAAATATCTGACTCAAAATACATATTGATTTTGCATAGTCTGAGTTGGTTATTCAGAGAGACTGTAAATCTCTTAGACAAAGGCAGGACTCTGGAAAGCTTTCCTTTAGTAAAACAAAATCTATATCCAACTGCACTAGTAAAGTACACTCTGGATGCAGGTAGATGCTTTTGTATCTGATATCCCCTTCCTACCTCTGAAAGATCTTTTCACAGAAAGAAGCGATTGGGAGTCTGGTACCAGGCCCAGACAGAGATTACCCCTGGGAAACTTCACATACATAACAAATTGACAGGAGTGGCTCACTGTGCTCCTCCTTCCAGTCCTTCCAGCATGTATGTCACCCTCCCTTCCAGAAGTCCAGGCCTCCATTCCTTTGTTTAGCTTTGCATAAAGTTCATCCATCTTGCCCTCTTTGAGTCTCATACTTTGATATGGATTCCATGCTTAAGCATATTAATAACTTGTATGCATTTTTTTCTCACAGTATGTATGTTACTCAATTATTAAAACCTTTGGAGGAAAAAGAATAAATTTAAAGCTTCCTTACACTACCTGTATATAGGAAGAAGGCAACCTAAGTAATAAGAAGCAGCTAGATGGTGTATGAATTTGTAGTGGCAGAGTATTATCTACATCAATAATAGTGGTGAGGACAAAATGAGATGACGTAGGTGACTCTCACCTATGCTTGGCCTGAAGCACATGCTCAAAATATGAATTCTTTTCTCCCCAGCACAGAATTGGCTTTGAAGATCAAATGTGTCACAAGAGGAGGTACTGGGAAGGATCATTCCAGCTACAATATTCTAAGAGTTTAATTTGAGAGATTCTCTGTGACTGCCAGAATCCTTTGGTTGTTGGGGCTCAGAGAATGACATTCCTGAAAAATGGCATTTTGGGCATGCTGAGCAACTTGATGTAGAGGGAGAAGCCCTCTCTGGAATTCTTTTTATCTGCATTAAGACCAGACTGCAAAAGGGAACGATTCCTTTTTATAGCCACCTTGAATTCCCATTATCTATCTCAAAGAGGACTGAGAAATATAACCACATTTGCATGAAACTTCCTTACAAGATTTTGACTCATGAGCTCACTCAAAATTCAAAGACATGGTCCTGAGAGTACTTTCATGACTAATAATAATTTATAAGCTCTCAAAATTATCTATACCTGTCCCAACCTCTCCTTCCCTCATAGAAAATGGGATATATAAGTTTGTGTGTAATGTTAAACAGGTGGATAATCATACTCCTATTATTGTCCCTCATGCTGTGATTTTCCCATTTTGCATGAAAATAAGTTCATATGCCTTTTCTCCTGTTCAATCTTTGTCTGTTTCATTCCAGTGATCGTCATGAGGGCGGAGGGGAAATTTCCCATTGCCTCTATACAGGTCTTGGGAGAATTGTCTTGTCCTCTTGTGCTGAGATGTGTACTAGTTCCTGTGTTCTCTGTTGCTATGCTAGGAGTCCACGCATGATAGTCTGTGTCTGATTCCCCTGAGATTTCTTCAGAGTGAGAGCACACTGTATGTACATGGGAGGATTCTGTTAAGTGTTGTATCAAGTAATGAAGTTGGTAAAGCCCTGCCACCGTTTGACAATGTCCTGTAAGGCTGGCTCACCCCCAACACTGAAAACAAACTTTCAGTTTGATTTACAACTCTCATCTGAATTCCAGGAAATGCTTATTTAAAAATAAGGGTGAGTTTTGACACAGATGTGTTTAAACTGTTTTCTCTAGGTGTTTTTGTTACTTGTTTTTCTCTTTCCTTCTTGTCATTTGCTAACTTTAGTTTCACTTGAACAATTCTGGTCTTTTTATGATGCCTTGAAGGAAAGGGAATTCACGTAGACCTCCCCAGGGAAACTTGAGAGAGTCCTATGACCCAGGACCATAAAGGGGAGGACTAGGGTTGGGTAAGAGAGGCACCTGGGGGGACAAGGGAACCTGGTAGCATTTGCTCAACTTTGTACTCCTTTACAATAGAGTACAAATAGGGTACCTCACTTTCCTCACCCTATTTCCAGCCCTCTCCTGGCTCTGACTGAAAGCTTTGTGGATTGGCCAGTACATTTCCAGTCCATTGGTTAAAAAGTGAGGGACAGCTAAGAGTGCTAGTTCTTTTTTGCCCGAGATTTACCACTAGTCTTTTCCTTAAAGCTGGCTTACATGTTGTTTAAGATGTTATTCTTTAAGGGACTCTGTTCACCTCTTGAAATCCAGAATGCAATGTTTGACAACAAAGAAAAAAAGGGAGAAGAGGAATGAAAATAAGATAATCCAAGGAAAGACAGAGAGAAATCATTTCCTACCTTCTGTGGGCTTCTCTCCCCACCTCTCAGGGCAGAGCCATCTGCAGTCTTTAGATTCTGCTTGCCAGAGTAAGTGTAGAGGAATTATATCCCCCATACTACGTACATTTGGAATGTTATCTATTTCAGCTGTCCAATAATATGCCCACCCTACTCAATTTAGAAAGCATGAAATTCTGAACAAATTCTTAAGTGGTGCCATTCTAGCAAATGGGGCTCCTCTCTTATACTCTGCAAGGTTGAGTGGAAGGTGTGTGTTTCAATATATTTTAGCTACCTTCAAGTGCCAGAAAAACAACTTAGGCAACTAGTATCGGTTTGACCTACAAGACAGAGGTGTTATCTACAGTAAACCTAATTTTTATTTTTCTTTATAACTGAATAAAAATTCTACTGTGACTATCTATACCACATTTTCTTTATTCATTTATTCATTGATGAATACTTAGGCTAGTTCCATAATTTAGCTATTGTGAATTGTGCTGCTATAAATATGGGTATGCATGCATCACTGTTGTATGATGAGTTTCATTCCTTGTGATAAATACTGAAGAGTGGTGTAGCTGAGTCCTATGGTTGTACCATGCCTAGTATATGGAGGAACCTCCATATTGGGTTTCCATAGTGGTTGTACTAATTTATAATCCCATTAACTGTGTTAGTGTAAAAATGTTCAATAATTCTCCACATCCTCTCCAGCATTTATTATTATTTGTATTCTTGATAACTGCCATTCTGACTGGTGTGAAATGAAAACTCGGTATAGGTTTGATTTGTATTTCTCTAATTGCTAAAGATGTTGAACATGTTTTCATCTACTTGTTGGCTGTTTGCATTTCTTCTTTTGAGAAGCATCGGTTTAATTCATTTGCCCATTTATTAATTTGGTAATTTGGTTTGTTTTTGGTGTAAAGTTTTTGAGTTCTTTATGCATTCTAGATATTAATCCTCTGTCAGAACCCCACTTTCAATAACTCATACAATTAGATAGAAGATTAATAAGGAAATAGAGGACTTAAATAGCACTGAAACCAAGACTTGACAAATATGCATATATACACACACACACACACACACACACAGCACTCCAACCAAGGACAACAAGATACAAATTCTTCTATGGAACACATGGAACATTCCAAATTAATAAAGAACAAGTAAAACTATTCTGAATAATTTTATGTAATGTAAAATTTATGAACAGTCTGTAATTAAAATTGGAGCTGATTTAATATAGTAGATAGTGTTGTATGAATAAGGACAGTGTTTGTGGTAGTTGTGGTGACAGCAAATATGTGCAAAATCAGTAGAAAATTATTGTTTAATGTGTCACATAACAATGGAAGGTAACTATGATACATAAAACAGGATAATTATAAACTCAATAATGGGATGATAAAATGAAAGAAACCTCAATCAATACCACAAAGGTGGGAAAGAAAAAAATCCAAACGAAACAAGAAATCATGGATACACATAAAATGAAATGCCAGAAATAAATCAAGAATTCCATTTCTAGCTATGTGCCAATATGTGCACACATACCTCAAGACACATCCTTGAGAATGTCCATGGAAGCATTATTCACAAACGTTTCAAGTTGCAAACAACCTAAATATCCATCCACAACCAAATGAGTGAATAAATTGTGGCATATTCATACAATGAAATGCTAATGCATGCATGAAAACAAACATCACAGCTATGTACAACAATGTGGATTAATATCAGAACATTAGTTGTGAGAAGAAAGACAAATACAAAAGAATATACATTGTATGGTTCCACATAAAAGAGGTATTAACATCTGGCAAAAATAATTTATAATATTCTCATCTTCTCACTGTCTCAGGACCCAAAGATAATCATCTTTGACTCTTCTATTTCCTTCAATCCCTACAACCATACACCACATATTCATAATTTTACATCTAAAAATATTTGCACATATTTATTGATCTCTTCCTAATTGATTTTGTTAGACAATGAGGTTGGAGAAATAAATAAGAAAAGATCTGAGAGGTTTGCTTGAAACTACAGTTTAGCAGCATAGAGAGGGTGTTATAGTTGCAGGAAGATAATTGCATCAAACTAATATTAGATGAGGCTCCTCTCACCTCATTTTATAATTCTAGAGAGTAGGACCCTCTGGTCAGGCGTTTATCTCCTTTTATATTTTGAGTTTCACATTTAAGACTATATTAATAATCATCATTGTGTCTTCCTTCTGGTCCCTAACCTCTTGACAAAACTAACTTTGTGTCCTCTAAATCCTGTTATTACTTACCTTTAGGTATTATTTTCTGTATCTAAAGTTTAAGATATCTCCAGTGCCTTGTTTTCTGTTGTTGTACTTTGGACAAGAAAACATGATCCAGTCTTCCCATCCTATTTAAATGAAGATTGGATCGTAACTATAAGGTTATAAATTTTTCAAAGTATTTGAAATGAACATATCTGTCTCAATGTTTGTTGATAGAATGAGTTGATGAATGTATATGGTCCACTTCTAATTGTTTAGTTTTGCCTCTGTCCTCATCCTTTTCTAGAAAATATTCCCTAGTAAACATGATACACACATCCAATTTACCAAGTCAGGATGTCTCTCCAAACTCATGGTAGGGAACTTTCTTTGTTCATTCTCTCTCCTTTCTCAGTGTTCTTCAGAATAGTGTGACTTTCAAGCAAAGCTGATCACATAGTAATATGGATTAGAGATTAGCAAAGAGGTTTTAAAATTCCAGATCTATTCTACACATATTTATTGAGGGATTTCAGTGTGCTAGGAAATGTTCTATGAGTTGTATGTTGAGGGATGAATAAGACATGCAAGATTCCAATCCTTAGGGAGTTTACATTTTCATAGGGGAAGCAGACCATGAGTAAATACATGAATAAGTAACATACTTTCAGAATATTTTAAGTGTTAAGAGAGGAATAAGCACATAATGGGCTATGAAGTAGCTGAAGACTGCTTTAGATTGTGTGATACAGGAATACAGCTTTGAGGAGTTGTGATTCTGCTGCTAATAATCATGGGATGCTTTAGGCTCCTCTTGCTTTTTCTAGGTTCTATCAAAGTTTAATTTGTCTCTGTCTCTATCTCCTGAGATCTTACTATTTATTTGGATTTGGAGCTGCTCTGTGGACTTAAATTAATTATATAAATCAGTTAATTTAGTTTGCAACATACCCTGAATTCCTGACCCTAGTTACATTTTTTCTAGGAAAATTTTTGATGGGAAATCCATCAAAGGTTATTTATTTATTTATTTGTATTGGAGACTGAACCCCGGGATATTCAATATCTGAGCCATAGTCCCAGCCCTTTTATTTTTGGAGCCTTGCTCAGTTTTCAAGGTTGTCCCTTAACTTGCAGTCCTCCTGCCTCAACCTCCCAAATAGCTGGGATTACAGGCATGGACCACCACACCCAGAAATTCAACCAGTTTTGATGGAGAAATGTTGTAGTAGTCAACTTTTAAGTCTTGAGACAGTGATTTTCCTAGTTCTTCCATTATAATTTTAACTATTTCATTATATAATGCATTGTACTCTATACAAGTAGTCCTTGAGTCTATTTTCTCTCTCCCTTTTGTAGTTCATATTTCACATGGCATCCTGAAAATAACATTTAAATAATTTTTTAACAAAAAATTGAAAATATTAAACATAGGTTTGTGATAAAATCCAAATTACTTGGCCTTCATATTCAAGGCCAAGCTATTCCTTCATATTCAAGATCCCTCATAAACTAGCAGCAACTAACCTCTATAATTCTTTTTACAACCATTTTTTCCTTTTCTTACCATCTAGTTCATTCTCTGAAACCTTTGGAAGACATCCTCAGCTATTTTCCCACCATTTCTAGGTGTTCCTTGACTCTGCATATTATGTTTGCTGAGCCCTTTCCCACCTTCTCTGCCTGGGGCTCTGTACTCCTAGTTCAGTTCAAGTTTCTTTATATTTGTGAAGACTTTCATAAATCTTCTAGGTCAAGTTGATGGTTTCCCTTCAGTGATTGTAGTAATCACACTTGCTAATCATGAGTCACATTAACCATGTTATGCTTTACCTGAGCCCTTTGTTCCTAGAAGACAATGATGATTGAAAAAACCCATTTATCCTTTTATTTTTTAAAAAGGACTTACTGAAGTGAGTCTCATAAGGCTTAGATAAGACTCATGTCTTCTTTTTTTTTGGACAGAGCAGACATAGACACTTTAAAACTCATTCTTTGTCGCATGAAAGATTAACTGAAATTTATCCACATATAGGTAGAAAATAAGCACATGTTAACTAGACCTCACATTAGGTAAGCTTCTCTTCCTCTGATCTTATGAAGGTTGACTTAGCCTCCCCTTTTCTCAATACACCGCATCCTCCTATGTCCTATACAGAATTAATGGGTAAATGAACCCTCACAAAAATATGCTGACCTCAGGGAAACATTCCTTCATTATTCCACTATATTCATAGCAGAACTTTCTAGCCTTGTTGACCCTTCCCCATAAAATAAAATACCTTTCTACTAGGCCTTTGAGATGTTTGTAGCTCTTATGTTTGGATTGTTCTCCCTATTGCATTATTCCCTTTGTTGCAATAATCCTGTCAAATTAAGTCTCTCTTAATTCTGGGGTTGTTGTTGTTGTTTTTTTATTTGATAATACAGATTATCAACTTGTTTCTCGACTATTGAGACTATGTACTCCCTCTTTTCCGAGATGCTCTTGGCATGTTTTAATCTTCTTTTTTATTTGGCTGTTCCCTATGACTATTTCCATCAATTTCTGTTTCCTTTTTAGTCTTTGTTGTATCTCGATCTATCCCATTTCCCACCTTCTTCTTCACCCACTTGTCTCCTTGAGGCCAAGTTCCTGTCTTCAGTTTGCTCCAGAGAGACCTACATGGAGAGTAGGTTCCTTCCCCTACAGCTCAGGCTTTGACTTCTTATGTGAGAGAGAGGTATGAATTCATTCTCAGAGCAGGAAATAAAAGACTAATTTCACATTTCTGAAAAGTCTTATCATGATATTTTGTATTATTATGGTTCCTGGGTTTAAAAATTACTCAAGAAGTACACTCTTGACAAGACCCTCCATAAACCTAACCGACCAAAATCAAACAACTCAAAGTTCAGGCAATAAAGATATCTTAACAGTATTTGGGTCCAATTAGTCATAATCTTTGTTTAATGTGAAGTTCAAGACAATAGTTTCCTATAAAAATGGTCTGATTTTGAGGCATAAGTTTGTGTTGTTATCCTAGCAACAAATCATAGAAACCTGGAGACCCATTAAAAGAAATATAAACATTAGAAAATCTTGGGATGGTCAAGTTTGTCATCTAGTATTCAGGATACCTGCAAACACCTGTTAATTGTTCCTATAAATATATCTTGAGTTCCTTCCCCCTAAGAATTTTCTTAATGTATTTGAGTCAGTGTCTAGAGAAACAACATTACCAGCTGTGTTTTAAATTAAGTTTTCTGTAGTGGTCAAAACCAGAGGCAAGAGAATTGCCACACTGCTTTCTTCAACACTGCACACAAGCCCCCAAAATGGGTAAAGAGGAGATCTAAAGCTAAGTTGTGTGACATTTGATTGAATGTTTTTCTGTTCTCATCCACCATTCATAGAGTGGCTTCTACTTGTGTGAACCCTTGGGAGGTCTGATTAGCTATGAAATTCAATATTTTTCTCAATTTACTGATGAACTTCAAATTCCATACAACTTGCACCCCACTACTGACAAGAGTAAACACTCTTGCAATTCCTTTCTCTGTGGAAATTTTCTTATCTTTTCGAATTTGGTATTAATATCAGTTGTTGAATACTCTGGCTTTGATTATGAGAAGTATTATGGGAACTTTCAGAGAAAGCTATTCCAAAGTCAGGAGTGAGCCAGGCTCAAATAGAAAGATTGGAAACCCAGGAGGCAGAACAAAGTAATTCTCTACAAACCCAATATAGTGGCTGGGAAACAGGGCCACCTAGTGGCAGTTGAGCAGAGTTCATTTAAATTTATTCACCTCTAAGTCTTGTTTAGCTTCTGAACAAGGTTCAGTGGGAAACTGACTTTTTTGAGGACCCTTTATAGCATGATGTAAGGGTGATAAATCACATTTATGGAAAAAGATATTTCTGGATTTAGTATAGTAACATCATACTTAGACCCACATAGATATCCCACAGGATGACTGGAAGCACAATATACCTTTTGCTGGAATCTTGTATCCAGCAAAATTAAGCTTCAGATTTGAAGATGAAATAAAAATCTTCCATGATAAACAAAAGTTAAAAGAATTTATAGCTAGAAAACCGGCACTACAAAATATCCTTTGCAAAATATTTCATGAAGAGAAAATGAAAAACAACAATGAAAACCAGCAGAGGGAGGTAGTACACTAAAGGAAAAACTAATCAAAGAGGAAAACCAAGTCAAGTTAAATAACAAAAATAAAGAAATATGGCTAGAAATACAAACCATGTCTCAATAGTAACCCTACATGTTAATGGCTTAAACTGACCAATCAAAAGACATAGGCTAGCAGATTGGATTAAAAAAGGATCCAACAATATGCTGCCTCCAGGAGACTCATCTGATAGGAAAAGACATACACTGTGTAAAGGTGAAATGTTGGGAAAAATCATACCATTCATATGGACTGCGAAGCAAACAGGGGTTTCCATATGCATGTCAAATAAAGTAGACTTCAAGCCAACTTTAATCAAAAGGGATAAAGATGGACATTACAAACTGCTCAAGGGAACCATACACCAACAAGACATAACAATCATAAATATATATGTCCCAAACAATGGTGCAGCTATGTTTATTAAAAAAAACGCTTCTCAAATTCAAGAGTCAAATTGACCACAACACAATAATTTTGGGGGAATTTAACACACCTCTCTCACCACTGGATAGATCTTCCAAACAAAAGTTGAATAAAGAAACTATAGAACTCAATAACAAAATCAATAACTTAGACTTAACTGACATTTTTGGAATACTTTAACTGGCATCAAGTGGATACACTTTATTCTCAGCAGCACATGGATCTTTCTCTAAAATAGACCATATAGTATGCTACAAAGCAACTCTTAGCAAATAAAAAAAGTAGAGATACTACCATGCATTTTATCAGATCATAATAGAATGAAATTGGAGATCAACGACAAAATAAAAAATAAAAATTCCTGCATCACATGGAGACTAAACAATATGCTACTGAATGAACAATGGGTTACAGAAAACATCAAGGAGGAGATTAAAAAATTCTTAGTGGTAAATGAGAACATAGACACAACATATTGAAATCTCTGGGACACTATGAAAGAAGTACTAAGAGGAAGATTCATTGCATGGAGTTCATTCCTTAAAAGAAGAAAAAGTCAGCAAATAAATGACCTCACACTACATCTCAAAGCCCTAGAAAAAGAAGAACAAAACAGCAGCAAAAGCAGTAGAAGGCAAGAAATAATTAAAATCAGAGCTGAAATCAATGAAATAGAAACAAAAGAAACAATTGAAAAAATGACAAACAAAATGTTGATTCTTTGAAAAAAATAAATAAAATTGACAGACCCTTAGCCACGCTAACAAAGGGGAGAGAGAACTCAAATTACCAGCATACGTGATGAAAAAGGCAATATCATCACAGACACTAGAGAAATACAGAGTAAAATTAGAAATTATTTTGAAACTTTATACTCCAATAAAATAGAAGATATTGAAGGCATCGACAAATTTCTGAAGTCATATGATCTGCCCAGATTGAGTCAGGAAGATATGCATATCTTAAACAGACCAATATTAAGTGAGGAAATAGAAGAAGCCATCTAAAGATTACCAATAAAGAAAAGCCCAGGATTGGATGGATACACAGCCAAGTTCTACAAGACCTTTAAAGAAGAATAATACCAATACTCTTTAATTTATTTCAGGAAACAGAAAAACAGGGACCACTTCCAAACTCATTCTATGAAGCCAATATCACCCCGATTTCAAAACCAGACAAAGACACATCAAAGAAAGAAAACTTCAGACCAATATCTCTAATGAACATAGATGCAGAAATTCTCAATAAAATGCTGGCAAATCGAGTACAAAAACATATCAAAAAGATTGTGCACCATGATGAAGTGGGATTCATCCCAGGGATGCAAGATTGGTTCACCATATGGAAATCAATAAATGTAATTCCTCACACATCAATAGACTTAAAGATAAGAATTATATGATCATCTCAATAGATGCAGAAAAAGCATTTGACAAAATACCACACCCCTTTATGTTCAAAACTCTAGAGAAACTAGGGATAACAGGAACATATCTTAACATCGTAAAGGCTATCTATGATAAGCCTCAGGCCAACATCATTCTAAACAGAGAAAAATTGAAGGCATTTCCTCTAAAAACTGGAACAAGTCAGGGATGCCCTCTTTCACCACTTCTATTCAACATAGTTCTTGAAACACTGGCCAGAGCAATTATTCAGATGAAAGACATCAAAGGGATATGTATAGGAAAAGAAGAACTTAAATTATCATTATTTGCTGACAATATGATTCTATACCTAGAAGTCCCAAGAAGCTCCACCAGAAAACTTCTAGAACCAGTAAATCAATTCAGGAAAGTAGCAGGATATAAAATCAACATCCATAAATCAAAGGCATTTCTATGTAACAGTGACAAAGCCTCTGAGAAGGAAATGAGGAAAACTACCCCACTCACAATAACCTCAAAAAAAAAAAAAAAGATACTTGGGAATCAACTTAACAAAAGAGGTGAAAGATCTATACAATGAAAACTACAGAACCTTAATGAAATAAATCAAAGAAGACCTTAGAAGATGGAAAAATCTACTTTGTTCTTGAATAGGCAGAATTAATATTATCAAAATGACCATACTACCAAAAGCACTATACAGATTTAATGCAATTCAGATTAAAATCCCAATGACATTCCTCATAGAAATAGAAAAAGCAATCATGAAATTCATCTGAAAAAATAAGAGACCCAGAATAGCTAAAACAATCCATAGCAGGAAGAGTGAAGCAGGTGGCATCACTATACCAGATCTTAAAGTATACCACAGAGCAATAGTAACAAAATACAGTAGGGTATCAGCACCAAAACAGACTGGTAGACCAATGGTATGGAATAGAGGACACAGAGACTAATCCACAAAATTACAATTATCTTATATTAGACAAAGTTGCCAAAAACATGCACTGGAGAGAAGATAGCACCTTTAACAAATGTTGCTGGGAAAACTGGAAATTCATATGCAACAAAATGAAATTAAACCCCCATCTCTCACCATGCACAATACTCAACTCAGTGGATCAAGGGTCTAGGAATTAAACCAGAGACTGCATCTAATAGAAGAAAAAGTAGACCCTAATCATGTGGGATTAGGCCCCAACTTCCTTAATAAGACTCCTATAGCACAAGAATTAAAACCAAGAATCAATAAATGGGATGGAATCAAACTAATTAAAAAGTCTCTTCTCAGCAAAAGAAACAATCTGTGAGGTGAACAGAGAGCCCACATCCTGGGAGCAAATTTTTACCCCTCACACATCAGACAGAGCACTAATCTCTAGGGTATATAAAGAACTCAAAAAGCTAAGCACCAAAAAACCAAATAACTCAATCAACAAATGGGCCAAGGACCTGAACAGACACTTCTCAGAAGACGATATACAATCAACAAATATATGAAAAAATGTTCACCATGTCTAGCTATTAGAGAAATGCAAATCAAAACTACTCTAAGATATCATCTCACTCCAGTCAGAATGGCAGCTATTATGAAGACAAACAACAACAAGTGTTGGCAAGGATGTGGGGAAAAAGTTACACTCATACGCTGCTGGTGGGACTGCAAATTGGTGCAGCCAATGTGGAAAGCAGTATGGAGATTCCTTGGAAATCTGGGAATGGAACCACCATTTGTTCCAGCTATCTCTCTCCTCAGACTATACCCAAAGAACTTAAAAATAGCATACTACAGGAACACAGCCACATCAATGTTTATAGCAGCACAATTCAAAATAGCTAAACTCTGGAGCCAACCTAGATGTCCTTCAATGGATGAATGGATAAAAAAAAAATGTGGCATATATACACAATGGAATTTTACTCAGCATTAAAAGAGGAATAAAATTGTGGCATTTGCAGGTAAATGGATGGCGTTTGAGAAGATAATGCTAAGTAAAGTTAGCCAATCCCCAAAAAACAAATGCCGAATGTTTTCTATAAGGAAGCTGATTCATAGTAGGGTAGGGAGCAGGAGCATGGAAGAATTAGATGAATTCTAGATAGGGAAGGGGGTGGGAGGGAAAGGGAGGAGAAAAAGGATTAGCAAGGGCAGTAGAATGTGATTGACATCATTATCCAAAGTACATGTACAAGACTTGAATTAGGTGTCAATATACTTTATATATAAACAGATATGAAAAAAATTGTGGTATGTATGTGTAATAAGAATTGTAATGCAAAAAACAAAAACAAAGTACATGTATAAAGGCAAGAATTGTGAACATACTCTATATACAAAGATATGAAAAATTGTACTTTATATGTGTAATAAGAATTGTAATGCATTCCGCTGTCATGTATTTAAAAAAATAAAATCAATAAAACTAAAAAATTTTAAAAAATTAAAAAAAAAATCTTGGGATTCCACCTCTTGGGTCCCCTTCTTCCTCCGGGAGAAGTCTTTTCTGCTGTCCTTTAATAAACTTCTAATTTCTACTCTGACCTTGCCTCGGCGTGCTTCTTTGGTGTTATTCTTCAACATTGGGGAAGCAAGGACTCGTCACCGGTCAACAGCGGTAACATATTGGAGGTCCCAGACCGAGATTCTACACCGAGGTAAGTGCACGCACCCCATGTCTGTTTGAGGTGCATCTTTCTCT